>NC_135371.1:5252500-5877500 GCF_049243985.1 Paroedura picta
GCAAGGAGGTGCCACCTCATCTGTAATAACCTGCCAAGAAACACATGTAAATGTCTCATTGTCTAGGGATGCCATAAATTTGGGCCTTGCTGAGGCCTTACCTAGTATGTGCAGAAGCTGTGCTGATGGTTTGTAGTGATGATCACACAAACTGGGTTAATAGGTGGCAGCCAAGAAAGGGAATATACATGAGCACACTTGAAGCTGTCGTTTTGTGAATCAGAACTCTGCTCCACCAAAGTCATTACTGTCTAAACATATTGAGAAGGCAATTCCACATGGGGAGAACACCCCGACATACCACTCATCTGGAGGCAGCGGAAATGCAACTTCGTGTGCCTGCAGTGCTCCTGGCCACGTGGAGGAAACGGCGGTGCGACGTTACCCGTGTGATTATATGACACTCTGAACTATCACTTCCAGGTAGAAACGCTGGTGGCAGCCCAATGCTATGCCCTCCGTGCGGAATTGGCCACAGTGTTTCTCCAGGATCGCTGGCTGAAGTCTTTCACATCATTGACTGCTTGATTCTTTTTCACGGGAGATGCCTGGGATTGAACCTGGGTCCTTCTGCTTTTAAAGCAGAGGCTCCTCCACTAAGCCACGGTCCCTGCCTGTCCTGGTGCCTGGATGGTGTATTTTCCAGTAGCCTTTGTGGCAGTGTCCCAGTGCTGGGGCACCTCTCAAACTGTAATCTCTTCTTACTATAATTGGAGCAGCTTTGATTCGTTTACAATCAGGCATACCAGAGCTGCCCAGCTAGTCAAAGAAGAATTGAAATTTCACCTGAAAGATCTTCTCTCAAGACCTTACCCTTTGATTAAGCGTGAGCCCCCCCTGATTCCAACAGATGGGACGGGGCTCCCATCCTCCCCCCACTCATTCCGCAAGGATGGTCCTCGGGTCCTCGGTTTCTCTCGGAGGAGCAATGCTGACAAATCACCCTGCAGGGGCTCTTGGCTGGTTGTTCATTTTGTTGTTCAAAGACTATGATCATTCGGTGCTGAGCTCACCAAATCCTTGAATTTCTTGCTATTTGGAGAGTCAGGTGTGACATGCTATACCCCCAGACTCTTGGCAGTGGAAAACAGCCAAATTTGCTCAATTCGTAGAAGCAGGAGACGGAAGCAAAGCGGCCCCTTGAAATCTGGTAATCAGAACCCAGAATTCTGTCCCATCACATACATTGGAAAGTTTCCCCAAGGACTGACTTACCACGTCACACTTAGAACGGGAGGCTCCCTGAAGGTTGGCGATGGACGTTTCTCAGTCACAAAAGTGACAAACCCGGCAATGAGATGGTCTCCTGTCCGGAAGATATTAAAGGGTTCAGGCTCATGCCAGGTCCCAGTGAATTGGCATTTGGCACTACCCACCCTGCAGGCTGGAAGAAGGAGCAGGAAAAGCCAAAGCAAGAACATTCTCTGCCCGGGTGCACCTTTCCCCTTTTCCCTCCCAGGAGCCGGCTCTCAGAGACAGAAGAAGCTGCCCCTGGCTTGATCACACTGAAAGGGAAGGATCACTAGCATCACACTCACACATTGTCCCCTCCCCCCAGACTACCCCTGAACACCTTGGGAGAAAAGTCTTTTATGCACCAGACTTTCCTGCCTGTTGCAAGACATTGCATCACCCTGCTGTTGGTCCTCATGTTTACGGGTTTCAGAGTGAACGTTCGAGAAATCCCAGGAGCTTTGCTGATCGACAGAAGAAATCACCATGATACAGATAATTCTAAGGGACAGGATCTGCCCTGCCCTGGACTCGGTGTTTGACCACCTGTGCAGACAGGGAGAAAAGATGTTGCCAAGAAGAGGCAATTGAGTTAGGCCTAACTTTCCGGGAAAAACAACCCTCAGAAGAGGTCGGCATGGAAGAAGCTCTGACCAGGGGAATGGGAGGCTGGGTTAACACCCAGGGATCGTTTGCTTTCCCACTCTTATATATATATATATAGCTTTTTTTCCTGACACACGTGAGATACACTCTCAGCACAGAATTATATAATAGTGAAGGGTGGTGAGCCTAGGCATAGGCCATAGGAGGTGGTCTCCAAAAAGTCTAAAATTTACATATATTGGTTGGAGCCCTAATTTACAGATCCCATTCAACCACTCAGCTGCACTTTATAATGAGTTTAGACATTTTATATAGAGTGTATTGTTACAATTCTGACCGCTGAGGAAGACCCAGGAGGGCCGAAACGCGTTTGGTTTTATGTGCTATTAGTTCTGAATAGTTTTTATGTCGTCTTTATTCTGTTTTTAATAGTACACTATAATAAATAATTACAATTTTTACATTATTTTATTGTATGGCTCAACTTCTCAGTTCCCAGGGTGGTCTCCATGCCTGCTTTTTCTAGGTCTTTTGACACTTGGTTTTCCGGTAGATCCCGGTGAAGAAATAAATTGGTGCAGAGGATAAAGCATCATAAATAATTGTAAACCTCCTATGTGTCCTGCCTGCAGCTTTGCTAGGCAAATCTACTTTCAGCTGGGGGCTTTGTTAGTTCCCATTCATCCATAAACTTAACTCTTTGTTTGACCTTCATACGGCCTTCTTTCTCCTTCATGGAGCCACATGATCAGATAATCCATCTCAAGATGGATTAGATATTTCTGAAGATGTTTCACAGGCCCCTGTCATTGGACCACAGGAATGAGGGCTATTCCCCCAACTCCTCCAAATCCCAGAAGATGTTTCACAGACCCTGGTGGTTGAGGGGACCACCTCTTCTGCTCCCCAAGGTGTTAGATCTCGGAGACGCGTGCTGGTAATTTGGGGTTCCCTATAGAGTGGAGTAGAAGAGCCTCTTGTGGCGCAGGGTGGTAAGGCAGCAGACATGCTGTTTAAAGCTCTGTCCTTGAGGCTGGGAGTTCGATCCCAGCAGCCGGCTCAAGGATGACTCAGCCTTCCATCCTTTCGAGGTCGGTAAAATGAGCACCCAGCTTGCTGGGGGGTAAACGGTAATGACTGGGGAAGGCACTGGCAAACCACCCCGTATTGAGTCTGCCATGAAAACGCTGGAGGGCGTCACCCCAAGGGTCGGACATGAATCGATGCTTGCACAGGGGATACCTTTACCTTTGTAGAGAAGAGTAGAAGCTAAAGTATGTCAACCGGACTTGTTGTCTCGAGAGGTATGCTGTCTACCTGGCATGAGAATCAAGCATGTCACAGAAAGGGTGGAAAGACTTGTAAAGCCCAAGGACACATATCCCTTCCTGCTCATTCATGTGGGAATAAATCATACTGCCCAGTGCCGTGTGGAGCATATGAAGTGAGACTACGTGGCCTGGGGGGGGGGAGTAAAGAACTTGGGAGCACAGGTTGAATTTTCATCAGTTCTTCCTGTTAATGGCCAAGGCTTTAGAAGGGAATGAAAAATAATGCAGATCAATGACTGGCTATGTCATTGGAGTCATCGGGAATGTTTGGGGTTTTTGGACCATGGATCGTGCTGCTGTGATGAGGCCCTTCTATCGGAAGATAGTTTGCACCTCATGATGGTGAGAAAAAATGTCTTTGCGAACAGTCTTGCGGACCTTACGAGGATGGGTTTCAACTAAGTCCAATGGGGCAGTGGTCCCCAACCTTTTTATCACCGGGGACCACTCAATGCTTGACAATTTTACTGAGGCCCGGTGGAGGGGGTAGTTTACTCTTCTACTCTTAACCGCTGCCCTAACGCTCTCTGATCGCTATGGTAATGTTTAAACATCCCTTCAAAATAAGATACAGACACGCCACCACTATGAACATAAGGAACATTTTATTTTCATGGAAATTTTAACTCATGACAATGACAAATCAGTGGGAACCCTGAGCTTGTTTCTCTGCAACGAGATAGTCGTATCTGGGAGTGATGGGAGACAATGACACCCAAAGTGTGTTGTAAAGGGCCGGGGGGGAGGGTGAAGTAAAGGGCCGGGGGGGGGGGGAGAAGGCGTCCCTCACAGCCCACCTCCAATTAGTTGACGGACCACATGTGGTCCGTGGCCCACAGGTTGGGGATCGCTACAAGGGGGGCTTAGACATATATTCAAAGCATACATCGATGACATTAACTGTAGATGGGAACACTGCAGATTTAAAGGGAATGGCACATATCAAGAGAACTATTAACTTACACGGAAGTTCAGAAACTAAACGCGTGTGGTACTCGTATGAAGGATTATGATGTCTCTAAACTAATATGCAGAGTATTGGGAACAAGCAAGAAGAACTAGAAGTCCTGATAAAGGAAGGGGACTGTGATCTATTAGGCGTTACAGAAGCCTGGTGGGATAATTCTCACAATGGGAACAATAGGACTGAGGGGTACAACTTATTTAAAAGGGACAGACAAATAAGGGAGGGGGGAGTAGCAATATATGTTAGGATACATATACATGAGGAAATCGGAGAGTTGAATTGAGAGTCTTTGGGTTAATATAAGAGTAGGAAGTAATAGGGATATTATGGTGGGAGTCAGGCAGAGCACTTGGATGAGACTTTCCTAGACCACATTACATTACAGAGTTCTCAGAGAGACAAGACCTAGTGGTCATAGGAGATTTCAATTAACAGATATTTGTTGGAAGACCAGCTGTACTAAAAATGAAAAATCCAAAAAATGCTTGAGTTGTCTTGCTGAATTCATTTCCCAGAAAGTGGAAGCAGCAACCAGGCAGTCTGTTGTTTTAGACTTGATTCTTACAAGTGGGGAAGAACTGGTTGACGAGGTAAACGTTGTTGGTGTGCTTGGTAAAATGGTGTAGAGAAACTGGCGTGTGTCCAGAGGAAGGCTCCAAAGATGGTGAGGGGTTTGGAGACCAAGTTGTATGAGGAAAGGTTGAGGGAGCATGGACTATTTAGCCTGGAGAGAAGGTGACGAAAATGTAATACGATAACCACCTTCAGACACTTGAAGGGCTGTGAGTGGGTTGGGAGCTAGTCATGAGTTCCTCCATTGTGCAGGGGGATGGACTAGATGACCCTAAAGGTAAAGGTAAAGGTATCCCCTGTGCAAGCACCGAGTCATGTCTGACCCTTGGGGTGACGCCCTCTAGCGTTTTCTTGGCAGACTCAATACGGGGTGGTTTGCCAGTGCCTTCCCCAGTCATCACCGTTTACCCCCCAGCAAGCTGGGTACTCATTTTACCGACCTCGGAAGGATGGAAGGCTGAGTCAACCTTGAGCCGGCTGCTGGGATTGAACTCCCAACCTCATGGGCAGACAGATTCAGACAGCATATCGCTGCCTTACCACTCTGCGCCACAAGAGGCTCCTGGATGACCCTAGAGGTCCCTTAAATCTCCATGGTTCTACGATTCTAAGATACGAGGCTTAGTAGTTGACCTTAGCTGGGTTGGAAGTTGCCTTTTTAAAAACTCCCTTAACTTGCTTCCCCAGCAATAACGTTGGGTCCCATATGATGTGAAAGGCTTAAATGAGTTGGCCATGAAAGGAGCTGTTTTGCCCCCTCCACTGCATCTGCTAGCTAGCACCCTGTTCAATGATTGGAATTGGCTGAATAGTTAAGGTTTATCAATGAAAAAGCAAGCACAAGATCTTTTATTTTATTTCTATTTCTATACCACCCCTTTCAATTTTCTTTTGGTGGTTTACAAATATCCCCCCAACATAACCCCCCCATAAAACAACAATTAAAACCCAAATGACAGTCATTAAAACCCCAGTAAAAACCACCCCATGATGGCAACCACTCTCTCCCGCCTCCCTGCCTCAACAGACAATCTGATACCAATGCCTCAGGGGGACCATCTGAGGGGGACCCAGATCTTCACAAACAACACAAGTTTAAAATGAAAAATATCTCCAGAGAATTAACTTCCATCTTGACTTTTTATCATGAGATGGTCCTTGATATTCATGCCAGGTTTCACTACAATGATGTAACATTTGGGGAGGAAGATGCAGCCCAGCAGCCCAGCACTGGAGGCCAAGATGGAGAAGACCTGCACGGCGACCATGTATTTCCCCTTGGTGCTCAGGCAGGTGGGCACAAAGGACACCCAAACACTGCAGAAGACCAGCATGCTGAAGGTGATCAGCTTGGCTTCATTGAAGGTCCCAGGAAGCTTCCTGGCCAGGAAGGCCACTGTGAAGGAGACGGCAGCCAGGAAGCCCATGTAGCCCAGGGTACCATAAAACATGGCCACAGAACCTTCATTGCATTGCAATATGATCTGCCCATGAATTGAGTGCATGTCAGTCTCTGGGAAAGGGGGAGAGATGCCCAGCCAGAGGGCACAGAAGACAATCTGAACAGTGGAACAAGAAAGGACAATGGACTTTGCCAGACTCTTCCCCACCCACTTCCTCATCCTGTTCCCTGGCTGGGTGGCCATGAAGGCCACCACCACAGTGACCGTTTTAGCAAACACAGAGGAGATGGCAACTGAGAAGATGGTGCAGAAAGCTGTTTGTCGGAGAAGGCAGGTCACCCTCCTTGGCTGGCCGATGAATAGAAGGCAGGACAGGAAGGAAAGCAGGAGTGAGATGAGAAGAATGTAGGTGAGGTCTCGGTTGTTGGCTTTGACTATCGGCGTGTCCATATTTTTAATGAAGATTCCTAGAATGAGAAGTGTGGCTATGGACAAGAAGAGGACCAAAGCAATGAGGATTATCCCCAAAGTCTCTTCATAAGAAAGGAAAGTCATCTCTTTGGGAATGCACCGAGTGTGGTCTGGGTTGGGATGCTGATCTTCTGGACATCTGGTGCAAGTATTCGCATCTGGAAGAAAAAGGAGACTTCAGCATCATATGTGTCTAATTCATATCCACCACAAAGTGGACTCCTTTGCAATCCATAGAGCCAAATTCCATCAGGGTGAGAATTGTTTTTTTGCACCTTTACAGTAATAACTGTCCGTTCTGTCTTTGGGTTTCATTGTTGCTGCTGTGGAATGTCACAAAGAGGACCTGAAAGAGCTACAGGGAGGTGCTCCCCGTGTCACTCACCCAATCAGGATCACCATTTAAGAAGGCCAAAGGTGTTCTGGCTTGACACAGAGTTCTGTTCAAAAGTCACCGAAATCAAGAATAGGACCAAATGAAAGCACCAGCAGCAGCAGAACACAGCAGCAGAACAACAGATGCTCAAGGGAAGATGGAAAACATTGCAAGTCAGCCTGGCTGGTTCAACCTGGGTATCCCCACCACAACGGGTTCCTGGGGGATCAAAACAAAACTCCCTCAAATATGGGAGAGCTGCTGACCTCCGCTTTAATATGGCTGAGTGCTCTACTAGAATTAAATAGCAGTAATTATGCCAAGGAGAAAACCATGACTTCAGGATTGTGTGAGGAGGTTACCTTTCAGAGAGTACATGGAATTCTCCTACTTTATCATCACACCAACCCAGTAAAGGCACAAGTCGCTAAAATTCATTCAGCTACCCCCTGGGTGATTTCAACGGGTTGCAGGATCCAAGGGGACGCCTAAAAATGCTTCCTCAAACTCCAACGAGCTTCATTTGCCCTTGAGAACTGATGGTCATGGATGCCTTTCCGGTCCAGCCAGAATCTCTTCACTTGGTTCCTCTCTGACCCCCACCCTCGGACTCTAGGCCAGTGGCTTTTTCTGTACTCCTCCTACTACGATTTATAGACTACACAGATGGCTCTCCCACTTTGGAAAGAATACCTTATCACTCTCCGGCCTTGTTTCCCCTTGTTTGCCTTAGATAATTTATTGTGGAAAAGTACAGGGAGAGCAGATTAGCTGTCTCCGTAACATCACACCTGAAGATCAAATACCTGTCCACTGGGAGCCAGGTCTTCCCGCCTTTTAGTGCCCCCCTATATTTAGGGCTGGGGGGGTGGGGCTATTACTTCTTGTCTCTTCTGTACCTGCCATGCTTGAACTCTGAGTTGCTTTAATGAATCCTTCAATGAAGACCATTCCTTTACACTGGATGTGTGTGAATCTAGCCTGTGGTTCTTGACACTGACCCTGCAAATGAAGGACCGCCTTGTACGACATTGCAAACACTACCATGGATGCCACTGAAACCACAAAGGCTGGTGGAGCTGAACTTCTCTTCACAATTACCCAGAAGCCTCTCCCTCGGAGGTCTGTTTGAGAGACCCAGCTTGGCGTAGTGGTTAGGAGAGCAGACTTCTAATCTGGCAGGCCAGGTTCGATTCCCCGCTCCCCCACAAGAAGCCAGCTGGGTGACCTTGGACTCGCCAAAGCCCTGATAAAGCTATTCTGATAGAGGAGTGATATGAGGGCTCTCACAGCCTCACTGCCTCACAGGGTGTCTGTTGTGGGGAGAGGAAAGGGAAGGTGAGCTTCGGGTTGAGAAAAGTGGCATATAAGGACCAACACTACTACTTCTTTGTTTTTTGATTGAAAACTGGGAAGGAAAGGTTAGTGCATGAAATTCCAGAACAATGCTGAGAAAATAAAAAACTGACCCTTGGATCCGTATCCAGGAGGATGTCCTTTCCCCCCCTCACCCACCTTCCTGAGAGGAGATGGTTCCTTCCCCACACAGAGAACAGTCAAAGCAGCAAATGGGCTTCCCTTCCAGGGCCACCTTCACATATCCAGGGAGGCAGCTGTTGGCACACCTGGAATCAGGCATAGTCTGCAGACAGAGACAAGGATAATTATTCAGGGAAAGGAGAACTCATTCACTGGGGAAGGGCGATTTTGTAAGATTTATGAAGGCGGATATGATGAAATGGCCCTATCCACGCACTTATTGCTGGCAACTGTTGATAACTTTTGTCTAAAATGAAAGGCTCAGAAGACTCTCAGGGAAGGTTCATGGAAGACACTGAATAGATGTTTAGACCTTACACAACCAATCTCCCCACCTCCTTATACCAGGGGGGCCACACAATAGCAGCCTGATCCAGGGTCAGCTTCATCTCCCCCGAGGCCTGTCTTTCGATGCTCCCAACTTTGACGCTCCGGAAGGAAAGGTTGGTCAACATGATCATGTTCACAATGTCCAAGTCGGCTTCCAGAGCCCCGTTTTCACCCAGATCGATTCCACCCACAGAAGAGTTTTGAAACTGGTAACGTCTCAGGAAAGGATGAAGCTAGAATCACAGAGAGAGTAACACTCTTTAGAAGACAGAAGACTCTTCTACGTACTCGTTGCAGCTTGATCCATTTGCAACTTGACAGTAAGCTTTCCTCTACATAAGCGACCTGGAAGATGGCTAATAGAATAAGAGGCTTTGGCCGATGTGTAAACAGGGGGGAAGGCCAGGTCCCTCCTGTGATTGAGATGTAGTCTGCACACTATTTTCACATTTTCACAGGAATGGGGGCATTCAGCTTTTCAGAAAGATGTGAAGTAGCTTTTTGTATTATTCCCAGCTGCAATGGAGTAAAAAAGGTAAAGGTATCCCCTGTGCAAGCACCGAGTCATGTCTGACCCTTGGGGTGACGCCCTCCAGCGTTTTCATGGCAGACTCAATACGGGGTGGTTTGCCAGTGCCTTCCCCAGTCATTACCGTTTACCCCCCAGCAAGCTGGGTACTCATTTTACCGACCTCGGAAGGATGGAAGGCTGAGTCAACCTTGAGCCAGCTGCTGGGATCGAACTCCCAGCCTCATGGGCAGAGCTTTCAGACGGCTGCCTGCAATGGAGTAGATATTAGCATTGAGGAGGAGGGCCCAATCTGTATGCATGACCATTCTGCCTACTTGACTGCATATTTTGTACGATTACGTCCTTCCTGATAGTAACCCTGTTTTATGAGAAATAAGTAGTTAAAAAAACATGATTAACAGGAGCACAATGATCTCCACCTCCCAAGGACAGAGGGAATAAGTAACTGACATGCCTCAGATATTTGCTAAAGGCTATAAGAGAGTTCGCCAAGAGAGGCAGATACTGGATGTGCCTGAGACGTTTCCTAAAGTCTGTGTGACAGCCATCTTAGACTAGATGCACAATAATCTTTTCCAAGAGAAACTGCTGATTGGGATTCTGAATTCATGGGGTTAGTGGATACCTGCCAAGGCTGGATTCGCTCATGTTCTCGTCTCCTTCCTCCAGCCCTTGTTGTCCTCTCAGACCTGGAGGAGTAGGCATCATGTAATGCACGGGCCACCGCCTGGATGGAGGAGTAAACATTGCAGGCCCTGGGAGGCAGGAGATCTTTGAGGACCTCCCAGGGCCTGTCTTGCAGCCCCTCTTTCTCCCTGAATCGCTGATAGCCTCTCCCAGACAAAACGGGCTTTGCGTAGACAGGATCAAATCCTTTTCTCCAAAACTCCTCCATAAGAGGGTGACATACTTGTGAATAGAGAGACATCCTCCTTTTCTTTGCCTGGGTCTTGACGGAGAGAGATCCATGCATGGGTAACTGAGCACGGAAGGGGTCACATGCCAAACTGAACAGATTGTCCAGTAAAAGAGTTGTGATCCAAATTTTACCTCGTCTGACTAGCATAGCATATTCAATACTTAATTTGTCTAGATACAGTATGAGGAAATAATTTCCGTAGAATACGTATGCATTGACTTGGACTTGACCGAGGAATGAACTCAAGCGCTGCGTCCTTTCTTTTGACCAAGCACTGGAAGTAATGCCCTCCATGGAGATCCTCTCTTCAAAGGCAATGCAGATGCCGCTCCTGAGCAGGAGAGGGGTCAAGGTGACCTTGAACTTTTCCCCGCTGTCATTGTCTGAAGCAAAGAGCCCAACCCACGTCCATCGGAAATGCAGGAGCAGCCTGACAATTCCCCGGTATTCGGCTTCTTCCGGTGGAACCAGTTGGTAGAAAAAAGGAAACTGACTTTGATCCTTAAGAACAGTCAAATCCGAATCATGGCTGACCTAATGAGGAAAAGGATACTTTTATCTATCTATCTATCTATCTATCTATCTATCTATCTATCTATCTATCTATCTATCTATCTATCTATCTATCTATCTATCTATCTATCTATCTATCTATCTATCTATCTATCTATCTATCTATCTATCTATCTATCTATCTATCTATCTATCCATCTATCTATCATACTTCTATACCGCCCTCCCCGGAGGCTCAGGGCGGTTTACATTATAACAGAGAACCTTACATAAAACAGTCTGTAGAACATGTACATTGATAACCAACAATTGCAACCAACACAACACAGTATAACAGTAAATAGTTGTGATACAAACAGGTCCAGGGCTTGTTGATGGGATTCTGAGGGGGGTGGCTTATTGACTGAATTCTGAGGGGGGGTGGGGGGGGAGCAGGGGCCCTTCGGTCGCTGTGGATTACGTCTGGTCTCGGCCAAATGCCTGGCGGAGGAGCTCCTTTTTGCAGGCCCCGGTGAACTGTTTAAGCTCCGTCAGGGCCCTGATCTCCTCTGGGAGCTCGTTCCACCAGGTGGGGGCCAGAACAGAGAATGCTCTGGCCCTGGTCGAGACCAGACGGACGTCTTTAGGGCCAGGGATCCTTAGCTGATTGGAAGCAGTAGAGCGCAGAGCTCTTTTGGGGGCATAGGCAGGGAGGCGGTCCCTCAGGTATTTTGGATTTCATCACATTCAATCAACAGCAAAGTTGATCGATGATGACAATCCAAAATAACCCTTCAATGGCCGGGATGAGTTTCAGGCCAGACCTGTTCTGAGAGAGATTTCACCCTCTGTTGGGGACCATTTCAGTGGGGGTGGGGAATCTGACCTTCCAGCATCAGAAGAGAAGGGGGGATTTTGTCCTATGGTTGAACTCATCCCTTAACAACCCAAGACTTGTAATCTTCACCAGATCATTGGTCAAGAATCCCTGGAAACAACACTGAAGTTAAATTTGGAAAAGATTTCTTGTGTGTACTTAGAATCAATCCAAATTACATTGATATACAAATTCCTTCATCACAAAATATCTATTGCTCTAAAGGGTTTTGCCAAAGACTGTCCCTTTTGGCCGAGTTTCTTTTTTTGTCTCCCTGCTGCTCCCCAAATCAAAAAAGTCTGTTCCAAAATCTTACAGAATCATCTACAGAGGGATGCAGATGGAACACCAGAGAATTTGAATCCTCTAAATTCCCCTCAAAGCTAGTTTTGATCTGTACCAGAAATATTTTTATGTCCACCCATGTTTCTTCAAATACATTGCCCCGTCCGTGATTCCTACCTCAGGGATTTTGTAGGTGCTCAAGAGTGTTGAAATGTCACTGGAGATGACAGAATGAGATGCTTCAAGAACAGCCAAGAGATTACTCTGTCTGCCACATTTGTAGTTTGGAACAGTCTTCTGGGCAGAGTTTAGCAGGTCTATCAAAGCTCCATAGCTCAGCCTGGGATGCACAATGTTCTCGTAGATGGTGTAGCCCAGGGTGATATTTTTCGGTAAGAGCCTGGGATCCAGGTTGACCTCTTGAATGGCTAATGAGAAGGCAAGGAGGTGCCATAGCATCGATAATTCCCTGCCAAAAAACACATATACAAATATACACATTGTCTAGGGATGCCATAAACATTGGCCTTGCTAGTATGGGCAGAAGTTGTTCTGATGGTTTGCAGTCATGATCACCCTAACTGGGTTAATAGGTGGCAGCCAAGAAAGGGAACATACATGAGCACAGTTGAAGCTGTTGGTTAGTGAAGCAGACCTTCTGGTCCATCAAAGTCAGGACTGTGTACAAATATTAAGAGGCTGATTCCGCACGGGGACATTGCCTCAACATACCACTCATCCGGAGGCAGGGGAAATTTCTGACTCCACATGACATCGACACCGGCCAGGGGCTTCCCCGCCACCAGCCTGACTCAGGCACCCAGAAGCCGCAGAACAAGGGAATCTGGATATCTCCGGCTTTCCGGTAGGGAGCCAGGGCTCCAATGGGGCCTCTGCCAATGCATTGCCAGGAGTCAGCAGACAGTCCAGGTTCTGCAGCAGGAACTGTGATGGGCCCTCACAATGTACTGCCATCCAGCATTGTCACGTGCCTGCAGTGCTTCTGGCTACATGGGGGAAACAGCAGTGGGACATTACCGCATGTGACGGTAGGAACCACGTCCTACAGCGGAAACGCCAGTGGGCAGCCTGATGCTAATCCGTCCATGCGGAATTGGCCACAATGGCTTTCCAGGATCTCAGGCTGAAGTCATTTATGTCATTGATTGTCTGATCCTTTATCATTGGAGATGCCAAATACTAAACCTGGGCCCTTCTGCATGCACAGCAAAGACCCTTCCACTAGACGAGACTCCCTCCCTATCCCAGCGCTTGGATGGTGTATTTTCCAGTAGCCTTCAGGGCAGTGTCCCAGTGTTGGGGTACCTATCGATATGCAGTATCTTATTACTATAATCGGAGCAGCTTTGATTTGTTTAGGCATACCAGGGCTGCCCAGCCAGTCAAAGGGGAATTGAGATTTCACCTGAAATATCTTCTCTCAAACAATAACTGCCAATCTGACCTTACCCTTTGATTAAGTGTGAGTCCCCCTGATTTCAACAGATGGGACGGGGCTCCGCAAGGACAGTCATTGGGTCCTCGGTTTTTCTCGGAGGAACAGTGCTTACAAATCACCCTGCTGGGGCTCTTGGCTGGGTGTTCTTTTTGGTGTTCAAAGATCCTGTGATAATTTGATGCTGAGCTCACCAAAGCCATGGCTTTCATTGTCACTTGGATGCAAGATGCTTCTCCCCCAGACACTTGGCAGAGGAAAACAGCCACATTTGCCCACTTCAAAGATGCAGGAGGCAGAGGCAAACGGCACCCTGAGATCTGGTAGTAAGAAAGAACCCAGAATCTGTCCCATCACATATACTTTAAAGTTCCCCCAAGGACTGACTTACCACGACTCACTTAGAAAGGGAGGCCCCCTGAAGGTTGGCGATGGACGTTTCTCAGCCACAAAAGTGAGAAGCCCGGCAATGACGTGGTCTCCTGTCCGGAAGACAGTAAAGGGTTCAAGTTCATCCATGGTCCCAGTGAATGGGCATTTGGCACTCACCCCCCTGCACGTTAGAAGCAGCAGCAGCAGAAGCAGAAGCAAGACCATTCTCTGCCTGGGTGCCCCTTTTCCCCTCCCAGGAGCCAGCTCTCAGAGACTGACAGAAGGAGCTGCCCCTGGTAAGACTGTGGACTTGACCAGATTGAAAGGGAAGGATCACAAGCATCACACCAACACAGTGTCCCTCCAGACAACCTCTGAACACCTTGGGAGAAAAGACTTTTATGCACCTGCCTGTTGGAAGACGTTACATCACCCTGCTGTTGGTCCTCCTGTTTACATGATTCGTTTCAGAGTGAAATTTTGAGAAATCCCTGGAGCTTTGCTGATCGACAGAATAAATCACCATGATATTGATAATTATAAGGGAAAGAATCTGCACTGCCCAGGACTCTGTGTTTGGCCACATGTGCAGAGAGGGAGAAAAGATGTTTCCAAGAAGAGGCAATTGAATTAGGGCTAACATTCAGGGAAAAAATCCTTCAGAAGAGGTCGCCATGGGAGAAGCTCTGACCAGGGGAATGGGAGGCTGGGTCAAGACCCAGGGGTCCTTAGCTTTCCCACTGGCTGCCAGGATAACCACACCAGGCCACAGTAGATTCATGACCCTGGAACCAGAGTTCACCTTGAGCATCCATCAGCCAGAGGAGCTTAGTTCTGCTGGGGGAAGGAGGACCCTTTTAATCACAAGGTCTCACCAGGGATGAGAAGCAGATAAGGCAGATCCAAAGTCCCATCAGAGTTAAGCACAAAGTGTTCCTTAAAGTCATGATGATCATGCTTTCTTTTCTTCCTACAACCCACACTCAATAGTTTATACATCCAGACTCAACAAAGTCACACTTCCCATTGAATTCGATAGGTTCTCAAGTTTTCTTTAAGAGATTCAACTTTATTCATTTCTCAACTTTCTTTCCATTGAGAAACCCCTGAGACATTCTTGAGGCTTCGATAAACCCCAAACAGTTTTATCAGTGCTGTAGTGAGCCCAAAGTGATCCAGCTGGTTGCACGTGGGGAAGCGCAAAATCAAACCCGGTTCAATGGATTAGAAGTCCTCACTCCTAACCACTGCACCAAGTTGTCTCAGAGACAGTCTCGCAGATATGAGGGCCTCCCGATCCACCCACCTCCAACGTCTGCCGCTTTCGCACGACCGCCGCCATTTGCTGCCTGGCCGCCAACACGAGCGGCGGCCCGCACACCCGAGAGGCGCTGGCGGCACTACCTGCACACTTGTCTGCCTATTCATTGCTCCCGGGAGGTAGCCATTATTAAAAAGACGTTCCAGTTTCCAGGAACAAGGAAGAGGGAAGAGGGGGTGAGGGCATGATGAGGCCTTTAGCTTGTTTGAGCCTCCATGCCAGGGGTAATCAAACTGCGGCCCTCCAGATGTCCATGGACTACAATTCCCAGGAGCCCCTGCCAGCAAATGCTGGCAGGGGCTCCTGTGAATTGTAGTCCATGGACATCTGGAGGGCCGCAGTTTGACTACCCCTGCTCCACGCCTTCCTTCTGATGGTTGCCTGCAGGTTGCTGTTCTGAGGCACGTGCTGAATAGGTTGGTGAATAGGTCCACTTTATGCAATTCCCCAACTCGCACTTTAAAATAGAGGATGTAGAGAGCCAGTTACTGCCCAGACGCTGTATGTTGGCGATGTCATATGGAGAAGCCAGAATATAACGACTACGTAAGGTAAGTATTTCACTAAACTTAATGAGTGCGGAAAAGCCTAAAGTGTTCATTTCATAACTAGAATAAATAGAACTGGTCAGTCAGAGAGCTCATTCATTCATTCATTCATTCATTCATTCATTCATTCATTCATTCATTCATTCATTCATTCCAATTGTGTGGACCCTCCCCTGCTGGGCAGAAGAGCTCGTTATAAGATTTAAGAACCATTTCAGTGCTGCCAGGGTAGTTCCTCAGTGGAATAGACTTACTCAGGAGGTAGTGAGTTCAACTTCTTGGGAAGTTTTTAAGCAGAGGCTAGATAGTCATCTGGCAGAAATGCTGATTTTATGAACTTAGGCAGACTGTGAGTGAGTGGGGAGGTAGGGGGTTGTGCATGGGGTTGGACTAGATGACCCTGGAGGTCCCTTTGAACTCTATGATTCTAAGACAAGAGGCCTAGTTTTTGAGCTTGGCTGAGTCGGAAGAAGCCTTAAAAAAAAACTCCCTGAACCTGCTTCTCCAGCAATAATTTTGGGTCCCATATAACATGAAACGCTTAACTGAGCAGGCTGTGAAAGCCATAAAAAGGAGTTGTTTTGCTTCCTTCCTCTGCATCAGCTAGCTAACAACTTGTTCAATGATTCTATAGTTAAGGTATTAAGATACCTAAAAAGATCAGTACAAGCTTTTATATTTTATTTTATTTATACTTCAGTTTCTATACCACCTCTCCCAAGTCGTCTACAAGAATTCACCCTGCCATAACCCCTCCTAAAACAACAATTAAAACCCCAATGACATTCATTAAAACCCCAGTAAAAACTAGCCCATAACGGCAAGTACTCTCTCCTGCCGCCCTGCCTCAACAGACCTTCCGATAGCAAGGCCAGTGGTCCCCAACCTTTTTATCACCGGGGACCGGTCAGCACTTGACAATTTTACTGAGGCCTAAGGTGGGTATTCTTTTGCCGAGGGACGTCGCTGCTGCTGCCTGAGCCCCTGCTCCACTTGCTTTCCTGCTGGCGCCTCTATCTTCCCGCCGCACACTGGGGGGCGTTGCCCGCAGCAGCTGCGCAGTGCCACACCGAGGGGGAGCCACAGCCATGTCGGCCGCTGGAGAGCACCAAAGCTGAGCCAGCGGCAGAGTGCCAGGGCAGCCCCCGAGTCAGCAGCTAGGAAGGTGGATGAGGAGGACCTGCAACCCAGTACCGACTGATCTACGGACCGGTACGGGTCTCCGTGCCAAGGGTTAGGGACCACTGCCTCAGGGGGACCATCTAAGGGGGAGCCGGGTCTTCCCACGCAACACAGGTTTAAAGTGAAAAGTATCTCCAGAGAATCAACTTCCATCTTGACCTTTCATCCTGAGATGGTCCTTGATATTCAGACCAGACCTCATTATGATGATGTAACATTTGGGGAGGAAGATGCAGCCTAGCAGTCCACCACTGGAGGCCAAGATGGAGAAGACCTGCACGGCGACCATGTATTTCCCCTTGGTGCTCAGGTAGGTGGGCACAAAGGACACCCAAACACTGCAGAAGACCAGCATGCTGAAGGTGATCAGCTTGGCTTCGTTGAAGGCCCCAGGAAGCTTCCTGGCCAGGAAGGCCACTGTGAAGGAGATGGCAGCCAGGAAGCCCATGTAGCCCAGGGCACAATAAAACATGGCCACAGACCCTTCATTGCATTGCAATATGATCTGTCCATGCTGGGAATGCATGTCAAACTCTGGGAAAGGGGGAGAGATGGCCAGCCAGAGAGCACATAAGCCTATCTGAACAGTGGAACAAGAAAACACAATGGACTTTGCCAGACTCTTCCCCACCCATTTCCTCATCCTGTTCCCTGGCTGGGTGGCCATGAAGGCCACCACCACAGTGATCGTTTTAGCCAACACGGAAGAGACGGCAACTGAGAAGATGGTGCAGAAGGCTGTTTGTCGGAGAAGGCAGGTCACCCTTCTTGGCTGGCCGATGAATAGAAGGCAGGACAGGAAGGAAAGCAGGAGTGAGATGAGAAGAATGAAGCTGAGGTTTCGGTTGTTGGCTTTGACTATCGGCGTGTCCATATGTTTTATGAAGATTCCTAGAATGAGAAGTGTGGCTATGGAGAAGAAGAGGACCAAAACAATGAGGATCATCCCTAAAGTCTCTTCATAAGAAAGGAAAGTCACCTCTTTGGGAATGCACTGAGTGTGGTCAGGGTTGGGATATTGATCTTCTGGGCATTTGGTGCAAGTATTCGCATCTGGAAGGAAAAGGAGAGACTTCAGCATCATATTGATCTAATTCATATCCACCACAATGTGGACTCCTTTGCAATCCATAGAGCCAAATTCCATCAGGGTGAGAATTGGGGGTTTTGTACCTTTATAATAATAACTGTCCGTTCTCTCTTTGGGTTTTATTGTTACTGATGTGGAATGTCACCCAAAGGACCAGATCTACAGGGAGGCGCTCCCCAAGTCAAGGTCATCAGTTAGGATGGCCAAAAGGGTTGTAGCTTCAGATAGACGTCTGTTGAAAAGTCACCGAAATCAAAACCGGACTGAGTGAAAGGACCAGTTACACAGAAGAACAATACATGCTGAAGGGTAGATGGAACACATTGGAAGACAGCATTGCTGGTTCAGCCTGGATATCCCCACCACAATGGGATCCTGGGGGATCAAAACATAACTCCCTCAAATATGGGAGAGCTGCTGTAATGTCCTGTGGTCTCAATAGGCCTCAGCTTTAATATAGGGCTGAGTGCTCTAGTACAAGTCAACCTGTAGTCCATGAACATCTGGAGGACCACAGGTTGACTACCCCTGCTCTAGTAGAAATAAATAGCTGAAATTATGCCAAGGAGAAAACCATGACTTGAGGATTGTGTTTGGAAGTTCTCTTTCAGCTAGAAGTACAATGAATCCATCCATTACATCCTCACACCATCCCAGTAAATGTGCAAGTGGCTGAAATGCTTATTTATTTATTTATTTATTTATTTATTTATTTATTTATCAATCATTGCATTTCTATCCCGCCACTCCCACAAGGGCTCGTGGCAGCTAACAATTATTAAAACCCCAATACATAAAACCCATAACATTATAAAACACAACTCAACCATCCTCTTAAAATCCTCCACTTTGCAGCAAAAAAAAACATCCTAAAAACCTCAGGGTGGACGGAGGGGCTTCTAATCTGCTCCTGGGATGGCAAGACTGGCAGGGGGGGGGGGAGTCCAGTTCTTCTTCCACGTGTCAGCCTCAACTATAGGCCTAGTGGAAGAGCTCCGTGGAAGAGCTTACAGGTTTGTCTTCAAACTCCAATGAAGGCTCAATTGCTGTCCTTCCCGGAACCCAAAACAACAGACAGGGAAATAACACCTCGCCATATCAAAGGACACTCTGATCCTGCTTTCCTGTGTGAATGCCCGATTCCCACCGATGCTTAGGGCTGATCCTGCGTTGAGCAGGGGGTTGGCCTGTATGGCTCCTTCCAACTCTATGATTCTATCATTCTATGACTAGATGGCCTGTATGGCCCCTTCCAACTCTATGATTCTGTGATTCTATGATGCTTGTCTCTTGTCTTGCCCCTTTCCCACGGCCCAGGTATATAAGTCTTGCCGCCCCCTACCACAGTGTCTCTGTCCAAGTTTCCTGTCTGTGGACATGTGCAGAGGATAGCCTCTATTTGATAAACTTTTCCAATAAAGACTTGATACTTAAAGCTTCATCCTGAAGGCCGGGAGTGATGTCTGTGGAGTGAGTTTGCTGGGGTTCAACCGCTTGGCTCCTGACAGTTCCCCCCCCCCATATATAGGCCCCAGGGGGCTATTCTTATCTCTTCCAATGCTCTTCTATGCTGAGTTGCTATAATGAACCAGGTCTTCCTGCCTTTTAGTGCCCCCCTATATTTAGGGCCGGGGGGTGGGGCTATTACTTCTTGCCTCTTCTGTACCTGCCATGCTTGAACTCTGAGTTGCTTTAATGAATCCTTCAATGAAGACCATTCCTTTACACTGGATGTGTGTGAATCTAGCCCGTGGTTCTTGACACTGACCCTGCAAACGAAGGACCGCCTTGTACGACATTGCAAACACAACCATGGATGCCACTGAAAGCCACAAAGGCTGATGGAGATGAACTGCTCTTCACACTCACCAGCAATTACCCAGAAGCCTCTCCCCAGGAGGTCTGTTTGAGAGAGACAGTTTGGTGTAGTGGTTAGGAGTTGCGGGTTTCTAATCTCGCAAGCCAGGTTCAATTCTGCACTCCCCCACATGCAGCCAATGGGGTGACCTTGGGCTCGCCAGGGCACTAATAAAGCTGTTCTGACCGAGCAGGAATATCTGAGCTCTCTAAGCCTCGCCCACCCCACAGGGTGTCTGTTGTGGGGAGAGGAAAGGGAAGGTGAATGTAAGCCGCTTTTAGACTCATTTGGGGAGAGAAAAGCGGCATATAAGAACCATTGCTACTACTTCTTCGTCTTTCCTTTGAAAAATGGAAAAGAAAGGTTAGTGCATGAAATTCTAGAACAATGCTGAGAAAATAAAAAACTGATTCTTAGCTCCGTAGCCAGGAGGATGACCTTTCCCCCCTCACCCACCTTCCTGAGAGGAGATGGTTCCTTCCCCACACAGAGAACAGTCAAAGCAGCAAATGGGCTTCCCTTCCAGGGCCACCTTCACATATCCAGGGAGGCAGCTGTTGGCACACCTGGAATCAGGCATCCTCTGCAGACAGAGACAGGGAGCATTATCCAGGGAAAGGAGAACTCATTCACTGGGGAAGGGCAATTTTGTAAGATTTATAAAGGTGGATATGATGAAATGGTCCATTCCACGCACTTATCACTGGCCACTTTGATAACTATTGTCTCAAATGAAAAGCTCAAAAGACTCTCAAGGAGGTTTCATGGATTAGACTAAATAAATTTTTAGACCTTACACAACCAATCTCCCCACCTGCTTGTACCAGGGGGGCCACACAATAGCAGCCTGATCCAGGGTCAGCTTCATCTCCCCCGAGGCCTGTCTTTCGATGCTCCCAACTTTGATGCTCTGGAAGGAAAGGTTGCGCAAGATGATCATATTCACAATGTCCAAGTTGGCTTCCGGGGCCCCATTTTCACCCAGATCGATTCCACCCACAGAAGAGTTTTGAAACTGGTAGCGTCTCAGGAAAGGATGAAGCTAGAACCACAGAGAGAATAACACTCTTTAGAAGACGGAAGACTCTTCTACGTACTCGTTGCAGCTTGATCCATTTGCAGCTTGATAAAATCAGAGTCCAGTAGCGCCTTTAAGGCCCACAACTTTATTCAAGGCGTGAGCTTTCGAGTGCAAGCACTCTTCCTCAGACCTTGCACTCGAAAGCTCACGCCCTGAATAAATCTTTGTTGGACTTAAAGGTGCTACTGGACTCTGATTTCACTGTGCTACTTCAGACCAGCACAGCTATGCATTTGCAGTTTGATAGAAGAAGAAGAAGAGTTCTTATATGCTGCTTTTCTCTACCCAAAGGAGTCACAAATAGGCTTACAGTCGCCTTCCCTTTCCTCTCCCCACAACAGACACCCTGTGGGGTGGGTGAGGCTGAGAGAGCCCTGAGATTCCTGTGGTCAGAACAGCTTTATCAGTGCTGTGGTGAGCCCAAGGTCACCTAGCTGGCTGCATGTGGGGGAGGAGCAGGGAATCAAACCCAGCTCTCCAGACGAGAATTTGGCAATCCTAATCACTAAACTAAACTGGCTCTCTGGAGGTCCCTTCCAGCTCTATGGGTTCGTAGCAATCAGAACACATAAACAGTCATGTCCAATAACATAAGAACAAAATAAAATCAAGTTCTAAAGTGCAGTGAAATGAGTGGAAGGTGAAGTGGGTAAGAGCAGCAGATTCTTATCTGGGAAACTGGGTTTGATTCCCGCCCATCCAAGCAGCCAGGTAACCTTGAGCCAGTCACAGCCCTGTTAGAAGCTGGTCTCAGAGAGCAGAAACATCAGGGCTCTCTCCTGCCTGTTGTGGGAAGAGGCAGGGAGGGCAACTGTAAGCTGCTTTTAGACTCCTTCTGGGAGAGAAGAGCAATGTATAAAAACCAAGTCTTCTTCTTCTTAATACTCTCCGGGATTAAGAATTCTGTACGTTTTAATCGCATCAACTTCCTCAAACGATGGATTCCTTCACCTAAGAGCAGGGTCCTGTTTTTTATTTGGCAGATTCTAGTCTAGCAGCACCGGAGAACCAAGGAGATTGGGGAGGTATCGGCATCTGAGAGTCAAATTTCCCTTCGTGCTACTCAAGTAGGACGAGCCATCCTTGAGTCCTCCCATCCCCCTCTGGGCTCTTCTGCTGCAGACCAGCACGGACACCCTCTGAAAATATTTGACGTTGGGGAGTTGTTATCCTACCATCAGGTCTTTTTCTAAAGGCCCGTCACTCCAGCCCAGACAAAATTGAATGTGGTAAGGAGGAGGGTTACAATTCAGTTAAAAGGATGAGCAATAGGGCTCCCAAGGGGAACTACAGGAGATGTTTTCTCTTAAATTCACCAGAGAAAAACCATTTCCGAGATCAGCAGTGGAGTTGACTGTCTAAAGAGGTGGTGCCCTCCCCCTCACTGATAGTCTCAAAGCAGTGGCTGGACATCTTGGATGCTTATGGCTGATCCTCCATTGAGCAGGGCATGGGACCAGATGGCCCTATGGCCCCCTCCCACAGTAGGGTTCTACGATTCTATAAGAGAGTTCGCCAAGAGAGGCAGATGCTGGATGTGCCTGAGACATTTCCTAAAGTCTGTGTGACAACCATCTTAGAATAAATACACAATAATCCTTTCAAAGAGAAATTGCTGATTCTTCATTTACAGGTAAAGGTTACCTGCCAAGGCTGTATTCGCTCATATTCTCCTCTCCTTCCTCCAGCCCTCGTTGTCCTCTCAGACCTGGAGGAGTAGGCATCATGTAATGCACGTGCCACAGCCTGGATGGAGGAGTAAACATTGCAGGCCCTGGGAGGCAGGAGTTCTTTGAGGTCCTCCAAGGGCATGTCTTGCAGCCCCTCTCTCTCCCTGTATCTCTGGTAGCCTCTCCCAGACAAAACAGGCTTTGAGTGGACAGGATCAAATCCTTTTCCCAGAAACTCTTTAAAAAGATGGCGACAAGCTTGGAAATAGAGAGGCATCCTTCTTTTCTTTGTCTGGGTCTTGACAGAGAGAGATCCATGCATAGGGAACTTAGCAGGGAAGGCGTCACACACTAAGGTCAACAGGTTGTCTAGTAAAAGAGCTGTGATCCAAATTTTACCTACTCTGACTAACATGGCATTTTCAGTAAGTAGTCTTATAGTATAAAGGTATATCATGGGGAAAATATTTCCATAGAACACATATACTTTGACTTCGGTTTGACGGAGAAATGAAATCAAGCGCTGCCTTCCTTCTGTTGACCAAACGTCGGAAGTAATGCTCTCCATGGATATCCCCTCTTCAAAGGCAACGCAGATGCCGCTCCTGAGCATGAGAGGGGTCAAGGTGCCCTTGAACTTCTCCCCGCTGTCAGTGTCTTGAGCAAGTAGACCAACCCACGTCCATCGGAAATGCAAGAGCAGCCTGACAATTCCCCGGTATTGGACTTCTTCCACTGGAACCAGTTGGTAGAAAAAGGGGAAATTACTTTTATCCTTAAAAACGATCAAATCCGAATCATGACTGACCTAATGGAGAAAAGGACATATTTGGATTTCATCACATTCAAGTGTCAATCAAAAGCAAAATACCTGATACAATTCTATGATGGTGATTTTTTAAAAAATCCTTCAACGGCAGGGACCAGTTTCAGCCGAGACCTTTCCTGAGAGAGATTTCACCCTCTGTGGGGTCCATTTCAGTGGGGGGAGGATTCTGACCTTCCAGCATCAGAAGTCCTACAGTTGAACTCATCTACTAACAACCCATGACTTCCAACCCTCACCAGATCATTGGTCAAGAATCCCCGGAAACAACATTGAAGTTTTAATTTGTAAAAGAACCTTTATGTGTCCTTAGAATCAATACAAATTACACTGATATACAAATTTCTTCCTTCATAAAATATGTTTTGCTCCAAAGGGCTCTTCAAAAGACTGTCCCTTTTTGCAGGGAGAGTTTCTTATTGATCTCCCTGCTGCTTCCCAAATCAACAAAGTCGGTTCCAAAATCTTGTAAAATCCTCTGCAGAGGGATGCAGATGAACCACCAGAGGACCTAAATCCTCTCTCACATCTCTCTCAAGTCTTCCAAAAGCTGTTTTTGATCTGTACCAGAAACATTTTGATGTCCACCCATGTTTCTTCAGAGACATTGCCCTGTCCATGATTCATACCTGAGGGATTTTGTAGGTGCTCAAGAGTGTTGAAATGTCACTGGAGATGACAGAATGAGATGCTTCAAGAACAGCCAAGACATTATTCTGTCTGCCACATTTGTAGTTTGGAATAGTCTTCTGGGCAGAGTTTAGCAGGTCTATCAAAGCACCATAGCTCAGCCGGTGATGAACAGTGTTCTCGTAGATGGTGTAGCCCAGGGTGATATTTTCCGGTAAGAGCCTGGGATTCCGGTTGACCTCTTGAATGGCTAAAGAGAAGGCAAGGAGGTGCCACTGCATCGCTAATTTCCTGCCAAAAAACACATGTACATGTCTCATTGTCCAGGGATTTGATAAAATTGGGACATGCCGGGGCCTTACCTGGTATGGGCAGAAGTCGTTATGATGGTTTGCAGTGATGACCACACAAAATAGGTGGCCGCCACCTATTGGCATCTCGAATGAAGAACAATCAAGCAGTCAATGACGCGAAATAATTCAGCCTGAGATCCTGGAGAACCACTGTGGCCAGTTCCGCACGGAGGGCACAGCATCGGGCTGCCCACTGGCGTTTCCACCGGGAGGATGTGGTTCAGAGTTTCATACTGTGTAAAACCAAAACCAAAAAAAGGGAACACAGCCCAACCTTAACAGGTAGGAACTCTGAAGATGAGCTGTACAATAAAATAATGTAAATCTTGTAGATTATTTATTATAGTGCACAATTAAAAAGAGAATAATAATATCTTCATAAAAAACTATACAGAACTAAGAGCACATAAGACCAAATGCGTTTTGACCCTACTGGGTCTTCCTCAGAACTGTGACAATACACTCTATACAAAATATCTATACCAAACTCATTATAAAGTGTAGCTGAGTGGTTGAATGAGATCCTGCAAGACAAATAGATATTCAAAAATATCAGAATGAGCATGAGCATTACCAATATATGTACATTTTATCCTTTTTGGAGACCACCTCCTGTGCTATATGCCTAGGGTCACCACTCTGTAGAAATAATAAAAAATAAGAGACTACTTTTGAGAAATTAAAGAGTAAAATTGCCCATATTACCAACAGGATGTCCCCATACATACCTTCGCTATAATATAATTCTGTGATGAGAGTGTATCTCATGTGTGTCAGGAAAAAAAAGCTATATCATTGTATTGGGGAGGAAACTATTTATTTACATCTGTAAGTATTCATGTACAGCTGATGTAATCCTGCTGTTGTTGAATCAGCCAGTGTCTGTGGACTGGCCTTGAAGTCCATCAAAAAAAAAATGTGTGTGTGTACGGGGGAGGGAAAGAGGGGGAAGACACCATTTCAAGTCTACCAGCTGCAAATTAAAATACAACATTGATACATATTAAAATGCCAACATCCAGTCCTCATTCAGGCCATGGGTAAAAGAGTTTAGCTGGTATATCCAAAAACAGTTCTCTTTTTCTCAGAAGTTTGGATGATATATCTGCTGATGCAGACACCTGTTCGAAAGCCCAGAACCGCAGCTCTGGGTGTCCAGCTTCCACAAAAGTGCTTTGCCAAGGGAGCTGTTATTTTCTTGCATCTGATGTTGCTCCTATGTTCACATAACCTTGTTCTTAGGGTCCTAGACGGACAACCCACATACTGTCCTCCGCAGGGACATTCAATCACATATCACATAGATCAGTGGTCCCTTAGCGCCGGGACGCGGCTCCTTCTTCCCTCCCCCCCAAAGCAGGAAGCGGCCAATTAGCTCACGGCCCAGCAAGCTTCTTATTTCGGGAGGGGAGGGAAGAGAAGCTTGCTGAGCCGCAAGCTAATCGGCCGCTTTAGCGGCCGATTTGCTGGCAGCCCGGAGGGGCCGGGAGGGGGAGCTTCTTACTTCTTAAATTGCATCAGTTCCGTCTCATAGTCAGTCCAGAGAATGAAAATGTCATCCAGAAATCTCTTGTACATTGCTATATGTTTTTTATAAAGATTCACCTCCTGAAAAAAATATTTGTTCTCAAATTTATCCATAAATAGGTTTGCCAATTCAGGGGCAAATGTACAGCCCATTGCTGTGCCTGAGATTTGCCAGAAGTACTCATTTTCAAATTGGAAAAAATCCCCCCCCCCCTCCCGCCAGTTTGGTGTAGTGGTTAGGAATGCGGACTTCTAATCTGGCATGCCAGGTTCGATTCCACACTTCCCCACATGCAACCAGTTGGGTGACCTTGGGCTTATCATAACCCTGATAGTGTCATTCTGACCCAGCAGGAATATCTGGGCTCTCTTAGCCTCACCAACCTCACAGGGTGTCTGTTGTGGGGAGAGGAAGGGAAAGCGATTGTAAGCCACTTTGAGATTCCTTTGGGGAGAGAAAAGCAGCATATAAAAACCAACTCTTCTTCTTCAGTAATCTCAGGGCTCTCTCAGCCTCGCCCACCTCACAGGGTGTCTGTTGTGGGGAGAGGAAAGGGAAGGGGATTGTAAGCCGCTTTGAGACACCTTTGGGTAAAGTGGCATATAAGAACCAACTCTTCTTCTTCTTCAGTAATCTCAGGGCTCTCTCAGCCTCCCCCACCTCACAGGGTGTCTGTTGTGGGGAGAGGAAAGGGAAGGGGATTGTAAGCCGCTTTGAGACACCTTTGGGTAAAGTGGCATATAAAAACCAACTCTTCTTCTTCAGTAATCTCAGGGCTCTCTCAGCCTCGCCCACCTCACAGGGTGTCTGTTGTGGGGAGAGGAAAGGGAAGGGGATTGTAAGCCGCTTTGAGACACCTTTGGGTAAAGTGGCATATAAGAACCAACTCTTCTTCTTCTTCAGTAATCTCAGGGCTCTCTCAGCCTCACCCACCCCACAGGGTGTCTGTTGTGGGGAGAGGAATGGGAAGGCGACTGTAAGCCGCTTTGAGCCTCCTCCAGGTAGGGAAAAGCGGGATATAAGAACCAACTCTTCTTCTTCTTCTTCTTTCCCTCCCCTATACACAAACATTATTTTTGCTGGACTTCAAGGCCAGTCCACAGACATTGGCTGATGCAACAACGGCAGGATTACATCAGCCTCACAGATGTACATAAATAGTTTCCTCCCCAATACAATGATATAGCTTTTTTTCCTGACGCACATGGGATACACCCTCAGCACGGAATTATATTATAGCGAAGGTATGTATGGGGACATCCTGTTGGTAATACGGACAATTTTACTCTTTAATTTCTCAAAAGTAGTCTCCAATTTTTTATTATTTTTACAGAGTGGTGACCCTAGGCATATAGCATAGGTGGTCTCCAAGAAGGATAAAATTTACATATATTGGTTGGAGCCATAATTTACAGTAAGTCCCCACTCATGTTTGAGAGATTTACATATTAGACTCTCCTTTTTAAATCATGCTTATTCTGATATTTTTCAATATCTATTTATCTTCCAGGATCTCATTCAACCACTCAGCTACACATTATAATGAGTTTGGGATAGATATTTTATATAGAGTGTATTGTCCCAGTTCTGACGACTGAGGAAGACCCAGTAGGGTCGAAACGCGTTTGGTCTTGTGTGTTCTTAGTTCTGTATAGTTTTTATGAAGTTTTTATTCTCTTTTTAATTGTGCACTATAATAAATAATTCTACAAGTTTTACATTATTCTATTGTACAGCTCAACTTCAGAGTTCCTGCCTGTTAAGGTTGGACTGTGTTCCCATTCCTGGTTTGGGTTTTTACACAGTATGAAACTCTGAACCACATCCTCCCGGTGGAAACGCCAGTGGGCAGCCCGATGCTATGCTCTCCATGCGGAACTGGCCACAGTGGTTCTCCAGGATCTCAGGCTGAATTATTTCGCGTCATTGACTGCTTGATTCTTCTTCATTGGAGATGCCCAGGATGGAACCTGTGTCCTTCTGCATGAAAAGCAGAGGCTCCTCTACTAAGTCACCATCCCTGCCTGTCCTGGTGACTAGACAGTGTATTTTCCAGTACCCTTAGGGGCAGTCTCCCAGTGCTGGGGCACCTGTCAAAATGCAGTATCTTCTTACTAAAATCGTTGCAGCTTTGATTTGTTTACAGTCAGGCATACAAGGGCTGCCCAGCCAATCAAAGGGAGATTGAAATTTCAACTGAAAGATCTTCTCTCAAATAACAACTGGGAATCCGATCTTATCCTTTGAAGAAAGGCAAGTCCCCTTGATTCCAAGAGAAGGGATGGGACTTTCCTCCTTCCCCCACTCATTCCGCAAGGACACTTATCAGATCCTCGTTTTCCCTTGGAGGAACAATGCTTAAAAATCACCCTGCTGAGGCTCTTGGCTGGTTGTTCATTTTGGTTTTCAGAGACCTGAGAATTCGGTGCTGAGCTCACCAAATCAATGGCTTTCTCTGCCACTTGGAGAGTCCGAAGTACGATGCTTCACCCCCAGATTCTTGGCAGTGGAAAACAGCCAAATTGGCTCACTTCACAGATGCAGGAGACAGAAGCAAACGGCTTCTGAAATCTGGTAATAAGAAAGAACCCAGAATTCTATCTCATCACATACATTGGAAAGTTCCGCCAAGGACTGACTTACCACATCTTACTTAGAAAGGGAGGCTCACTGAAGGTAGGCGATGGATGTATCTCGCTCACAAAACTGAGAAGCCCAGCAATGAGGTGGTCTCCTGTCCGGAAGATATTATAGGGTTCAAGCTCACCCATGGTCCGAGTGAATGGGCATTTGGCACCCTCCACCCTGCAGGCTAGAAGAAGGAGCAAGAAAAGCCGAAGCAAGAACATTCTCTGCCTGGGTGCGCCTTTTCCCTTTTCCCTCCCAGGAGCCGGCTCTCAAAGATTGACAGAAGGAATTGCGCCTGGTAAGACGGGAGCAGTAGTCACCTGAGCAGTCCTGTGCTGGCTTGATCAGACTGAATGGGAAGGATCGCAAGCCTCACACTGACACAGGGTCCCCTTCCCCCAGACATCCCCTGAACACATTGAGAGAAAAGTCTTTTATGCACTAGACTTCCCTGGCCTGTTGCAGGACATTGCATCACCCTGCCTTTGGTCCTCATGTTTTCATTCCTCGTTTCAGAGTGAACGTTAGAGAAATCCCTGGAGCTTTGCTGGTATAGAGAATAAATCACCTGGAGCTTTGTTGATTTACAGGAAAAAATCTCCATGATATGGATAATTATACGGGAAAGAATCTGCCCTGCCCTGGACTCTGTGTTTGACCACCTGTGCAGAGAGGGAGAAAACATGTTTCCAAGAAGAGGCAATTGAATTAGGCCTAAGTTTCAGGGGAAAACAACCTTTAGTAGAGGTTAGCATGGAAGAATCTCTGACCAGCGGAATGGGAGGCTGGGTAAAGAAACAGGGGATCGTTTGCTTTCCCAATGGGTGCCACAACAACCACCCCGGGCAATATGAGAGTCATGACCCCAGAAACAGTTCCACTTGAGCATCCATCAGTCAGAAGAGCTTAGTGCTGCTGGGAGAAGGGGGGTCCTTTTATCCACAAGGTTCCACCAGGGATGGCCAGTTGCCACCTTGAGGAGCAGATCAGGCTTGTCCAAAGTCCAATCAGACTTAAGCACAAAGTGTTCCTTAAAGTCATGACAATCATGTTTTGTTTTCTTCCTACAATCCCCTCAGTCGTTTATACATCCTGTCTCAACAAAGTCACACTTCCTATTGAATTATATGGGTTCTCAAGTTTTCTTTAAGATATTCAACTTTATCCATTTCTCAACTTTCTTACCATTGAGAAACTCCTGAAACATTCTTCAGGCTTCGAGAAACCCCATATATCAGTGCTGTGGCGAGCCCAAAGTCAACCAGCTGGCTGCATGTGGGGGGGGGGGGCGCAGAATTGAACCCGGTTTACTAGATTAGAAGTCCTCACTCCTAACCACTACACCAAGCTGCCTCAGAGACAGTCTCACAGATACGAGGGCCAAATACCATGAAGGGCTTTGTATTGCAACTCAATACATTAGAAGAAGAAGAAGAGTTGGTTCTTATATGCCGCTTTTCCCTACCCGAAGGAGGCTCAAAGCGGCTTACGGTCGCCTTCCCATTCCTCTCCCCACAACAGACACCCTGTGGGGTGGGTGAGGCTGAGAGAGCCCTGATATCACTGCCCAGTCAGAACAGTTTTATCAGTGCCGTGGCGACCCCAAGGTCACCCAGCTGGTTGCATGCGGGGAAGTGCAGCATTGAACCCAGCATGCCAGATTAGAAGTCCGCACTCCTAACCACTACACCAAGCTGCCTCAGAGACAGTCTCGCAGATACGAGGGCCAAATGCCATGAAGGGCTTTGTATTCCAACTCAATACCTTACTGTCATGTAGCCCCACCACACACACAAGCATTATTCTGATGGCATGTCCATGGTGGTCTACATGCCTGATTTTCTTGGGGATTTTGACACTTTGGTTTCGCGATGGCTCCCTTATCGTGTTTCTCCAGTAATAATGTCGGGTCCCATATGACATCACTCTTAACTGAGTTGGAGAAGAAAGCAATAAAAAGGAATTGTCTCATTGCCTCCACTACATTCTCTAGATTGCAACCTGCTCAGTGATTTTGCTGGGACACCATAAGTGGGGGAGGAGTCAGGCCAAGAGGGGCGGATTCTTCCCTATGCACACAGCCTTGTCCCAACATGGAAGTCGATGGCACCTTCAGCATAAAAGAGAAGGAGTAAGCTATCCAGATTCCCTTGCAGCAGGGCATCGGAGGCCCTAAACTGAACAAGGCCCAGGTAACATCATCCACATCATCCGTAAGGTGGGATTTGTCTCATAGCCGTGCAAGCGCCAAACCGGCCTTTCCCCCCCGTGCTTATTAGGGCAGCAGGAATAGTCAGCCACAGAAGATCCTGATAGGCATGGCACATCCTTATGTGTATCTTTCAAGAGGAGCCCTTTTTGCCAAACATGATGCCAGTGGATAGTGCTGACAGAGCAGAGCTGGGCTGGACCATTCCTGCAAACATTTTATTCCTTTTTGGGGCAGTGTAACCCTGACTCCACTAGAGGGAGATAGAGAATTAGGGTATTCCTTTTAAGGAAGAAAAGGCGCCATTTCCTCAGAAGGATTGGAAGCCTGAAGCTGCAGGGAGAAGCCGTCTCCTCTCAGAAGCACTTCTTTGTTTGAAAACTATCTATTAAGATTTTAGGTAGGAAAGGTTATTACACTAATTATCGGAACGGGGGATTGTGTTTATATCAATTGTCTGTCGTTCTGGATTTTGATTGTTGTTGGGGTTATTTGAAATGAATGTTATATGAAATTTACCCACAAGGATTGGAGGTCTGAAGCTGCAGGGAGAAGCCCACTCCCCTGGGAAGCACTCCTTGGTATGAAAACTATCTATCAATATTTTAAGTAAGGAATCCTGCCTTCCATCAGAATGAAAAGATACCAGAGAATTCTGTAAAGAACAGATCTTCCAAGACAGCACAGCTGCAAGTTTGTGCTTCTTTAAAGGACTGCCTGGACAGAAGTCAGAAAGCCTCAAATACAACAGGCCTGAATGTGTTGAATATTGTTCCAAAGATGGTATCTGTTGAAGTTGGGTTACAGCTATTTTCATGAATGCAGGTGTCACAAGGCGGGAATCAAACTGTCATAGATGTCAACCCTCTCCCTTCTTCAATTAAAAAAATAAATTATTTTTGATGTTTTTTAAACTGAATAGATTACATGAGGATGACTATTGTTCACTCATGGCCAGAACTAACTGAAACACACAACAGATCACAGAACTGAAAACAATTATATTGTGAGAACCCATCCTACCTTCAGAGCCCATGAAATCACACCCTCAGAGGCAACACATCAAATGGCTCAGAGAAAACATCGAGTTTCATTCAACTGGCTCCACAGAAGCCAATTGTGCCCAAAATATCCCAGAGCTCTTCAGTGGAGGTTGGGGGAGACTCTAGTATTCCTAACAGCTCTTTGTCGGACAATCTGATACATGTCATTTTTCTGATTTTAAGTATAATTCATTATCTAACATGCATTTCCCTCCTGATTTGAGGTGAGTTTTCTGAGTCTGATACAATTCAAACATGCAAGAATTTCTTTCCTTTCAAGAATTCTCCGGTTGTCTGTCCACATATTTAAACCATAACATGAATGATCCTTGCCTTGGATACAAAGGAAAATTCCACACATATGTAAAAATAGCGTTATGCCAGGTAAATGCCGCAGCACTAAATCATATTGTGCCTCCCCAGCCCCTCTTCACATTTTTGCATCTCTTGCCTTTCTGCTTCCTTTTCACAGATCTTACCCTCCCCATCTGCTGCTTGAAATGGCAGAAGAGAGCAATGTGCCTTATATGCATTGTGCTTCTGCCTGTCAATCAATTCAGGCAACCAATCCCCTAATCCCATATATTAAAGGTCCCATGATGCCCACTATTTAAAAAAAAATGAGGTAAGCATTTAACTAAATTTAATGTGTGCGGAAAAGCCTGAAGTGTTCGTTTCATACCTAGAATAAATAGAACTGGTCAGTCAGAGAGCCTAAGTTTATAAAATCACTGTCATTCATTCATTCCAATTGTGTGGGCCCTCCCCTGATGGGCGGAAGAGCTCATTACAGAACCATTTCAGTGCTGCCAGAGTGGTTCCTCAGTGGAATAGGCTTCCTCAGGAGGTAGTGAGTTCAACTTCTTGGGAAGTTTTTAAGCAGAGGCTAGATAGTCATCTGACAGAAATGCTGATTTTATGAACTCAGGCAGACTGTGAATGGGTGGGCAGGTAGGTGGTTGTGCTGGCTCAGCTTTGGTGCTCTCCAGTGGCCGCCATGGCTGGGGCTCCCCTTCGGCATGGCACTGTGAAGGTGCTGCTGGTCTAAAGTCTCTTCATAAGAAAGGATTGGACTAGATGACCCTGGAGGACCCTTTCAACTCTATGATCCTAAGACATGAGGTTTTTGAGCTTGGCTGAGTGGGAAGAAGCCTTTAAAAACCTCCCTTAACTTGCTTCTACAGCAATAATGTTGAGTCCCATATAACACAAAACGCTTAACTAAGGGGGCCATGAAAGCCAAAAAAAGGAGTTGTATTGACCCCCTCCACTGCATCCGCTAGCTAACAGCCTGTTCAATGACTGGTACTGGTTCTATAGTTAAGGTATCTTACTAAAAAGATCAGTACAAGCTTTTATATTTTATTTTATTTATTTATACTTCAGTTTCCATACCAGCTCTCCCAAGTGGTTTACAAGAATTCACCTCACCATAAACCCCCATAAAACAACAATTAAAACCCCAATGACATTCATTAAAACCCCAGTAAAAACTAGTACTCTCTGCTGCCTCCCTGGCTCAACAGACCTTCCATACCAAAGCCAGTGGTTCCCAACCTTTTTATCACCGGGGACCGATCAACACTTGACAATTTTACCCGGGGGAGTACTCTTTTGCCGAGGGACGTCGCTGCTGCCACCTGAGCCCCTGCTCCACTTGCTTTCCTGCCAACACCCCTGCCCTGTCTTCCCACCGCACACTGGGGGGGTGCTGTCAGCAGCACCTTCGCAGTGCCATGCCAAAGGGGAGCACCAGCCATGGTGGCCACTGGAGAGCACCAAAGCTGAGCCAGCGGCAGAGTGCCAGGGCAGCCCCCGAGTCAGCAGGCGAGAAGGAGGATTAGGAGGAGCTGCAGGCCAGTACAGACAGATCTATGGACTGGTACCAGTCCCCGGACCGGGGGTTGGGGACCACTGCCTCAGGGGGACCATATCAACACAAGTTTAAAATGAAACATATCTCGATAGAATTAACTTCCATCTAGACCTTTCATCCTGAGATGGTCCTTGATATTCAGACCAGACCTCATTACGATGATGTAACATTTCGGGAGGAAGATGCAGCCTAGCAGCCCACCACTGGAGGCCAAGATGGAGAAGACCTGAACGGCGACCATGTATTTCCCCTTGGTGCTTAGGTAGGTGGGCACAAAGGACACCCACACACTGCAGAAGACCAGCATGCTGAAGGTGATCAGCTTGGCTTCGTTGAAAGCCCCAGGCAGCTTCCTGGCCAGGAAAGCCACTGTGAAGGAGATGACAGCCAGGAATCCCATGTAGCCCAGGGAACCATAAAACATGGCCACAGACCCTTCATTGCATTGCAATATGATTTGTCCATGCTGGGAGTGCTTGTCAGACTCTAGGAAAGGGGGAGAGATGCCCAGCCAGAGGGCACAGAAGCCAATCTGAACAGTGGAACAAGAAAGGACAATGGACTTTGCCAGAGTTTTCCCCACCCATTTCCTCATCCTGTTCCCTGGCTGGGTGGCCATGAAGGCCATCACCACAGTGATCGTTTTAGCCAACACGGAAGAGACGGCAACTGAGAAGATGGTGCAGAAGGCTGTTTGTCGGAGAAGGCAGGTCACCCTCCTTGGCCGACCAATGAATAGAAGGCAGGACAGGAAGGAAAGCAGGAGTGAGATGAGAAGAATGTAGGTGAGGTCTCGGTTGTTGGCTTTGACTATTGGGGTATCCGTATTTTTAATGAAGATTCCTAGAATGAGAACTGTGGCTATGGAGAAGAAGAGGACCAAAACAATGTGGATTATTCCTAAAGTCTCTTCATAAGAAAGGAAAGTCACCTCTTTCGGAATGCACTGAGTGTGTTCTGGGTTGGGGTACTGATCTTCTGGGCATTTGGTGCAAGCCTTTGCATCTGGAAGGAAAAGGAGGGACTTCAGCATCATATTTATCTAATTCATATGCACCACAAAGTGGACTCCTTTGCAATCCATAGAGCCAGTTACGCAGAAGAACTACACATGCTGAAGGGTATATGGAACACATTGCAAGTCAGCATTGCTGGTTCAGCCTCAACATCCCCACCACAATGGGTTCCTGGGGGATCAAACATAACTCCCTCAAATAAGGGAGAGCCGCTGTAACGCCCTGTGGCCTCGATGGGCCTCAGCTTTAATATCGGGCTGACTGCTCTCGTAGAAATAAATAGCTGAAATTATGCCAAGGAGAAAACCATGACTTGAGGATCGTGTTTGGAAGATCTCTTTCAGTTAGAAGTACAATGCATTTTCCCACTACCTATTCCCACCATCCCAGTAAATGCACAAATGGCTAAAATTCATTCAGCTACCCCCGGGGTGACTTTAATGAGTCACAAAATCCAAGGGGACGAGTCACAGGGTCCAAGGGAAACTGTAACATTGCTTACAGTTTTGTCCTCAAACTCCAATGAAGCCTCATTTGCCCTAGAGAATTGACTGTCATGGATACCTTCCTGGTACAACCAGGAGCTCTTCACTTGGCTCCTCTCTGATCCCCACCCTCGGATTCTAGGCCAGTGGGGTTTTCTGTACTCCCCCAACCGCCTGCTCATCCCACGGTTTATAAGCTACAAATTCCTCATCGCTCTCCAGCCTTGGTTCCCCCTGATTGCCTTAGAGAATTTTTTGTGGAAAAGCACAAGGAGAGCAGACTAGCTGTCTCCGTAACTTCACACCAGATCAAAAGCCTGCCCACTGGGAACCAGGTATTCCTGCCTTTTGGTGCCGTTCATGAACCCCTGATTCGTGCCCCGATTACCAAATGTGTGTACTTATTTCCCCTAATGTTTCCTGGAACTCCCGCCTGACCCCAGCATGTCGGCTGAAATTGGGAGCCCACCCCTCCCTTTGCTCCCTGCTTGCATTCCAAAGTTTTCATCTCGCTTCCACAGTGCCCCACTATCTTCTTTCAAGGCTGTCCTTCCCGGAACCCCAAAAAAACAGACGGGGAAATTGCTTTAACATCTCTCCATATCCTACTTTCCTGTGTGAATGCCCAATTCCCACCTATCCTTGTCCCTTGCCTTGCGTCTTTCCCACGGCCCAGGTATATAGGTCTTGCCACCCCCTACCACGGTGTTTCTGTGAACACCGTGGTTGTTGTGATCATATGCAGAGGATGGACTTTATTTGCGGAACTTTTCCTATAAAGACTTGGGTTTCATCCTGAAGCCCAAGAGTGGTGTCTGTGGAGTGAGTTCTCTTCACACTCACCAGCAATTACCTAGAAGCCTCTCCCCAGGAGGTCTGTTTGAGAGAGCCTGTTTGGTGTAGTGGTTAGGAGAGCAGACTTCTAATCTCGGAAGCCGGGTTCAATTCTGCACTCCCCCACATGCAGCCAGCTGGGTGACCTTGGGCTCGCCACGGCACTGATAAAACTCTTCTGACTGAGCAGGAATATCAGGGCTCTCTCAGCCTCACCCACCACACAGGGTGTCTGTTGTGGGGAGAGGAAAGGGAAGGTGACTGTAAGCCACTTTGAGACTCCTTTGGGTAGAGAAAAGCGGCATATAAGAACCAACGCTACTATTTCTTCGTCTTTCCTTTGAAAACTGTAAAAGAAAGGTTAGTGCATGAAATTCCAGAACAATGCTGAGAAAATAAAAAACTGACCCTTGGCTCCATAGCCAGGAGGATGACCTTTTCCCCTCACCCACCTTCCTGAGAGGAGATGGTTCCTTCTCCACACAGAGAACAGTCAAAGCAGCAAATGGGCTTCCCTTCCAGGGCCACCTTGACATATCCAGGGAGGCAGCTGTTGGCACACCTGGAATCAGGCATCCTCTGCAGACAGAGACAAGGAGCGTTATCCGGGGAAAGGAGGTCTCATTCACTGGGGAAGGGCATTTGTATAAGATTTATGAAGGCGGATATGATGAAATGGTCCATTCCACGCACTTATCACTGGCAACTGTTGATAACTGTTGTCTAAAATAAAGGCTCAGAAGACTCTCAAGCAGGTTTCATGGATTACACTGAATAGATTTTTAGAATTTAAACAACCAATCTCCCCACCTCCTTATACCAGGGGGGCCACACAATAGCAGCCTGATCCAGGGTCAGCTTCATCTCCCCCGAGGCCTGTCTTTCGATGCTCCCAACTTTGATGCTCCGGAAGGAAATGTTGGTCAACATGATCATGTTCACAATGTCCAAGTTGGGTTCTAGGCTCCTTTTTTCACCCAAATCGATTCCACCCTCAGAAGAGTTTTGAAACTGGTAGCGTCTCAGGAAAGGATGAAGCTAGAATCACAGAGAGAATAACACTCTTTAGAAGACAGAAGACTCTTCTACGTACTCGTTGCAACTTGATACATTTGCAGCTTGATAAAATCAGAGTCGTGAGCTTTCGAATGCATACAGTCTTCCTCAGACGATGATGACAAGTTGGTTCTTATATGCCGCTTTTCTCTACCCAAAGGAGTGTCAAATCAGACACCCTGTGAGGGAGGTGAAGCTGAGAGAGTCCTGATATTCCTGCTCGGTCAGAACAGCTTTATCAGTGCTGTGGCGAGCCCAAACTGGGTTCGATTCACTCCCAACCACTTGCAAGCTGCCGGGTGACCTTGAGTGAGTTGTTAGAAGCTGTTCTCAGAGAGCAGAAACATCAGGGCTCTCTCCTGCCTGTTGTCGGAGGAGGAAGGGAAGGCAATTGTATGCTGCTTAGAAACTCATAGCAAGGTATAAAAACCAAGTCTTCTTCTTCTTAATACTCTCTGTGATTAAAAATTCAGTACATTTTAAAACCATCAACTTCCTTCAGACAATGGATTTCTTAACTTATGATCAGGTCCCTGTTTTATATTTGGCAGATTCTAGTCTAGCAGCACCTGAGAATCAAGATTTGGGAGGTATCGGCATTCCCTTCCTCCTACTCAAGTAGGAATAGGGATCCTTGAGTCTCCCCATCCCTCTCTGGGCTCTTCTACTGCAGACCAGCACGGACACCCTCTTAAAATATTTTACACTGGGGTGTTGTTACCCTACCATCAGGTCTTGTTCTCGAGGCCCATTACTCCAGCCCAGACAGAATTGAATGTGGTAAGGAGGAGGATTACAATTCAGTTAAAAAGATGAGCAATAGGGCCCCCAATGGGAAGTATAGGAGATATTTTCTCTTAAATTCACGAGAGAAAAAACATTTCTACAGTCCGAGACCAGCAGTGGAATTGTCTGTCTAAGGAGGTGGTGCGCTCCCCCTCACTGGGAGTCTCAAAGCAGCGGCTGGACAGATACCTATCTTGGATGCTTATGGCTGATCCTCCACTGAGCAGGGGGTGGGACTAGATGGCCCATATGGCCCCCTCCCACAGTAGGGTTCTATGATTCTATGATGGAGTTCCCAAAGAGAGGCAGGTACTGAATGTGCCTGAGACATTTGCTAAAGTCTATGTGACAACCAACTTAGACTAGATGCACAATCATCCTTTCAAAGAGAAACTGTTGATTGGTATGCTTCATTTACAGGGTAAAGGTTACCTGCCAAGGCTGTATTCGCTCATGTTCTCGTCTCCTTCCTCCAGCCCTCGTTGTTCTCTCAGACCTGGAGGAGTAGGCATCATGTAATGCACGGGCCACTGCCTGGATGGAGGAGTAAACATTGCAGGCCCTGGGGGGCAGGAGTTCTTTGAGGACCTCCCAGGGCCTGTCTTGCAGCCCCTCTTGCTCCCTGTATCTCTGGGAGTCTCTTTCAAACAAAACGGGCTTTGAGAAGACAGGATCAAATCCTATTTCCATAAACTCCTCAACAAGAGGGTGACATGCTTGTGAATAGAGAGACATCCTTCTTTTCTGTGTCTGGGTCTTGACGGAGAGAGATCCATGCATAGGGGACATCGCAGGGACGGTGTCACATGCCAAGCTATACAGATTGTCCAGTAAAAGAGCTGTGACCCAAATTTTACCAAGTCTGACATCCATGGAATTTTCAATAAGTATAATTAGATTTTCAAGATATATTAAGAGGAAAAAATGTCCATAGAACACGTATACTTTAACTTGGTCTTGACGGAGGAATGAACTCAAGCGCTGCCTTCTTTCTGTTGACCAAGAATTTGAATAAAAGCCCTCCATGGACATCATCTCTTCAAAGGCAATGCAGATGCCGCTCCTGAGCATGAGAGGGGTCAAGGTGGCCTTGAACTTCTCCCCGCTGTCAGTGTCTGAAGCAAGGAGACCAACCCACGTCCATCGGAAATGCAGGAGCAGCCTGACCATTCCCTGGTATTGGATTTCTTCCGTGGGAACCAGTTGGTAAAAAAAAGGAAACTGAGTTTTATCCTTAGAAACAATCAAATCCGAATCATGACTGACCTAATGGGGAAAAGGACACATTTGGATTTCATCACGTTCAACAAGTGTCAATCAAAAGCAAAGTACCTCATACAGATCAATGGTGACAATCCCCAAAACACCCCTTCAATGGCCGGGATGAGTTTCAGGCCAGACCTTTTCTGAGAGAGATTTCACCCTCTGTGCGGGTCCATTTCAGTGGTGGTGGGCATCTGACTTTCCAGCATCAGAAATGGAGGGGGGATTCTGCCCCTCAACCCCTAACAACGCAAGACTTGTAACCTTCACCAGATCATTGGTCAAGAATCCCTGGAAACAACATTGAAGTTTTAATTTGGAAAAGATGCCTTATGTTTTCTTAGAATCAATCCAAATTACATTGATATACAAATTTCTTTTGCTCCAAAGGGTTCTTCCAAAGACTGCCCCTTTTCTGCCGAGAGTTTGAATTTGTATCCAAAATCTTGCAAAATCATCTACAGAAAGATGCAGATGGAACATGAGAGGACCTGAATCTTCTTTCACATCCCTCTCAACTCTCCGGAAAGTTAGTTTTCATCTGTACGAGAAACATTTTGATGTCTACCCATGTTTCTTCGGAGACACTTCCCCATCGTTGGTTCATACCTGGGGGATTTTGTAGGTGCTCAAGAGTGCTGAAATGTCACTGGAGATGACAGAATGAGATGCTTCAAGAACAGCCAATAGATGATTCTGTCTGCCACATTTGTAGTTTGGAACAGTCTTCTGGGCAGAGTTTAGCAGGTCTATCAAAGCACCATAGCTCAGCCAGGGATGCAGTGTGTTCTCGTAGATGGTGTAGCCCAGGGTGATATTTTGCGGTAAGAGCCTGGGATTCTGGTTCACCTCTTGAATGGCTAAAGAGAAGGCAAGGAGGTGCCATTGCATCGATAGTAGCCTGCCAAAAAGCACATATACAAAGATACACATTGTCTAGGGCAGGGGTAGTCAAACTGCGGCCCTCCAGATGTCCATGGACCACAATTCCCAGAAGCCCCTGCCAGCGAATGCTGGCAGGGGCTTTTGGGAATTGTAGTCCATGGACATCTGGAGGGCCGCAGTTTGACTACCCCTGGTCTAGGGAGTCGATAAACATGAGCCTTGCTGAGGCAAACAAAGAGTTTTTCTTTATTAGCGTGATAAAAGGGATAAGAGAATTAATAAAACCATTACAGACATGTAAAAGTCAGACGACGATAATAAAATTAATAGAACCATTATAATAACATATAGATTATGGGCGTAATCAATTATCAACTTTCAAGTTTAGCTAGATGCGTCCTAATAGCAGCTGACAAAAACTTTGCCACCCTCTCAATCAACACAGAGTTCTGACTGTCCATTAAAAACAGTACTTTAGCCTGGTCAGAAGACCTGGCACACCTAGTTAAAAAACAATATAAAAATTTGACTCGAATCCCTTCATAAAATGGACAGTACCATAGAACATGCAAGACGGAATCAATACAATTCAATTCACATGGACAAATTCTATTTTCATAGGGAAAACTTAGAATCTCCCAGTTAACAAGGCAGAGGATAAAACATTTGGTTTCTCTTCAGATTGCATAAATCTTTCGCCTTGCTGAGGCCTTTACCTGGTATGGGCAGAAGGGGTTCTGATGGTTTGGGTTAATGGGTTAATAGGTGGCAGCCAGGAAAGAGAATATGTATCAGTACAGTTGAAGCTGTCGTTTAGTGAAGCAGACCTCTGCCCCATCAAAGTCAGGACTGTCTACAAACATGGAGAAGCCGGTTCTGCACGGGGACAGCGCCCCGACATACCGCTCATCCGGAGAAACTCCTGACCCCACATGACTTCGACACTGGCCTGGGGCAGAGGCTCCTCCACTAAGCCACATTCCCTGCTTGTCCTGGTGCCTGGACAGTGTATTTTCCAGTGCCCTTAGGGGCAGTCTCCCAGTGCTGGGGCACCTGTCAAAGTGCAGTATCTTCTTACTAAAATCGTTGCAGCTTTGATTTGTTTACAGTCAGGCATAGAAGGGCTGCCCAGCCAATCAAAGGGGGATTGAAATTTCAACTGAAAGATCTTCTCTCAAATAACAACTGGGAATCTGATGTTATCCTTTGAAGAAAGTCCCCTTGATTCCAAGAGAAGGGATGGGGCTTTCCTCCTTCCCCCACTCATTCCGCAAGGACACTCATGGAGTCCTCGTTTTTCCTCGGAAGAACAATGCTTGCAAATCACCCTGCTAGGGGTCTCGGCTGGTTATACATTTTAGTGTTCAAAGACCCGAGAATTTGGTGCTGAGCTCACCAAATCAATGGCTTTCTTTGCCACTTGGAGAGTCCGAAGTACGATGCTTCACCCCCGGACTCTTGGCAGTGGGAAAACAGCCAAATTGGCTCACTTCACAGATGCAGGAGACAGAAGCAAACGGCTTCTGAAATCTGGTAATAAGAAAGAACCCAGAATTCTATCCCATCACATACATTGGAAAACCCCCCAAGGACCGACTTACCCTTTCTGATTTAAAAAGGGAGGCTCCCTGAAGGTTGGCGATGGAAGTTTCTCATACACAAAAGTGGCGAGCCCAGCAATGACGCTGTCTCCTGTCCGGAAGATATTAAATGGTTCAAACTCACCCATAGTCCCGGTGAATGGGCATTTGAAACTCACCCCCCTGCAGGCTGGAAGAAGCGGCAAGAAAAACCAAATCAAGACCATTCTCTGCCTGCGTGCACCTTTTCCCCTTTTCCCTCCCAGGAGCCGTCTCTCAGAGACTGACAGAAGGAGGTGCCCCTAGTAAGACTGGGGCTGTTATTATTAGAGCAGTCCTGCCCTGTCTTTATCAGACTGAAAGGGAAGTATGGCAAGGCTCAGACCGACACAGTGTTCCCTCTCGCCAGACAACCCCTGAACAAATTGGGAGAAAAGTGTTTTATGCACCAGACTTTCCTGGCCTGTTGCAAGATATTGTATCACTCTGCTGTTGGTCCTCATGTTTACGTTACTTGCTTCAGAGTGAACTTCTGAGAAATCCCTGGAGCTTTGCTGATCTATGGCATAAACCACTATGATATGGATAATTATATGGGACAGAATTTCCCCTGCCCTGGACTCTGTGTTTGACCACCTGTGCAGAGAGGGAGAAAAGATGTTTCCAAGAAGAGGCAATTGAGTTAAGCCTAAACTTCTGGGAAAAACAACCTTTAGAAGAGGTCAGCTTGGAAGAAGCTCTGACCAGGGGAATGGGAGGCTGGGTTCAGACCCAGGGGTCCTTTGCTTTCCCACTGGCTGCTACGACAACGACATCAGGCCATAGTAGAGTCATGACCCCAGAACCAGCATTCAACTTCAGCATCCATCAGGCAGAGGAGCTTAGTGCTGCTGGGGGAAGGAGGACCGTTTTTGACACAACATCCCCCCAGGCATGGCCAGTTGCCACCTTGAGGAGCAGATCAGGGATATCCGAAGTATCAATCAGACTTAAGCACAAAGTGGTCCTTAAACTTATGATGATCACACTTTCTTTACTTTCTACAACCTACACAATAGTTTATACATCCAGTCTCAATACAGTGAGAATTCTATATGTTTTCAAGTTTTCTTTAAGAGATTCAACTTTATTCTTTTAAGCCAGCCTTTCTCAACTTTTTTACCTTTGAGAAACCCCTGAAACATTCTTCAGGCTTTGAGAAACCCCAGAAGTGGAGCGATCATGCAGAATATGGTTGGGAAGCAGAGCAGTGGACATGCCCACACAAGGCCCCTGCCCTTCCCTCCCCCTCCAGCCCCATCATTAGTCATTGGGGCTGTCGACATGACCATATATGGTCATAAAGGTAAAGGTAAAGGTATCCCCTGTGCAAGCACCGGGTCATGTCTGACCCTTGGGGTGACGCCCTCCAGCGTTTTCATGGCAGACTCAATACGGGGTGGTTTGCCAGTGCCTTCCCCAGTCGTTACCGTTTACCCCCCAGCAGCAAGCTGGGTACTCATTTTACCGACCTCAGAAGGATGGAAGGCTGAGTCAACCTTGAGCCGGCTGCTGGGATTGAACTCCCAGCCTCATGGGCAGACAGCTTCAAACAGCATTTCTGCTGCCTTACCACTCTGCGCCACAAGAGGCTCTTTTTATATATGGTCATATCACCTGATAAATATTCAGCTAATATTAAAATATATTAAAAATTATTACTTTTGGAAACCCTTCCAGGGACGTCAAGAAACCCCAGGGTTTTGCAAACCCCTGCTTAAATAAGCCTGATTCAAGCAGATCATGTTGTCAAATCTCTAGTTTGTCACTCAATTTCCATTTGCTACTAAAGAGCAAGCCCTGCTGACTTCACTGACCAACCTTGTGGTTTGTGGAATTCGTCATACAAATTGGGAAGGGCTCTCTTTTACTCATATGGCCTCACTGACCAAGTTAGGAGGAGTCCCACTCTCCTGACCTTTGGAGAAGTCGGCAAAGTCTAATTATTCCCACGGGTGTTTCTGCCTAAATCCATAGAACAGTGAAATGGGCAGAAAGACACTTTGGTAAAGGGATTCTGACCTGAACCCTCTCCTGCTCTCCATCCCTCCATACCAAGTAGCTTCTGCTCCTCTTCATGTATCATGTTCAAAAAGCTCCTGCTCCATTTCAGCTCGGGATGAGATTTCTGCTGGTTTTCATCCTTCGATAGTCCAAATCATATTTTATGTGCTCTAGTTTTTCCTGGTTTGACTTTTGCTCTCCATGGCATCGACAGAAGCCTTCTGCAGCACCAAAGTTCAAACAAATCAACTCTCCTCTTGTCTGATTTTTTCGTCACCCAACTTTCACAACTATAATTTGCTATTGGAAATATGATAGATCGAACTAATCTACATTTGGTAATCAAGGTTATGGCCTTGCCTTTCCATATTCTATTAAAGCTTTTAGAGGCTTTCTATTGAATTCGATATGTTCTCCAGTTTTCTTTAAGAGATTGAACTTTATTAATTTCTCAACATTCTTTCCATTGAGAAACCCCTGAAAAATTCTTCAGGACTCCAGATAAACAGCTTTCTCAATGCTGTGGCAAGCCCAAAGTCATCCAGCTGGTTGCATCTGGGGGAGCACAGAATCGAACCTGGTTCACTAGATTAGAAGTCCACATTCCTTAACCACTACACCAAGCTGGTTCGGAGACAGTCTCGCAGATACAAGGGCCTAATGCCATGAAGGGCTTTGTATGTGCAAATCGATACCTTACTTTCCTGTAGCTCCAACACAAACTTTATTCTGATGGCATGTCCATGGTGTTCTACATGCCTGATTTTCTTGGGGATTTTGACACTTTGGTTTTGCAATTGCTCCCTTTTCTTGTTTCTCCAGTAATACTGTTGGGTCAAATATGACATCAAACTCTTAACTGAGTTGGCCATGAAAGCAATAAAAAGGGATTGTCTCTTTGCCACCACTGCATTCACTAGATTGCAGCCTGCTCAGTGATTTTGCTGGGGACACCGTAGGTGAGGGACAAGTCAGGCCTAGAAGGGCCAGCTCTTCCCTATGCACAGGCCTGTCCCAGCATGGCAGTCGATGGCACCCACAGCATAAAATGGAAGGAGAAAGCTAAACGCATTCCCTTGCAACAGGTAATCAGAGGCCCTAAATTGAACAAGGCGCAGGAGAGGGACGGGCTGATGGTCACATCATCCATAAGCAGGAATTAGCCCCACTGCCGTGCGAGCGCCAACCCTGCCTTTCCCTCCGTGCTTATTGGGTCAGGAGGAATAGTCAGCCACAGAAGATCCTGAAAGCCATGCCACATCTATGTGTATCTTATGTATATAAACATAATAAATCTTTGTAAAGGAGCCCCTTTTGCCAAACACGGTGCCAGTGGAAAGTGCTGAAAGAGCAGAGCAGAGCAGGGCTGGACCATTCCTGCAAACATTTTATTCCTTGCTGGGTCAGTGTAACCCTGAGTCCACTAGAGGGAGATAGAGAGTTAGGATATTCCTTCTAAGGAAGAAAAGGCGCAATTTCCCCAGAAGGATTGGAAGCCTGAAGATGCAGGGCAAGTCCTCTCCCCTCAGAAGCACTCCTCTGTTTGAAAACTGTCCATTAAGACTTCAGGTAGGAAAGGTCATTACACTAATTACTGGAAGGGGGGACTGTGTTTATATCAATTGTCTGTCATTCTGGATTTTGATTGTTGTTGGGATTATTTGAAATGAATGTTATATGCCGGTGGTCCCCAACCTTTTTATCACCGGGGACCGGGGGAGGGGTAGCCTTTGCCAAGGGACATCAATGCCGCCTGAGCCCCTGATCTACTTGCTTTCCTGCCGGCGCCCCTGACTTCCCACTGCCTGCTGGGGGGTGCCGCCTGCAACAGCTGCACAGTGCCATGCTGAAGGGGAGCCCCAGTCATGGTGGCTGCCAGAGAGCACCAAAGATGAGCCAGCGGCAGAGTGGCAGGGCAGCCCCCAAGGCAGAAGCCGGGGAGGAGGACGAGGAGGAGCCGCAGCCCAGTACCGACTGACCTACGAACCAGTACCAGTCACCGTACCGCAGGTTGGGGACCACTGCTATATGCAATTTCCCCAGAAGGATTGGTGGCCTGAAGCTATAGAGAGAAGCCCTCTCCACTCAGAAGCAAACCTTGGTATGAAAACTATTAATATTTTAAGAAATCCAGCCTTCCATCGAAATGAAAAGATACGAGAGACTTCTGTGAAGGACAGATCTTACAAGGCAGCAAAACTTTGGTGCTCCTGGACAGAAGTCAGAAAGACTGAGGCCCTGGTCTGCCCAAATACAACAGGCCTGAATTGTTAACCCTTGGTTGCTTTTAGATGTGTTGAATATTGTTCCAAAGATTATATCTGTTGAAGTTTGTTTACAGCCATTGACATAAAGACAAGTGCTACAAGGTGGGATCACACTGTCATAGATGTGAACTCTTTCCCTTCTTCAATAAAAAGAAAAGAAATTATTTTTGACATTGTTTAAACGGATTAGGTTACATGAGAATGGCTCGTCACTCATGCCCAGAACTAACTGAAACACACCACAGATCACAGAACTGAAAACAATGATATTGTGAGAACCCATCCTCCTTTCAGAGCCCGTGAAATCACACCCTCAGAGGCAACACATCAAATGGCTCAGAGAAAACGTCGAGCGAGTTTCACTTAACTGGCCCCACAGAAGGGAATTGTGCCCAAAATACCCCAGAGCTCTTCAGTGGAGGTTGTGGGAGACTCTCTAGTATTCCTAACAGCTCTTTGTTTGGGATCTGATATATGTCATTTTTCTGTATAATGTATAATGAATTCTGTATAATGTATAATGGACCGTTTATGCACTGGAAATTCACAGCCCCACCCTGCTGTCAGGATCACAGATCGGGGGCAGATGAGGGGCCAAATATTCCCCCATGTGGGTCCAGGAAGAGGTGGGGCAACCTGCCATGACTAAAACTCCAGTCTGCAGCCCTGCATGAAACCTTCAGTGCATAAACGGTCATGAATTCAATATCTAACATGGCTTTTCCTCCTGATTGGAGATGTCTTTTCTGAGTCTGATACAATTCAAACATGCAAATATTTGGCGAATCTTTAATATTCAATCCTTTCAAGAATTCTCTAGTTGATTGTCCAGAAATTAAAACCATAACCTGAATGATCCTTGCCTGGGATACAAAGGCAATTTCCACACATATATTAAAAAAAAGTGTTAGGCCAGCTGAATGGTATAGCACTAAATCATAGAATCATAGAACCATAGAGTTAGAAGGGGCCATGAAGGCCATCTAGTCCAACCCCCTGCTCAACGCAGGATCAGACCAGATCATATTGTGCTCCCCAACCCCTCCTCACATTTTTGCTGTCCTGCCTTTCTCTGCCTCCTTTTCTCATGTCTTACCCTCCACATCTGCTGCTTGAAATGGCAGAAGAGAGCAACGCCATTTCTATGCATTGTGCATCTGCCTGTCAATCAATTCAGGCAACCAATCACCTTTGCCCATATATTAATGGTCCCGCAATGCCGACTATGTATTTTTTAATTCATACTTCTCCGTTGGTATGCCTATGCATCCAATCATAGATTAGATTACCAGAACCCCTTAATGGATTTTTTAAAAGAAACACTTATGGGATCATGAGTCCTGATGCCTTTAAAAATTAATCTCATTCCTAATTTGAGGGGGGTCTTTAGAGAGGCATGCTTTGGGTTACAACTATGGAAAAAATTCTTCTATTTCTGTCATCACCTGCACACGTGTCCACCTATTAGTTGCTCCTGTCCCTAGGACGTTCCTGTCCCCAGGAGTGCTAGTAGAGAGGTTCAGGAGCCCAGCGAGTGTTGCTGGTTCCTGCTGACCTCAACCAAATGCCTAGCGGAAGAGCTCGATATCAGTTTAAGTAACCATTTCAGTGTTGTCAGTACAGACCTGTAGCTTAGAGGTGACGATAATGCATTGCTTGGAAAGAGACAAAAAGATTCTTGGTTTCAAACATGTTTGTCGTAAAGGGGATGCATCCCACGTTGGAGACGTAAAATGAGTGGACATGTTCGTCTGGAGAGACAGAAAATGACCCTTGCTGCAGTGAGTCAGAATCAGTCATCACTGCCCTTTCCTTCTCTGGGTCAACTGAGAAGTATCAAAACGTTATCATCACTTCATCCTCATTGCCTTGAGGAACCTGAGTGGGTAGACAAGTCTTAATAAAGATGTTCTAAATAAACAAATCAATGAGAAAGTCAGGTAATCTTCCCCAAAAGTCCCATCTTCCAACGCACAAGCTCACACAAGACTAGATATTCTATACTATTGAATAAGGACAGAGGAACACAAATCAACTGCAGAGAATCAACTTCCATCTTGACCTTTCATCCGGAGATGATCCTTGATATTCAGACCCGATCTTATTACAATGATGTAACATTTGGGGAGGAAGATGCAACCCAGCAGACCAGTACTAGAAGCCAACATGGAGAAGACCTGCACTGCTACCAGGTACTTCCCCTTGGTGCTCAGGTAGGTGGGCACAAAGGACACCCAAACACTGCAGAAGACCAGCATGCTGAAGGTGATCAGCTTGGCTTCGTTGAAGCCCCCAGGAAGCTTCCTGGCCAGGAAAGCCACTGTGAAGGAGATGACAGCCAGGAAGCCCATGTAGCCCAGAGTACCATAAAACATGGCCACAGACCCTTCATTGCATTGCAATATGATCTGTCCATGCTGGGAGTGCATGTCGAATTCTGGGAAAGGGGGAGAGATGCCCAGCCAGAGGGCACAGAAGCCAATCTGAACAGTGGAACAAGAAAGAACAATGGACTTTGCCAGAGTCTTCCCCACCCATTTCCTCATCCTGTTCCCTGGCTGGGTGGCCATGAAAGCCACCACCACAGTAATCGTTTTAGCCAACACTGAGGAAACGGCAATTGAGAAGATGGTGCTGAAGGCTGTTTGTCGGAGAAGGCAGGTCACACTCCTGGGCTGGCCGATGAATAGAAGGCAGGAGAGAAAGGAAAGCAGGAGTGAGATGAGGAGAATGAAGCTGAGGTCTCGGTTGTTGGCTTTGACTATCGGCGTGTCCATATTTTTAATGAAGATTGTTAGAATTAGAAGTGTGGCCATGGAGAAGAAGAGGACCAAAACAATGAGGATTATCCCCAAAGTCTCCTCATAAAAAAGGAAAGTCACCTCTTTGGGAATGCACTGAGTGTGGTCTGGGTTGGGATACTGATCTTCTGGGCATTTGGTGCAACGATTTGCATCTGGAAGGGAAAACACAAACTTCAGCATTATATTTATCTAGTTCGTCCACCACAATTTGGACTCCCTTGCATTCCATCGAGCCAAATTCCGAGTCTATTCTGCCTATCGGTTTTGAGATTACTCGTGTGGAATATCACCAAGAGAACCTGAAGGATCAACAAGGAGGCACTCCCCATGTCACTCAATCAGGGTTACCAGTTAGGATGGCGAAAGCTATTCTACGCTCCCCCACAAGAAGCCAGCTGAGTGACCTTGGGCTCTATGCAGCCCTGAAAAAGATGTTCTGACTGAGCAGGAATATCTGGGCTCTCTCAGCTTAAACGCCCTCACAGGGTGTCTGTTGTGGGGAGAGGAAAGGGAAGGCGACTGTAAGCCACTTTGAGCCTCCTTCGGGTAGAGAAAAGCGGCATATGATAACCAACACTACTTATTTTTCCTCGTCTTTCTTTTGAAAATTGTAAAATAGGGCATGAAATTCTAGAATAATGCTGAGAACATTTTAAAAAACTGACCCATCGCTCCATAGCCAGGAGCTCCATCACCCACCTTCCTGAGAGGAGATGGTTCCTTCCCCACACAGAGAACAGTCAAAGCAGCAAATGGGCTTCCCTTCCAGGGCCACCTTCACATATCCAGGGAGGCAGCTGTTGGTGCACCTGGAATCAGGCATCCTCTGCAGACAGAGACAAGGAGCGTTATCCGGGGAAAGGAGATCTCATTCACTGGGGAAGGACAATTTTGTAAGATTTATGAAGGCGGATATGATGAAATGGTCCATTCCACGCACTTATCGCTGGCAACTGTTGATAACTGTTGTCGAAAATGAAAGGCTCAGAAGATTCTCAAGCAGGTTTCATGGATTACACTGAATAGATGTTTAGACCTTACACAACCAATCTCCCCACCTCCTTATACCAGGGGGGCCACACAATAGCAGCCTGATCCATCGACAGCTTCATCTCCCCCGAGGCCTCTCTTTCGATGCTCCCAACTTTGATGCTCCGGAAGGAAAGATTGCGCAAGATGATCATGTTCACAATGTCCAAGTTGGTTTCAAGGGCCCCATTTTCACCCAGATCGATTCCACCCACAGAAGAGTTTTGAAACTGGTAGCGTCTCAGGAAAGGATGAAGCTAGAACCACAGAGAGGACAACACTCTTTAGAAGACAGAAGACTCTTCTACGTACTCGTTGCAACTTGATACATTTGCAGCTTGATAAAATCAGAGTCATGAGCTTTCGAATGCAAACAGTCTTCCTCACACGATGATGACAAGTTGGTTCTTATATGCCGCTTTTCTCTACCCAAAGGAGTGACAAATCAGACACCCTGTGAGGGAGGTGAAGCTGAGAGAGTCCTGATATTCCTGCTCGGTCAGAACAGCTTTATCAGTGCTGTGGCGAGCCCAAACTGGGTTCGATTCACTCCCAACCACTTGTAAGCTGCCGGGTGATCTTGAGTGAGTCACAGCCCTGTTAGAAGCTGTTCTCAGAGAGCAGAAACATCAGGGCTCTCTCCTGCCTGTTGTGGGAGGAGGAAGGGAAGGCAATTGTATGCTGCTTAGAAACTTATAGCAGGTACTGGATGTGCCTGAGACATTTCCTAAGGGCTGTGTGACAAACAACTTAGCCTAGATGCACAATAATCCTTTCAAAGAGAAACTGCTGATTGGGATTCTTCATTCAGGGGGTAATGGATACCTGCCAAGGCTGGATTCGTTCATGTTCTCCTCTTCTTCCTCCAGCCCTTGTTGTCCTCTCAGACCTGGAGGAGTAGGCATCATGTAATGCTTGTGCTACTGCCTGGATGGAGGAGTAAACATTGCAGGCCCTGGGGGGCAGGAGTTCTTTGAGGACCTCCCAGGGCCTGTCTTGCAGCCCCTCTTTCTCTCCGTATCTCCGGCCCCCTCTCCCAGACAAAAGGGGCTTTGAATAGACAGGATTAAATCCTTTTTCCATAAATTCATCAACAAGAGGGTGACATGCTTGTGAATAGAGAGACATCTTTCTTTTCTGTGTCTGGGTCTTGACGGAGAGAGATCCATGCATAGGGAACAGCTCCATGGGGGGGCAACATGACAAGCTATACAGATTGTCCAGTAAAAGAGTTGTGATCCAAATTTTACCAAGTCTGACATCCATGGTATTTTCAATAAGTATAATTAGATTTTCAAGATATATTAAGAGGAAATAATTTCCGTAGAACACAAATACTTTAACTTGGTCTTGACGGAGGAATGAACTCAAGCGCTGCCTTCTTTCTATTGACCAAGAATTTGAATAAAAGCCCTCAATGGACATCATCTCTTCAAAGGCAACGCAGATGCCGCTCCTGAGCATGAGAGGGGTCAAGGTGCCTTTGAATTTTTCCCCGCTGTCAGAATCTGAAGCAAGGAGACCAACCCACGTCCATCGGAAATGCAGGAGCAGCCTGACAATTCCCCGATATTCGGCTTCTTCCGTGGGAACCAGTTGGTAAAAAAAAGGAAACTGACTTTTATCCTTAGAAACAATCAAATCCGAATCATGACTGACCTAATGGGGGAAAGGACACATTCTGAATTCATCACAATCAATAAGTGTCAATCAAAAGCAAAGTATCTCATACAGTTTTATGATGATGATCCAAAAAAACAAACTCTTCAACGGTAGGGATCACTTTCAGCCCAGACCCTTTCTGAGAGATTTCTCCCTCTGTGGGGATCTATTTCAGTGGGGGGAAGGATCTGACCTTCCAGCATCCAAAGTGGAGGTGGGATTCTGCCCTACGGTTGAACTCCTCCCCTAACAACGCAAGACTTGCAACCCTCACCAGATCATTGATCAAGAATCCCTGGAAACAACATTGAAGTTTTTATTAGGAAAAGTTCCCTTCTGTGTACTTAGAATCAATACAAATTACATTGATATACAAATTTCTTCCTCACAAAATATCTTTAGCTCTAAAGGGGTCTTCCAAATATTATCCCTTTCTGCAGAGAGAGTTCCACTTTGTCTCCCTGCTGCTTCCCAAGTCAAAAAAGTATGTTCCGAAATCTCGTAAAATCATCTACAGCGGGATGCAGATGGAACATAAGAGGACCTGAATCTTCTCTCACAACTCTTCTCTCAACTCTTTGGAAAGTTAGTTTTCATCTGTACCAGAAACATTTTGATGTCCAAACATGTTTCTTCGGAGACACTTCCCCGTCGTTGGTTCATACCTGGGGGATTTTGTAGGTGCTCAAGAGTGTTGAAATGTCAGTGGAGATGACAGAATGAGATGCTTCAAGAACAGCCAAGAGATGATTCTGCCTGCCACATTTGTAGTTTGGAACAGTCTTCTGGGCAGAGTTTAGCAGGTCTATCAAAGCTCCATAGCTCAGCCAGGGATGCACAGTGTTATCATAGATGGTGTAGCCCAGGGTGATATTTTTCGGTAAGAGCCTGGGATTCTGGTTGACCTCTTGAATGGCTAAAGAGAAGGCAAGGAGGTGCCATTGCATCGATAATTCCCTGAAAAAAGGGCACATATACAAATATACACATTGTCTAGGGAGTCGATAACCTTGGTCCTTGCTGAAGCCTTACCTAGTATGGGCAGAAGGGGTTCTGATGGTTTGCAGTGATGATCACACTAACTGGGTTAATTGGTGGCAGCCAGGAATTGGCAACACCCCGACATACCGCTCATCTCACCCCACATGACTTTGACCCCGGCCAGGGGCTTCCCCGCCACCTGCCTGACTCAGGCACGGGGGAGCTGTAGAACAGGGGAACACAGATATCTCCGGGTTTCCGGTAGGGAGCCAGGGCTCCAATGGGACCTCTGCCATTGCAAGGCCGGGTGTCAGCAGACAGTCCAGGTTCTGCGGCAGGAACCGTAATGGGCCTTTGCAATGCACTACCATCCAGCACCCTTGTGTGCCTGCTGTGCAACTAGACACATGGGGGACACGGCCGCAGGACATTACCGCATGTGATGGAAAGAAACTCTGAACCACGTCTTCCCAACGGAAACATCAGTGGGCAGCCCGATGATATACCCTCAGTGCGGAATTGGCCCTAGTGGTTCTCCAGGATTTCAGGCTGAACTCTCTCATGTCATAGGCTGCCTGGTCCTTTATAACTGGAGATGCCAGGGATTGAACCTGGGCACTTCTGAATGCAAAGCAGAGGCTCCTACACTAAGCCACATTCCCTGCCTGTCCTGGTGCCTAGACAGGGTATTTTCCAGTGCCCTTAGGGGCAGTCTCCCAGTGCTGAGGTACCTGTCGAAATGCAGTATCTTCTTACTATAATGGTTGCAGCGTTGATATTTTTTACAGTCAGGCATAGAAGGGCTGCCCAGCCAATCAAAGGGAGATTGAAATTTCAACTGAAACATCTTCTCTCAAATAACAACTGGGAATCTGATGTTATCAGATTCTGATGTTATCCTTTGAAGAAAGGCATCCCTTCTCTTGATTCCAAGAGAAGGGATGGGGCTTTCCTCCTTCCCCCACTTATTCCACAAGGACACTCATGGGATCCTTGTTTTCTCTTGGAGGAACAATGCTTACAAATCACCCTGCTGGGGCTCTTGGCTGGTTGTTCATTTTGGTGTTCAGAGACCTGAGAATTCGGTGCTGAGCTCACCAAATCAATGAGCTCACCTTACCTTCTCTGCCACTTGGAGAGTCCGAAGTACGATGCTTCACCCCCAGACTCTTGGCAGTGGAAAACAGCCAAATTGGCTCACTTCACAGTTGCAGGAGACAGAAGCAAACGGCTTCTGAAATCTGGGAATAAGAAAGAACCCAGAATTCTATCCCATCACATACATTGGAAAACCCCCCAAGGACTGACTTACCCTTTCTGATTTAAAAAGGGAGGCTCCGTGAAGGTTGGCGATGGAAGTTTCTCATACACAAAAGTGGCGAGCCCGGCAATGACGATGTCTCCTGTCCGGAAAATATAATATGGTTCAAACTCACCCATAGTCCCGGTGAATGGGCATTTGAAACTCACCCCCCTGCAGGCTGGAAGAAGCGGCAAGAAAAGCCAAATCAAGACCATTCTCTGCCTGTGTGCACCTTTTCCCCTTTTCCCTCCCAGGAGCCAGCTCTCAGAGACTGACAGAAGGAGGTGCCCCTAATAAGACTGGGGCTGTTATCACTTGAGCAGTCCTGCCCTGTCTTTATCAGACTGAACGGGAAGTATGGCAAGGCTCAAACCGACACAGTGTTCCCTCCCGCCAGACAACCCCTGAACAAATTGGGAGAAAAGTGTTTTATGCACCAGACTTTCCTGGCCTGTTGCAAGACATTGCATCACCCTGCCGTTGGTCCTCATGTTTACATTACTGGTTTCGGAGTGAACTTTCGAGAAATCCCAGGAGCTTTGCTGATCTACAGAAGAAATCACCATGATATGGATAATTATAAGGGACAGAATCTGCCCTGGCCTGGACTCTGTGTTTGACCACCTGTGCAGACAGGGAGAAAACATGTTTCCAAGAAGAGGCAACTGAGTTAGGCCTAACTTTCCAGGAAAAACAACTTTCAGAAGAGGTTGGCATGGAAGAAGCTCTGACCAGGGAAACGGGAGACTGGGTTCAGACCCAGGGGTCCTTTGCTTTCCCACTGGCTGCCACAACAACCACACCAGGCAACAGTAGAGTCGTGACCCCACAACCAGCGTTCAACTTGAGCATCCATCAGGCAGAGGGGCTTAGTGCTGCTGGGGGAAGGAGGACCCTTTTTAACACAAGATCTCCCCAGGGATGCCCAGTTGCCACCTTGAGGAACAGATCAGGGAGATCCGAAGTCTAATCAGACTTAAGCACAAAGTGTTCCTTAAACTAAGGTGACCCGATTTTAACATTGGTAAAGTGGGACACCATTGACCGGGGGGGTTCTTGATTAAAAATTTGGTCTATTGTTGTTGTTAGGTGCAAAGTCGTGTCCGACGCATCGCCACCCCATGGACAATGATCCTCCAGGCCTTCCTGTCCTTTACCATTTCTCAAAGTCTTTGCACCAACTGCTTCAGTAACTCCATCCAGCCACCTTATTCTCTGTAGTCCCCTTCTTCTTTTGCCCTCAGTCGCTTCCAGCATTAGGCTCTTCTCCAGGGAGTCCTTCCTTCTCATGAGGTGGCCAAAGTATTTGAGTTTCATCTTCAGGATCTGGCCTTCTAAGGAGCAGGCAGGGCTGATCTCTTCTAGGTCTGACCAGTTTGTTCACCTTGCAGTCCAAGGGACTCGCAAGAGTCTTCTCCAGCACCAGAGTTCAAAAGCCTCAGTTCATTGACGCTCAGCCTTCCTTATGGTCCAACTTTCACAGCCATACATTGCAACTGGGAATACCATAGCCTTGACTAAACACACTTTTGTTGGCAGGGTGATGTCTCTGCTTTTTAGGATGCTGTCTAGATTTGCCATAGCTTTCCTCCCCAGGAGCAAGTGTCTTTTAATTTCTTTGATGCAGTCCCCATCTGCAGTGATCTTAGAGCCCAGGAAAATAAAACCTGTCACTATCTCCATTTCTTCCCCATCTATTTGCCAGGAATTGAGAGGGCCAGATGCCATGATCTTCATTTTCTTGATGTTGAGTTTCAAGCCAACTTTTGCACTCTCCTTCACCCGCATCAAAAGGCTCTTTAGATCTATATGGAGCAACACAAAAATTTCATAGAACGCAAAAATAGTATTGTAATATATATTTTTCAATTTCAACATAAGTACAATTTGCCAGGTGCCCTCAGATGTCCCTCCAAAAGTGGGACAATCTTACCTTACCTTAAACTCATGATGATCACACTTTCTTTTCTTCCTACAACCTACTCAATAGTTTATACATCCAATCTCAATACAGTCACACTTCTTAATGAATTCTATATGTTCTCAAGTTTTCTTTAAGAGATTTAACTTTATTAATTTAAGCGAGGCTTTCTCAACTTTCTTACCATTGAGAACCCCCTGAGACATTCCTCATGCTTCAAGAACCCCAGAAGTGGAACGATTATGCAGAATGTGGTTGGGAAGCATAGCTGTGGACATGCCCACCCCAGGCTCCTCCTCTCCCCACCCCTTCCAGGGCCATCATTAGTCATTGGGGTTGTCAACATGACCATATATGGTCATATCACATGATAAATGTTCAACTAATATTTAAAATATATATTTAAATTATGAATTTTGGAAACCTTTCCAGGGTCAAAAGAAACCTCAGGGTTTCAGAAACCCCTACTTGAAAAAGCCTGATATAAGCAGATCATTTTGTCAAATCTCTCCAATTAGGGGGTGTGGCTAAAGATGTCGTCCTGAGGGGATTGCAGTGCAATCACTGGAGCCTGACAGGGGTCAATTGTGGAAGCAAATGGCAGAAAAGAGGAGGGATACGCAAACCCCACCTCATTTGTTCTACCCAGGAAGTCCTAGTGAACTCTTGGGGCCGTCTCCAATCCTTTAGGGGGTTTATCTCCCCGGATTACAGGCTGTCAGCGTTTCAGGTCAAGAGGATGACCGCCATATTCTATCTTGGACTATTTTTCTTTCTTTCTCTCTTAAAAGAAACTGCTTTAACCCTCCACAACAATTTATTTAGTGCAAGTGAACACTGCAAGTGACTGAGTGGAGGACAGCATCTGGCAGCCTCAACGAAAGCTATTAATCAACACTTCAATAAATAACAGCAAGTATTCTCTCCGAGCCACTTTTCGCTTCTCTCTTTCCCTCCCCCTCGCTCTGCCCGAGTAGCCACCTTGATTCGGGGCAGGCTAATTTTCTTAAGTAGAAGAAGAGGATTTAGATTAGCTAGTAATAGCTTTTTTGCAATTGTTTTGGTTTCTGGAGATAAGAGATAAGAGCCATGACTGGGAAGATCCCACGAGAACTCTGCTCCAGGATGAGACTATTGGCTTCACTGACTTCAAAACGTCATCTACTAGTGCCAGGAAATCTTGATGTGCGACCAGCTCTTAAAGGACACCTTATTTGGCTATACTAAATTCAACTTGCTGACCTCTACTGGCTATTTGCAAAATTGTCTGAGATTGGTTGCTGATTTATAAGCCTAAAACATGTCTATGTTAAAAAGAATGGCCCATCTAATAGAGAAACAAACCCAAGATTTGAAAGCATTTACAGAAGGTTTGCTTAAGAATATTTTCAAGGAGATCCAAGACGGCAAGGAAGAAGAAGACCAGGATAGGAGGAGTCCCACTGTCCTGACCTTTGGAGAAGTGCACGAAGTTTAATTATTCCCAAGGGCTTTTCTGCCTAAATCCATAAAACTGTGCTATAGTGAAATGGCCAGAAAGGGACTTTGGTAAAGGGATTCTGACCTGCCCCACTGACCTGCTCTCCATCTTTCCAGACTAAGTAGCTTCTGCTCCTCTTCGTGTATCATGTTCAAAAGCTCCTGCTCCCTTTCAGCTCTGGCTGAGATTTCTTCTGGTTTTCATCTCTCTATAGTCCATATTTTATGTGCTCTAGTTTTTCCTTGTTTTTGCCCTCCGTGGAATCCACAGAAACCTTCTGCAGCACTAGAGTTCAAACAAATGAACTCTCCTCTGACCTGATTTTTCATCATCCAACTTTCCCAGCCATAATTGTCTATTGGAAATATGATAGATAGAACTAATCTACATTTGGTAATCAGGGTTGTGTCCTTGGTTTTTCATACTCTATTCAAGATTTAAAGACAGGGCGGAGTCGGTGGTGGGCAATTCCATGAAGGATCCATCTTTGCGTATGTCAAGTGTCAAACCCTCTTGTCAACCCCTCCTGGCTGCTTTGCGGAGCTGACAAGTTTGAGACTTCTGGAACTTGGCTTATCCTCTTGGACTGTGAACTCTTATAACCTCTTGCCTGTGAGTCTAAGTGTTTATATAGAGATATTATACATGTCTTGATTTTCTTCACTGATAGTATTAACTTACGTATTTGTGCACCTTTGAAATCATTATCAAATGGCTTTTTTACAACCCTTGGTCTGATTCTTGGAGGAGCTACAACCTCCCCCAGTGTCTTCTTAGTGTTGTGTCTTGTTAAGGTCTCTCTGTCCCGAATTGGGTTGGAGACAAATTGTTTATTTCCTTGACAGGCTCAAGAACTATATCTGATTTTATGAACTTAGGCAGATTGTGAGTGGGTGGGCAGGTAGTTGTGAGTTCCTGCATTCTGCAGGGGATTGGACTAGATGACCTGGAAGTCCCTTCCAACTCCATGATTCTATGATTGTAAGATAAGAGGCTTAATTTTTGAGCTTAGCCAAGCCAGGCCAGATGCCATCTTCAAGTTGCTCTCTGCAGTAGGTTTTGAATGACAGCCTGTGTGTGACCCAAGTGCCTCCTGACTGTATTGTTCTTCCTAAACCCCATTGTGTTACTGATTCAGTGGACTGGCACAAACCTGTTAATAATAATAATAATAATAATAATAATAATAATAATAATAATAAGAAGAAGAAGAAGAAGAAGAAGAAGAAGAAGAAGAAGAAGAAGAGTTCTTCCTGCTTTTCTCTATCTGAAGGAGGCTCAAAGCGGCTTATAATCGCCTTCCCTTTCCCCACAACAGACTCCCTGTGAGGAGGGTGAAACTGAGAGAGCCCTTATATCACTGCTAGGTCAGAACAGTTTTATCAGTGCTGTGGCGAGTCACCCAGCTGGTTGCATGTGGGGGAGCGCAGAATCGAACCCGGCTCGCCAGATTAGAAGTCCGCACTCCTAACCCCTATGCCAAACTGGCTTTCGTTTGCCCAGGGGCTCCTAGGCAGATCTATTTATCATTCATATTAATCATACTTGGCCCTTTTGCCAAGGGAAATCTCTTCCCCAAACACAAGCAGCTAGACCCATTGAGACATGTTGGCTCCCCTTTCTTAGACCTAGTATAACGCCTTTGTCTAAACCCATCACCGGCCATCTCTGGACCTGGCCACAGCATTGCTCAACACATTGCCCCATGGGAAATCCCATCATCAGAGTCCTGTCACTTACCCCAAAAGCCCTATGCAAATTGTGGCTTCACACAACCACTCTGAGTGCCTTCCAACTCATGACCCATTGGAACCTCCCTTCATGCTAGCTCATGTTGCTGCTCTCTGACTATCCAACCACCAGGAACGGTAATTATATGGAACCATCTTCTTCCTCACTCTAGTTTTCTCTATCTGGCTGTTTGTCGGGAATGTTAGTTGTATTGTGTGTTTTTTTTTCTTATTAATAAAGACTATTATTATTATTATTACCATTTAACAACATTGTCTGCCTTGAGTTTGGTAAAGGGGTAATCGACCTTGTAGGCACAGATAAAATTGGTCCTTACCCGTTACTCACCCTCTCGCTGCTCAGCTGATTTCCTATGGCTTAATATACGTGTCACAGGACACGTGTAAGTGCGGTTCGGGTAACAGGAAGAGCTGGTTGATGAGGTAAAAGGCATCAGTGCACCTGGCAGTAGTGACCAAGTGATTTTGGACTTTATGATCTCGGGGAAGGGAAAAGCTTTGTGTCACACTTTAGAGGCTGGACTTCAGGAGAGCAAATTTTAACAAACTTAAAGTTATGTTGGGTAGAATCCCATGGTCAGGAAAACGTAAGGAGATAGAAGTCCAAGAAGGTTCAGAGTTTCTCAAAAGGGAAATACTGACGGCACAGTCGCAGACAACTCTTGTCACACACCCACTGCTGCCTCCCGGCTCCCCGGGGTTGACGGAGCAACCAGGGTCAACAGCCCAGCCAGATCTGAGGACTGAGATGGACCCGGGGGAGGGATGTTCCTGGCAGCTGACAGATAACAGACCTCAACAGGAGGATACATCGGATCCAGAAGAAGTGGCTGTACGTTTGAGACGAAGCCACAGGGTGGGGCTGACAGAACGCAGAAGGAGTCAGAGATTGCAGGCGAGCTGTCAGAAGCGATGGGGTTCAGCTGGACTCCCGCTGGGAGAGGAGGGCTGAGTCATCCTGCAGGTGCAGCTCATTAGATGGGCTGCATTTAGGGAGACAGAAACAGCTAGCCAGCGTGGAAGCAATCTATGCGACTACCCCCTGGACCGGCTCTGCTGCTTAATCCTTGACCCCCTGGCTTCGGACCTGACGACGGCTTTGGGTAAAGTGCTTTGGCTTGGTTAACTCGCGGACTTTCTGGACTCAGACCTTCGGACTGTTTGACTACTCTTTGCCTGGCTCTACGTTGTTAGCTCCCGGTGACTTGGACTGAATGTTATCTCCGTCTGGGCTGGCCGCCCAGGCCTCACCGAGGCAGCTGCTACTGGGTGTGGCCAGCTAGGGCAGCATAACTCCCTTGAAAAGGAAAACTGGGAGGGACCTAAAGAAACCGGTAGGACTTCATAAACAGTTTTCAAAAGAGTTTAATAATAAAAAAGACTCATTGAGGAAATGGAAGGAGGGCCTTATAACCAAGGAAGAATATAAACAAATAATCAATGCTTTTAGGGAGAGTCTTAGGAAAGCTAAAGTTCAGTATGAGCTTAGGCTAGCAAGAAACGCTAAAAACCAGAAGAAAGGATTCTTTAGTTATACTCAAAGGACGAAAAATAATAGGGTCCTGGGAGGACCATTGTGGAGACTAGAAAGTGACATTGTGACAGGTGATGAAGAGAGGGCTGAATTGCTGAAATCCTACTTCTCCGCAGTCTTCTCTGCTCTGGTTAGAGCTCACTTGGAGTACTTTGTTCAGTTAATTCCAATTAATTTTGGAATTAACATCTGGAGGAAGTTTCTTAAAGTTAGAGCGGTTCCTGTGGAACAGGATTCTTCCGGAGGTGGTGAGTTCTCCCTCTTTGGAAGTTTTTAAGCAGCGGCTAGATAGTCATCTGACGGAAAAGCTGATTTGATGAACTTAAGCCGATTGTGCGAGGGTGGGCAGGTACTTGTGAGTTCCTGCATTCTGCAGGGGGTTGGACTAGATGACCCTGGAGAGCACTTCCAACTATATGATCCTAGGATTCTATGATTCTGAGAGGCTTAATTTTTGAGCTTGGCTTGGAAGAAGTCTTTTTAAAAACACCCTTAACTTGCTTCTAAAGTAATAATATTGGGTCCAATATAACATGAAACTCTTAACCAGGGGTAGTCAAACTGCGGCCCTCCAGATGTCCACGGACTACAATTCCCACAAGCCCCTGCCAGCATTTGCTGGCAGGGGCTCATGGGAATTGTGGTCCGTGGACATCTGGAGGGCCACAGTTTGAATACCCCTGCTCTTAACTGTTGGCCATGAAAGCCTACACTGCATCTGCCAAATTGCAGCCTGCTCAAAAAGCAAGCGCAGACTAATTTACTTTGTTATTTATATGTCAATTTCTATACCACCACACCCAAGTGGCTCGAGGTGGTTTATGAGAATTCCCCCCACAATAAACCCCCATAAAAGAACAATTGAAATCCCAGAGACAGTCATTAAACCCCAGCAAAAACCACCCCATGACAGCAAACACACTCTCTCCTGGCTCCTGGGCTCAACAGGCCTTCCAGTACCAATGCTCATCTGGGGAGCCAGATCTTCATTGACAACTCAGGTTTAGAATGGGAAATATCTGCAGAGAATCACCTTCGAAATGGACCTTTCCTCCTGAGATGGTCCTTGATATTCAGACTAGACCTCATTACAATGATGTAACATTTGGGGAGGAAGATGCAGCCCAGCAGCCCAGCACTGGAGGCCAAGATGGAGAAGACCTGCACGGCGACCATGTATTTCCCCTTGGTGCTCAGGTAGGTGGGCACAAAGGACACCCAAACACTGCAGAAGACCAGCATGCTGAAGGTGATCAGCTTGGCTTCATTGAAGGCCCCAGGAAGCTTCCTGGCCAAGAAGGCCACTGTGAAGGAGATGGCAGCCAGGAAGCCCATGTAGCCCAGGGCACCATAAAACATAGCCACAGACCCCTCATTGCATTGCAATGTGATCAGTCCATGCTGGGAGTGCATGTCAAACTCTGGGAAAGGGGGAGAGATGCCCAGCCAGAAGGCACAGAAGCCAATTTGAACAGTGGAACAAGAAAGGACAATGGACTTTGCCAGACTCTTCCCCACCCATTTCCTCATCTTGTTCCCAGGCTTGGTGGCCATGAAGGCCACCACCACAGTGATCGTTTTTGCCAACACAGAGGAGATGGCAACTGAGAAGATGGTGATGAAGGTGATTTGTCGGAGAAGGCAGGTCACCCTCCTTGGCTGGCCGATGAATAGAAGGCAGGACAGGAAGGAAAGCAGGAGTGAGATGAGAAGAATGAAGGTGAGGTCTCGGTTGTTGGCTCTGACAATCGGCGTGTCCATATTTCTAATGAAGATTCTTAGAATCAGAAGTGTGGCTATGGACAAGAACAGGACCAAAACAATGAAGGTAACCCCCAAAGTCTCCTCATAAGAAAGGAAAGTCACTTCTTTGGGAATGCACTGAGTGTGGTCAGGGTTGGGATACTGATCTTCTGGGCATTTGGTGCAACGATTTGCATCTGGAATAAAAAAGGAGAGACTTCAACATCATATTTATCTTATTCAGATCCGCCACAATGTATTCTATAGAGCCAACTTCCATCAGAGTGTGAATTGTTTTTTCGGTACTTTTATAGTGCTAACTGTCCTTTCTATCTTTGCGTTTTGTGGAATGTCACCAAGAGTACCCGAAAGATCAACAGGGAGGTGCTCCCCATGCCACTCACCCAATCAGGAGTGTCAGGAAGGCCGAAGGCATTTTAGCTTTCAACGGACTTCTGTTCCAATTTCACAGAAATCAAAAATAGGATTGAGTGAAAGCACCAATTACGCAGAAGAACAACAGATGCTCATGGGGTGATGAAAAACAATGCAAGGAGGCATTGTTGGTTCCACCTGGATATCCTCACCACAAGGGGTTCTTGGGAGATCTAAACAAAACTCCCTCAGATATGGGAGAGCTGCTGTAAACCCCTGTGGCCTAGAGAGTCCTCAGCATTGATATAGGGCTGAGTCCTCTAGCAGAATCAAATAGCTGAAATTATTCCAAGTAGGAAACCATGACTTGAGGATTCTGGTATGGAGGTTCCATTTCACTTAGAAGTACATGGAATCCACCCACTAGATCCTCACACCAACCCCCAGTCAAAGCACAAGTGGCTCAAAATTACTAATCTATAACTTGAGTGACATGAACGGGTTGAAGGATCCTTCCTTTGAAACCTGGAAAAGAAAGATTAGTCCAGAAAATTCTAGAACAATGCTGAGAAAACAAGTTTTAGAATCATAGAGTTGGAAGAGGCCATGCAGGCCATCTAGTCCAACCCCCTGCTCAACGCAGGATCAGCCCTAAGAATCCTAAAGCATCCAAGAAAAGTGTGCATCCAACCTTTGCTTGAAGACTGCCAGTGAGGGGGAGCTCACCACTTCCTTAGGCAGCCTATTCCACTGCTGAACTACTCTGACTGTGAAATATTTTTTCCTGATATCTGGCCTATATCGTTGCACTTGAAGTTTAAACCCATTACTGCATGTCCTCTCCTCTGCAGCCAACAGAAACAGCATCCTGCCCTCCTCCAAGTGACAGCCTTTCAAATACTTATTTGATCCATAGCCAGGAGGATGATCGTTTCCCCCATCACCCACCTTCCTGAGAGGAGATGGTTCCTTCCCCACACTGAGAACAGTCAAAGCAGCAAATGGGCTTCCCTTCCAGGGCCACCTTCACATATCCAGGGAGGCAGCTTTTGGCACACCTGGAATCTGGCAGTGGCTGCAGGCAAAGACAATGAGCGTTATCCGGGGGAAGGAGAACTGATTCACTGGGGAATGGCATTTTTATAAGATTTATACAATGCTGATATGATGAAATGTTACATTCCACGGGCTTATCACTGGCCACTTTCATAACTATTGTCTCAAATGAAAGGCTCAGAAGTCTCCCAGGGAGCTTTCATGGATGACACTAAACAGATTTTTTAGACCTTACACAACCAATCTCCCCACCTCCTTATACCAGGGGGGCCACACAATAGCAGCCTGATCCAGGGTCAGCTTCATCTCCCCCGAGGCCTGTCTTTCGATGCTCCCAACTTTGACGCTCCGGAAGGAAAGGTTGCGCAACATGAACATGTTCACAATATCCAAGTTGGTTTCAAGGGCCCCATTTTCACCCAAATCCATTCCACCCACAGAAGAGTTTTGAAACTGGTAGCGTCTCAGGAAAGGATGAAGCTAGAATCAGAGAGAGAAAATAACAGTCTTTAGAAGGCAGAAGACTCTTCTACAAACTCGTTGCAGCTGTGCTTTCCTTCTTAACATTTGGAGCTTTCTCGTAAATTTTCCTCTTCATAAAGCACCTGGAAGATGGTTCATAGAAACAGATGGGTCTGTAGTTACCCAGGTCCTCCTTTTTTTCCTTTCTTGAAGATGGGGACAACATTTGCCCACCTCCAATCATCTGGCACCTCAACTGAAGAAGTGTCAAAAATAATGAGCAGAGGTTCAAAGATGAAATCTGCAAGTTCTTTGTTTCATTTAAAGAAACTAGGTGTCTATGGACTGCCCACACATTGATCGTAGGCCACCATTCCCATCCTCCTCCCCATTGTGTTACGTTCCTGCCACATTGGGCACTATTTTCCTCACAAGAGAAGACTGAGGAGAAATAGGAGTTAAGCAGTTCAGCCCTCTCTTCATCATCTGTCATAAGTTCACTTTCCTGTCCTTGCCGTGGTCCTACGGTGTCCCTATTCTTTTTCTTACTTGAAATATAACTAAAGAACCCTTTTTTTTGCTATGTTTAGCATTTCTTGCTATTCTAAGCTCATATTGAGCTTTTCTAACACTCTCCCTACAAATATTGATTATTTGTTTCTATTCATCCTCAGTAATAAGGCAGTCCTTTCATTTCCTAAGTGATTCTTTTTATTCCTCAAATCATTTCACATCTGTTTATAGAGCCACCTTGGCTTCTTTAGAGTCTTTCCATCTTTTCTTCTCAAGGGAATTGTTTATGATTGAGCCTTCAGTATTTCACTTTTAAGAAACTCCCAGCCCTCTTGGACTCCCATCTCTTTAAGTCTTTCTGACCACAGGACTCTACCCAACATACCTTTAAGTCTGTTAAATTTAGGCTTTCCTGACGTCCAGTTGTGTACGTCCGACTCTGTAAAGGTTTTCTCTTTCCCACAATTGAAAATTCCAAACGCACATGGTCACTACTACCAAGTGTGCCCACTACTTCCACCTCATCTACTAGTACTTCCCTATTGATGAGAATCAAGTCTAAAATAGCAGACCTCCTGGTTCCCCTCTCTGGTTCCCCTTTCTGGGAAATGAAGCTGTCAGAAAGACAAGAAATCAACGGAGTTTGTACTTTTAGCAGAGTTGGTCTTCCGATGGATATCTGGGTAACTGAAGTCACCCATGACCACTGTTTCCCCCTTTTTTGAGAATTGTGTGATTTGGTCTAGCAGTATCTCATCTAAGTCCTCTGACTGGTTTGGTGGTCTATAGCAGACCCCCACAATAATACCATTCTTATTTCCTACTTTTATATTTACTCAAATACACTCAACTGAACTTTCATGCTCAGATAACTGCATTTCTTTACAAGTATAAAGATTCTTAACATATATTGATACACCTCCCCCCTATTTTACCTGTCTGTCCCTTTTGAGTAGAATGTACCCCACAATTCTAGTATTCCATATTATCCCACCAAGTTTCTGTGATTCCTATCAGGTCATAGTCCCCTTCCTCGATTAGGACTACTAATTCCTCCTGCTTGTTTTCCATACTCTGTGCATTAGCATAGAGACATCATAATCCATCCTTTGTGTGCCCATAGTTTTGGTTTTTGAACTATCTTGTAAGTTAGTAGTTCCTCCCGTATGTGCTGTTCCCTTTAGATTTGCAAGTTCTAACTTTATGTCTTGCTCCCCCTTTGGATTTAATTTAAAGCCCTCTTCCCCAGGTGTGCAAGGGATCTCCCAGAAATACTTGACAGTTTCATAGAATAATAGAATTGGAAGGTACCTCATGGGTCATGGGTCATCTAGTCCAACCCCCTGCACTATGCAGGACACTCACATCTCAATCACTCATCTACTGTAACCTGCCATCCCTTTGCCTTCAAAGTTTATTTGGGTTAATACAAGAAATCCACCAACAGAGCTCCAGGACTACCCAAGAATTTTTCGAACCATTATGTCTGTTCCGAAATCCTCAATATTTGGCCAAAATAATTAAAATAAACATAGATGTTTTTTTGAACTTATTTAGTTGTGAGTTTCCTGCATTGTGTGGGAGGTTGAACTAGAAGAAGAAGAAGAAGAAGAAGAAGAAGAAGAAGAAGAAGAAGAAGAAGAAGAAGAAGAAGAAGAAGAAGAAGAAGAAGAAGAAGAAGAAGAATGGACAACCCTCCCCTTCCTCTTCCGAATGTCAAGCTCTCTCTATCTTAATCACTCTCTTCCTTTCTACCTCCAACTCTCTTTGCTATTTCCCCATCCCTACTGCTAGCACTCATTGTATTAGCTACAACGGCTTTAATTCTAGTGATTTTATAATTCTGATCATTTGATTTGTGTACGATATGGAGTTGGGTTGTTTCACACCAATAAAACCACAGAGAGTCAAGTAAAATAACACAATAAGAATACAATGAAATATAGTAAGCTGCGTGGAGACTCCTTCTGGGAGAGAAAAGCAAGGCATGAATACCACGTCTTATACTTCTTAATGCTCTCTGTGATTTAAAAAATCTGTATTTTTTAAAAACATCAACTTCCTCCAAACGATGGATTTCAATCCTAAGATCTGGGCCCTGTTTTCCATTTGGCAGATTCTAGTTTAGCAGCCCCTGAGAACCAAGAATTTTGGTAGGTATTAGCATTTGAGAGTCAAAGATCCCTTCCTGCTACTCAAGTAGGATGAGTGATCCTTGAATCCTCCCATCCCCCCCTGGCCTCTTCTGCTGAAGACCAGCACGGACACCCTATGAAAATATTTTACATTGGAGAGTTGTTATCCTACCGTCAAGTCTTGTTCTCCATGCCCATCACTTCTGCCTAGACAAATTTGAATGTGGTAAGGAGGAGGAATCCAATTCAGTTAAAAGGATGAGTAATTCGGCACCCGGGGGAAACTAAAGGAGATAGTTTCTCTTAAATTCACCAGAGAAAAACCATATACACAGTCTGAGGAGATCAGCAGTGGAATTGAATGTCTAAGTAGTTAGTGAGCTCACCCTCACTGGCAGGCTTTAAGTGGTGGCTGAACTGATACTTATCCTGGATGCTTAAGGCTGATCCTCCATTGATCAGCGGTCAGGACTAGATGGCCTGTCTGGCTCCCTCCCACACTAGGATTCTATGATTCTATGAGGCTGTTCCGAAGACGGTCAGCTCCTGGGCGTGCCTCAGACATTTGCTCTAGGTTTTGTGACAATCATCTTAGATTAAAAGGTAAAGGTATTCCCTGTGCAAGCACCGAGTCATGTCTGACCCTTTTCATGGCAGACTCAATACGGGGTGGTTTGCCAGTGCCTTCCCCAGTCATTACCATTTACCCCCCAGCAAGCTCATTTTACCGGAAGGATGGAAGGCTGAGTCAACCTTGAGCCGGCTGCCGGGATCGAACTCCCAGCCTCATGGGCAGAGCTTTCAGACGGCTGCCTTACCACTCTGCGCCACAAGAGGCTCATTCATCTTAGATTAGATGCACAATAATCCTTTCAAAGAGAAACTACAGATGGATATTCTGAATTCACAGGGGAATGGATACCTGCCAAGGCTGTATTCGCTCATTTTCTCGTCCTCTTCGTCCAGCCCTCTTTGTCCTCTCAGACCTGGAGGAGTAGGCAGCATGTAAGGCACGTGCCACTGCCTGGATGGAGGAGTAAACATTGCAGGCCCTGGGGGGCAGGAGTTCTTTGAGGACCTCCCTGGCACTGTCTTGCAGCCCCTCTTTCTCCCTGTATCTCACATGGCCTCTCCCAGAAAAGATGGTCTTTGAGTAGAGACGATCAAATCTTTTCCCCAGAAATTCTTCTAAAAGAGGGTGACATGCTTGTGAATAGAGAGACATCCTTCTATTCTTTGTCTGGATCTTGACGGAGAGAGATCCATGCATAGAAAACTTAAAATGGAAGGGGTCACACAATAAGCTGTACAGGTTGTCCAGCAAAAGGGTTGTGATCCAAATCTTACCTAGTCTGGCTAGCATGGCATCTTCAATAAATGTTATAAAATCTTCAAGAAATATGATAGAGATATATGTTCCATAGAACAAAAATACGTTGACTTGGTTGTGACAGAGGAATGACCTCAAGCGCTGCCTTCTTTCTGTTGACCAATCGTGGGAATAAAAGCCCTCAATAGATACCTTCTCTTCAAAGGCAACGCAGATGCCGCTCCTGAGCATGAGAGGGGTCAATATGCTCTTGAACATTTCCCCGCTGTCATTGTCTGAAGCAAAGAGACCAACCCACGTCCATCGGAAATGCAGGAGCAGCCTGACAATTCCCCGGTATTCGGCTTCTTCCGGTGGAACCAGTTGGTAGAAAAAAGGAAACTGACTTTTATCCTTAGAAACAATCAAATCTGAATCATGACTGACCTAATGGGGAAAAGGACATATTCGGATTTCATCACATTCAACAAGTATCAATCAAAAGCAAAATAACTTACACAGCTCTATGATGATGATCGGGAAAAAAAAAATCCTTCAATGGCAGAGATGAATTTCAGCCCAGACTTTTTCTAAGAGAGATTTCACACTCTGTGGGGGGCCATTTCAGTGGGGGGGGGTCTGACCTTCCAGCATCCGAAGGGAAGGGGGGATTTTGTCCCATGATTGAACTCATCCCCTAACAACCCAAGACCTGTAACCCCCACTAGATCATTGGTCAAGAATCCCTGGAAATGACATTGAAGTTTTAATTAGGAAAAATGTTAATGTGTACTTAGAATCAATTCAAATTACATTGATATACAAATTTCTTCCTCACTAAATTACTTTTGCTCCAAAGGGCTCTTCCAAAGACTGCCCTTTTGCCAGAAAGAGTTTCTTTTTTGTCTCCCTCCTGCTCCCTAAATCAACAAAGTCTGTTCCAAAATCTTGTAAAATCATCTACAGAGGGATGCAGATGGACCACCAGAGGACCTGAATCCTCTCTCAATTCCCTCTCAACTCTCCCGAAAGCTGTTTTTGATCTGTACCAGAAACATTTTGATGTCCACCCAGGTATCTTTAGAGACGTTGCCCCATCCCTGATTCATACCTGAGGGATTTTGTAGGTGCTCAGGAGTGTTGGGATGTGAGTGGAGGTGACAGAATAAGACGCTTCAAGAAGAGCCAAGAGATTATTCTGTCTGCCACATTTGTAGTTTGGAACAGTCTCCTCGGCAGAGGATAGCAGGTCTATCAAAGCACCATAACTCAGCCTGGGATGGATCATGTTCTCGTAGGTGGTGTATCCCAGGGTGATATTTTTTGGTAAGAGCCTGGGATTCTGGTTGACCTCTTGAATGGCTAGTGAGAAGGCAAGGAGGTGCCATTTCATCGAGAATACCCTGCCAAAAAACACATATACAAATCTACACATTGTCTAGGGATGCCGTAAACGTGGGCCTTGCTGAGGCCTTAACCTAATATGGGCAGAATCTGTTCTGATGGTTGGCAGTGATGATCACACAAAGTGGGTTAATGGTCGGCAGCCAAGAGAGAGGGTATACATGAGCAGAGTCAGGACTGTCTAGGAATATTGACAGACGGATTCCGCACGGGGTCAATACCCCGACTCATCCACCCTCCCTGCCACTTCCAAAGCTGGAGTACCTGTCCAAACGCAGTATCTTCCTTCTGAAGTTTGAGTAGCTTTGGTTTGTTTACAGTCAGGCATACCAGGGCTGCCCAGGAAGTCAAAAAGGGGTTGAAATTTCACCCGAAAGATCTTCTCTCAAATAACAACTGGGAATCTGACCTTGCCCTTTGAAGAAATGCAAGTCCTCCTGATTCCAACAGAAGGGATGGGGCTTTCCGCATCCCCCTACTCACTCCTCAAGGACAATCATCGGGTCCTCGGTTTCTCTTGAAGGAACATTGCTTACAATTCATCCTGCTGGGGTTCACTCCCAGAGTGTTGGCAGTGGAAAACATCCAAATTGGCCCACTTCATAGATGCAGAACAAAGAGGCAAACAGCACCCTGAAATCTGGTAATAAGAAAGAACCCAGGATTCTGTCCCATCACATACATTGGAAAGTTTTCCCAAGGCTGACTTACCATGTCTTACTTAGAAAGGGAGTTTCCCTGAAGGTTGTGGATGCAAGTTTTGTATTCACAAAAGAGACAACTCCGGCAATGATGTGGTCTCCTGTCCGGAAGATATTAAAGGGATCAATCTCATCCATGGTCCCAGTGAATGGGCATTCGGGACTCATCACCCTGCAGGCTGGAAGAAGGAGCAAGAAAAGCCAAAGCAAGACCATTCTCTGCCCGTGTGCACCTTTTCCCTTTTCCCTCCCAGGAGCCAGCTCTCAGAGACTGCCAGAAGAGGCTTCCCCTGGCTTGATCAGACTGGAAGGGAAGGATCACTAGCTTCACACTCACACATTGTCCCCTCCGCCCAGACTACCCCTGAACACCTTGGGATAAAAGTCTTTCATGCACCAGACTTTCCTGCCTGTTGCAAGATATTACATCACCCCGCTGTTGGTCCTCCTGTTTACATGACTGGTTTCAGAGTGAACTTTCAAGAAATCCCAGGAGGTTGCTGATCGACAGAACAATTCGCCACAATACACATAAGTATAATGGAAATAATCAGCCCTGGCCTGGACTCTGTGATTGACCACCTGTGCAGAAAGGGAGAGAAGATGTTTCCAAGATGAGGCAATTGAGTTAGGCCAAACTTTCCGGGAAAAACAACCCTCAGAAGAGGTCGGCATGGAAGAAGCTCTGACCAGGGGGATGGGAGGCTGGGGTCGTTTGCTTTTCCACTGGCTGCCACAAGAACCACACCAGGCAACAGTAGAGTCATGGACCGAGAACCAGAGTTCACTTTGAGCATCCATCAGCCAGAGGAGCTTAGTGCTTCTGGGGGAAGGAGGACCCTTTTAGCCACAAGGTCCCCCCGGGAATGGCTGGTTGCCACCTTGAGGAGCAGATGACACAGATCCAAAGTCCAATCAGACTTCAGCACCTAGTGTTCCTTAAAGCCATGATGATCACGCTTTCTTTTCTTCCTACAATCTCCTCAATAGTTCATACATCCTGTCTCAACAGTCACGCTTCCTATTGAATTCAAGATGTTCTCAAGTTTTCTTTAAGAGACCCAACTTTATTCAGAGAGCCAGTTTGGTGTAGTAGTTAGGAGTGCGGACTTCTAATCTGGCATGCCGGGTTCGATTCTGCGCTCCCCCACATGCATCCAGCTGGGTGACCTTGGGCTCGCCACGGCACTGATAAAATTGTTCTGACCGAGCAGTGATATCAGGGCTCTCTCAGCCTCACCCACCCCACAGGGTGTCTGTTGTGGGGAGAGGAATGTGAAGGCGACTGTAAGCCGCTTTGAGCCTCCTTCGGGTAGGGAAAAGCGGCATATAAGAACCAACTCTTCTTCTTCTTCTTCTTCATTAAAGCCAGCCTTTCTCAAATTTCTTACCATAGAGAAAACCCGGAAACATTCTTAAATCTTCTATAAACCCCAGCATTGGAGTGTTCATGCAGAACATGGTAGGGAAGCATAGCTGTGGACACCCCCACCCAGAGCCCCTCCCCTTCCCTCCCACTCCAGGCCCATCACTAGGCATTGTGGGTGTCAACATGATTTCAGAACCAGGTTGGTTCTGCCAAATAATTGTGGTTTTAGTGTATTAATTTCCAGACTGTCCCCCCCCCTGCCCTTCTTGTGATCCTGTGTGCCTATGGAGCATTGCTCAAAAGAGAAAACTGCTTTGTATTGTAAATCAGGTTGACATCAGTTGAAGTCCCATCTGGACAGGGAAACCAACTTATTAGCTGACTGTCTGTTTCTGTTCTCTGTGAACTGATAAGTGCCTCCAGACAAGTGGCCTTTGAGTCCCAGGCTGAAGGAGAAAAGCACAGAGTGTTCCTTAAAGTCATGGCGATCACGCTTTGTTTTCTTCCTACAATCCCCTCAATAGTTTATACATCACAGGATGCCATAGTCCCATTGTATACGGCACTGGTCAGTCCACACCTGGAGTACTGTGTGCAGTTCTGGAGGCCTCACTTCAAGAAGTAGATAATATTGAAAGGGTACAGAGGAGAGTGACGAGGATGATTTGGGGCCAAGGGACCAAGCCCTATGAAGATAGGTTGAGGGACTTGGGAATGTTCAGCCTGGAGAAAAGGAGGTTGAGAGGGGACATGATAGCCCTCTTTAAGTATTTGAAAGGTTGTCACTTGGAAGAGGGCAGGATGCTGTTTCTGTTGGCTGCAGAGGAGAAGACACGCAATAATGGGTTTAAACTTAAAGTACAACGATATAGGCTAGATATAAGGGAAAAAATTTTCACAGTCAGAGTCGTTCAGCAGTGGAATAGGCTGCCTAAGGAGGTGGTGAGCTCCCCCTCACTGGCAGTCTTCAAGCAAAGGTTGGATACACACTTTTCTTGGATGCTTTAGGTTGATCCTGCGTTGAGCAGGGGGTTGGACTAGATGGCCTGTATGGCCCCTTCCATGATTCTGTGATACCATAGGTGGGGGAGGAGTCAGGCCTAGAAGGGCCAGCTCTTCCCTATGCGCACAGGCTTGTCTTAGCGTGGCAGTCGATGGCGCCCACAGCGTAACAGGGAAGGAGGAAGCTAAACTCATTCCCTTGCAGCAGGTCATCAGAGGCCCTAAATTGAACAAGGCCCAAGAGAGGAACGGACCGATGGTAACATCACCCGTAAGCAGAGATTAGCCCCACTCCCATGCGAGCGCCAACCCAGCCTTTCCCCCCATGCTAATTGTGTCAGAAGGAATAGTCAGCCACAGAGGTTCCTGATAGGTATGGCACACGCTTGTGTGTATCTTTGCACAGGAGCCCCTATTGCCAAACATGATGCCAGAGGAATGTGCTGACAGAGCAGACCAGTGCTGCACCATTCCTGCAAACCTGAGTCCACTAAAGGGAGATAGTGAGTTGGGTTATTCCTTATAAGGAAGAAAAGGCGCAATTTCCCCAGAAGGATTGGAAACTTGAAGCTGCAGAGAGAGAAGCCATCTCCCCTAAGAAGCACTCCTTGGTATAAAATCTATTAACATTTTAAGTAAAGAATTGTGCCTTCCATCTGAATCTGGGGTCACACTCCCATTAAGAAATCCCATTAAAAAAGAGATAACGTTGGTCTGACATCACTTGTTCTTGCGAAACCCATGCTGAGTCTTGGAAATCACAGCTCTCAGTTCCAGCTGCTCAAGGACCGAATGTTTGATTATTTGTTCCAAAATTTTGCCAGCTACAGATGTCAAGCTGATGGGTCGATAATTACCCGGATCCTACTTTTTCCCTTTCTTGAAGATTTGGACAACTTTTGCCTGCCTCCACTCGTATGGCACGTCACCTGTTCTCCAAGAAGTGTCAAAAATAATGGACAGAGGTTCAGAGATGACACCTACAATTTCTTTTAGTAAATAAATAAATTCAAGGCTGATTTTCTTAAGGATTATGACACTTTGGGTTTGCAATGGTTCCCTTGTTTCTCCATTAATAATGTTAGGTCCTATATGACATCAAACTTTTAACCTAGTTGGCCGTGAAAGCAATAAAAAGGGATTTTCTCATTGCCTCCACTGCATTCACTAGATTGCAACCTGCTAAGTGATTTTGCTGGGGATACCAAAGGTGGGGGAGGAGTCAGGCCTAGAAGGGTCAGCTCTTCCCTATGCACTTTAAAATGTAGGATGCAGAGAGCCGGTTACTGCCCAGAAGCTGGATGTTGGTGACATCATATGCAGTGACAGGAATCTAACGACTATGTAAGGTAAGCATTTCACTAAATTTAATGGGTGCGGAACTGCCTGAAGTATTCATTTCATACCTGGAATAAATCGAATGGCTCAGCCAGAGGGCTGATTCGCTGTCATTCATTCATTCATTCATTCATTCATTCATTCATTCATTCATTCATTCATTCCATTTGTGTGCCGTTCTCCCCTGAGGCTCAGGGCAGTTCACATGGAACGTAAAAGAACAATACAGCAAACATTTTTGTGTCCAATAGAAATACAGCAAAGGCTATAATAATAACAACAGAGAATAACACTCTAATGGGATAACAAACAGGTCCATGGTTCAGATCAGGTGACGATAATGCATTGCTTGGAAATAGACAAAAAGATTCTTGGTTTCAAACATGTTGGTCGTAAAGGGGATGCATCCCACGTTGGAGACGTAAAATGAGTGGACATGTTCGTCTGGAGAGACAGAACATGACCCTTGCTGCAGTGAGTCAGAATCAGTCATCACTGCCCTTTCCTTCTCTGGGTCAACTGAGAACTATCAAAACGTTATCATCATCTTCATTGCCTTGAGGAACCTGAGTGGGTAGACAAGTCTTAATAAAGATGTTCTAAATAAACAAATCAATGAGACAGCAGGTAATCTTCCCCAAAAGTCCCATCTTCCAACCCACAAGCTCACACAAGACTAGATGTCCTATATTATTGAATAAGGACAGAGGAACACAATTTAACTGGAGAGAATCAACTTCCATCATGACCTTTGATCCTGAGATGGTCCTTAATATTCAGATCAGACCTAATTACAATGATGTAACATTTGGGGAGGAACATGCAGCCCAGCAGCCCAGCACTGGAGGCCAACATGGAGAAGACCTGCACTGCTACCAGGTACTTCCCCTTGGTGCTCAGGTAGGTGGGCACAAAGGACACCCACACACTGCAGAAAACCAGCATGCTGAAGGTGATCAGCTTGGCTTCGTTGAAGGCCCCAGGAAGCTTCCTGGCCAGGAAGGCCACTGTGAACGAGATGGCAGCCAGGAAGCCCATGTAGCCCAAGGCACCATAAAACATGGCCACAGACCCCTCATTGCATTGCAATATGATCTGTCCATGCTGGGAGTGCATGTCAAACTCTGGGAAAGGGGGAGAGATGCCCAGCCAGAGGGCACAGAAGACAATCTGAACAGTGGAACAAGAAAGGACAATGGATTTTGCCAGACTCTTCCCCACCCACTTCCTCATCCTGTTCCCTGGCTGAGTGGCCATGAAGGCCACCACCACAGTGATCGTTTTAGCCAGCACTGAAGAGGCAGCGATAGAGAAGATGGCAGAGAAGGCTGTTTGTCGGAGAAGGCAGGTCAACCTCCTTGGCTGGCTGATGAATAGAACGCAGGAGAGAAAGGAAAGCAGGAGTGAGATGAGAAGAACGAAGCTGAGGTCTCGGTTGTTGGCTTTGACTATTGGCGTGTCCATATTTTTAATGAAGATTGTAAGAATTAGAAGTGTGGCCACGGAGAAGAAGAGGACCAAAACAATGAGGATAATCCCCAGTTTCTCCTCATAAGAAAGGAAAGTCACTTCTTTGGGAATGCACTGAGTGTGTTCTGGGTTGGGATACTGATCTTCTGGGCATTTGGTGCAACGATTTGCATCTGGAAGGGAAAACACAGACTTCAGCATTATATTTATCTAATTCATGTCCACCACGATTGGGACTCTCTCGCATTCCATCGAGCCAAATATCAAGTCCGTTCCGCCTTCCGGTTTTGTGGTTACCGGTGTGGAATATCACCAAGAGAACCTGAAGGATCAACAGGGAGGCGTGCCCCATGTCGCTCACCGAATTGGGATCATGAGTTAGGATGGCGAAAGCTGTTCTGGCTTCAGGCAGAACTCTGTTCAAAAGTCACCGAAATCAAGAATAGGACTGAGTGAAGGAAACAGTTACGCAGAAGAACAACACGTGCTCACACGGAGATGGACAACACTGCAAGGCAGCATTGCTGGTTCAGCCTGGACATCCCCCCACCCAAGGGGTTCCTGGGGCATCAGAACAAAACTCCCTCAGGTATGGGCGATCCGCCATAAACTCATATAGACCTCAGCTTTAAGATAGGGCTCAGTGCTCTAGTAGAAACGTATAGCTGAAATTATGCCAAGGAGAAAACCATGACTTGAGGATTGTGTATGGAGTTTCTCTTGCAGATAGTACATGGAATCCTCCCACTACACCCTCACACCAACCCAGTAAATGCACAAGTGGCTCAAATTCATTCAGCTAAAACCTAGGTGACTTCACGGGGTCTCAGGATCCAAGGGGACACCTAGCAATGCTTACAGTTGTGTCCTCAAACTCCAATCAAGCTTCTTTGGCCCGAGAGAACTGATCGTCATGGATGCCTTCCTGGTACAGCCAGGAGCTCTTCACTTGGCTCCTATCTGATCCCCACCCTCGGATTCTAGGCCAGTGGGCTCCCTCCTGCTCATGTCATGGTTTAAACCCTACACAGATGGGTCTCCCACTGTGGAGAGAATTCCTTGTCGCTCTCTGGGCTTGGTTTCCCCCAGTTGCCTTAGCGAATTTATTGTGGAAAAGTACAGGGAGAGCAGACTAGCAGTCTCCCTAATATTGCACCTAAAGATGAAAAGCCTGCCCACTGGGAACCAGGTCTTCCCACCTTGCCCCCCTATATATATAGGCCCCGGAAGACTATTTCTGCTTGCCTCTTGAAATGCTTGTTTGTACCTGCCATGCTTGATGTCTGGATTCCTTTAATTAATCCTTAAATAAAGAGCATTCCTTTACATAGGATGTTTGTTGATCTGTACCAATGAATGGAACTCATCTGAGCCTCCAGAGTAGCCCGTGACACTGACCCTGCAAATGGAGGACCGCCGTGTACGGCATTGCAAACACAACCATGAAAGCCACTGAAAGTAACAAATGTTGACCGAGATGAACTTCTCTTCACACTCACCAACAATTACCCAGAGGTCTCTCCCCAGGAGGTCTGTTTGAGAGAGCCAGTTTGGTGTAGTGGTTATGAGATTCAACTCTACGCTCCCCCACATGCAGCCAGATGGGTGACCTTGGGCTGTACGCAGCACTGAAAAAGATGTTCTGACCGAGCAGGAATATCTGGGCTCTCTCAGCCTCACCCATCTCTCAGGGTGTCTGTTGTGGGGAGAGGAAGGGGAAGGCGAATGTAAGCCGCTTTGAGACTCCTTTGGGTAGAGAAAAGCGGCATATAACTACAAGTTCTTCTTCATCTTTCTTTTGAAAACTGTAAAAGTATGGTTAGTGCATGAAATTCCAGAACAATGCTGAGAAATTAATCTTGACTCCGTAGCCAGGAGGATGATCTTTTTCCCCATCACCCACCTTCCTGAGAGGAGACGGTTCCTTCCCCACACAGAGAACAGTCAAAGCAGCAAATGGGCTTCCCTTCCAGGGCCACCTTCACATATCCAGGGAGGCAGCTGTTGGTGCACCTGGAATCAGGCATCCTCTGCAGACAGAGATAAGGAGCGTTATCCGGGGAAAGGAGGTCTCATTCACTGGGGAAGGGCAATTTGGTAAGATTTATGAAGGCGGATATGATAAAATGGTCCATTCCACGCTCTTATCACACACCACTTTGAGAACTGTTGTCTAAAATGAAAGGCTCAGAAGACTCTCAGGGAGGTTTCATGGATGATACTAAATAGATTTATAGACCTAACATAACTAATTTCCCCACCTCCTTATACCAGGGGGGCCACACAGTAGCAGCCTGATCCAGGGTCAGCTTCATCTCCCCCGAGGCCTGTCTTTCGATGCTCCCAACTTTGACGCTCCGGATGGAATAGTTGCTCAAGATGATCATGTTCACAATGTCCAAGTTGGCTTCCAGAGCCCCGTTTTCACCCAGATCGATTCCACCCACAGAAGAGTTTTGAAACTGGTAGCGTCTCAGGAAAGGATGAAGCTAGAATCACAGAGAGAATATCAGTGTTTAGAAGACGGAAGACTCTTCTACGTACTCGTTGCAGCTTGATCCGTTTGCAGCTTGACAGTAAGCTTTCCTCTACATAAACGACCTGGAAGATGGCTAATAGAATAAGAGGCTTTGGCAGATGTGTAAATAGGGGGGGGGGGGAGGCCAGGTCCCTCCTGTGATTGAGATGTAGTCTGCACACTATTTTCCAACTTTCACAGGAATGGGGGCGTTCAGCTTTTCGGAAAGATGAGAAAGAGTTTTTTTATTATTCCCAGCTGTTATTGAGTAGATATTAGTATTTAGGAGGAAGGCCCAATCTGTATGCTTGACCATTCTGCCTACTTGACTACGTATTTTCTAGTATTATGTGCTTCCCGTGAGTAAACCTTTTTTATGAGAAATAAGTAGTAGCAAAGAATGATTATCAGGGGCACAATTGTCTCTACCTCCCAACAACTGAGGCTTGTTAGGCTCAGAGGGAATAAGTAACCGAAGGCTCCCTGAGAACCCAAATGTGCATCTCCCCATTCCCAAGTGAACCCATGGACCACTCAACTCTGATGGCCCTTCATGAAATGTTCCACACCCAGGCCTCACCCTCAAATCTAGAGGGACTTCCCTGCCCATCGTGGGTCACAGTTTATGCTGGATAATACAAGAAATCCACCACCACCACCAGAGACCCTGGACCAACCAAGACTTTCTCCAATCACAATGTCTATTCTGATGTCCTCACTTTTTGGGAAGAATGATTAAACTGAGCATACATGTGTTTCTGAAATTTTTTAGAATCTAGTTTCCTGCATTGTGCAGGGGGGTGAACTTGATGACCCAGAAGAAGAAGAAAAAGAAGATGATGACGACAAGTTGGTTCTTATATGCCACTTTTCTCTACCCAAAGGAGTCACAAATTGGCTTACAGTCGCCATCCCTTTCCTCTCCCCACAACAGACACCCTGTGAGGCTGAGGGAGCCCTGATATTCCTGCTCGGTCAGGACAGCTTTCTCAGTGCAGTGGCGAGCCCAGGGTCACCCAGCTGGCTGCATGTGGGGGAGGAGCAGGAAATCAAACCCGAATCTCCAGATTAGAAGTCAGCGTTCCTAACCACTACATACAGCTGGCTCTCTGGAGATCCCTTCCAGCTCTATGGAGTCAGATCGGTTCATAGCAATCAAAACACAATCAATGACAATAACATAATAGGAATACAGTAATATATAGTTCTAAAGTGCAGTAAAAAGAGTGGATGATGTAATGGGTAAGAGAAGTTTTTGTAAACTGGGTTCGGTTCACACCCAACCACTTGCAAGCAGCCGGGTGACCTTCAGCCAGTCACAGCCCTGTTAGAAGCTGTTCTCAGAGAGCAGAAACCTCAGGGCTGTCTCCTGCCTGTTGTGGGAGGAGGAAGGGAAGGAGTTTGTAAGCTGCTTTGAGACTCCTTAACCTAAGATCGGGGCTCTGTTTTTTGTTTGGCAAATTCTAGTCTAGCAGCACCTGAGAACCAACAAGATTTGGGAAGTATCAGCATTTGAGAGTCAAAGTTCCCTTCCTCCTATACAAGAAGGAAGAGGGACTCTTGACTCTTTCAGGCCCCCTCTGGGCTCTTCTGCTGCAGACCAGCACGGACACCCTCTGAAAATATTTCACGTCGGAGTGTTGTTATCCTACCATCAGGTCTTGTTCTGCAGACCCGTCACTCCAGCCCAGACAAAATTGAATGTTGTAAGGAGGGTTACAATTCAATTAAAAGGATGAGCAAAAGGGAACTACAGGAGATTTTTTTCTCTTAAATTCTCCAGAAAGAAAACATTTCTACAGTTCGGGATCAGCAGTGGAATTGACTGTCTAAGGACGTGGTGCGCTCCCCTTCATTGGTAGTCTCAAAGCAACAGCTGGATAGATACTTATCTTGGATGCTTATGGCTGATCCTCCATTGAGTGGGAGGTGGCACTAGACGGCCCATATGGTTCCCTCCAACACTAGGGTTCTATGATTCTATGAGGGAGTTCCCCAAGAGAGGCAGGTACTGGACGTGCCTGAGACATTTGCTAAAGGCTGTGTGACAGCCATCTTAGACTAGATGCACAATCATCCTTTCAACGAGAAACTTCTGGTTGGCCTAATGGATACCTGCCAGGGCTGGATTCGCTCATGTTCTCGTCTCCTTCCGCCAGCCCTCGTGAACCTCTCAGACCCGGAGGAGTCGGCATCATGTAATGCACGGGCCACCGCCAGGATGGAGGAGTAAACATTGCAGGCCCTGGGGGGCAGGAGTTCTTTGAGGACCTCCCTGGGCCTTTCTTTCAGCCCCTCTTTCTCCTTGTATCTCTGGTTGCCTCTCCCAGACAAAATGGACTTTGAGTAGGCAGGCACAAATCCTTTTCTCTGAAACTCCTCTATAAGAGGGTGACATGCTTGTGAATAGAGAGACATCCTTCTTTTCTTTGTCTGGGTTTTGACGGAGAGAGATCCATGCCTAGGGAATTGAGCACGGAAGGGGCTACATGCCAAGCTGAACAGATTGTCCAGTAAAAGAACTGTGATCCAAATTTTACCTCGTCTGACTACCGTAGCATATTCAATACTTAATTTTTCTAGAAACATTATGAGGAAATGATTTCCGTAGAACACATAAACATTGACTTGGACTTGACTGAAGAATGAACTCAAGCGCAACCTTCTTTCTGTTGACCAAATATCAGAAATGCCGTGAATGGATATCCTCTCTTCAAAGGCAACGCAGATGCCGCTCCTGAGCAGGAGAGGGGTCAAGCTGCCCTTGAACTTCTCCCCGCTGTCATTGTCTGAAATGAAGAGACCAACCCACGTCCATCGGAAGTGCAGGAGCAGCCTGACCATTCCCCGGTATTGGACTTCTTCTGGTGGAACCAGTTGGTAGAAAAAAGGAAACTGACTTGGATCCTTAAAGACAATCAAATCCGAATCATGGCTGACCTAATGGGGAAAAGGACACATTCCGAATTCATCACATTCAACAAGTGTCAATCAAAAGCAAAGTACCTTAAACAGCTCTATGATGATGATCCAAAAAATACACCCTTCGTCGGCAAGGATCAGTTTCAGACCAGACCTTTTCTGAGAGAGATTTCACCCTCTGTGGGGGTCCATTTCGGAGGATCTGACCTTCCAGCATCAGAAGTGGAGGGGGAATTATGTCCGACATTTGAACTCAAACCCTAACAACCCAAGACTTGTAACCCTCACCAAATAATTGGTCAAGATTCCCTGGAAAAATCATTGAAGTTTCATTTTGGAAAAGATCCTTTATGTGCACTTGGAATCAAACCAAATTACATTGATATACAAATTTCTCCTCCTCACAAAATATCTTTTGCTCCAAAAAGCTCTTCCAAAGATTGTCCCTTTTTGTAGAGAGAGTTTCTTTTTTGTCTCCATGCTGCTCCCCAAGTCCACAAAGTCTGTTCCAAAATCTACAGAGGGATGCAGATGAAAAACCATAGGACCTGAATCTTCTCTCACATCCCTGTTAACTCTCCTGAAAGCTGGTTTTTATCTATACCAGAAACATTTTGATATCCACTCATGTTTCTTCAGAAACATGGCCCCGTCTGATTCCTACCTCAGGGATTTTGTAGGTGCTCAAGAGTGTTGAAATGTCAGCGGAGATGACAGAATGAGATGCTTCAAGAACAGCCAAGAGATTATTCTGTCTGCCACATTTGTAGTTTGGAACAATCTTCTGAGCAGAGTGTAGCAGGTCTATCAAAGCACCAAAGCTCAGCCTGGGATGCACAGTATTCTCGTAGATGGTGTATCCCAGGGTGATATTTTTCGGTAAGAGCCTAGGATTCTGGTTGACCTCTTGAATGGCTAATGAGAACGCAAGGAAGTGCCACTGCATCGATAATAGCCTGCCAAAAAATAGGTATACATGTCACATTGTCCAGGGATGCCATAAACGTGGGCCTTGCTGAGGCCTTACCTGGTATGGGCAGAAGCTGTTCTGATGGTATGCAGTGATGATCACACCAACTGGGTTAATAGGTGGCAGCCAAGAAAGGGCACAGTTGAAGCTGCCTTTATGTGAAGTAGACCCCTGCTCCATCAAAGTCAGGACTGTCTACAAATATTGAGAAGCCGATTCCGCACGGGGACAATGCCCCGATATACCGGTGACCCAGATGCAGTGGAAACCTGTGATGCCACGTCATGTTGACACTGACTAGGGGCTACACCACCATTTTTCTGACTCAGGCACCCGGAAACTGCAGAACAAGGGAATGCGGATCTCTCCGGCTTTCCGGTAGGGAGCCAGGGCTGCAACGGGGCCTCTGCCACTGCATGGCCGGGTGTCAGCAGACAGTCCAGGTTCTACAGCAGGAACCGTGATGGCCCCCTCCCAATGTACCAGCATCCGGCACCCTTGCATGCCTGCAGTGCTGCTAGCCACATGGGGGAAACAGCAGCGGGACACTACCAAACCAGTATTCTGTTCCATCACATACCTTTGAACATTTCCCCAAGGACTGGCTTACCATTTCTCAGTTAGAAAGGGAGGCTCCCTGAAGGTTGGTGATGGAAGTTTCTTACTCACAATAGTGACAAGCCCGGCAACAAGGTAGTCTCCTCTCCGGAAGATATTATAGGGTTGAAGCTCGTTCATGGTTGCAGTGAATGGGCATTTGGCACTCCCCACCCTGCAGGCTGGAAGAAGGAGCAAGAAAAGCCGAAGCAAGACCATTTTCTGCCTGGGTGCACCTTTTTCCCTCCCAGGAGCCGGCTCTCAGAGATTGATAGAAGGAGCTGCTGCATCCCCTAGTAAGACCGGGGCTGTAGTCACTTGAGCAATCCTGCCCTGGCTTGAACAGACTGAAAGGGAAGAGTTGGAAGCCTCACACTGACACAGTTTTTCCTCTCCCCAGACAACCCCTGAACACCTTGGGAGAAAAGTCTTTTATGCACCAGACTTTCCTGGCCTGTTGCAAGACATTGCATCACCCTGTTGTTGGTCCTCCTGTTTACATGACTGGTTTCGGAGTGAACTTTCGAGAAATCCCAGGAGCTTTACTGATCTACAGAAGAAATCACCATGATATGGATAATTATAAAGGGAAAAAATTGCAGTGTCCTGGATCTGTGTTTGACCACCTGTGCAGAGCGGGAGAAAAGATGTTTCCAAGATGAGGCAATTGAGTTAGGCCTAACTTTCCGGGGAAAACTACCTTCAGAAGAGGTCAGCATGGAAGAAGCTCTGACCAGGGGAATGGGAGGTTGGGTTAATACCCAGGGGTCGATTGATTTCCACTGGCTGCCACAACAACCACACCAGGCAACAGTAGAGTCATGACCCCAGAACCAGATTTCACCTTGAGCATCCATCAGCCAGAGGAGCTTAGTGCTCCTGGGGGGAGTACCCTTTTAGCCACAAGGTCCCACCAGTGATGGCTGCTTGCCACCTTGATGAGCAGATCAGGCAGATCAAGTCTCAACAGACTTCAGCACAAAGTGTTCCTTAAAGCCATGATGATAATCATGCTTTGCTTTCTTCCTACAACCCACTCAATAGTTTATACATCCCGTCTCAACAAAGTCACACTTCCTATTGAATTCTATATGTTCTCAAGTTTTCTTTAAGAGATTCAACTTTATTAATTTCTCAACTTTCTTTCCATTGAGAAACCCCTGAAATATTCTTCAGGCTTTGAAAAACCCCAGAAAAACAGCTTTATCAGTGCTGTGACAAGGCCAAGGTCATCCACCCAGCTGTATGTAGGGGAGTACAGAATCAAACCCGGTTCACTAGATTAGAAGTCCACACTCCTAACGACTACACCAAGCTGGCTCGGAGACAGTCTTGCAGGTACTAGGGCCCACTAGATTGCAGCCTGCTCAGTGATTTTCCTGGGGACATTGTAGGTGGGGGATACGTCAGGCCTAGAAGGGCCAGCTCTTCCCTACGCACAGAGGCCTGTCCCAGCATGGCAGGCGATGGCGCCCACAGCATAAAAGGGAAGGAGGAAGCTATCCACATTCCCTTGCAACAGGGCATCAGAAGCCCTAAACTGAACAAGGCCCAGGAAAGAGATGGGCCAGTGGTAACATCATCTATAAGCGGGGATTAGCCCCACTGCCATGCGAGCACCAACCCGGCCTATCCCCCTGTAGTGGAACCAGCCAGATGCTTGCCAGATGCCAAGTCTGTGGGCCCTGTTCCAGCCCTCCACCCCTTCCCTGGGTGGGGCCTCTCTCTTCTGGTCTGTTGCTGCCACCACTCACTGATTGCAATACCCCTTCCTGAGGGACAGTGAGACCTCTCAGCTGGGTTTTTGGGTCAAAACCATCAATCTTTGGGTCCCACCTGGAGAGTTGGCAATCACCCCTTTTGCCTTGTTTTCCTCTCCTGGGCCCTCCCAATGCACTAATAGTACCTAAGCAGGGGAGTCTAGGTGGTCCAGAGCACCAGCCACTTGGTTATATGCATAACTCAAGTTTATTCAACTATTTACACTCAGATTGATACATTTACACTCCCTCCAGCACACCAAATGGAATCAAGCTGAAGCACTTATACACACTCTGGGCAAGAACTTAAATAGATGATTAAACACAGTCCTCTTTCCCTACACTCCCTACTGAATAGGGGGAGAGGCTCCTGTGAGTACTTGCCTGCCAGGCTCACTGCCCACCTGCTTGGTGTCTGCTTTTCCTGGGGTCAGGCCAGGCTCCATCCCTCTTCCTAGGGCAAGCAGGGCCTTCCCTCTGGACAGCAGATCTGCCACCCTCTCCCTTGGAGATCCTGGAGAGACTGCCCCCTCCCAGGAGGTCTGGAGCCTAAATACAAGCTCCTCCCCCTGGTGGATCCTGACTCCTCCATTCCCATTGGGGCATGTGACCTTCTCCCTTCCTTGAGGCTCCTGGGAAGTGTAGGTAATCACAGCCTTTCTACCCCCTAGCAGCCATTTTAACATGCAGGCCCAGGGCAGCCATTTTAAAGCACCAATCCCTCTTCAGGCCTCATTTTGCCACACATACACACACCATGCTAATTGGGTCAGAAGGATTAGTCAGCAAAAGAAGATCCTGATAGTCATGGCTCATCCTTGTGTGTATCTTTGCAGAGAAGCCCGTTTTGCCAAACACGGTGTCAGTGGGAAGTGCTGGCATAGCAGAGCAGGGCTGGACCATTCTTGCAAGCATTTTATTACTTGCTGGGCCAGTGTAACCCTTGGTCCACTAGAGGGAGATAGAGAGTTAGGATATTCCTTATAAGGAAAAAAAGGCGCAATTTCCCCAGAAGGATTGGAAGCCTGAAGCTGTGAGGAGAAGCCCTCTCCCCTCAGAAGCACTACTCTGATTGAAAACTATCTATTAAGATTTTAGGTAGGAAAGGTACACTAAGTACTGGAAGGGGGGACTGTTTTTATATCAATTGTCTGTTGTTCTGGATTTTGATTGTTGTGGGGATTATTTGAAATGAATGTTATATGAAATGTCCCCAGAAGGACTGGAGGCCTGAAGCTGCAGGGAGAAGCCCTCTCCCCTCAGAAGCACTCCTTTGTCTGAAAACTACTAAAATTTTAGTTAGGAAAGGTTATTACACTAATTACTGGAAGGGGGGACTGTGTTTATATCAATTGTCTGTTCTGGATTTTGATTGTTGTGGGGATTATTTGAAATGAATGTTATATGCAATTTCCCCAGAAGGACTGGAGGCCTGAAGCTGCAGGGAGAAGCCCTCTCCCCTCAGAAGCACTCCTTTGTCTGAAAACTACCAAAATTTTAGTTAGGAAAGGTTATTACACTAATTACTGGAAGGGGGGACTGTGTTTATATCAATTGTCTGTTCTGGATTTTGATTGTTGTGGGGATTATTTGAAATGAATGTTATATGCAATTTCCCCAGAAGGACTGGAGGCCTGAAGCTGCAGGGAGAAGCCCTCTCCCCTCAGAAGCACTCCTTGGTATGAAAACTACCTATTAATATTTTAAGAAAGGAGTCCTGCCTTCCATCTGAATGAAAAATTTCGCATAGTGGCTTCAATAGAGAATAACCGAGGTGTAGTCGTGCATTACAGCTCTTTTATTTCTTATAGTGATTCCAGGTTGGAAGTAACCACACTGACTGGGGACTTGCCTGGACAAGCCCCCAAATATATACACATGGGCAAAGGTGAACACGCCCTTGGCTGAGCCTTGATTGGATTAGCGGAGCCTGATTGATTTAAACCTATTGGACCCTGCACTTGGGAAGCTGGCAGTTCATTGGCTGTCCTTCGGGGCTGCTTTGATCCTGCTCCAGACCCCAAGCTCAGCCCTCTGCTGCCTTGCATATACAACACCCCTACCCCCCTTAGATAGTCAGGATGTGATGGATGAAGTCCTGTAGATACCGTGGTTCTGGTGTCAGCATGGGTTGGCTGTTGCTGGGCTGCACTGCCACGATCCGGTGGGCTGCCACTGCATCGGCTATCGCTGGCTCTGTCCTTGGCGCCCTCTGCTCCACTACCGGACTGCAGGGTTGCTGTACCACATCGGGGGTGGTGTTGGAGGTGGGCCCAGCGGTTGCTTCTTCCAAGTGCACGGGGTGGTCTCGGTGGCACACCTGGTCTACGTGTCCTCGTCCTGGACCCTGTAGGACACCAGTCCCATTGCATGTGTGACGGTTGCCGGAATTCAATTGGGCCCATCACTATAGTTCCAGACGTAGACCGGGTTGTCTGGTGCAAAGACGTCTGGGGGGAACAAGGCTTTTGTGGCTCCTTGTCCGGGTCTCGTCGTGATCGAGATGTAGGCAAGCCAGGAGGGTTCGGAGTTGGCGACATCATATGGAGGGGCCAGAATATAACGACTACGTAAGGTAAGCATTTCACTAAATTTAATGAGTGCGGAAAAGCCTAAAGTGTTTATTTCATAACTACAATAAATAGAACTTTTCAGTCAGAGGGCTGATTCATTGTAATTCATTCATTCATTCATTCCAATTGTGTGGGCCCTCCCCTGACGGGCGGAAGAACTCATTATAAGATTTAAGAACCATTTCAGTGCTGCCAGGGTAGTTCCTCAGTGGAATAGGCTTCCTCAGGAGGTAGTGAGTTCAACTTCTTGGGAAGTTTTTAAGCAGAGGCTAGATAGTCATCTGGCAAAAATGCTGATTTTATGAACTTAGGCAGACTGTAAGTAGGTGGGGAGGTAGGGGGTTGTGCATGGAGTTGGACTAGATGACCCTGGAGGTCCCTTCCAACTCTATAATTCCAAGATAAGAGGTCTAGTTTTTGGGCTTGGATGAGTGGGAAGAAGCCTTTAAAATACATCCCCTTGTTCTCCAGCAGTAATGTTGGTTCCCATATAACATGAAACGCTTAACTGAGCAGGCCGTGAAAGCCATAAAAAGGAGTTGTTTTGCCCCCCTCCTCTGCATCTGCTAGCTAACAGCCCGTTCAATGACTGGTTCTATAGTGAAGGTATCTTACTAAAAAGATCAGCACAAGCTTTTTTATTTTATTTTATTTTATTTATACTTCAATTTACATGTATTCACCCCATCATAAACCTCCATAAAACAACAATTAAAACCCCAATGACATTCATGAAAACCCCAGTAAAAACTAGCCCATAACGGCAACTACTCTCTCCTGCCGCCCTGCCTCAACAGACCTTCCGATACCAAGGCCAGTGGTCTCCAACCTTTTTATCACCGGGGACCGGTCAGCACTTGACAATTCTGAGGCCCATGGGGGTAGTCTTTTGCCGAGGGACGTCGTTGCTGCTGCCTGAGCCCCTGCTCCACTTGCTTTCCTGCCGGCGCCCCTGTCTTCCCGCCGCACACTGGGGGGTGCTTCCAGCAGCAGCTGCGCAGTGCCACCCCGAGGGGGAGCCACAGCCATGGCAGCCGCTGAAGAGCACCAAAGGTGAGCCAGCAGCAGAGTGGCAGGGCAGCCCCCGAGTCAGCAGCCGGGAAGGAGGATGAGGAGGACCTGCAGCCCAGTACTGACTGATCCACGGACCGGTACCGGTACCGGTATCTGTACCGAGGATTGGGGACCACTGCCTCAGGGAGACCATCTAAGGTGGAGCCGGGTCTTCACACACAACACAGGTTTAAAAAGAAAAATATCTCCAGAGAATCAACTTCCATCTTGATATTTCATCCTGAGATGGTCCTTGATATTCAGACCAGACCTCATTATGATGATGTAACATTTGGGGAAGAAGATGCAGCCCAACAGTCCAGCACTGGAGGCCAAGATGGAGAAGATCTGCACGGCAACCATGTATTTCCCCTTGGTGCTCAGGTAGGTGGGCACAAAGGATACCCAAACACTGCAGAAGACCAGCATGCTGAAGGTGATCAGCTTAGCTTCGTTGAAGGCCCCAGGAAGCTTCCTGGCCAGGAAGGCCACTGTGAAGGAGATGGCAGCCAGGAAGCCCATGTAGCCCAGGGCACCATAAAACATGGCCACAGACCCTTCATTGCACTGCAGTATGATCTGTCCATGCTGGGAGTGCATGTCAAACTCTGGGAAAGGGGGAGAGATGCCCAGCCAGAGGGCACAGAGGCCAATCTGAACAGTGGAACAAGAAAGGACAATGGACTTTGCCAGACTCTTCCCCACCCACTTCCTCATCTTGTTCTCTGGCTGGGTGACCATGAATGCTACCACCACAGTGATTGTTTTAGCCAACACAGAAGAGATGGCAACTGAGAAGATGATGCAGAAGGCTGTTTGTCGGAGAAGGCAGGTCACCCTCCTTGGCTGACCAATGAATAGAAGGCAGGAGAGAAAGGAAAGCAGGAGTGAAATGAGAAGAATGAAGCTGAGGTCTCGGTTGTTGGCTTTGACTATTGGGGTATCCATATTTCTAATGAAGATTCTTAGAATGAGAAGTGTAGCTGTGGACAAGAACAGGACCAAAACAATGAAGGTAACCCCCAAAGTCTCCTCATAAGAAAGGAAAGTCACCTCTTTGGGAAGGCACTGAGTGTGGTCAGGGTTGGGATACTGATCTTCTGGGCATTTGGTGCAACGATTTGCATCTGGAAGGGAAAAGAGATATCAGGATCATACTAATGTAATTCATATCCATCACAAAATGGACTCCTTTACATTCCATACAGCCAAATTCCATCAGGGTGAGAATTTTTTTAGAATATACTAACTGTCCGTTCTGTCCTTGGGTTTCATTGTTACTGGTGTGGAATGTCACCAAGAGGGGGAGCCACAGCCGTCGGCATGGCGGCAGCGCAAACGCGCATGCGCGGACTGCCGCGCACCTGCGTTTGCGGTGGGGCTGCCGCGCATGCGTCGGTCCCCGGGCCACCCTCTCTCCCCACTACGCCGCAGCAGTCCGCAGCGGGCGAAAGCTTGCGGACCGCTGCTCTAGTAGAAATAAATGGCAGGAATTATTCCGACGAGAAAACCATGACTTGAGGATTGTGTTTGGAGTTTAGAAGTTAGAAGCACATGGACTTCTCCCACGACATCCTCACACCAATCCAGTAAATGCACAAGTGACTCAAAATCAACGAGCTGCAGGATCCAAGGGGACACGTGACAACGCTTCCAGTTGTGTCCTCAAACTCCAGTGAAGCCAGTGTTGCCTGAAAACTGATCCTGCAGATAAAGGGCCGCCATGTGCAGCACTGCACCAACAACCATCAATGCCACTGAAAGCAACAAAAGTTGATGGAGCTGATCTTCTCCCACACTCACCAGAAATGATCCAGAAGCCTCTCCCCAGGAGGTCTGTTTGAGAGAGACAGTTTGGTGTAGTGGTTAGGAGTGCAGACTTCTTATTTGGCGATCAGGGTTCAGTTCTGCACTCTCCCACATGCAGCCAGCTGGGTGACCTTGGGCTCGCCACAGCCCTGATAAAGCTGTTCTGACCAAGCAGCAATATCAAGACCCTCTCAGCCTCCCTTCCCTCGCAGGGCGGGGAGGAGAAAGGGAAGCGGATTGTAAGCCCCTTTGAGACTCCTTCGGGTAGAGAAAAGTGGCCTATAAGAACCAAACCTTTTTCTTCAGTAATCTCAGGGCTCTCTCAGCCTCACCCACCTCACAGGGGGTCTGTTGTGGGGAGAGGAAAGGGAAGGCAAATGTAAGCCTCTTTGAGACCCCTTTGGGTAGAGAAAAGCAGCATATAAGAACCAACACTATTTCTTCATCTTTCCGTTGAAAACTGGGGGGAAAAGGTTAGTCCACGAAATTCTAGAACAATTCTGAGAAAATAAAAAAACGGATTATTTGCTCCACAGCCGTCACCCACCTTCCTGAGAGGAGATGGTTCCTTCCCCACAGAGAGAACAGTCAAAGCAGCAAATGGGCTTCCCTTCTAGGACCACCTTCACGTATCCAGGGAAGCAGATTTTGGTACACCTGGAATCAGGCATCCTCTGCAGACAGAGACAAGGAGCGTTATCCGGGGGAAGGAAAACGGATTCACTGGGAATGGAGTTTTTATAAGATTTATAAAATGCTGATATGATGAAATGTTACATTCCACACGATGATCGCTGGCCACTTGGATAACTATTGTCTCAAATGAAAGGCTCAGAAGATTCTCAAGGAGGTTTCATGGATGACACCAAATAGATTTTCAGTCCTTACACAACCAGTCTCCCCACCTGCTTATACGAGGGGGGCCACACAATAGCACCCTGATCCAGGATTAGCTTCATCTCCCCCGAAGACTGTCTTTGGATACTCCCAACTTTGACATTCCTGAAGGAAAGGTTGCGCAAGACGATCATGTTCACAATGTCCAAGTTGGCTTCCAGGGCCCCGTTTTCACCCACATTCATTCCACCCGTAGAAATGTTTTGAATTTGGTAGCGTCTCAGGAAAGGATGAAGCTGAAATCACAGGGAGAATAACAGTCTTTAGAAGGCAGAAGACTCTTGTACAAACTCATTCTAGCTGTGCTTTTCTTCTGATTCATCAGTTTGATACATTTGGAGCTTTATCGTAAGCTTTTATTGAAAGCGACCCAGAAGATGGCTAATAGAATAAGAACTGGCTTTGTGCAGATCTGTTGTGTACATAGGGGGGGAAGGCCAGGTCCCTAACATGATTGTATTGCAACCCGCCACACTATTTCCCATCTTTCACAAGATTGGGTTTGTCATGCTATTCTGGGAGATGTGGTGGAGCTTTTTTTACTATCTTCACCTGCACTGGAGTAGATATTAGTATTTAGGAGGAGGACCCTATGTGTATGCATACCCATTCAGCCTAGACTACATATTTCGTAGTATTACATGCTTCCTGATAGTATCCCTACTATACAAGAATAAATAGTTACAAAAAATCAGCAAGTTTGGTGTAGTGGTTAGAATCATAGAATCATAGAATCACAGAGTTGGAAGGGGCCACACAGGCCATCTAGTCCAACCCCCTGCTCAACGCAGGATCAGCCATAAGCATCCTAAAGCATCCAAGAAAAGTGTGTATCCAGCCTTTGCTTGAAGACTACCAGTGAGGGGGAGCTCACCACCTCCTTAGGCAGCCTATTCCACTGCTGAACTACTCTGTGAAAAATGTTTTCCTTATATCCAGCCTATATCATTGTACTTGAAGTTTAAACCCATTACTGCGCGTCCTCTCCTCTGCAGCCAACGGAAACAGCATCCTGCCCTCCTCCAAGTGACAACCTTTCAAATACTTAAGGAGGGCTATCATGTCCCCTCTCAGCCTCCTTTTCTCCAGGCTGAACATGGTTGGGAGTGCAGACTTCTAATCTGGTGAGCCGGGTTCGATTCTGTGCTCCCCCACATGTAACCAGCTGGGTGACCTTGGGCTCGCCACAACACTGTACAATTACATAATAAAACTCAATAAAATAAGTACTAAAGCACAGTGCAATGAATGGATGATGTATTGGGTAAGAGCAGTGGGTTCTAATCTGGCAAACCCGGTTTGATTCCCACTCAAGCACATGTAGCCAGCTGGGCAACCTTGAGCCAGTCAACGCTCTGTTAGAAGCTGTTCTCACAGTGAAGTAACATCAGGGCTCTCTCTGCCCCACCAATCTCACAGGGTGCCTGTTGTGGGGAGAGGCAGGGAGGGCAATTGTAAGCTGCTTTGAGACTCCTTCTGGGAGAGAACAGCAAGGTATAAAAACCAAGTCTTCTTCTTAATACTCTCTGTGATTAAAAATTCTCCATGTTTAAAGACATCAACTTTCTTCAAATGGTAGATTTTTAACCTAAGATCTGGGCCCTGTTTTTCCTTTGGCAGATTCTAGTCTAGCAGCACCTGAGAACCAAGAAGATTGGGGAGGTATCAGCATGTGAGACTCAAGGTTCCCTTTCTCCTATACATGTAGGATGAGAGATCCTTGAGTATTTCTATCCCCCCACCCCGGGCTCCTCTACAGCATACCAGCATGCACAATGTCTGAAAATATTTTAGTTTCGGTTGTTTTTATCCTGGATGAGTAATAGGGCACCCAGGGGGTCCTAGAGGAGATGTTTTCTCTTAAATTCACATTTCTATAGTCTGAGATCAGCAGTAGAATACACTAAGGAGGTGGTGCACTCCCCCTCATGAGCAGACCTCAAGCAGATACTTATCCTGGATGCATAAGGCTGATCCTCCACTGAGCAGGGAGTCGGACTAGATGGCCCGTCCAGCCCTCTCCAACACTAGGGCAGACTCTGCACTTACTTTGTTTATTCCATTGTCAATCCTGTTGAATTCAGATTGATTTGAACTCGAGTCTTCCTCTCCCGCCCTCCCCATTGAAATAGGAAAGTCTTCTTCACGTGGTTAGGGAGGCTCAGAAGAGGGGGGGGGAGGCAAATGGAGACTCTTAGTTTTCTTGGAGGGGGGGAGAGGATCGAAGAAGTCAGAGGACGAAGGAAAAATCTTTTCTTTTCTTAAAGGGAGGGGGGAGAGGATCGAAGAAGGCAGAAAAAAAATCCAAGACCGACAGAAGTTGAGAGAAATTAGGGGCTTCTACTTAAAGGCAAGTTTGTCACATGACCACCTGTGGCCAATCACGGGTCCTCTACCACGGAGTAGAGCCCAGATTCAAAACAGCCTTTAAATTTTGAGGATTAAAAGCACTCTAAGATATAGCACAATAAAGGTAGGGTCACTGCAGATCAATCCTTCTTGCTGCAGAAGGAAAATTTAAATCACCCCAAATCAAAACGGAAATCGCATTCTGTGTAGACGGCAGAGACCGAATCGACCTGGGATTGGAATAAAAGCTCCACGCAGTTTACACCTAGGGTTCTACAATTCTATGAGTTTGTTCCCCAAAAATGTCAGAGAATGGACGTGCCTGAGACATTTGCTAAAGGCTGTGTGACAACCATGTTAGACTGGAGGCACAATAACCCTTTCAAAGAGAAACTGCTGATTGGGATTCTTCATTCAGGGAGTAATGAATACCTGCCAAGGCTGTATTCGCTCATGTTCTCCTGTTCTTCTTCCAGCCCTCATTGTCCTCTCAGACCTGGAGGAGTAGGCAGCATGTAATGCCTGTGCCACCGCCTGGATGGAGGAGTAAATATTCCAGGCCCTGGGAGGCAGGAGTTCTTTGAGGACCTCCCAGGCACTGTCTTGCAGCCCCTCTATCTCCCTGAATCTCCGGTGGCCTGTCCCAGACAAAATGGGCTTTGAGGAGACTCGGAGAAATCCTCTCTCTAGAAACTCCTGCACAAGGGGGTGACATGCTTGTGAATAGAGAGACATCCTTCTTTTCTTTGTCTGGGTCTTGATGGAGAGAGATCCATGCAGAGGGAACTTATCAGGGAAGGCGTCACACATCAAGCTCAACAAGTTGTCCAGCAGAAAGCTTGTGATCCAAATTTTACCTAGTCTGACTAGCATGGCATCTTCAATCATCGTTACTAAGTCTTCAAGCAATAGTAGAGGGAAATAACTTCCATAGAACACATATACATTGACTTGGGTTTGACTGAGGAGTGAATTCAAACGCTTCCTTCCTTCTGTTGACCAAATATCAGAATTAATGCCCTGATCGGATACCCTCTCTTCAAAGGCAACGCAGATGCCGCTCCTGAGCATGAGAGGGGTCAAGGTGACCTTGAACTTTTCCCCATTGTCATTGTCTGAAGCAAAGAGACCAACCCACGTCCATCGGAAATGCAGGAGCAGCCTGACAATTCCCCGGTATTGGACTTCTCCCGTTGGAACCAGTTGGTAGAAAAAAGGAAACTGACTTGGATCCTTCAAAACAATCAAATCTGAATCATGACTGACCTAATGGGGAAGAGGACAGATTTGGATTTCATCACATTCAACAATTGACAGTCAGAAGCAAAGTACCTCATACAGCTTTATGATGGTGATCCCAAAAAAACCCTTTAACGGCCTGGATCAGTTTCAGTCCAGACCTTTTCTCAGAGAGACTTCACATTCTGTGAGGGTCCATTTCAGTGGGGGTTGAGGATCTGACCTTCCAGCATCAGAAGTGGGGGAGGGATTTTGTCCTGGGGTGAACTCTTCCCCTCACAACCCCAGGCCTTTAACCCTCATCAGATCATTGGGAAAATATCCCTGGAAACAACTGAAATTTGAATGAGGAAAAAAAACCTAATCTGTACTTAGAATAAATCCAAATTACATTGATATACAAATTACTTCGTGAAAAAATATATCTTGCTCCAAGGGACTCTTTCAAAGACTGTCCCTTTTGGCAGAGAGAGTTTCTTTTTTGTTTCTCTGCTGCTCCCTAAGTCAACAAAGGCTGTTCCAAAACCTTGTAATATCATCTGCAGAAGGATGAAGATGAACCGCCAGAGGACCTGAATCCTCTCCCAAATCCCTCTCAACTCTCCCGAAAGCTGGTTTTGATCCGTATCAGAACCATTTTGATGTCCACCCATATTTATTCAGAGACATTGCACTGTCCCTGATTCGTACCTGAGGTATTTTGTAGGTGCTCAAGAGTGGTGGACAGTCGGTGGAGATGACAGGATAAGACGCTTCAAGAACAGCCAAGAGATGGCTCTGTCTGCCACATTTGTAGTTTGGAACAGCCTCCTGGGTAGAGGGTATCAGTTCTATCAAAGCACCATACCTCGCCCTTTGATGCACAGTGTTCTCGTAGATGTTGTAGCCGAGGGTGATATTTTTCGGTAAGATCCTAGGATTCCGGTTGACCTCCTGAATGGCTAAAGAGAAGGCAAGGAGGTGCCATTGCATCTGTATATTCCTGCCAAAAAATACGTATACATGTCACATTGTCTAGGGATGCCAGAAACAGTGCCTTGCTGAAGCCTTACCTAGTATGGGAAGAAGCTGTTCTGATGGCTTCCAGTAATGATCATACAAACTGGATGAAATTGGTGGCAGCCCATGAGCACAGTGGAACTTGCCTTTAGTGAAGCAGACCCCTGCCCCATCAACGTAAGTACTGTCTACACAGACTATTTCACAGCATTGACTGCCTGATCCTTTATAATTGGCATGCCAGATTAGAAGTCTCTTGAAACAGAAAACACTTGGCCACATTTGCTCACTTAGATATAGAACATGGAAGCAGAGTAGCACACTGTAGCCTGTTACTAAGAAAGCATGCAGAATTCTGACCCATGACATAAATTTAGGTCTACCCAGGACTAACTTACCAGTCATTATTTACAAAGGGAGGTTCCCCGAAGGTTTGTGTTGGATGTTTCTTAAGAACATAAGTGAGAAGCCCAGCTATGAGGTGGTCTCCTGTCCGGAAGACATTAAAGGGCTCACATTCATCCATGGTCCTAGCGAATGGGCAGCTGGCACTCCCTACCCTGCAGACTGGAAAACGTATCAGCAGAAGCAGGAGCAAGACCATTCTTTGCCTGGGTGCACCTTTTCCCCTCCCAGGATCCTGATCTCAGAGACTGACAGAAGGAGCTTCCCCTGGCAAGACCGGGCCTGTAGTCGAGCAGTCCAACTCTGCCTTGATCAGAATGAAAGGGAAGGGTCTCACGCTTCACACTGACATAGTGTCCCCTCCTACCAGACAACCCCTGAATTCACTGGGAGCAAAGTCTTTTATGCACCATAGTTTCCTGGCTAGTTGCAAGACATTACATCACCTTGTTGTTGCTCCTTGTGTTGATATTACTGGTCTTTTGAGAAATCCCTGGAGCTTTGTGGATATACAGAATAAATTACCATGATATTGATAATACTAAGGGCAAGATTCTACACTGCCCTGGACTCTCCCTTTGGATTTGAACACAGGTGCAGAGATAGAGAAAAAATGTTTGCCAGAACTCACCAACAGGGCCTCAGATGACTTGGGTCATGGAAGAGCCAACTAAGATTGGGAGAAAACAACCTTCAGAAGATGGCAGCATGGCTCAATCCATGGGAGACCGGGTTAAAACCTGGTGGTCAATGCTTTCCCATTGGTTGCCTTGACAGCCACATCAGGTAATCACAGAGTCATGACCCCAGAACCAGAGTTCAACTGGAACATCCCTTGTCTGCTGGAGAAAGAAGGACCCTTTTTCCCACAAGGTCCCACCAGGGCGGCTACCTTGAAGAATAGAGCAGGAATGTTCAAAGAGAAATCAGGTTTAAGCACCAAGTGTTCATTCAAGTCATGACGATCACTCATTCTTTTCTTCTTACAACTCAGTAATTGATACATCCAGTCTCAATACAGTCACACTTCCTGTTGAATTCTATATGTTCTCAAGTTTTCTTTAAGAATGTCCCATCGTGTTGATTTGGCTTGGCTCATGCTATATAATCTGCCTTGGAGTCAAAAAGTTGAATTCTTTCAAGCCAAATTCGATTCAGGCAGGTGTGAAATGTCTAGATACAAAAGCAAGGCAGCAGATCAAAAGATCCTCTATAGCCGCGAAATCATGTACGCAAAGGTGCTGCCAGGCCGGGGACTGGTACCAATTTGTGGGTTGGTCAGTCCCAGGCTGTGGCTCCTCCTCGTCCTCCTCCCTAGCTGCTGCCTCTTGGGCTGCCCTGCCATTCTGCCGTCGACTCACCTTTGGTGCTCTCCGGTGGCTGCCACGGCTGGCGCTCCCCCTCGGCATGGCACTGCGCAGCTGCTGCTGGCAGCGCCCCCAGAGGGTGGCGGGAAGTCAGGGGTGCCGGCGGGAAAGCAAGTGGAGCAGGGGCTCAGGTGGCGGCGGCGTCCCTCGGCAAAAGACTACCGCCCCCCCCCCCGGCCTCAATAAAATTGTCACGCGTTGACCAGTTCCCGGTGATGAAAAGGTTGGGGACCGCTGTCCTATATGACATCAAACTTAACTGAGCTGGCCGTGAAAGCAATAAAAAGGGATTTTTTCATTGCCTCAACTACATTCGCCAAATTGCAGCCTGCTTACTGATTGAGAGGTTCAATATTTCAGGTTGCTCACTGAAAAACCCAAGGGTTTCGCAAAGCCCCTCCTTGCAAAAGCCTGATTTATGCGGATCATCTTCAATCAATATTTATTTACGGTCATTCAGATCAAAATTCAGATACATGCAATTAAAAAGAGGAAAAAAACAGTACTATGCAAGATCATCTTGTCATATGTCTTCAAACTGTGGCTCAATTTCCATTCGCTACTCAGTATTTTATACATCCAGTCTCAACGCAGTCCCACTTCCTATTGAATTCTATAGGTTCTCAAGTTTTCTGTAAGAGACCAAACTTTGTTCATTTAAACCAGTCTTTCTCAAGAGTTTTCCAATTGAGAAACCCCTGAAACATTCTTCATGCCGGCAGGGAATCCGAGGGCTTAGTGGGTGATGAGTACCCCACCCAGATAGCTGTGTTCTCAATTGACTCCCACCCGAGGCTGAAAAATTAAACCCTTGGAATTGATGGCGCAGGGAGAGCCCTGAAGGAAAAGGTCTCTCGGACGAGGGCCTAGTCTGCAGAGAGGATAATGCTCTTTCAATGTGCTTTGGCAGCTGGATTTTCCTGTGCAGGAAAAAGTGCATTGAAAGTGCATTATCTGCTGTGTGCAGAATAGGCCCAGGATTACCACCCCCTACCATGGAGCCGAGGCTGGTGCAGGACCGAGTACTCGGGCGGGGCAAGATCTTCCAAGGCAACTCTCTTGCCTTCCCTCACCCAACTCTCAGTCACGCAAGTCAGGACTGCCTCATGTCTTGGGAAATACTCGCAAGGTTGAGGTCTTATTGACATGGCCCACGCCCATGAGAACCCTTGCTGGGTCAGCACGGCTCTTTCTCTTCCTTTCATCCCCAGAACTAATTCGAACACATGAGAGTTCACAGAACTGAAAACAATTGTTCTTTGAGAATCCATTCTACTTTGAGAGCCTGTGAAATTGCACCCTCAAAGGCAACACATCAAATGGCTCAGAGAACGTCGAGTGAATTTCACTTAACTCGGCCCTTAGAAGGGAATTGTGCCTCAAGCACTCCAGAGAACGTCAGTGGGTGTAGCGGGACACTCTCTAGTATTCCTAACAGCCCTTTGTCGGGGATCTGATAGATGTCATTTTTCTGATTTTAAGTATAATGAATTCAATAATTAAAACATCTCTAACATGCCTATTCCTCATGATTTGAGGTAACTTCTTTGTGTCTGATATAATTAATACATGCAAACGTTTGGCGCATCTGTCTTTAATATTCAATCTTATCAAGAATTCTCCAGTTGATTGTCCGCAAATTTAAACCATAACCTGAATGATCCTTGCCTGGGATACAAAGGCAATTTCTGCACATATATAAAAATAGTGTTAGCCCAGCTGAACGGCGTAGCGCTAAATCATATCATGCCTCCCCAGCCCCTCCTCACATTTTTGCTGTTTTGCCTTTGTCTCCCTCCTTTTCACGTGTCTTGCGCTTCACGTCTGCTGCTTGAAATGGCAGAAGAGAGCAACGTGTCTTATATGCATTGTGCTTCTGCCTGTCAATCAATTCAGGCAACCAAACCCCTTTTCCCGTATATTAAAGGTCTTGCGATGCCTGCACATTTTTATTTATGCATACTTCTCCATTGCTATGCCTATGCATCTAACCATAGATTAGAAGAACAGAGCCCCTTATGGAATTTTTTTTATGAATCCCTTATGGGATCATGAGTCCCGATACTTTAAAAATTAATCTTTTTCCTGATTGGAGGAGGGGCTAAAGAGAGGTGTGCTTTGTGCTACAGCTTTGCAAAAAATTCTTTTATTTCTGCCATCACCTGCACACTTGTCTGCGTATTTGTTGCTCCAGGAAGTTAGCCATTTTTAAAAAGACATTCTTGTCCCCAGGAACAAGGGAGAGGGAGGCAGGTGTGAGGGTGGGACAAGGCAGGTGCCTTTAGCACGTTTGAGCCTCCACACCTTCCCTCTCCTGGTTGCATGCTGGTAGCTCTCCTGTAGAGCATTCTAAATAGGTTGGTGAATCTACTTCATACGATTCCCCAACTTGCGCTTTAAAATGGAGGATGTAGAGACCTGGTTACTGCCCAGACGCTGGATACTAGTGATGTCATATGAAGGGGCAGGAATATAACGACGATGTAAGATAAGCATCTCACTAAATTTAATGAGTGCGGAAAAGCCTAAAGTGTTCATGTCATACCTGGAATAAATAGACCTGCTCAGTCAGAGGACTGATTCACTGTCATTCATTCATTCATTCATTCATTCATTCATTCATTCATTCATTCATTCATTCATTCATTCATTCCATTTGTGTGCCCATCAGGCTCAGGGCAGTTCACATGGAAAGTAAAAGAACAATACAGCAAACTCGTTTTTTGTGTCCAATAGAAATACAGCATTATAATAATAACAACAACAACAACATAGAATAACAGTTTTACAGAATAACAATCAAAGAGGTCCATGGTTCAGTTCAGAGACATGGAGTCCTGGGACGGCTGTTCAGAGGCCAGTGGGTGTTGCTGGCTCCGGTCGACTTCAAACAAATGACTGGCAGAAGAAATTATTATAAGATTAAAGAACCATTTCAGTGCTGCCAGTACAGTCCTGTAGCTTAGAGGTGAGGCTAATGAATTGCTTTGAAATAGACAAAAAGACTCTTGGTTTCAAACATATTGGTCCTAAAGGGGATGATTTCCACATCGGAGATATAAAATTAGTGCTGGTGTTTGTCTGGAGAGACAATGACCCTAGCTGCAGTGAGTCAGAATCAGACATCACTGCCCTTGCCCTATCTTGGCTAACTGAGAACATCAAAATGTTATCATCTCTTCATCTTCATGACTTTGAAGAACCTGAGTGGGTAGACAAGTCTTAATAAAGATGTTCTAAATAAACAAATCAATGTGATAGCAGGAAATCTTTCCCGAAAGTCCCCTCATCCAATGCACAAACTCACACAAGACTAGATCTTCTATAATATAGAATGCGGATATAGGAACACAAATTAACTGCAGAGAATCAACTTCCATCTTGACCTTTCACCCTGAGATGGTCCTTGATATTCAGACCAGACCTCATTACAATGATGTAACACTTGGGGATGAAGATGCAGCCCAGCAGCCCAGCACTGGAGGCCAAGATAGAGAAGACCTGCACGGCAACCATGTATTTCCCCTTGGTGCTCAGGTAGGTGGGCACAAAGGACACCCAAACACTGCAGAAGACCAGCATGCTGAAGGTGATCAGTTTGGCTTCGTTGAAGGCCCCAGGAAGCTTCCTGGCCAGGAAGGCCACTGTGAAGGAGATGGCAGCCAGGAAGCCCATGTAGCCCAGGGCACCATAAAACATGGCCACAGACCCCTCATTGCATTGCAATATGATCTGTCCATGCTGGGAGTGCATGTCAAACTCTGGGAAAGGGGGAGAGATGCCCAGCCAGAGGGCACAGAAGCCAATCTGAACAGTGGAACAAGTAAGAACAATGGACTTTGCCAGACTCTTCCCCACCCATTTCCTCATCCTGTTCCCTGGCTGGGTGGCCATGAAGGCCACCACCACAGTGATCGTTTTAGCCAACACAGAAGAGACAGCAGCTGAGAAGATGGTGCAGAAGGTTGTTTGTCGGAGAAGGCAGGTCGCCTTCCTTGGCTGGCCGATGAACAGAAGGCAGGACAGGAAGGAAAGCAGGAGGGAGATGAGAAGAATAAAGCTGAGGTCTCGGTTGTTGGCTTTGACTATCGGCGTGTCCATATTTTTAATGAAGATTGTTAGAATTAGAAGTGTGGCCATGGAGAAGAAGAGGACCAAAACAATGAGGATTATTCCCAAAGTCTCCTCATAAAAAAGGAAAGTCACCTCTTTGGGAATGCACTGAGTGTGGTCTGGGTTGGGATACTGATCTTCTGGGCATTTGGTGCAACGATTTGCATCTGGAAGGGAAAAGACAGACTTCAGCATCATATTTATCTCATTCATATCGACCACAATGTGGACTCTATTGCAATCCATAGACCCAAATTCCATGTCTCTCATGTCTTTGGGTTTCATTGTTACTGGTGTGGAGTTTCAACAACAAGACCTGAAGTATGACCAGGGATGCGCTCCTGATATCACTCACTCAAACAGGGTCATCAGTTAAGATGGCCAAAGCTTGTTCTGGTTTCAGACGGACTTCTTTTCAGAAGTCACCAAAATCAAAAATAGGACTGAGTGAAAGCACCATTTACTCAGCAGGACAACAGATGCTCTCGGGGAGATGGAAAACATTGCAAGGCAGCATTGCTGGTTCAACCTGGATATCCCCCACCACAAGGGGTTCCTGGGGGATCAAAAGAAAACTCCCTCAGATATGGGAGAGCTGCTGTAAACTCCTGTGGCCTCGATAGACCTCAACTTTAATATAGGGCTGGGAGCTCTAGTAGAAAGAAATATATGAATGGATGTCAAGGAGAAAACCATGACTTGAGGATTGTGTGTGCAGGTTCCCTTTCATAGAATCATAGAGTTGTAAGGGGTCATACAGGCCATCAAGTCCAACCCCCTACTCAACGCAGGATCAGCCCAAAGCATCCTAAAGCAGATCTTTCGATGCTCGAAGTACATGTCCGAAGTACATGGAACTCTCCCACTATATCCTCACACCAACCCAGCACAAGTGTCTCAGAATCACTCATCTACCACTTGAGGGACATCAACGGGTTGCAGGATCCAAGAAGATTGAAGAATATATGTGGGACACGTTACAATGCTTACAGTTGGGCCCTCAAGGACTCCAAGGAAGCCTGATTTTCCTGACAGAACTGACCCTGCCAATGAAGGGACGCCATGTATTGTGTTGCACCAACAACCCTGAATGCCACTGAAAGCCATGACAACTGATGGGGCTGAACTTAGAATCATAGAATCATAGAGTTGGAAGGGCCATACAGGCCATCTAGTCCAACCCCCTGCTCAACGCAGGATCAGCCCAAAGCATCCTAAAGCATCCAAGAAAAGTGTGTATCCAACCTTTGCTTGAAGACTGCCAGTGAGGGGGAGCTCACCACCTCCTTAGGCAGCCTATTCCACTGCTGAACTACTCTGACTGTGAAAATTTTTTTCCTGATATCTAGCTTATATCGTTGTACTTGAAGTTTAAACCCATTACTGCGTGTCTTCTCCTCTGCAGCCAACAGAAACAGCATCCTGCCCTCCTCCAAGTGACAACCTTTCAAATACTTAAAGAGGGCTATCATGTCCCCTCTCAACCTCCGTTTCTCCAGGCTGAACATTCCCAAGTCCCTCAACCTATCTTCATAGGGCTTGATCCCTTCTCTCCACACTCACCAGCAATTACCCAGAAGTCTCTCGCCAGGAGGTCTTTCCTTTGAAAACAGGAAAAGAACAATTTGTCCACAAAATTCTAGAACAATGCTGAGAAAACAACAAACGGATTGTTTGCTCCATAGCCGGGAGGATGACGTTTCTACCCATCACCCACCTTCCTGAGAGGAGATGGTTCCTTCCCCACACAGAGAACACTCATAGCAGCAGATGGGCTTCCCTTCCAGGGCCACCTTCACATATCCAGGCAGGCAGCTTTTGGCACACCTGGAATCTGGCAGCCTCTGCAAAGACAAGGAGCGTTATCCGCGGAAAGGAGAACTGGTTCACCAGGGAATGGCATTTTTTAAAAAGATCTATAAAATGCTGATACAATGAAATGCTATGTTCCACGTGCTTATCGCTGGCCACTTTCATAACTATTGTTTAAAATGAAAGAAGACTCTCAAGCAGGATTCATGGATTAGACTGAATAGATTTTTAGACCTTACACAACCAATCTCCCCACCTCCTTATACCAGGGGGGCCACACAATAGCAGCCTGATCCAGGGTCAGCTTCATCTCCCCCGAGGCCTGTCTTTCGATACTCCCAACTTTGATGCTCCGGATGGAAAGGTTGGTCAACATGATCATGTTCACAATGTCCAAGTTGGCTTCCAGGCCCCCGTTTTCACCCAAATCGATTCCACCCACAGAAGAGTTTTGAAACTGGTAGCGTCTCAGGAAAGGATGAAGCTAGAACCACAGGAAAAATACCCATGTTTACAAACAGAAGGCTCTTCCACAACCTCATTGCAGCTGTGCTTTTCTCCTTAGTCATCACTTTGATACATTTGGAGCTTTCTCGTAAACTTTCTTCCACATAAGTGACCTGGAAGATATCTAATGGAATAAGAACCGGCTCTGGCAGTTGTGAAGATGGTTTGTGTAAATAGGTGGGGAATGTGATTGTGTTGCAGCCTCCCAAACTATTTTACGTCTTTCACAAGAATGGGGGCATCATGCTTCTCAGGGAGATGTGACAGAGCTTTTTGTACTACCTACTGCATAAGCATTCTACCGACTGGACTACATATTTTGTAGCATTACGTGCTTCCGGTGTGTATGTGAGAAATAAAATAAATAGTAAAAAAAAAATGATAGGAGCACATTGATCTCCACCTCCCAATGACGGAGGTACGTTAGGCTCAGAGGGAATCAGTAGCTGAAGGCTCCATGGTAGACTGAGGACCCAAATCTCAGGTGAAGCCATGAACCACTCAACTATGTTGGCTCTCCACGAAATGTTCCACAGCCAGGCCTCGCCCTCAAATCTAGATCCCTGCCCATCGTGGGTCACAGTTGATGCTGGTTAATACAAGAAACCCAGCACCAGAGACCCCGGACCAAGACTTTCTCCAATCTATTCCGAAATCTTCACTATTTCGGAAGTTCAACTGAACGCAAATGTATTTCTGAAAACATTTAATTGTGAGGTTCCTGCATCATACAAGGGGTTGAACTAGATGACCTTGAAGAAGAAGAAGAAGATTCTAGTCTACCAGCATTTGAGAACCAAGAAGATTTGGGAGGTATCAGCATTTGAGAGTCAAATTCGCCTTCCTCCTATACAAGAAGGATAAGGAATCCTTGAGTCCTCCCATCCCCCTCTGGGCTCTTTTACTACAGACCAGCACGGACACCCTCTGTAAATATATTACACTGGGGTGTTGTTATCCTACCGCCAGGTCCTGCTTTCCATGCTAGTCATTCCAGTCCAGATAAAATTGAATGTGGTAAGGAGGAGGGTTACAATTCAATTAAAAGGATGAGTAATAGGGAACCCAGTAGGAACTAAAAGAGGTGTTTTCTCTTTTATTCATATTAGGTAACAAGAAGAAAAAAAAAGATCAGCAGCGGAATTGACTGTCTAAGGACATTGTCCTCTCCCCCTCACTGGTGGCCTACAGCTGGACAGATGCTTATCCTGGACGCTAAAGGCTGATCCTCCATTGAGCAGGGGTCTGGACTAGATGGCCTGTCTGGCCCCCTCCAACAAGAGGGTTCTACGATTCTACGAGGGAGTTATCTGAGAGACTGAGAGACTGGTAGTGCCTCAGACATATGCTAAAGTCTGTGTGACAACCACCTTAGACTAGATGCACAATAATCATTTCAAAGAGAAACTACTGGTTGGTATTCTTAATTCAGGGGGTAATGGATACCTGCCAAGGCTGGATTCGCTCATGTTCTCGTCTCCTTCTTCCAGCCCTCATTGTCCTCTCAGACCTGGAAGAGTAGGCATCATGTAATGCATGGGCCACCGCCTGGATGGAGGAGTAAACATTGCTGGCCCTGGGAGGCAGGAGTTCTTTGAGGACCTCCCAGGGCCTGTCTTGCAGCCCCTCTTTCTCCCTGCATCTCAGGTGGCTTCTCCCAGACAAAACGGGCTTTGAGTAGACAGGTTCAAATCCTTTTCCCAGAAACTCCTCAAACAGAGGGTGACATGTTTGTGAATACAGAGACATCCTTCTTTTCTTTGTCTGGGTCTTGACGGAGAGAGATCCATGCATAGGGAACTTAAAATGGAAGGTGTAACACACCAAGCTGTACAGATTGTCGAGCAAAAGGGTTGTGATCCAAATTTTACCTAGTCTGACCACCATGGCATCTTCAATCATTGTTACTAAGTCTTCAAGATATATTACATATATAAATGTCCCATAGAACACATATACATTGACTTGGTCTTGACTGAGGAACGAATTCAAGCGTTGCTTTCTTTCTGTTGCCCAAACATCGGAATTAATACCCTGAATGGACATCCTCTCTTCAAAGGCAACGCAGATGCCGCTCCTGAGCATGAGAGGGGTCAAGGTGACCTTGAACTTTTCCCCACTGTCAGTTTCTGAAACAAAGAGACCAACCCACGTCCATCGGAAATGCAGGAGCAGCCTGACAATTCCCCGGTATTCGGCTTCTTCTGGTGGAACCAGTTGGTAGAAAAAAGGAAACTGACTTTGATCCTTAAAAACAGTCAAATCCGAATCGTGACTGATCTAATGGGGAAAAGGACACATTTGGAATTCATCACATTCAACAAGTGTCGATCAACAGCAAAGTACCTCATACAGCTCTATGATGATGATCCCCAAGAAACTCTTCAACCGCAAGGCTCAGTTTCAGGCCAGAACTTTTCTGAGACTCTCTATGGGGTCCATTTCAGTGGGGGTGGGGGATCTGCCCTTCCAGTGGAGGGGGATTCTGTCCTACATTTGAACTCATCCCCTAACAACCCCAGGCCTGTAACCCTCACCAGATCATTGGGAAAGTATCCCTGGAAACAACATTGAAGTTTTAATTAGGGAAAAAACCAATTGTGCACTTAAGAATAAAACCAGATTACATTGATATACAAATTTCCTCATAAAATATGTCTTTCTCCAAAGAGGCTCTGTTTGACTTGCTCTTCCAAAAGACTGTCCCTTTTTGCAGGGAGAGTTTTCTTGTTGTCTCCCTGCTGCTCCCCAAGTCAACAAAGTCTGATCCGAAATCTTGTAAAGTCATCTACAGAGGGATGCAGATGAACCACCAGAGGACCTAAATCCTGTCCCAAATCCCTCTCAACTCTCTTGAAATCTGTTTTTGATCTGTACCAGAGACATTGCCCCATCCCTCATTCATACCTCAGGAATTTTGGAGGTGCTCAAGAGTGTTGAAACGTCAGTGGAGATGACAGAATAAGACGCTTCAAGAACAGCCAAGAGATGATTCTGGCTGCCACATTTGTAGTTTGGAACAGTCTCCTGGGCAGAGGGTAGCAGGTCTATCAAAGCATCGTAGCTCAGTCTGGGATGGAAAGTGTTCTCGTAGATGGTGTAGCCCAGGGTGATATTTTCCGGTAAGAGCCTGGGATTCTGGTTGACCTCCTGAATAGCTAAAGAGAAGGCTAGGAGGTGCCATTGCATCTGTAAATCCCTGCCAAAAAAATACGTATACATGTCACATTGTCCAGGGATGCCATTATCTGGGCCTTGCTGAGGTCTTACCTAGTATGGGCAGAAGCTGTTCTGGTGTTTTGCAGTGATGATCACGACAAACGGAGTTAACTCGTGGCAGCCCAAAAAGGCAACATAAGCACACTTGAAGCTTCCTTTTAGTGAAGAAGACCTCTCCTCTATCAAAGTCAGGACTGCTTTAGGATGCTTTGGGCTGACCCTACGTTGAGCAGGGGGTTGGACTAGATGGCCTGTATGGCCCCTTCCAACTCTATGATTCAGGACTGTCTACAAATATTGACAGGCCGATTCCGCACAGGGACGACTCCCCAACTCACCACTTATCCAGAGGTGGGGGAAGCACCTGACACTGCATAATGCTGACACCGGCCAGGGGATGCCCTGCTGCCAGCCTGAATCAGGGGTACCTCTGGTGTTCTGTGTCAACAGACATTCTGGTTTCCACGGCAGGAACTATAATGGGTCCTCACGATGTACCACCACCCCCCAGCACCCTCATGTATCTGCAAGTCTCTGGCCCACATGGGAGACACTTCGGTGGGACAGTACCACACATGACCGTACGAAACACTGGACCACATCCTCCCAGCAAAGATGTAAGGACAATCATTGGGTCCTTGGTTTCTCTCGTTGAAACAATCCTTACAAACCTCCCTGGCTCTTTCCTGGTTGTTCATTTTGGTGTTCCAAAACCTATGAGAATTAGGTGCTGAGCTCACCAAATCCGTGACTTTCTTTGCCACTTAGAGAGTCTGACGTAAGATGCTTTACCGCCAGACTCTCAGCAGGGGAAAACAGCCACATTTGCCCCTTTATTAGGTGCAGGAGACCAAAGCAAAGCAGCACCCTTAAATCTGTTAATAAGAAAGAGCCCAGAATTCTGTCCCATCATAGACATCTGAAAGTTCCCCCAAGGACTGACTTACCATTTCTGATTTAAAAAGGGAGGCTCCCTGAAGGTTGGCGATGGACGTTTCTTACTCACAAAAGTGAGAAGCCCAGCAATGAGGTGGTCTCCTGTCCGGAAGATATTAAAGGGTTCAACTTCATCCATGGTCCCGGTGAATGGGCATTTGGCACTCACCCCCCTGCAGGCTGGAAGAAGGAGCAAGAAAAGCCGAAGCAAGACCATTCTTGCCTGTGTGTGCCTTTTCCCTTCCCAGGAGCCAGCTCTCAGGGATCGACAGAAGGAGCTTCAGCATCCCCTGGTAAGACCGGGGCGATAGTTACTTGAGCAGTCCTGCCCTGGCTTGATCTGACTAAAAGGGGAGGATCATAAGCCTCACACCAACACAGTGTCCCCCCAGACAACCCCGGAACACACTGGGAGAAAAGTCTTTTATGCACCAGACTTTCCTGGCCTGTTGCAAGACATTGCATCACCCTGCTCTTCGTCCTCATGTTTACTAGTTTCAGAGTGAAATTTCGAGAAATCCCTGGAGCTTTGCTGATCTACAGAATAAATCACCATGATATGGATAATTCTAAGGGTAAGCATCTGCGCTGCCCTGGACTCTTTGGTTGACCACATGTGCAGAGTGGGAGAAAAGATGTTTCCAAGAAGAGGCAATTGAGTTAGACCTAACTTTCTGGGAAAAACAACCTTCAGAAGAGGTCGGCATGGAAGAAGTTCTGACCAGGGGAATGGGAGGCTGGGTTAAGACCCAGGGGTCCTTTGCTTTCCCACTGGCTGCCACGACATCCACACCAGACAACAGTATAGGCATGACCCAGAACCAGAGTTCACCTTGAGCATCCATCAGCCAGAGGAACTTGGTGCTGCTAGGGGAAGGAGGACCCGTTTAGCCACAAGGTCCCACCTGGGATGGCCGTTGCCACCTTGAGGATCAGGCAGATCCAAAGTCCCATCAGACTTAAGCGACACCCAAGAAAGAGTGAAATAGGATTTGGGCTATGGAATCAAAGTAACGTTTATAAACATAGAACTGGAACTAAGCAAATTGTTAATGTGACACACACAGATTATGAAGTTGGCCATTCAGCTGTGTCCAAGTCTTGGCGATCCTATGGCTCCTATGCTTGTGGTTATGATTGCTACACTAAGTTACCTGTATTTTATCTGTTTCACGTGAACCGCCCTGAAAGTGGTATATAAATATTTATTTATTTATTTATTATATTTATATACCGCCCTCCCAATAATAAACTGGAAAAAAAAATAAAATGAAAAAAATAATTCATCCCTTTTGTGAACGATTTTGTACAGTGCTGCCCTGGTATCTGCACAGAAGAACCCTCTTAAATTATACTGTTGTGCATAGTCTGTAGAAAGCCAGGATGTCATGAAGGTCACAGGCTGAGCATTCCACATGGGTACAGGCAATATTCATTTTGCTCCTTTGCAAAGTGGCACCTGCCTAATATCCTTCTCAGACAAGCAACGCTGATGCAGTGGAGCAAAGAGGGAGAGACAATCTCGCAGATACGAGGGACCAAGTGTTAGAGATCCTGACTCAGAACAAGCAAACTTCTGTTTTTAGAAAGCTTCTTTATTCTTAAGCAACGACATCCAGCAGAAGCTTAGGCAGAACTGACGTTACACGCAAAAGTACACATATATGAAACACAGGCTCATCCCCTCCCTCCCTCCCTTGGCAAGGTCATGACTCGGGTTTCAGCAGAAGACCAAACATTTCTGTATCTAGGTGCTCAAAGCAAGAAGCGAGGGAGACGGCATCACAGCACCACTTTGTTATGGGAAGCCGCAAGTCATAAAACACAAGCTAGAGAATTTGGCCTTGAGGTGCAAACCGAGACAGGAACTGGGTAACGTCACGAGCCATCCATCTTCAGACATCCATCAAAGAAATCAATGACAAACCACATGGCCGAATTCCAGGGATTCTGACACCAAGGCCATGAAGGGCTTTGTATGTGCGAGTCAACACATTACTGTCACATCGCCCCACTACACACACACTTTATTCTGATGGCGTGTCCAAGGTGGTCTACATGGCTGCTTGTTCTGGTGATTTGGACACTTTGGTTTTCCGGTGGCTCTCTGCCATATTCCCCACCCGCCTGGGTGTTTTGCCATTCTGTCTTCTGCCGCATTATCAGTATCGGCTTCTCTGTTGTGTCTGAAGGCAAGATTGTCATGAACCCCGGTCCATGACCCAAGTTTCACCTGAGTTCTCCTGGAGACTCCCGGATGGTTGTCATAAAGCCATGAATTGCCTGTTGGTTCCTGTCCTCCTTTTGCATACCAAAGCATCTAACCGCCAGAACACCTTATCTCATCCTGCTCCTAAAGACCTCGCTAGAATCTGCGAAGTCTCAGCACTAGTAACATTTTAGATCAAAGCAGGGACCATATGGCCCTGCTGAGAACCAGTGTAATTTCCCACCTTTGCACCCCTCTTCACCCCTCCCTTATTTGGTCTTCTGTCTTTGGGGGGGCTATCGATCCTTTGTCTCTGCCAAGAGGTTTGTTCACTGAACTTTGCCTGCAGATGCCTATGTGTTAGTCTTTTGAATAAAGCTTCCTTTTGGGTTTCACAAACCCTGTGGTCTCGACTGGCTTTGCAAGGACTTGACTCGGCTGTCTTCAGCCTGGTTCCTGACACAAATGCCCTTACCAGCTCTGCGGCACCGAGATGGCCAAGCTCTGCTCTGGTTTTGCTTTGAGGGTAAAAATTAATGTGATCCTAGTCCTTTTTGGCTGCTTTAATCTTGTGCGGGTGCTGGGTAACTGGGTGACTGGATCCATGAGGAAATTAAGGCCTGAAAACGGGGTGGCAGAAATAGGCTGTGGTACATGCGCCACTAAAGAAATCTAACCAGTTTCCCAGAAGCTGAGATAATTATCCACCTGTCTTGAATGTTTCCACCTTCAACAAAGTTAGTGCAAGTTGTTGGCTAAGAGAACTCCAAGGATTCCCGGACAAAATCAAATATTTCTCCCTAGGGGGGGCAGTCCCCTGGCAGGGGTGGGGCATCTCTGCACACCCACATGTTCCTCTTGCTTCTGGCTACCACTTGCGGGGGGGGTTATCTTTTTTTTAATTCTGTGTATTGTTGATGGCTTTCATGGCCTTAATCAACTGGTTTTTGTAGTTTTCTCAGGTTGTGGGGCCATCTTCTGGTCATTTTAGCTCCTAACGTTTCGCCTACCTCTATGGCTGGCATCTTGCAAGGTCTGTCACAACAAGATGTGTATCTCTCTGCATCCCTTGCTGCAACAGACTTCTGAAGACCTTGGAAGACACTCGGCAAGACACTGTCTAGCAAGCCCTGCAGACTTGATTAAGCCCCCACTAAGCCCTGATCTCCACTGGCAGGGCATTCCACCAGGCCAAGGGCAAAAAAGCCCTGGCCTGCTTGAGACCAGTCTCGCCTCTTCGGGGCCGGGGGATGTGGTCCCTGATCATCCGCTTAGAATTCATGGACTTTGGAATTATTTATTTTATGATATTTATATACCACCCTCCCAGGAGGCTCAGGGCGGTTTCCATAAAGCATAGAAAACAATACAAGAAATAATCCATAACATATAGATAACCATCACATTGATACAGTGCAAACAGGTCCAGGAGCAGACCACATGGGTGGATTTCTGGGAGGGAGGGAGCTGAGGCCCTGCAGATGGTGTTGGTTACACCTGGTCTCAACCAAATGCCTGGCGGAAGAGCTCCCGTATCCCTAGGATTCTGAGCCATGTGTGACATCAGGCTGTGAAGTTTTTTTTTCCAATCATAGTTTTGCCAGCTGCGCCAGTGGCCGCCAAGGGAGTCTGGGACTTTAGGGGTGTCATTATTTTGCCTGCAGTTTGCAAAATCACTCGCTTGTTTCCTTCTGCTTATGAGCAGCCATTTAGCTCGCCTTGGAAATCCGTAACAACATTGGCAGAAACCCCTGTCCCGATTGCTGATTCCTTGCATCATTTGAAGGAATAAAAGGCACATCACGAAAACAACCTGGGGGTGGGTGGTTGCTGAAATGCAGACGGGAGACCCTGCTCACGTCATGCCGGAGAGCCTTTCCACCTGCACAGAATCCAGAGTCGGGCTTGGGGTAAATCAGCCAGAGTAGATGCTTTGAGATTCAGCTAAGCTGGTCAATGTGAGTCCAGCTGTTGGCTGCCTGTGAAACCACCTGAGCACTCGGGGATTGCAGGATATTTAGGGCCAAGGAAGGAAAACGAGAGGAAAATGTAGTTAGGAGACTGTGATCTAAGTAGTTGTCAAGCTGATCAGTGGAGGGTGGGTAGCTCTAGCCATGATGGTGACCCTGCTGGTGATTCTCTTATTGCTGTTTTTGCCTTGCTTGACTTGGGAGGATGTAACCTGTGCTGGCATCACAACCTGCTATCCAAATAATTACTACAAGCCAGGGGACTATCTTCTTGCGGCGGTCGTCCCTTCCAAGACGGATCTCTACGTGGGGCATAACTTCGGGTGGAGTCCAGTCCTTGACTTTTTGCCGTATGTGTGGGTTCATTTGTATGATCAAGCACCACTCAACCTTCTGGAGAGCGGTCAACGCTCATTTCCCCAGATGAAAGAGGCAGCCGAGAAGGGAACAACGGATCCATCAAGGGGGACATTATAGCCATCTATGGTGATGTTATACCCATCTATGGGGATATGACAGATTGATCACTGAGCATGGTGTTCAGGGTTCTTGTGTTTTGAGAGAGATTGTTTAATGCCCTGGCTGGGTCCCAAAGCAGCTCTCACACCAGTCAAAATACACTGGACCCTGAGGGTGGAGGGGGGGGGAGACAGAGGGGGAATATCAGGCTGGTCTTATCAAGGCTGATAGTAAGGTGGCTTCAAGAGGAGGAGAAGGAGGAGGAGGAGGAAGAGAAGAAGAAAAAGAAGAAGGTGTTGGTTTTTATATGCCGCTTTTCTCTACCCAAAGGAGTCTCAAAGCGGCTCCCAATCACCTTCCCTTTCCTCTCCCCACAACAGACACCCTGGGAGGTGGGTGAGGCTGAGAGAGCCCTGATATTCCTGCTCAGTCAGAACAGCTTTCTCAGTGCTGTGGCCAGCCCAAGGTCACCCAGCTGGCTGCACGTGCAGGAGGAGCAGGGAATCAAACCCGGCTCACCAGATTAGAAGTCCACACTCCTAACCACTATACCAAGTTGGCTCTCAGAGACACCCTTTGGTGGCATTCTTCCCAGAAGAGAGGACAAGTACAGTCCTAAGCAGTCATATCCTTTTAGGTGTTGGACCATGCATCCATTCTAGATGGGCAATGCAAAGTTACTGCTTGCCAGTTCGTATAGGTGAGCTGGGATGCTGTGGAGTGAGAGAGAGAGCCTGAAAATAAAACACACACACACACACACACAGTGGGAGAGTTCTATTTCCCTGGTGTGCACTTTTTCCATAAGTCTTGACCAGGGGTAGTCAAACTGCGGCCCTCCAGATGTCCATGGACTACAATTCCCAGGAGCCCTTGCCAGCATTCGCTGGCAGGGGCTCCTGGGAATTGTAGTCCATGGACATCTGGAGGGCCGCAGTTTGACTACCCCTGGTCTTGACAGTTGGTGCTTGTCTGTGAGAGAAGATGTCAGTTAGTCTAGCCAGGAAGAACCAGAAAACGTTGGTTCGTTTATTATTCCATTTGTAGCCCACCACTCCCACACAGTGGCTTGTGGCAAATAGCAACAGCCCACGATAAAATCTTCCTAAAACAATAAAAAAAAACACCATTGATGGCAGGAAGGAAAAGCCTCCCCCAACTCTACAGACCTCACTGCAATGCCTTTGGGGGCATATCAGTAGGTGTAGCCCAATGATTCAGCTGGCTCAGGGAGGGACCCAAATCTTGACTGCACTGGCCTACTTGCCGGAAAAGCTCCCGTTCAGAGGCCTGCGGAACTGCAAAAGTTTGGTCAGGGCCCTCCGCACTCCCGTGTGTCAGAGTTCTAGACTTGAAGGTAAGCAAACGTCTATTTTAGAAAGTTTCTTAATTCTCAATCAAAGACATCCAGCAGGAAGCATAGGCAGAATTAAAGGTACCGGCAAGGATTCACATGTATAAAACACAGGTGCATCCCCTTCCCTCCCTTCCATGGGAAGTGAATGTCTCGGGTTTCAAAGGAAAGACAAACATTACTTTAATCTGGGCGCTAGGCACAGCAAAGCAAGGGGAGTCTTCAGGGGGATGGTATCGCATGGCTTTGTTATGGGAAGCTCCAGTCATAATAAATCGAATAATAATAATAATAATAATAATAAAACACAAGCTAGAGAATTCAGCCTTGAGCTGCGAACCGAGACAGGAACTGGGAAACATCCTAGGCCGGGAAGCTTCAGACATAGAATCATAGAATCATAGAGTTGGAAGGGACCTCCTGGGTCATCTAGTCCAACCCCCTGCACTATGCAGGACGCTCCCAACCCCATCGCTCATCCACTGTCACCTGCCACCCCCTTGAGCCTTCACAGAATCAGCCTCTCCGTCAGAGGGCTCTCCAGCCTCTGTTTAAAAATCTCCAAAGATGGAGAACCCACCATCTCCCGAGGAAGCCTCTTCCACTGTGAACGTCAATCACAGAAATCAATTACAAACCATATGGCAGAATAACAGGGTTTCGGACACAAGGAACTCATTCCACCAGGTTAGGGTCAAGGCTAACCATGCTTCCCTCAGGGCATTGACCTCCAACCAATTTGGACCAACAGTACAATGAGCCCTGTAGGAGGCATAAGGATATAGGCGATCCTGCAGATATGATGGGCCCAGACCGCAGATGGCCTTAAATTAGGTTAAAACCAAAACATTTTGCATTTGATCCGGGCTTCAGTTGTACGTAACCTTATGCTATGCCACCGAATTTACATTGCAGCTACTTTGAAAGGAACTACCAGCACACTTTGGCCATCTCGTCTGCCGTTAACGAGATCAATGAGAACCCCGGTTTCTTACCGAACATCACGCTGGGCTACAACATCTATGAAAACTACCAAAGCGCAAGGGTAGCTTGCGAGACCACCGTAGACCTCCTTTCCACCGGGCAGGAGCACTCGGTCATCCCGAACTATGTGTGTGGGAGGCAGAAGAAGCCCCTGGCTGTCATTCAGGGGGGTGACAAGCAGGTCTTCTTCCACACAGCATCCATACTGAGCCTTTACAAAATCCCTCAGGTATGTACGGTCTTGGGAAGAAAGATGGGAAAGCTTATTGTAACGGCTGTATCCCTTTGGGATGGGATGGGACAGGGTTCTACCGACGAAAGTTCAGTCCTTAATGTTGAAATATGACCACCACTGGACTGCAGGTCCTCAGGGCAATTTGAGTTCCTTGAGCCTAAACTGAGAGAAACATTTCTCTCAGAGCCAGTTTGGTGTAGTGGTTAGGAGTGCGGACTTCTAATCTGGTGAGCTGGGTTCGATTCTGCGCTCCCCCACATACAGCCAGCTAGGTGACCTTGGGCTCCCCACAGTCCTGATAAAGCTGTTCTGACCAAGCAGTAATATCAGGGCTCTCTCAGCCTCACCTCCCTCACAGGGTGTCTGTTATGGGGAGAGGAAAGGGAAGCCACTTTGAGACTTCTTCTGTTAGAGAAAGGTGGCATATACGAACCAACATTTCTTCTTCTTCTTCTTCTTCTTCTTCTTCTTCTTCTTCTTCTTCTTCTTCTTCTTCTTCTTCTTCTTCTTCTTCTTCTTCTTCTTCTTCTTCTTCTTCTTCTTCTTCTTCTTCTTCTTCTTCTTCTTCTTCTTCTTCTTCTTCTTCTTCTTCTTCTTCTTCTTCTTCTTCTTCTTCTTCTTCTTCTTCTTCTTCTTCTTCTTCTTCTTCTTCCTCCTCCTCCTCCTCCTCCTCCTCCTCCTCCTCCTCCTCCTCCTCCTCCTCCTCCTCCTCCTCCTCCTCCTCCTCCTCCTCCTCTTCATGTCACTGCTTCTGGGGTTCCTCAAAGCCTGGAAGATATTTCAGGGGCTCCTCCACTGTCAAAACGTTGAAAAAGGCTGGTTTGGAGCACCTTTTCATCTCCTCTCAGGAGTGTGTCAGCCACGCTCCTCATTGTGCCATCCCAAACATCTGTTTTGGTCATGCCACAAGAAAATGCTTTCTACCAACTCAGACCCTTGGTCTACCAAGGCCAGCATTATCTTCTCAAATAGACATCAGGTCTTCAGGCTGTCTTCTAGAGGCCTTTCATGTCATCATCTACCTGAATCTTTTAGCCATCGATGCTGGTTATTGAACCCGGGGACCTTCTGTCTACAAAGCAGGTTCTCAACTTCTAACCTATGGACGCCCCTCATGAGACTTGAACAAAGAACTGTCCCTGGAAGCAGGAAGAAGTCACTGTGGGGGCACAAAGGTGCTCCCTCCCAAAGCCTTCATAATTGTCCCACTGTAGCATCAGCCCTGAATTTTATGCCTGCCAATTTCTTTCTGCTGTGAAACGCCCGTTCCTTTCTTTACTAGCTCATCTACGGCTCAGCAAATAACATGATCAGCGATGAAGCTCGGTTCCCTTCTTCCTACTGGATGAGCCCAAAGGAAGAGTCTGAGTTCACGGGGATCGTCAAGCTACTCCTGCACTTCAGGTGGACGTGGGTCTGCCTTGTTGCTCCGGTCAACGAAGACGGAGATGGGTTTGTGGACACCTTGTCGATGATGATCACTAGAAGCGGAAGCTGCATTGCCTTCACGTGGAGGATCCCTACGGCAGGGACTGTTTTCTTTAACAGATTCCGCGTGGTGCAAAATTATGGAGCAGAACTGATGCAGAGGAAAGCTAATGTGTTCATTTATTATGGGGACCCTCATTCCATGTTTGTTGTGATGGTCATCCTGCAAGAGTTTGATAGTCAAAGAGTGGGCCCCGTGGGGAAAGTCTGGGTCACCACCACGCTGTGGGGCTTCAGTCTGAGCACCACCTTTGCCAACTGGATTATCGAATACTTTCACGGCGCCTTGTCTTTCGTGATCAGGACGAGCGACAGCTTAAAAGCCCGAGAGCTTTTCCTGACTCAAGATGAAGCTCTCCTTCTGGATGCCTGGTCAGAAATATTTCACTGCTACGACTCGCTGTCCTATGAGGCTCATGTCCCCACATGGCCACAGAAGTTGTGGAACAGATGCGTGGGGAAAGTCTCCCGCCCAAGCTGGCTTGAAAAGCGAATCTTTGCCGAAAGCTACATTGTTTATAATGCTGTCTACATCCTGGCACATTCCCTGCATAGGATACGTTCGTCTGGACACAAACATCAGATGCCTAAAGGCAGATGGGAACATTATGATACTCAACCTTGGCAGGTAGGTGGGGCTTATTGGTTGGTTGGTTGGTTGGTTGGTTGGTTGGTTGGTTGGTTGGTTGGTTAGTTGCCTGCCACTCTCATAGTAGACTCATGGCAGATTACACAGTCTGTTAAAACCCATTAAAACCCCATTAAAAGTTATCCGGACATACATCAATACAGCTCCTAAAACAGACTCCAAAACAATTTTAAAAAACCATGGGGGTCATTACCTAGCTAACCCCTGAAAGATCTAATATAGGAGTGGGAGGAGGGCATGCAGATTGTATAGTGAGTGTCACGCTCTGATCACTGGGGGGGCCTGGCAGCTCTTCCTCGCCGTGCCAGCCTCAACCATAAACCTGGCGGAAGAGCTCAATTTTGCAAGCCCTGCGGAATGCCAAAAGTTCCCATGGGGATTGTAAGCCGTGACTTCTTTGGGTAGTAAAAAGTTCCCATGGGGAGCTTTCTCTACATGACAACTGCAAATCATATTTCCACTGAGATACCATGGGCTTTTCCGCACATAAGGAATGTAGCGGTACAGGCTCTGAAGGAAGGCGCCATATTCTGGTCCTTCCACATGACGCCGCCTACCTCCGGAGGCTGGCTCGCGATTTCCTTCATGTCAATCCGTGGCTTCGGGAATCGCAACAAGTGGATTCACCACCCTAAAAGGCAAACGGCACCAGCGAACGACCAGCAGGCAACCAGACGAAAGAACGTTTGGAGAGTGAAACGCACTATAGTCTGGAATCCTCCTGCCCTTCTCCCACCTTCTGGGTCTATGGCAGGTGTACGGTGGGTGCAAAGACCACAAAGGGGTAAATGGGTGAGCCTCTCTCTCCCTCCCTGACCTTCCAGCCACACCGGTCTCAGGGGACAGCCTTGGCGGCCGGCTCTTCTTCTGGAATGAAGAAGGGGGGAAGAACCCGGGAGCGGAGCAGACGCACCATTGGCTTGCTTTCATCCAGTGGCTGCTCCGTATTGGATACCTATGCCACATAGCCAATTGGGTAGGCGGTGAGTCATCCTATTGGGTTTTATTATTGTTAGGATGCCTTGAGCCCTCAGGAAAGGGCAGCATATAAATTGGATAATAAAGAACCAATCATGTCATACCACTACTCTATGATGTACCAGCTTATTTTGGGCACCCCAGTTGAAGAGGGATGTAGACAAACTAGAACGTGTCCAGAGGAGGGCAACCAAGATGGTGAGGAGTTTGGTGAGCAAGACATATGAGGAAAGGTCAGGGGAGCTTGGTCTGTTTAGCCTGGAGAGGAGACGACTGAGAGGGGATCTGATAACTATCTTCAAGTATTTAAAAAGCTGCCATATAGAGGATGGAGCAGAGTTGTTCTCTCTTGCCCTGGAGGGATGGACCAGAACCAAAGGGATGAAATTAATGCAAAAGAAATTCCATCATAACCTCTGGACGAAGTTCCTGACAGAGAGGTTTCTCAATAGAACAGGCTTCCTTGGGAGGTGGTGGGTTCTCCATCTTTGGAGATGTTTAAAGAGGCTACATAGCCATCTGACGGAGAGGCTAATTCTGTGAAGGTTCAAGGGGGTGGCAGGTTACAGTGGATGAGTGATAGGGTTCTGTGTCTCCTGCATAGCGCAGGGGGTTGGACTAGATGACCCAGGATGTCCCTTCCAACTCTATGATTCTATGATTCTATAACCTCCCAACAAACGCCCCATGAAGTGTCTCTTCACTGCAGTTCTAAGTGCAGATTCCTCCAGGTAACCTTTTTCCCAACAATAAAACCAGTGGGAGGGGAGTGTTGTCCTTGGGGCCGACCTTGACATTCTCGTTCCAGCTTAACGCTTTGCTGAGGACGGAACATTTCAATACGACCGCCATGAACGACGTCTATTTTAAGAAGGACAGGACGTTAGTGGCCAGCTATGATGTTATGAATTTGGTCATCCGCCCTAATGGCTCTGCCTTGAGGGTGAAAGTCGGGCGTCTTGAGATCCAGCCGCCCTCCGACCACGAGTTGCACATCCAGGAGAACAGCATTGTGTGGCCCGGCTGGTTTAATCAGGTGAGACCTTTCCTTGTATGTTGGGTCCATGTTGTGCTTTGCTGCTTAGAGAACGGAGAATCCACCGGGCACATGAATAGCTGTCATTGTGACAGAGGGGATAAAGAAGAAGAAGAGCTTTTCTCTATCCACTCTATGGATCTACCCAAAGGAGCCTCAAAGTGGCTTACAGTCGCCTTCCCTTTCCTCTCCCCACAACAGACACCCTGTGAGGTGGGTGAGGCTGAGAGAGCCCTGAGATTACTGAAGAAGAAGAGTTGGTACTTATATGCCGCTTTTCTCTACCCAAAGGAGTCTCAAAGCGGCTTACATTTGCCTTCCCTTTCCTCTCCCCACAACAGACACCCTGTGAGGGAGGTGAGGCTGAGAGCCCTGAGATTACTGAAGAAGAAGAGTTGGTACTTATATGCCGCTTTCCTCTACCCAAAGGAGTCTCAAAGCGGCTTACAATCGCCTTCCCTTTCCTCTCCCCACAACAGACACCCTGTGAGGTAGATGAGGCTGAGAGAGCCCTGAGATTACTGAAGAAGAAGAGTTGGTACTTATATGCCGCTTTCCTCTACCCAAAGGAGTCTCAAAGCGGCTTACATTTGCCTTCCCTTTCCTCTCCCCACAACAGACGCCCTGTGAGGTGGGTGAGGCTGAGAGAGCCCTGAGATTCCTGCTTAGTCAGAACAGCTTTATCAGTGCCGTGGTGAGCCCAAGGTCACCCAGCTGGTTGCATTTGGGAGAGTATGGAATCAAACCCGGCTTGCCAGATTAGAAGTCCGTACTCCTAACCACTACACCAAGCTGGCTTAGACTAGGAGCAGAGAAACCCAGCCTCAGACCTCCAAGCCTTTTAAAGATAGAACTGGCAAAATCTTTAGTCAAGCAGAGAGCGATGACTACTGGAAGGCCATCGGAAATTTTGGATCCCCAAGTTTTAGTTTCTCTGACAATTCCCGATATATTGCTGCTCCCTGTGAAGTAGGTGGGTCTGAGAGAGCTCTAACAGAATTGTTCTGTGAGAACACATCTAAGAGAAATGTGGCACAAGGTCTCCCAGATGGCTTGATGGGAGGAGTGGGGAATCAATCCGGGTTCTCCATAAGCACTGCACCATGCTGATTCTTCTGAAATAAAGTTACTTCAGACCTTTTTTCTTTCTCCGTGTCCTGTAGACAAGGCCCCGATCGACATGTACCGAAAGCTGCGTGCCCGGATATAGGAAGATGGTTCCAGAAGGGCAGCCAGTGTGCTGCTATGATTGCCTGCACTGCAGGGGAGGGACCATTTCATCTCAGACAGGTATCTTTTCCCCTGGAGTTGCAAGCCCTATAACCCGTTGACTTCAATGGACTTAGAAGAGTGCAATTCTGATTAAGATTAAGATTAAGATTAAGATTAAGATTAAGATTAAGATCCACCCAGAGTCATAGGGAAGGGCGGTATAAAAATCTGAATGGATGGATGAATGAATGAATGAATGAATGAATGAATGAATGAATGAATAAGATTACACTGTAAAAACCAGGTAGTTTAAAAGATCTCGTTATACCCAGCAAATAAGAAGAGAGCAGGAATTCTGGGACCCATTTCCCCCCTGCAGATTCTGAACATTGCGATGAGTGTCCAGAAGATCAACATCCAAATGAAGACAACGAACGCTGTATCCCCAAGGTCATCATTTTCCTGACTTACGGAGAAACTCTAGGAACCGCCCTGGCGTCCTCTTCCCTTTTCTTTTCTGTAACAACAGCTATTGTTTTCGGAATCTTCCTTAAATCCCGGGAAAGTCCCGTCGTCAAGGCCAACAACCGAAATCTCACCTACGTTCTTCTCATCTCACTCCTGCTCTCCTTCCTGTCCTCCCTCCTCTTCATTGGCCAGCCACGGAAGGTGACCTGCCTCTTCCGCCAGACAGCCTTCAGCATCATCTTTTCCATTGCCGTCTCTTCCGTGTTGGCCAAAACCATCATGGTGGTGGCAGCCTTCATGGCCACTAAGCCAGGAAACACAGCGAGGAGATGGTTGGGGAAGAGCCTGGCAAAGTCCATTGTGATTTTCTGTTCAAGCCTTCAAATAGGGATCTGTTCTATCTGGCTGGGAATCTCTCCCCCTTTCCCAGACTCTGATGTGACATCCCTGCCCGGACAGATCACACTGCAGTGCAATGAAGGCTCTGTCGCCATGTTTTATACAGCCCTTGGTTACATGGGCTTCCTGGCAGCCATCTGTTTCACTGTGGCTTTCCTGGCCAGGAAGCTGCCTGGCTCATTCAATGAAGCCAAGCTGATCACCTTCAGCATGCTGGTATTCTGCAGTGTTTGGGTGTCCTTTGTGCCCACCTACCTGAGCACCAAGGGGAAATACATGGTAGCCGTGCAGATCTTCTCCATCCTGGCCTCTGGTGCTGGCTTGCTGGGCTGCATCTTTGTCCCCAAATGCTACATCATTTTACTGAGGCCTGACCTGAACACAAAGGAGCAGCTTATGATAAAAAAGAAAGGACATACATGATTTTGAAGAGCATCGTTTACTGAGCACAAGAAACAGCATTCCCACCTGCCCTGATCAGTTATTCAAAATATACATATCTGATTTTTTTCCCCACCATGTTAACCTGTTCAGAACATTTCTGATTTAGAGATACGTACCTAGTGTTGGGATTACAAGACCGGACTGTGATTCTCTTGATGTACCACCCACATCCCTACTCAGCCATCTCCCCACCTGAACTCATGCGGCCTGAATAGGCCTACCTGGGAAGCAATAGTATGAGTCCTTTTCCCACTCAAAATGCAGTGGCTATTTCAATGACTGGCTTGGATAATGTACCCTTAAATCACAGAAGGATCCAGTTGGGAATCATTCCTATCTTAAGACCTCTCTTAAGTCCACTCCCACCTTCCAACACTTTTAGCTTCCCCACAAGACTCAGAACTTTGCAGAGTTTTGCTATTATTTGCCATATAAGTTTATTTGCCATATAAGTTTATGCTGTTTATCTAAGGAGTGAGAGCCAAGGGATCTCTTTGAACAGTTACAAATACCTATTGGTCAAACAGTTACATGTTTGTGACTATCTATCTATCTATCAACCTCCATCAAGGCAAAGAAAAAGAAATCATTTGATCTGCTCCTTTGTATGTACATTCAAGGGGAAAAAGTGAACACATGTGCTTTTCTCGGTCGAACCACCTAGAAATCTGCCTTACGTATATATAAGACAAGGTACATCGAGTATAGTTCATTCACTCTTTTTTAGCCTAGCACATTGCACAAGCGGCCAGCCTACTGCAGGGGCCCTGGAGATATTCTGCATGGAGCCAAATAAAACAGTTTAAAAAACAATCAGTTTAGATCGCTTTATTATATTACAATCATTATTCTGCATTTAATATAGCCTGCTGAAAAACTACGTTGCAATGCTCTCTGCATGAAACAATTCATAGCCCTGCCTGCTGTAGTTTTGCCAACTCCGCTTTGTTCTCTACTGTAGTCACTAATCTGCATAACTAAAGAACTTCTCTGCATGGCTAATAGCACGTCTCAGGCAGGCAGGAGAGAAATGAATCAGTGAAAAGCATCTTTCAGAAACAACACTTAAAAAACGCTTAAAGCACCAAAGAGGCAGTTCACCATGCAGAGCAAAATCAGTTTTGCGGGGTAAATTCGCTCTTCTGTGCAGAGATCAGAAAAACGATGTATTTAGTGAGTTTTCATCAGCTTATCCTTCATGCAGAAGAGGCCCTGGAACTGGAGAAGAGCTCCTAAAATGGCCATGGCCAAAGAAAAGAAAAGTTGAGAATGGCTGATGTAGAAGGAAGGCCCTCCCTAAGTACAGAACCCTGGACATATGAGTTCTCTACACCACGATTTATCAACCAGGGTTTCGTGACCAGATCATCCACTTGCAAACAATCACTGGATTGAAAACTGCATTATTCACCGGTATTCCACGGAGCCGAAGGAAGGAATGAAAGGGTACAGAAGGAATAAAACTGAAAGGGTACAGAGGAGAGTGACGAGGATAATCTGGGGCCAAGGGACCAAGCCCTATGAAGATAGGTTGAGGGACTTGGGAATGTTCAGCCTGGAGAAAAGGAGGTTGAGAGGGGACATGATAGCCCTCTTTAAGTATTTGAAAGGTTGTCACTTGGAGGAGGGCAGGATGCTGTTTCCGTTGGCTGCAGAGGAGAGGACGTGCAGTAATGGGTTTAAACTACAAGTACAACGATATAGGCTAGATATCAGAAAATAAATTTCACAGTCAGAGTAGTTCAGCAGTGGAATAGGCTGCCTAAGGAGGTGGTGAGCTCCCCCTCACTGGCAGTCTTCAAGCAAAGGTTGGATACACACTTTTCTTGGATGCTTTAGGATGCTTAGGGCTGATCCTGCGTTGAGCAGGGGGTTGGACTAGATGGCCTGCGTGGCCCCTTCCAACTCTATGATTCTATGATTCTAATGCGTTTGCCAGTGAAGCAATGAAAAGAGAGGATCGGGAGATGTTCGTTGCTCGTCAGGTTGCTAGATTCAGGGTCAAAACGGCTACTGGTTACACACATGAAAGGAAAGGTGAGAGAGAGCCCAAAAAGAGACCCTAAAGAGAAAGCAAGCAGAGAAAGGCAGGTGTGGGAAGAGGAGCCAGAGGTGGTTTAGATTCTAGCATCCATGGTGTCGATCAGTCTGTCTGGCAGTGGCCCCGTCTTCCTCATTCCCATGTCAAAGGAATCACCCTTTGGAACCCTCACAGCAGGCAGAACCCGCGACCTTATCCTGGATCACTGCTTCCTGGGGGTTGGGATTGCTTGAGGTACATCCAGAAGCAGCAGCTCCTGCTCTCGAGAGCCCAACTTTCATAGAGAGTTGAATTTGGGTTCCAGGTTGAGAGGAAGTCACGGGTGTAGGTTGAGGCTGAGACATCTTGGAAGGCAAGTGATGAGTCTGCAATGAGAGGATAAGGAAGAGAGGGGTTGTGATGCGAGCCATGTTCTGCCCTGTCCACTCCTGGGTGTTGGGAATGCCTATAAGGGGCCTTGTCTCATTCTCTTGAGGGCCAGGAGCGGGGGACATCTCCAGATGTCCACGGACTACAATTCCCATGAGCCCCTGCCATGTTGGCAGGGACTCATGGGAATTGTAGTCCGTGGACATCTGGAGCGCCACAGTTTGGCCACCCCTGCTCTAAGCTTTCCACCGACACCACTGGCCAGTACATGGGACTTCTAGCTAAGAGAGCCTCTCTGGTTCCCTTCTCTCTGGTTCCCTTCTCTAAGAGGGCCTCTCTGGTTCCCTTCTCTTTGGTTCCCTTCTCTAAGAGGGCCTCTCTGGTTCCCTTCTCTCTGGTTCCCTTCTCTAAGAGGGCCTCTCTGGTTCCCTTCTCTAAGAGGGCCTCTCTGGTTCCCTTCTCTCTGGTTCCCTTCTCTAACCATTGGAAAGCCTCCCATAGTTCACACTGCTGCATTTCACAGCCTCAGCATCATTGCCGGGTAGCAGGATTAGGAGAAGGACCTTGCCTTAGAACAAAACTATAGAATCATGGAATAATAGAGTAGGAAGGGACCTCCTGGGTCATCTAGTCCAACCCCGTGCACTATGCAGGACATTCACAACCCTATGGACCATCCACCGTAACCTGCCACCCCCTTGAACCTACACAGAATATAAAGGTACAGAATTCCAGAGAGACAAAGCGGAACGGCGAATACAATAAGAATAGAATACACAGCAGTGGATAAAACACAGTGGCGTTCCATTGGGCTTACCTCTGGGACGAGTCCTCTGGCTTGGTGGGTGTGAAGGGATGAAGACAGGAGCTGTTGAAAGAGCCCTGTCTGTCAAGTGCCTTTATACTGTTTCTCGAGCAAAGGGCTATGAATCACCCCTGAATTGTCCAATGGGCTACCGGTGCCAGACGTTGAGGTAGAATCCTAAAACGAGCAACATTCCTCCAAGGAACGTTCAGGACAAATAATAAGGTGTCGTTATATTATTCTATTGAGAGACAGCGTGGTGTTGTGGTTAAGAGCGGCAAGCTCCCATCTGGAGCATTGTGTTTGATTCCCCACTCCTCCTCCCCATGCCGGGTGACCTTGGGCCAGTCACCTTTCGGAGGTCTCTCAGCTTGACCTCCCCGACAGACCTCCCCCACATGGGAGGTTCCGGGCCAGGTTGAGCCTTCGTGCTTGAGGTTACCCTCCCCCTTCCTGCTTCCGCACGGGAGAGCATTTCGCCTGGTGTACTTCATCAGCCCCGGCTGCCGGGGGCTCCCTTGCTTCGCGGCTCCCGACACGTCAAGCCTCCGGCAAGGGAGCAACTGCGAGCCTTAAACATTACCAGAGCGACCAGAGAGCGTTAGGGCAGTGGTTGAGAGTAGAGGAGTCAACTACCCCCCCCCCACCGGGCCTCAGTAAAAGGCGTTGAGTGGTCCCCGGTGATAAAAAGGTTGGGGGCCACTGCGTTAAAATATAGAACGCGGAAGCATTTTCAGGATAATAATCCTCCCAGGGCAAGAGAAGTGGACTGCAGACAACAGCTCCCTAGTTAGACAGACAGGTCTCCTACGTGTCTCTCTCCTCCTAAACCCAGTGGTGGGTTCTCCATCTTTGGTGGGTTCTCCATAGCCATCTGACGGAGAGGCTGATTCTGTGAAGGCAAAGTGGTGGCAGGTTACAGTAGATGAGCAATTGGGATGTGAGTGTCCTGCATAGTGCAGGGGGTTGGACTAGATGACCCATGAGGTCCCTTCCAACTCTGTGATTCTATGATTCTATGATTCTCTTTGGAATAAACACTGTTTTATTTTTTAAGCAGTCTGGTGTTTTGCTCACTCTTCATACATACTCTGCCAACGCTTGGGATCCTCACCCCCCCCCCTGAAAATATTAGAACCTTAGCAGGATTCATGAAACTCACTGGGTGGACCATTTTAATTTTTTTAAATGTCATTTTAAAAAAATGAATATTGTAATAAAGTGTAATGAAAAATATTTGTACTGGACGTGGTTCCCTTGGGCTTCCACGGGGTATATGATTCATCCGTGCAAAATCACATCGCCTTGCGAGGCCCCAATTGCTTGCCCGGTTTGTTTCTTGCACGTACATCTGTTTATTTCTTCCCCCGTCATAAAATGTGCACATCACGTCCTTCGCTTCACATAATTGCACACTTTGTTCAGGTGATCTAAGACGCACTGTACGCTCGTTTATATTGTTTAATAATCTCAAGACGCAGCAAAGTTGTCCTAGTTAAGCATATAGGAGACGAAGATCAGAAAGATAGAAAGACGCCCATAAGCCCTGCCTCCAGCCACTCAATGTGACCAGGCCCAGTTTAACCATGGAGCATAGGTAGCACATGACATAAACCCCATGCTCCATGAGGCACCGCACAATGCCTTCTCCCCCTTGGATCAGAGCTGTAGCCTCTCCTCTTTGCCCTCAATCTTCCATGGCATGAGGTTGCTAGGACTGCAGTATCAAGATGCCAGGGAAGGAAGGAAAGTGGCAGCATTGTACAGGTACCGCCCTAAGGAGGTCAAGCCAAGAGGCCCAGTGGGAACTAACAACATGCCTGCATGCACCCCCTGCCTGCACTGTGGAGGGGAGAAGTCTCTTCATCCTTCTCTGTCTGAGCTTAGTCCCTTCCTTGACCTCTGCTACCTCGCTGCCACCGCTGTTCTTTCCTCCAGGCCCTGGGCTCACATTGCTTCCACTGTCCCCGTCCCCCCCCCGCCCCCCCCGGCCTTCAGATGAGGCAGGAGCAAATGAGTCAGAGGACCACTCTCTCCTCTGCTACTTATTTATTTAATGTTCATACCGCTCTCCCAGTGAACCGACTCACGGTGGTGTACAGTGTCGTGTATATATATATGAGCCAGGTTTGATTCCTCACTCCTCCACATGCAGCCAGCTGGGTGACCTTGGACTAGTCACAGCCCTGATAGTTCTGTTCTCACAGAGCAGTTATGTCAGAACTCTCAGCCTCACCTCCCTCTCAGTGTGTCTGTTGTGGGGAGAGGAAAGGGAAGGTGACTGTAAGTCGCTTTGAGACTTCTTTGGTTAAAGAAAAGCGGTAATATAAGAACCAACTCTTCTTCTTCTTTTTCTTCTTCATAAGTTAAAAGTTAAAAATTGAAAGGTTAAAAGTTTAAAATTGAATGAAAATGATTAAACAGCATTCCCTTTAAAAGATCGGTATCAGCAGCTCATTTTGTAGAACGTCTTCCAACTTCACCCAGGCCAGACTGCAATCTGGCTGCCTTACAGTGGATGGAGAGTGACAGGGAGGTGGGGTCCATTAGATGCTAAATATATAATTGGCCCCAAACCAAAAGCCTAGTGGAAGTGCTCCATCTTACAGACCCTGAGGAATTGTGCCGGTTCTGACAGGGCCCAGATATGTTCCAGGAGCTCATGCTACCAGGTGGGAACCAGGACGTAAAATGTCCTGGCCCTGGTTGAGAGCAGATGTATCTCCTTGGGGTCAGGGACCACCATATGGTTGGAGTTGGCAAAGCACAATGCTCATTAGGGGATATAAAGGTGATCTCTCAGATCTGCCAGATATGGACCACAAATGGTTTTATGGGTAAGTACCAATACCTTAAACTTGACCCAGAATTCAACTGGGAGCCATTGAAGCTGTTGAAGGACCGGTCGAATATGTGCCCTCCAAGGTGTTGTCTTAACCCACAGACCAGCTGGGTAAGAGGATGCATGAATATTTGTCAGGGAGAGGATCACATCTTGTGGCACCCAATAATAAAGGTGATATCAGTATTACTGCATCTCCCCAATACAACCCTCTGTCCACATCCCTTTTTCTAAAAAGTGAGCTTGGTTGATGGGGCTCTTTAAAAACAGACTGTCTCCCCTCTCCACTGTTGAGGGCCCTTCCACCACCAATCTGGCTACTTCTGCCACAATTGTTCTCTGCTAGGACGCCACAAATCTGTAAACTGACTCTGAATGTACCTCAAATGTATGGGTTCCATGTTTGCACTGAAAATCTCCAGTAATGCAGCTTCTTAGGTCAATCCTATCACTATGTGCCAATTATAATTAAACCAAACTCAAAAAAGTACTAACCACTACACCAGTACACCAATGGAACAGAAACTAATAGATCTGGGATTTAATTTGTTATTGGCCTTTTCTTTAATACAGATGAGATTAGTTGCAAGTTCCTGGAGAGCCTATGGTCCTAAATTATGGATCTCCCTGAGGTGGAGGAGACTTTCAGCATGTCAGTCGTTCTTTCCCCACACTATATGTCCAGGCCTATCCTGGAGACTTGTCTCTAGCTCATTCCACACACATTGGATCATGCACTTTCAAGGCACTTTAGAAGCAGATTTTCAATAATGCACTGAAAGTGCACAATCCAATGTGTACAGGAAAGCCATTCAGCTAGCATCCATTTTGGGGTCCTGTTTGGGCCAGACAGTGCATTTACACCTAAGATCTGGCTGACATCTGTTTCTGGGTCATCAGCTCACCAGAATCTCCCTCTCTGGAGGTTTTCATTAGGAGGTAAGAACCCCCTGATGGGGTTTCATTGGATGGCATTCAATGGCTTCTAAATTCCCTTCCATCTGTCTGATCCTGTCATTGTGACTGAGCAGGACACACTGGAGGCAACCTGAGATGAAACAACAATGTAAATGAACAAACAGTGTGTACCAGAATGTCCTGACAAATCTTATAATCACCTATAATAAAAGGGAAATGCAGGATGCAATGTACACATTCTAGTCCACGGGGAAGGATACAAATATATGTTTGTCGTTCTCACAGACCAGGGTTAATTCAATGTAGTTACTCACCCTTATTAATCCTGCACTTAAAAAAAAAAGTTGCTGTATTAGTATTATTATAACTTAGATTTGTTTCCCGCCACCCACAGAAAGCCGTCTCGTGGTGGGTTACACAATAAAACCACACATAAAACCACAAAACCCTTATTAAAAACCCTTATTAAAACAGGAGCTGCGGGCCCTGAGGATGCTTTCGGCGTTCCGCGGGGCCTCCAAAATGGAGCTTTTCCACCAGGTCTATGGTTGAGGCCGGAGCGGCAAGGAAGATCTGTATGCCCCCCCCCCTCCCAGGATAGAGCCGTGTAAGTGGTGGCAAGCCGGGTTCAATTCTGCACTCTCCCACATGCAGCCAGCTGGGTGACCTTGGGCTCTGACCGAGCAGTAATCTCAGGGCTCTCTCAGCCCCACCTCCCTCACAGGGTGTCTGTTGTGGGGTGAGGAAAGGGGAGGGGATTGGAAGCCGCTTTGAGCCTCCTTCAGGGAGAGAAAAGTGGCCTATAAGAACCAACTCTTCTTCAGTAATATCAGGGCTCTCTCAGCCTCCCCTCCCTCACAGGGTGTCTGTTGTGGGGAGAGGGAAGGGAAGGAGACTGTAAGCCGCTTTGAGACTCCTTCGGGTAGAGAAAAGCGGCATATAAGAACCAATTCTTCTTCTTCTTCAGTAATATCGGGGCTCTCTCAGCCTCACCTCCCTCACAGGGTGTCTGTTGTGGGGAGAGGAAAGGGAAGGCGAATGTAAGCCGCTTTGAGACACCTTCAGGTAGAGAAAAGCAGCATATAAGAACCAACTCTTCTTCTTCTTCTTTTTCTTCTTCTTCTTCTTCTTCCTCTAATGGGAGGTTTAACTGGGATTTTATTCAGACAATTGTTACCCTCCACGAGCTGTTTAGGCGTGGCGGGTAATAAATTGAAATGATGAGGATGATGAATATTAAGACAAGCATGGTGGTAAAAAATATCATCCCTCCCCCAGCGAGGGATCATTCTCTCTGTCTCGTTCTCTCTGTTTGCATGCCATTTACAGGCATTGCCCAGGCTCCAAACAATTGGCCAAACACTGTTGAGAAGCAGAACAAACTCTCTCAGGGCACAAAAATCCCAGTCTTATCTGGCCTCAGTTGTGAGGGCAGGGCAGGTGCTATGTAAGAATGGATAATGGCTCCCACTTCGGAAAGATGGCTTGCCTTTTCCATGGTGACAGTTACCAATCTCTGACCTTGCACTCAGTCTCCTGTCCTTGACCATTTGAGTGGCAGGAGAAGAAAAATGGGAATGAAGCATCCGTCTCAATCCTTGACACTCTAGGTGTCCCAGTCTCTATTGCAAAGGTCATAGATACTGGGAATTCCTAGATCATCATACCCAGAAATTCTATCACAACTTCTTTATTGATTTTTTAAATATTCTTTTATTTTATAATATAAAGGTAAAGGTAAAGGTATCCCCTGTGCAAGCACCGGGTCATGTCTGACCCTTGGGGTGACGCCCTCCAGCGTTTTCATGGCAGACTCAATACGGGGTGGTTTGCCAGTGCCTTCCCCAGTCATTGCCTTTTACCCCCCAGCAGCAAGCTGGGTCCTCATTTTACCAACCTCGGAAGGATAGAAGGCTGAGTTGACCTTGAGCCGGCTGCTGGGATCGAACTCCCAGCCTCATGGGCAGAGCTTCAGACAGCATGTCGCTGCCTCTGCGCCACAAGAGGCTCTTATCTTATAATATAAACAAATATTAAAAAAACAACTTCTTCATTGGAATATGCGAGACCTGCAGATGAAACCTGAGCAGATGAAACTGCAGATGAAACCTGTGCATAACTGAGCAGACTATAAAGTGTGTCCTGCAGGGGGTGGATGTATATTTAGCATCAATAGGAGAGGAACTGCCTGATGTCCCACGCAGTAGATCCCAAGTTTAGTTCCGAGCATTGCCAGTTATATTGCTCAAGTTGTAGTTGACAGGTAGATCTTCTCCCTTCCACAGGGATGTGATAGTGCCCTTGAAAGACCATTGGTCTAAAGCAGGGGTAGTCGACCTGTGGTCCTCCAGATGTTCATGGACTACAATTCCCGGGAATTCATGGGAATTGTAGTCCATGAACATCTGGAGGACCACAGGTTGACTACCCCTGGTCTAAAGCAGTAAAAAGCAGCTTCCCAGGCATACCTCTCACCCATCCCTTACCTTTGGTCCCTTGGTGCAGCAGTGGGAGGAAAAAAAGGCCAGAAATGTGATTGGGGCTGTGAAACTAGAAGTGATAAGGTTGTGAGTGTCCTGCATAGTGCAGGGGGTTGGACTAGATGACCCAGGAAGTCCCTTAGAATTCTATTATTCTATGATTCTATGTGATGTCATGTGCCAAGAGGACACTCCAGCAATGCCACAGAAACTCTATAGTGAAATGTCACACGATGCCCAGCACACAGCTTCCCATCTTTCCTTCTCGCTGTTGGCCCACTGAGGAGGAACTCCTCCCCCCACCTTCATCCCTGAGGAGGGCTGGCACAAGACTCCCGCCTGCCATGAGCGGGGGGTAGTGCTGGGACATCTGTGGCAGGATGACGGTTGGGGGCGAGCTCCCTTGGGCTGGAGTCCGGGTTATCCAGACAAAGTGTAATTATACATATTAGCGCTAAACGTGATTTCATTTGGCTTCAGGGTGGTATATGATTCATCCCTGCGAATTTTCCTTCACTTACATCTGTTTATTTCTTCCTCTGTAATAAAACGTGCATGTGACATCCCTCAGTGCTCCTCATTCCAGCTAATTACATGCTTTGTTTTGATGATCTAAGAAACAGTGCACGTTCATTCGAATAGGTCTTTAATCTCAAGATGCAGCAGTTAAGTGCCTAGGTTACTGGAATCAGATAGCCTCCAGCCATTCAATGTTACCGGGGCCTGTTTATCCATGTAGCATATGCAGCACATGCTACGAACCCCATGCTCCCAGGGAACTCATGTGGTGCCTTCTCCCCCATGGATCAGAGCTGTAGCCTCTTTCCTCCCCTCTTCCTCCTCCTCCCTCAGCCTTTTATGGCATGAGGATGTTGGGATTGCAGCGTCAAAGTGTTGGGAAAGGAAGGAAAGTAGGTGTGTCGTGTAGCAGTTGTGCTTTCAAGCAGGTTTGGCGCAGCCCTAAGGAGGTAGAGCCAAGAGACCTCGGTGTATTATGCATCACAGAAATCTCGCAAAAAGACTACCGAAACCAAAATCTTGTTTTTTTTTCAATTCCTAATGTGGCACCGTTTTCACAGCATGAAACCCATTGTGTTGTTTTTGTTTTTGCATTGCAAACACAGCCCACCCGTCCAGCAGTGTTTTATCAGTGTTTTATCTGAAACCAGCTTTACAATGACTTTTCTTGGGTTATGACACTGAGAACGGTCTTTTTTGATGCATAAATGCCAGTTTTTCAAATGATCCCCTTTTCTGCTCACAGTTCTTAGTCTGCCTATAGGACCTCAAGCGCCTTTGTCAGCGATCACATGAACATGCTATTTGACCTGGCAACCAAGTTGTATTGCTATGTAAATTAGTAGAGATTTCCCGGGGGTATTTATGGCAGTTCCTCCTTCCGCAAATGCTCCTAAGACTACAAAACTCTACGTCTGATCAGTGACCTGGGGGGGGGGGGCAGGGCAGGACTCAAGTCACCTGCTGCTGTTTTCTGCTTCCTCACATGTAATTTGATTCAGTCTCCCATTACCCGTAATAGCCCAAGTACAGATGTTCCGCGTGGCTTTGCCTTGACTCCAGATGACTCTCTGGCAGCCACTTTAGAGTGATTTCCCCCAGAAAGCAGTCCTTTGTAGCTTGATTTCCACAGACCAAGGCTCTCTGTCTTTAAGATACTGGCTAGAGTTGAAACGCTAATTGCGGACAAACGATCTGAAATGTGAATGACGTTGCTTAGCAACAGAATTCCCTCCTCGAACTCTCATCCCCTCCCCGTTACTGTAGAAACATTTTAAGGTGCATAATCACTGGGGGGGGACAAACGCAGTATCAAAGCACATGCATAAATGGGAATGTTTTAAAAAACGTTTTTAACTAGGATGATATAAAAGGGTTGCCAAACCAACTGCATCAAAAACTGTAGTCCATGGACATCTGGAGGGCTGCAGTTTGACTACCCCTGGTTTATTTGCTTGCTTGTTTTCATACCACCTCCTCAGCAATTGCTGTCTCGGGTCAGTAAACAACATGACCAGCATTGAACAATAAAATTCATAACAAGTAAAATTCACTGTGAAAACAGCAATTAAATCTATGGATTTCCAGCAGCCTGCCACGCAACACGTAATAAACGGGGAAATCTTGTGCCTTCCACATAGGGACATCGTAGTGCCCTTGAAAGACCAGTGGTCTGGATCAGTAGAAGGCAGTTTCCCTTTGGACACTCCAGCAAAGCCAGAAAACTCTATGATGAAATTGCACATGATCCCCAGCTCATGTCTTCCTCAAAGGAAAAAAAAGTGCTGGACTGTGAGGAGCACTCCTGGTGATGTTTGTTATCTCTGGGTTAAGAAATTGCTGGAGATGTGAGGGGTTGACCCTGGGTTGGGGATGGTGGGGTTTGGGGACAGGAGAGACAACAACATCAATACCATAGAGTCCACCCTCCGAAACAGCCATGTTTTTCCAGACAAACCAACCCGGATATCAGTTGTAATTGTGAGAGATCTCCGGGGCCACCCGGAGAGCAGGTTTTGTGTCGTGGTTAAGAGCGGCAGCCTCAAATCTGGGGAACCAGGTTTGATTCTCCTCTCCTCCACTGCATGCAGCCCCCTGGGTGACCTTGGGCCAATCACAGTTCTGTTAGAGCTTTCTCAGTCGCACCTACCGCACAGGGTGTCTGCTGTGGGGAGAGGATAAGAAAGGTAGGCGATTGTAAGCCGCTTTGAGATTCCTCTGGATAGTAGAAAGCGGGGTACAAAAACCTAACACTTCTTCTTATCTGTAGGTTGGCAAGACTCAGGGGAGCCATGGGGAAAACGCACAGTAGCTCTGTGCAGGCTCAGAGGTTGCAGCATGCACACTGTCGCATCCCGAAAATCATGTGGGTTTTTAAGTACTACTGGATGCTAATCTAGTGGTTTTTATTTATTTATTTTATTTATTCTTTGAATTATATGCCGCCTCTCTCAAAGACTCGCAGCGGGTTACAATAAAATGGTAAAAACACAGAACCCTTAAAATCCCCCGCACATTAAAACACATTGAAGATGGCTATTAGTTGGAGTTAACTCCAACTAACCCATCTCAGTTTCATGTTTGCTTTCAGCTTAGCTGAGCTCACAGGAGGAATAGGCTGGGCTATTTCCTCTTGCTCCTCCCTCCAAATCCAACCAAGAACAGGTGTATGTGTGGTAGAAGGAGATGCCCTATAAAGCAGAGAAACCACCTCTAAGGAGCTGTTTCGTTTCAAGGACAAATCTCATGTAGATAGATATGAGGTAGGAGAAGACTCCTAAAGTAACTAAAGTCACTGGCAGTCTTCAAGCAAAGGTTGGATGCACACTTTTCTTGGATGCTTTAGGATGCTTAGGGCTGATCCTGCGTTGAGCAGGGGGTTGGACTAGATGGCCTCTATGGCCCCTTCCAACTCTATGATTCTAACCCAAACAGACCTGTCTCCTGAATTTATGCTGGGGGAATTAGCAATTCTAACAGACAAGAAGCAATGCAAGAAGGGGAGCAGGCGGGATAATCCACCAGTGTATACGAAGAGAGTGTCTAGTCAAACAAACGCAGGCAGAAGCAGTTCTTATAAATTAATTGTAAAGGATTCTTTTAAAAACAACAAAGAAAAGGCCCCAACAACATACTCTCAGTTTAAGCCAGGAAACGCAGTAAAACAGATGGATAAAGAAGAGGTGATTGGGTACAATAAGGAATTTAGTTTACACTTACAGCCATATGATAATTCTTTGCTAAAAAAAACTATATTTGGATGTTGTGACACAGTTTACTAATTTAGCAGGATTAACTTTTGCTTATATATTCCCGCTGTCAAGATCAGGGGTAGTCAAACTGCGGCCCTCCAGATGTCCATGGACTACAATTCCCACGAGCCCCTGCCAGCATTCGCTGGCAGGGGCTCCTGGGAATTGTAGTCCATGGACATCTGGAGGGCCGCAGTTTGACTACCCCTGGTCAAGATGGTCAGTTCATAGTATGAGGAAGGGTGCTTGCACTCGAAAGCTCACGCCCTGAATAAATCTTTGTTGGTCTTAAACTGGACTCTCATTTTGTTTTGTCGTGGCCCAAATTCCGGGCATATGAATTCTCGACGTTTTTTGTTTAAGTCAAAACCCCATTTAGGATTACATGTCGGAAGTCAATCTCCAAGGAATATGCATTATCCATTTAGGAAGCGTCCCCTTCATCGTTAGTCCCAAATGAGAAAAGCTAGACTCAGGGTCCAAATGGCTACTGTTATGCCTCTACTTTGGCCACCTCATGAGAAGGAAGGAAGGACTCCCTGGAGAAGAGCCTAATGCTGGGAGCGATCGAGGGCAAAAGAAGAAGGGGACGACAGAGAATGAGGCGGCTGGATGGAGTCACTGAAGCAGTCGGTGCAAACTTAAATAGACTCCGGGGAATGGTAGAGGACAGGAAGGCCTGGAGGATCATTGTCCATGGGGTCGCGATGGGTCGGACACGACTTCGCACCTAACAACAACAAATGCCTCTCAAAGTGAAGGGAAGGCTATGGCCAAAAAAAAAAGAAAAGAAAAAGAGATGGCCAAAAAAAAGGAAAAAAGGCTTAAGAGAAAGAAAGCAGAGAAAAACAGGTGTGGGAATGAGAGCCAGAGGTGGTCAACCGTGGTAGATTCTAGCATCCATTGTGTCTACCAATGTCTCTGACCTCCAGGCCCCCACCCGTCTTCCCCATTCTCACGTCAGGGGAAACACCCCCAGGAAACCTCTTCGGAAACAAGACCAAAGAACCTGTCCCCGGGTCATTTCCTCCTGGGAGCAGGAAGTGCCCTCGTGGCGTTTGCTGCTCGGTTGCTGGACGGACTGTTTCCTGAAGCAGTAATTGACGTTGACGGTAAGCCTGAAATTTGAATGGATATCGTCATATTGACACTGTTCGTAGGTGGTGCTGGTTGTGCGGGTTGTGGTGTAGCACGTGCTGCAGGCTGAGGCTGAGACATCGTGGAAAGGTGGTGACGAGCCTGCAATGAGGGTTCGCAGAAGAGAGGAATTGTTGGCGCCGTTTCGCCCTGCAGAACGAACCAACGGGAACCAGCCCTGGGCTGCTGTCTGCCAGACACCTTTTACTTTTTAAAACCTTACGGAACACGCTCAGCCTGGCTTCTCTTGGGGGCTGGCAGTGCCTTTCAACCAGCCTTTTTCGACCTTTGGACTAGGAAGAAGCCTCTGAAATATTATTTGGGCTTCAAGGAGCCCCAGGGCCGGGCCGGAAGGGTGGCCAAGTCCAGTAAGGCAGGATAGGAGGGAAAGCCCTGGGAGCCCCTGAGAAGCTATTTTAGACAGTATCAGAGGGAGGACTTTACTAATGCAGGGAGCCATCCGAGTGGTCCACCAGGCCTGCAGTTAAGGCCCAAAATCATCGCTGAATTGAATTGGCCTCCCTGTCAAAGCCCCAAATCTATAACCACGAGCGTCTAAATAAAAAGGATAAGAGGTCGTGGGAGGAGTTTGGTGTTAAGCGGGACTAGGGTACAGACCAGGGGTAGTCAAACTGCGGCCCTCCAGATGTCCATGGACTACAATTCCCAGGAGCCCCTGGGAATTGTAGTCCATGGACATCTGGAGGGCCGCAGTTAGACTAGCCCTGGTACAGACCATGCCTTAGAACATTAAAGCAGGGGTGGCCAAACTGAGGTTCTCCAGAGGTCCCATGGACCAGAGGTAGTCAACCTGTGGTCCTCCAGATGTCCATGGACTACAATTCCCATGAGCCCCTGCCAGCGTTGCTGGCAGGGGCTCATGGGAATTGTAGTCCATGGACATCTGGAGGACCACAGGTTGACTACCCCTGCCATAGACTACAATAACCATGAGCCCCTGTCAATTGGCAGGGGCTCACGGTCATTGTAGTCCATGGGCATCTGGTGAGCCCGTTGGGCTAAAGGAACGCAATCCCCGGGAGACGAGGAAGGGCAAATACAATAAGAGAATACACGGCACTAGATTTTTAAAAGGTGGCATTCAATTGGACTTACCTGGCCCTCTGGGTGGTGGAAGAGAAGGGGTGAAGACAGGAAGAGCTGAAGGAGACCTCTCTGGGAGAGTGCCTTTATACTGTCCCCCATGAAAAGGACGGTGAATCACCCCTGAATCGCCAGCAACTGAGGTCGTTCCCAAGGAGTCTTGAGGATAAAAGGATAATCATCCCTTGATAATGTGTCATTATACTTTTGCCTCACCGTCCGTGACCGTCGCACTTCCTGACAAACGAAAGCCAGGGAGCCTCAAAACTGGCCTCTGGTTTCAAAATGATGATAGGATTGGCTGGGCCCAAAATGCAGAGCGTCAGAATTTCCTGCTGCACGAAACACAAAGGTGGTAAGAAGAAGCCCTCAGTGCTGTTTCCAGAGCAAAGTTAGCGGGCCTACGGCCAAGGTGGCCAAACGGTGGCGCTCCAGATGTCCACGGACTACAATTCCCATGAGCCCCTGCCAGCATGTGGAGGATGTAAATGAAGGAAGCGACCAAGCCTGAGGCGCCGTGAGGAGATCTGATTTCGGAAATGGATGAGCCACACGCCTCCTCCCCCCTCCCAAACCTGCTTGAAAGCACATCTGCTACAAGAATTTTTCATTCTGCTACTCCTCCCATCACCACCACCACCCCATCTTCCATTCAGTGGAACCTAAGGAAGTTGGAAGAACTGGGGGGGAGGGTGCTTTTAGATGGGGCTGAGAGAGCTCTAAGAGAACTGTGCTAACAGAACAGTTCTGAGGGAACTGAGACTGGCCAAGGTCACCCAGCTGGCCGCCCATGGAAGAAGAGTGGGGGAATCAAACCCAGTTCTTCACTACGCTGCTTCCAGCAATTTTGGAATGTTAGAACAATTTCGGAGGGGAGCCATCTCGGTCTACAATTGAACAGATTTGAGTCCTGTAGTCACAAACGCAGCGGGTTGGGCTAGATGGCCTGTATGGCCCTTTCCAACTCTATGATTCTAGAGTACTTAAAATCCAACAAGTTAGGTGGAGAGAGCAAAAGCTTTTGAGAGTCCGAGTTCCCTGGTTTGGACAGCTAATGGTATGAGCACTTCAAGAATACAACCAAGTATCTTTGCGGGAAAGTGGGTTTGATTCCCCAGTCTTCTACACTAAGCTGGCTGGGTGACCGTGGGCTAGTTACAGTTCTCTTGGAGCTGCTTTGGGACAAACAAGTTAAAAGTGGGGTATAAAAAGCCAGCTCTTCTCCTTCTGCCTTGGGCAGTGAAAAGCGGTGTATTTAAAATATATATATATTTCTTCTTCTTCTTCACACTTAGGATTTAGAATCATAGAGTTGGAAGGTACCTCAAGGGTCATCTAGTCTGACCCCTCCCAGGGAAGCCTCGTCCACTAAGGAACTGCTAAGAACTGCTTGGTTTGGGCCGGCCAAAATCCCGCCACCTCTCTTACTATCACAGGAGCACCTGGTGGTCTTTGTCTTTTATTGATCAACCCCGTTCCCTCCCAAAAAGGATCAAAGACAGTAAAAAGAAATCCAGACAAGAATCGCATGATAAAAGTCTCCATTCCACAGAAGCACAGACACTGGGTGGGTTTTTCTGGCGACCAGAGAAGCAGCTCTTTGTTAGGATCCGCTGAACGGTCTGTTGAAAGCCACTGCCCCCCAAACCCAAGGGGAAAAACATTTCAACCTTTTGGGGTCAGTCCACTGCAGACCTAAGAGTGGCCGTCCCCAAACGGAGGCGTTTCAAGGGGAGATCTCAACGTGAGACCGCAGAATTGGGAATCCATTCACAAATTCAGAATCATGGAAAACGCACACGCCCTCCCTCCCAAGGCCGAAGAGAGGCACGGGATTCTTATCCCAGACAGGTGCTGATTTCCTGCCTCCAAGCATTTCTCTTCCTCCCGGATCCAGCCGATTCCAATGTGCTTTGTAACTCTGCACCCTGAATCTCTCCTTTGTAATGCTCCTTCTGACCGGACTTGGAGCTCTCCATTTTGACTCATATCTGACCAACACAGCTGGGACACTTGAATGTCCTTACCTGATTACATGTGAAGGTTCAAGGGGTTGGCAGGTGACAGTGGATGAGCGAGAAGGTTAGAATCATAGAGTTGGAAGGGCCCTCCTGGGTCATCTAGTCCTACCCCCTGCAGGGGGTTGATGACCCAGGAGGGCCCTTCCAACTCTATGATTCTATGATTCGACCTTCCCCTTCCCCCAAATAACCTTGCTGGTCTCAAATCTAACTGTTGATGTATCAGATTCAGAGCAGAAAAGGGAGCTGGGGGGTGAGTGAGAGAGAGACAGAGTGAGACAAAGACCTTGGTCCGACTCTCCTAATCAAAGTAGTGATTTAATGAGTCCATGACAACGTCCGACATGCAGGTCTGTCTAGGCAGGGGAGGGGAAAATCACACGAGAAGCTGAGGCTTGGGAGATCAAGTTACTCCTGGCCCCAGGGTATGTGCGTATGACGGAGCAGAGGCCACTGGGGAGCCTTAAGCCCTGGCTGCCTTCTCCTTGTAAGTGGCCATCATCTTCTTGATTTCTGCAATGGCTTTTCCGGGATTCAGGCCCTGGAAGAGAGAAACGGATTTAAAAGCTGTCGGCGGGGAGAGCAGAATTACAGCTGCATTGCTTGGCTGGTGAGATATAGCTATCCAAGACTGGGGGGGGGGGCTATGAAGGAAAAGACAGGAAAACAACAACAAAATATTGTATTTCATTGATTATAAGCATTATAATAAGCAATGCTTATATAAATATTGATTATAGCATTATAAGAGCCTCTTGTGGCGCAGGGTGGTAAGGCAGCAGACATGCAGTCTGAAAGCTCTGCCCATGAGGCTGGGAGTTCGATCCCAGCAGCCGGCTCAAGGTTGACTCAGCCTTCCATCCTTCCGAGGTCGGCAAAATGAGGACCCAGCTTGCTGGGGGGTAAACGGTAATGACTGGGGAAGGCACTGGCAAACCACCCCGTATCGAGTCTGCCATGAAAACGCTGGAGGGCGTCACCCCAAGGGTCAGACATGACTCGGTGCTTGCACAGGGGACACCTTTACCTTTATTTCATTGATATTCCACCTTTCTCCACAAGGGGGACCCAAAGCCACACTTCTGTAGTTTCCCTCAGTTCTATCCTATGGCCTGAGTTATTTATGGCCTGAGAATTTCTATGGCCATTTGGAGGAGGGTGTTCTTAGCCCTCACTGCCCTGTCATTGGCCCTCCAGAGGGACTGGCCGGCCCCTGTGCGAGGCAAGATGCCGGACTAGATGGACCCCTGGCCTGATCCAGCAGGGCTCTTCCCATGTTCTTATGATTTCAGAGAGATTCATGGGAGATTAGAGTAACCTGCCTACGAGGGAAAAACACACTCCCCTCCAGCCTGGCCTACCTCACAAGACAGGTGGCCAAGTTAGGCTGCGCTGGGAGGAAAGAGCAACAGTTCAGAAGCGGCTTAAAGGCTAACAGAACTTCCGGGAGGGGAAGCTCATCCCCTGACACAAACACTGCTCCCCATCTTCTGTAATCTAGGGCAGGGGTAGTCAACCTGTGGTCCTCCAGATGTCCATGGACTGCAATTCCCATGAGCCCCTGCCAGCAAGAGCGTTGCTGGCAGGGGCTCATGGGAACTGTAGTCCATGGACATCTGGAGGACCACAGGTTGACTACCCCTGATCTAGGGAATGGGGGTGGGGGAGAGCAAAGCCACTTCTGTCTCAATCGTGGGAGGCTGCAGGGGACATCCCACCTACCTTGGGGCAGGTCTTGGTACAGTTCATGATGGTGTGGCAGCGGTAGAGGGAGAAGGGGTCCTCCAGCTGCGCCAGCCGCTCTTCCGTGTAGTCGTCCCGGGAGTCGATCATCCAGCGGTAGGCCTGTGAGACGAAGGGATCCGAACGAGGAATGCCCCCATTTCTTTGCTCTCCCCGAACTCTAGACCTCGAGGGCATCCAACGATGGGCAGCGGATTCAGGGCGGGCCAAAGGGAATGCTTCTTTGGGCAGCCGGCAGCGGAAAGATGGCATTTGCTACCAGGGGGTGCCGGGAGGGCCGCAGGGATAAACAGCTTGGAAAGGGGATTGGACAGATTCACAGAGAAGCCTGTCGATGGTTACTCGCCGGGGTGGCTGAGGGGAACCTCCACATTCAGAGGCAACTCATCCTCTGGATCCCAGGGGACCCGATCCTCCACCCTCCCCCGTGCTCCTTACCTGCATGAGCACGGCAGGGCCCAGGTACTTGTCCCCGTTCCACCAGTAACTGGGGCAGCTGGTGCTGCAGCAGGCACACAGGATGCATTCGTACAGCCCGTCCTGGCAGGGGACAAATGAGAAGGGGACGGTTGATAACAGAAGAACGCGGAGGCCATCCAAGACCCCGAGGTAGGAAAGCAAGAGGCCCCCCTCCCTAAAGCCTATGCTCAACTTGAAAAATATCAGGATTTCCCAATACGCCCGAATCCCAAGACCAGTATGCTGTTGGGCTTCGGTAAATAATTGGGATTCCCGGATTTTTTATACCTTTATACCTTAGGGCGAGGTGGCCGAACTGTGGTTCACCAGATGCCCCATGGACTGCAATGCCCTGGTGCTGGCAGGGGCTCATGGGAATTGTAGTCCATGGACATCTGGAGAGCCACGGTTTGCCCCCTCCCCCCTCCCCATGTCTTATTCAGATGCCCATTCTATACCCCAGCTAGAGCTGCCGGGGCTCATGGGAATTGTAGTCCATGGACATCCGGTGAGTATGGCCACCCCGCTCTAAGGCGTCTTTTTTTTCAACCATCTGACCATGAAGGAGCCCCCTGAAATAATTTTCCAGGCGTCAAGGAACCCCGGAAGTGACATCGCTGCCCACAATAACGGACAAACTTTAGGACTGGGAGAAGGGAGAGACAGAAGGTTGTTGAAGCTGGGAGTAGCCATGCAGGCTCCGCCCCCTCCCAAGCTCAGAAACCACGAAGGGGACTCAAACTGGCAGGGGGGGGGAGCAAGATTTATTTATTTTTATTCATTTATATTTCCATTTATACCCCGCCCCTCCCGACGTAGTCGGCCCGGGTCGGCTTACATCCAGATAAAAGAATAAAATGCAACAATTGCCGTAGAACCCCCTTCAACTGATCCCCAGTAAGACACTAAACAATCTAGAATTTCCATCCGATGGCCGTGCCCCATTCCTCCCCTACTCCATGCCGTAGAAGGGGATTGTGACCAAGTCCATTAAGGCTGGAGCGGAAAGGCCGCGGACAGACGTGGGATGAGCCTCAAGACAACAAAATAACGGGAGTGCGGGATAAAATCGAAAGAGATAAGAGAGACTTACCAACTTCTCCCGCTCCTCTATGGACTGGAGGTATTGTTCTTTGCCCTGGTTGGACTCGTCCTTCTTTTTCAAATAAGGCTGGATCGCTTTGTACTGAGCATAGAAGTTGCTCAAATCCTTTAAAAGAGAGAGAAAGAGAAAGGCCAGAGGGAATTACAAAAGGAAAGACATCTCCACTCCAATATAGGATGGGGGAGACTTGCCTTGGCAGTAGCACATGCGAAAAGGATCTAGTAGTAGAGCATACACTGAACATGAGTCTGCAGTGTGACTCGGTGGCTAAAAAGGCAGATTGGGATTTTGGACTGTGTCAAATGGAGCATCGTGTTTAGATCACGGGAGGTGATGGTATTATTATTATTATTATTATTATTATTATTATTATTATTATTATTATTATTTAATTTTTAGACTGCCCTTCTCCAAATAGGTCTCAGGGCAGTTTACAACATAAATAGTTAAAACACCATAAAATCCCCATTAAAACCCCAATTTAACATCAACAAAAGTTACATATAACATATAGCGGCGGTAGTCACAATTCTGATCTTAGTTACCCGAGTTCCCCCCAAGTTGAGCCTGGTGGGGAGAATAATATTCAGAAGAGGGTGGCACCAATACAATAGATCTAACAATGATCTCGATGTTAGAGATCTCAATATTGGAGGGGATCCTCTGATGGATTTGTGGGAGAGCTGCCCTGGCCTCAACCATATGCCTGGCAGAAGAGCTCCGTCTTGCAGGCCCTGCGGAAAGCTGGTAGATCCCGCAGGGTACCCGCTTTATTCTGCTCTGGTTCAGTTTTGGGCACCCCAATTGAAAAGGGATGTTGACAAACGGGAGCGTGTCCAGAGGAGGGCAACGAAGATGGTGATGGGTTTGGAGACCGTATGAGGAAAGGTTGGGGGAGCTTGGTCTGTTTAGCCTGGAGAGGAGACGACTGAGAGGGGATCTGGTCACCCTCTTCAAGTCTTTAAAAGGCTGCCATGGAGAGGACGGCACTCACCGGGACGAGGTCTTTCACCACATACATGTGAGGGAGCGGGTAGATCTTGGAGACTTTGCCGAGGTCGTCGTCAATCTTCCTGGTGCAGGCCAAGGTGTTCCCCCCGTTGATGTTCATGGCACAGGAGCCGCAAATGCCTGCAGGAGGGAGAAGCGGGCCAGCGGTTAGGAACGGAGTCCGGGCGACTGGAGTGTGGAAAGGACGCCAAGCCCCTTGGAGAGTCTTCACCTCCTTCCGATAGAACTTTACTCCTTGCTTCTACGTTCCCAGGAATTCCCCACCACACCCTTCAGTAAACAGAAGGGGTAGTCAACCTGTGGTCCTCCAGATGTCCATGGACTACAATTCCCATGAGCCCCTGCCAGTGTTTGCTGGCAGGGGCTCATGGGAATTGTAGTTCATGGACATCTGGAGGACCACAGGTTGACTACCCCTGCTCTAAGTTGCTTGGGGGGGGGGGCAGAGGTTTTCCTAGCTAGGGATGTGCCATTTGCTGGCAGGGGCTCATGGGAATTGTAGTTCATGGACATCTGGAGGACCACAGGTTGACTACCCCTGCTCTAAGTTGCTTGGGGGGGGGGGCAGAGGTTTTCCTAGCTAGGGATGTGCCATTTGCTGGCAGGGGCTCATGGGAATTGTAGTTCATGGACATCTGGAGGACCACAGGTTGACTACCCCTGCTCTAAGTTGCTTGAGGGGGGGGGCAGAGGCTTTCCTAGCTAGGGATCTGCATTTCAGCTCGGTTCGGCTGCCTCATCTCTGTCCCAACCTTTCCAGGAGGCCTTAAACTGGGCTCGCTTTCGGCCTCCCCCTCGCCCTCCCCTCAAACTCCCGCAACCCACCTGGGCTCGCCAGGACCCAGAAGCGGAGGGCCCCCACCCCGAGCTCACCTTCTCTGCAGGACCGGCGGAACGTCAACGTGGAGTCCATTTCGTTTTTGATTTTGATTAAGGCGTCGAGAACCATCGGCCCGCACCTGAAAGGAGGAGAACGGCCAACAGATCAGCGTTTGTTATGTTCCGTGAGATTCCTCGCTCTCGTTTCTCCCCCCCCCCCCCCCAAATTTCCCCAAAAAGGAACACTGGCAAGGAAAGGAGCCTATTTTCGGGCAGGTTGCTACATTTTCTGCTTTTGCATGTAGAGCACGTCGAAAGATGATCGGCAGATAAAGACGGGACTCTGTTGCTCAAAATCTTATCTGATCCACTATCTATTGCTGGGAAAGCCTTGGAAGAGGAGCTGGTTTCATTCAGCACTTAACACCCGCTCAGGGCGGCTGTCCTGCCCTTGAGTGCCTCTCCCTCCAACTGGCTTGTCTGTCTGTCCAGCGTCCAGCCTTCCATCCCCCACCCCTGACCACCCCCTCCTTCCACGTCCCTCCGAGGCTCGGTGGCTGCAAATCCCTGCTGCATGAGAGATGCCCCAGTCGGTTTAGTTCCCTAACAGCTGCCTGCAGCCTTTCCAGGTCCTGGGGGGAGGGGGAGGCCGTCCGCAGAATTCTTCCACTCCAACCCCGTAGCCTAGTGCCCCTTGTATTCCTTGTATTCCTGAATGCAATGGGCTTGGCCCCTAGTTTTAAATAATTATTTCAGGATGTAAATCTGTTCTGGCTAAACACCGTATTAATTAAATGCATACCTTCAACTTAAAACAGGATCCTGAGCTGTTGAAGGTGCTAAAAAAGTATATTGTTCAAATAAAAGCAGGGGGGGGGGAGAATAGAATCAAAAAGAGGGAGACCTAATTAAAAACCTGGGTATCTCCATGTGAACACACACACGCCCACACGTGGCCAAACTAGAGACTTTGTATGAAAGCATGTGTGGTGATTAAACAGCAGTGGGCTCTAATCTGGAGAACTGAGTTTAATTCTCCACTCCTCCTTCCACGTGCAGCCAGCTGGGTGACCTTGGGCTAGTCACAGTTTTCTTAGAACCATTCTTGCAGGACAGCTCTCCCAGAGCTCTTTCAACCTCAGCTGCCTCACAGGGTTTCTGTTGTGGGGAGAGGAAGGGACCTGTCAGAGCTCAGCAGCTAAGCAAGGCCAATCCAGGTTACTATGAGGATGGGCGACCTGCAAGGAACACTCGGAGTCATGATAACAAAATTGGGAGGAGGAGAAGGAGGAGGAAGAAGAAGAAGAAGTTGGTTCTTATATGCTGCTTTTCTCTACCCAAAGGGATCTTAGAGCAGCTTACATTCGCCTTCCCTTTCCTCTCCCTACAACAGACACCCTATGAGGTGGGTGAGGCTAAGAGAGCCCTGAGATTCCTGCTCGGTCAGAACAGCTTTCTCAGTGCTGTGGCAAGGTCACCCAGCTGGCTGCATGTGGGGGAGCGGGGAATCGAACCCGGCACGCCTGATTAGAAGTCCGCACTCCTAACCACTACAGCAGACTGGCGGAGGCAGGCAGGCAGCACCAAACCTCCTCCAAACGCTCTTTGCCTGGCTGCCAGACGATCCTCCGATCCGGCTACACGAGCCCCAAAGAAAATAAACAGAGAAAGGGAAAGCGATTGCAAACTCCCTCGGGACTCCTTCGGGTAGTGATGGGAAGGGTGCCAAAAACAGCCCAGCCCAGCTCTGTCCACCTGAAGCCTCAGCAGGGGAAAAGATTCCAAGGAGTCGGCGTCAGAAGCAAACAGGCCTGCCCCATCGTTTGCAGAGCTCCCCTGGGAGGGCAGCCCAGGGCCTGTGATGAACCTTTAGCTTTGTGCTGAGAAACAGCTACCAAGAAGCCCAGGCAGGGGGGAGAAATCACAGACCTCTGGGCCAGCTCCTCACTCTGCACAAAAATCCCTCCCCGGGTGGAAGTGGCTTGAGCTGACTCACTTGTTCAGGTCCACCTCGTAGGTCTGCATGCGAGGTTTCTCTCCGGGATTGTCCGGGTTCCACCGGTAGATGGCGAACTTCTTGATGCGCGCAGGGGCCTCTGTGGCGACGGCAGCCGCAGCTGCTGCATGCGCTCTGCGGCAGACCTGGAAGACAGCAAGCAGAAGGAGCTGTCACAAACCCCTCCCAGATGAGGACACAGAGAGAGCAGGATTCAGAGGGGAGACAGCATGGAGGATCTCGCCTGTGAGCATTCCACAAGTGAAAGGATAATCTCTCTCTCTCGGATGACACCGGGGGGGGGGGGGAGAGGGGGGATTAATTGGCAGCAGCAGCAGGATTCCCTGAAAGCTGTGGGCTTCACCCTCTGCTTCCTCATCCCATCATCTTGTATGGTGGTGGTTCTCAACCCTCCTAATGCTACGACCCTTTGATAAAGTTCATCATGTTGTGGTGACCCCCAACCATAAAATTCTGCAAGTGTTCTTTCACGGAAATTAAACCAAAACTGACCAATGGTGTGAAGTTCCATTGTTCATCATCACTGTATATAAATTGGTTTTTTTCTGGGGTTTCTCTGTTCACTTCTGCCTCTTGTCCCACCATGCCCATCTCGCTTTTTCCCGCTGTTCCAGGCAGACGAACGCTCTATCTCGATCTACCCCGCAAGGCTGTTGTGTGGATGGCGCTCCCCCCCAGCCAAGCTGCTTGCTCTGCCGTGAACCCTGTGACAGGGTCATTCAACCCCCAAAGGGGGTCCCGACCCCCAGGTTGAGAACCACTGCCATCTAGGGCACTTACAGTGGACCAAGAGTAACTGGGTACAAATCCCTACTTCCAACTTGGAAGCTCACTGGGTGACAGAAGAACATAAGGGAAGCCATGTTGGATCAGGCCAAGGACCCACGCAATCTACATCATGCAATGGCCAAAATTGAGGCCACCAATGAGGTCAGAATTCCAGAAGCCCTCCCACTGTTGCCCCCCCCCCCAAGTACCAAGAATACAGAACATCCCTGTTCCAAGCAGAGTGCCTGGACCTTGGGGCTAAGAGCCCCTGATGGACCTCTGCTTCAGAGGCTTATCCAGTCCCCTCCTGAAGCAGCCAATGCTTGCAGCCACCGCCACTTCCTGTGAATTCCTCATGATTTAGATGTCACACTCTGTCTGGGGCAGAGATGCTCTGCATTCTTGCTTCGTACGGAGTGGGGGGAGCAGGAGATCAGTTCCTCTGGAGAAAATGGCAGCTCTGGAGATTGGGCTCCCTAGCATTATACTCCTCCGAGGTCCCTCCCCAGGCCCGACCCCACCCACCCCCCAGCTCCACCCCCAAAGTCTCCAGGTCGAATTCCTGGAAGGAGAGAAAGAGGGTCAGGAATAGGGTTGCCATTCCCCAGGCAGGACCTGGGGATCCCCTGGAATGACAGGTTCACCTCCAACCTATTTATTTATTATATTTATATACCACCCTCCCCGAAAAGCGGTATATATATACATATATGCATATATACATATATACATATTTACATTTACATATACATACACATACACACACACACACATATATACACATATACATATATATACATATACATATATATATACATATACATATACATACACACACACACATATATATACACATATACATATACATATATATACATATACATACACATACACATTCACACACACATATATACACATATATACACATACACACACACACACACACACACACATAATAAGCAGCCTAAAGAGACAAATTTCCGTGGAGTGAACATCTGCTTTGGAGATTGGGCTCCCCAGCATTATACTCCACCGAGGTCCTTCCCCAGGCCCGATCCCACCCACCCCCCAGCTCCACCCCCAAAGCCTCCAGGCCTGTCCCAATCCAGAGTTGTCAACCATCCCCCACATAGCCATTGTCAGGGTCGCCAGGTCCTCCCTGGGCAGCACCAGAGGACAGGGGTTACGGTTGCCACCTCCAGGCCGGGAAACTCCTGCAGATTTAAGGACCTCAACGCCACAGATGGCTCCCGAGCAGCCTTTCCTCCAGGGGAACGGAGCCCCTGAGCCTGGAGACGACCTGTCACCCCGGGAGATCTCCAGGCCCCACCTGGAGGTTGGCATGCTGAAGTCCTTGTGCGCATTGCAATGGAAGGCGGGGGGGGAGCCCCTTGCAGGAGGCGCCTGGCGGCCCTCGGCGACCCTGGAGAAGTGCGGCCTGCCTCGCCTCACCTGCGCCGCCACCCGCCGAGGGGCGCCCGTCAAGGACACGAGCCCCGCCCGCCCCGCGCTCACTGCCGCCGCCATCTTGCGCCTCCTGACAGCGGCCTCCGGAAGACGCGCCGGGGACTCCGTGACGTAGAGGAAGGGGAGGGGCTCTGAGGGGGCGCCATGCTGGGAGCGGCAGGGGCTACCGCCGGATGTGACGTGTCGGAGGCGCTCCGCCATGTTGGGTGAGTGGCAAGACAGCCGCCGGCCATGTTTGTAGGGAAAGGAGAGAATAAGATAAGCGGGCGGCCATGTTCAGAGTGGCGGAGAAGCGCGGGTTGTCTCCTCTGAGCCGCCGTTGTCGCGAATGGAGGCGTGAGAGAGAGACGGTCGGCGGCACTTCAATCAATAGCCCAGAGGACGCATGCGCAGTCAAAAGAGCCGTTTCTCTAGGGCAGGGGTAGTCAGCCTACAGATGTTCATGGACTACAATTCCCATGAGCTTATGGGAGTTGTAGTCCACGGATGTCCGGAAATACACAACTTCGCCACCTTGGCATTATTTTATTTATTTTTATTTATTATATTTATTATATTATGTTGGCAAATATATATAACATATATGATGTTGGCAAATGCAGGCAGGGGCTTATGGGAATTGTAGTCCACGGATGTCCAGAAATACACAACTTCGCCAACTTGACATTATTTTATTTTTATTTATTATATTATGTTGGCAAATATATATAACATATAATGTTGGCAAATGCAGGCAGGGGCTTATGGGAATTGTAGTCCACGGATGTCCGGAAATACACAACTTCGCCACCTTGGCATTACTTTATTTATTTTTATTATATTTATTATATTATGTTGGCAAATATATATAACATATATTATGTTGGCAAATGCTGGCAGGGGCTTATGGGAATTGTAGTCCACGGATGTCTGGAAATACACAACTTTGCCACTTGGCATTATGTTGGCAAATGCTGGTAGGGGCTCATGGGAATTGTAGTCCATGGACATCTGGAGGGCCACAGGTTGACTACCCCTGCTCTAGGGCCCCGTTGTGGTTATGACGGCCTCGAGAGTTGGGTATTGCGATTGCACACCGAACTTTAGGGTTCATTTCGGAGCGTCTCGGCTCCTTATGAGTGGCAAGAAAGAGAAGGCGAAATCTGGGGTTGCATCTCGGCTAACTTAAAAAAATGACAAGAGCTTATAGTAGTCGAAGCTCAGTGCATCCTGCACATAATAAGGCTGGCCAGATTGTGGCGCTCCAGATGTTCATGGGCTCCAATTACCATGAGCCCCTTCAAGCATGGCCAATTGGCAAGGGCTCGTGGGACTTGGAGTCCATTCACATCTTGGCCACTCCTTATATGACCCTTGTGAGAAATCCACAGTTGTGACATGAATCACTCTTGATGCAGAAGAATAAGCTAGCATCAGGCTGTTGCAACTCTGTATGACCCCCGGTTCTATGCATGGCCCCTTACATGCCCTTCTATGCATGGGCATTCTCAGACATCCATCTTGCACCGGAGGATTATTCTTACTCTTCTGCACCAGGAAAGAGAGTTCCATGGAACAAAGGGAGTCTAGCGCACGTCCAGTAGGGATTTAGAAAAGATCTTGCTTTCACGTGTGATTCTCCAAGCTCTCTCTTACATGAGACACTTTCTCTAAAAATCTTTGAGAGTTTCTTGTCTAATAACTTCAACCTCTTGCCAGGTAAAACTGCCGTTTGGAGCTTTGAGGAATCTCCTGCCTGTGACACAAAAATCTGCTCCCTGCTTGACTATTGGTCAAATCAAATTTATTACATTCACTCACAACCATAGCAAACAATGTGAAGGAAAAAGCACAGCATAAAAACAATCATATATACACATTAGAGCCCATTAAATATCTATTAACAAGTTCTACATACATAATAAAAAGGTAAAGGTATCCCCTGTGCAAGCACCGGGTTATATCTGACCCTCGGGGTGACGCCCTCCAGCGTTTTCATGGCAGACTCAATACGGGGTGGTTTGCCAGTGCCTTCCCCAGTCATTACCGTTTACCCCCCAGCAAGCTGGGTACTCATTTTACCGACCTCGGAAGGATGGAAGGCTGAGTCAACCTTGAGCCGGCTGTTGGGATTGAACTCCCAGCCTCATGGGCAGAGCTTTCAGACTGCATGTCTGCTGCCTTACCACTCTGCACCACAAGAGGCTCTACATACATAATACATAATATATAATAAATAAACATGACTCTTTGTAACAAAGGGTTACAAAGGTTTAACAACGAACTACTGATACTATAATAGTACAGAGAGACCCAACATGAGCAAGGTATTCGTTGACCATACCGGAATCCGTGGGGAACAAGATGGCAGCGTCAAGAATAATTTATCTTACAAAAATGGTTGAACAGGGAATGAAGCATTAATTAAAGGACAAAAGCTGAAAAGCGACTGTTTGTTCATCCGAAACTAGAAAAACACTGTGGATTTCTCGTGAATAATAAGAAGCCAAAAGTAGAAATCAAAATGGTACCAATGTAATAAGATATTTTTTTCTTATTAATTGAATATATTTCAAATTTTCAGCTTATCAGTATCCATAAATACCAGATATGGGCAACCAGAACAGGGCCTCAGGTGTGCTTATCCCGATTTCAGTGTCTTCTTCAGCGATTGCCGGTCAATATCTGAACAAAATATCACAGTTATCACATCTCTCCATGAATATGAACCAGTAAAACCTAGGCAAGAACTCTGCTTTTCACTGGGTACTGATAAGTTGAAAATTAGAAATATATTCATTGAATAAGAAAAAAGCTTTATTCCATTTGTGCCATTCTGATTTCGGTTTCTGACTTCTTATTGTTGATCCGGAAAGGCTGGCGAACTACGAAGCTACTCCAGTGTAATCGGGGATAACTGGAAACAACCGTTGGCTCACCATTCCTAGACGCTTTCTCCTCAAGGAGAGACTGTTGGGCAGACTGATTTGTTAGCATTTGCCAACCCATTATCTATCTCTATGCAGGATGAATTGCGTGTGTTCTGCTGGCTCTTTACAAGGTTTCGATTCGCTTCTTGAATTTTTTTTTCAGAATTGCAAACCGCAGGGGTTCGATTACCTGAGCTCTGTTACACTGGAACCCTTTACAGCAGGGGTAGTCAAACTGTGGCCCTCCAGATGTCCATGGACCACAATTCCCAGAAGCCTCTGCCAGCGAATGCTGGCAGGGGCTTCTGGGAATTGTGGTCCATGGACATCTGGAGGGCCGCAGTTTGACTACCCGTTTTACAGTGACGAAGAAGAAACAACTGTATGTAGAACTAAGAAGTTGCTTAGTAACTCGTTGGCTTCTGTTGCAATCGTCACTGACGTGGCTAACATGGGAAGAACAGATTCCTGGCCAGCTAGTAAGCCTTGTAATGGCAGGCCTTCTCCTTTAAAGCCATCAAAGATGGATAATTATCTACAGCAGGGTTTCTCAACCAATATACCATACAATACCATGAAGGCTGGTCAATGGTACCGTGTTGGGGGAGGAGGCGGTTTCAAAACAGCACCTCCCACCTTGGCCCTGCTGTTTCCAGCTCTGGGTGAATAGGGAACAAAAAGGCTTTTAAATATTTTAAGCAGATGCTACCCATCTTTGGGCAGGTTGACACACCTCCTCTCAAAAGTAACCAATGAAGGGCCTGGAAGAGGTGGGAAGGGGCGGGTCCAGCCATTGAAAAGTTTGCTGCCTAAGGTTCCTCTCACCTTAGGGGGGGGGGTGGCAGGGAGGTATTGCCAGCTGGCATCACTTCCTGGTACCTCAAAGCCTTAAAAATATTTCAGGGATACCTCTGTGGTCAGAAGGTTGGAAAAGGCTAATCTACAGCAACACAGGTCAACACAGGACATTACACTCTGCCCTCCAAACGGCTCGAAACCACGCAATTCTTCAGCTCGATGCTTTGCAGAAGGTCCACCATGTTAACGCTGGGCATCAAGAGACTGTCAAAATGGTTCTTTAAAGCATCAAAGGGCGGAAATGTTTCCAAAGCTTTCCGCTTCCCCTCCCAGTGTCTCTCTTTATGTCTTATTTCATTTCATGCTGACGATCCCCTTTGTTTCCATGCAGCGCTGAAATCCTTTCTTTCTTGTTTGTTTTCTTTTGGCAGTGTCCTTTTCTTTTGCACTCTTCTTTCCCTCCTCCCCAAGCCCACTTTCAAGTCAACACCAGCAGGGATCTAAACCTCATGCAGTTCTTTTTAAACCTCCCGCCGCCGGTCACTTACATTTTTTTAAAATTCAGCGATCCTAGATTAGTCTCGTATCGATAGACTCGTGCCGCTTGTCAAATAAAAACATTTTTTTTTGAGAAGGCTCTTCCCGCACTCCAGGTGTTTCTACGGTTTCCCCCCTGCGTGAATCCTCTTGTGTTTATTAAGGCTCGACTGATAAGAAAAGCTCTTGCCACAATCCGAGCAATTAAACGACTTCTCGCCGATGTGAACCTGTCGGTGTGAATTCAGGTGGCTGCTCCGTCTGAAGCTCTTCCCGCACGTCAAGCACTTATAGGGCTTCTCCCCAGTGTGGCCCCTCTGGTGTTTATGAAGTTCCGACACGTCCGGGAAGCTCTTGCTACAATCCGAGCACTGAAAGGGCTTCTCCCCGGTGTGAATGAGCTGGTGGGAGGTCAGGTGGCATCTCTGCCGGAAGCTCTTCCCGCACTCCGAGCACTGAAAGGGCTTCTCCCCCGTGTGGATCTGCTGATGGTTCGTGAGGTTGCCCCTCTGAGAGAAGCCCTTCCCGCACTGCGAGCACTTATATGGCTTCTCCCCTGTGTGGATCCTCTGGTGTTTTGCGAAGTCGCCACTGTGGGAGACCGTTTTGCCACACTCCAGGCATTTATACGGCTTCTCCCCCGTGTGGATCCTCCGATGCGAACTGAGGCTGCATTTCCAACTGAAGCTCTTCCCGCACTCTGGACATTTGTACGGCTTGTCGGCGATGTGAACTTTCTGGTGCATGGCCAGGTTGTCCTTCCGAATGAAGCTCCTCCCACACACCAGGCATCTGTACGGCTTCTCTTTGGTGTGGATCCTTCGATGGTCAATGAAGTGGCTGCTGTGGTAGAAACTCCTCCCACACTCCAAGCATTTATACGGCTTCTCCCCTGTGTGAATCCTCTGGTGCAAACCGAGGTTTCCCTTCCGGCTGAAGGACTTCCCGCACTCCGAGCAGCCGTATGTTTTCCTGCTGGCTTGGATCTTCTTCTGATCTTTCTTAAAGCTGGATACGCAGCTGAGCTTTGCCCACTTCAAGGGACGTTTATTTTCTTTTGGCGTTCGGCCTTGGGCTGGGATTGCAGGCAAGTTTCCGCCAACCAGTTCCTTCCGCTGCTTCTGTTTTCCTTCTTGTTTTCTTTTTGGCGGCCTCGGAGGTTCCGCCTCCAGATCCTTGTCTCCTTCTGAAGGCACCTCTCCCGATTGCTCCTGTCTTTCAGTCTCTGATACATGTCCTGCTGGAAAGGAGAGGCAGAAATCCAGTTAGAGCTCTGGGAAAGAAAGGCCACTTAGCCCAGCCTGTCATTACCAAATGGTACTTTCCGAAAGAAGAACTGGAACGCTCGAAAGGCCGCTGGATCGCTACAATGACAGGAGAGGGAAAGGACAACAGAGGGGACCAGACAAAAGGAGGACTATTTTTTTCTGCAGTCCAAGCCACTCTGGAATGCCACAACTACAGTGTTTTAATGGTCCCTTAATGTTTTTTTATTTCCTCAGCATTGTTCTAGAACAGGGGTAGTCAAACTGCGGCCCTCCAGATGTCCATGGACTACAATTCCCAGAAGCCCCTGCTGGCAGGGGCTTCTGGGAATTGTAGTCCATGGACATCTGGAGGGCCGCAGTTTGACTACCCCTGTTCTAGAATTTCATGCACTAACCTTGCTTTTCCGGTTTTCAAACAAAAGACGAAGAATAAGAAGTAGCGTTGGTTCTTATATGCCGCTTTTCTCTCCCCAAAGGAATCTCAAAGCAGCCTACATTCGCCTTCCCTTCCTCTCCCTACCCTGTGAGGTAGGTAGGGGTGAGAGAGCTCCGAGAGAACAGGGACCGGCCCAAGGCCACCCAGCTGGCTGCACATGGAGGGGGGACTTTGGTGATTCGGAAAGAATATGAGAAGAGGAGCTCAAAAGGTTGATGAGGTACCATGGTAACTGAACCAATGAAATACCCTTTTTTGTCATATATGATGCCATTAATTGCTAGAGAGTCTTGACCTTTGCCAAGGGGAAGAAAAAAGAAACCGTGTCATCCGTTTGCTTGGAGCGGGCTTGAATTAATACGGTCAAGAAAAATAAGGAACGCACATGCTTCTCTTGGTCAAACGTTCTAGAAATCTGTCTCACGTTATCGGTTAAGACACGGTGCATCGAGTATAGTTCGTTCACTCTTAGATTAGGCCTTTCTTAGCCTAGCTCATCAGCCAGGGGGCCCTGGAACCAGAGGAGAGCTTCCTAACAGGGCCAGTGGCCTAAAAATTGAGAACCTCAGGGCCTGTGGCAACATCAAGCAGCAGGAGGAAAACCCAGAGCAGGAGAGATCCGTCCCAGATGAAACAAAACAGGCTGAAGGATCATCCAAGAAGGAAGGAACCAGATTTGCGACTGCTGTCCCTTGGAGCAGGTGAATATTCGCTGTCATGCCTCAATGGGCCAGGATTTGGCTCCTCCTCAGGGGATCTCATCCACAAGGTCCAGCATGAGAACAGGACGGCTTTTATGGACTGTGCTCTCGATTAGACAAAATGGAAATGTACAGAACTCCCACAGAAAAAAAAACCCTGCAGAATGCACTGAGGTGGCCCTTTCACTTACCTGACAAGGAGATACCTGCACACCCTCCTGATTCTTCAAAGCTCTGGAAGAACCACGTTTCTCTTGGAAGGGGCCGTGCATCAAGGAACGGCCCAGGGGCCCAAAGTCCTTCCAGGGGAACAGAAAACACCAGGATGGCATTTAGACACTCCATGCAAAACCAAAAAGGGAGCGAAACCCCCAACCTTAACACAGTCAGGAACTCAAAAGCTGAGCTATAAAACGAAATAAAATGTTAACAATCATTTATTAAATTGCACCAATATTAGGTTAAAAACAAAGTCAAAACTATATTTAAAAACTATACAGATCTAACTGCACATGAATAGACCGAACGTGTTTTGACCCTACTGGGTCTTCCTCAGTGGTCAATATTATTAAATAATGCACTCTTATCTAAAACTGAGAGTGGTGTTCCTAGATATTACCTATCTTAGAAGGTGGGCCTCCAAAAAGAAACACTAAAAAGGTAAAGGTATCCCCTATGCAAGCACTGGGTCATGTCTGACCCTTGGGGTGACGCCCAATATTTTCAAGGCAGACTCAATACGGGGTGGTTTGCCAGTGCCTTCCCCAATCATTACCGTTTACCCCCCAGCAAGCTGAGTACTCATTTTACCGACCTCGGAAGGATGGAAGGCTGAGTCAACCTTGAGCCGGCTGCTGGGATTGAACTCCCAGCCTCATGGGCAGAGTTTTCAGACTGCATGTCTGCGGCCTTACCACTCTGCGCCACAAGAGGCTCTAAAAAAAAGAAACACCAGACCAGTATTTTGGGGGGCTACCCCTAACAGATTTCCCCTGACCACCCAGCTATGCTTCATAATTGGTTTTAGATAAGAGTGCATTATATAATATTATTGATCATTTACAATCCAAGCGTGTTTATGGTCTCAAGAACATAGGCAGGCTCTTGGAGGGGGCACTGAAATGGGAAAAAGGCCTCCTTTGAAAATGAGAGAAAGCATTATTTGGAAGAAATGACCCAACAGGCCAAGACCCTTACCCAGAGAGGCCCCCGTCTCGTAATTCTCCTGCATGACTTCCCAGTAAAGAGTTCTTTGGGCCAGATCCAGCAATGCCCATTCCTCCCGCGTGAAGAACACAGCCACCTCCTTGAAGGACCCGAGGGAACCGGAAGAAGGATTTCCCCTGTTCACCTTCTCTGATTGGACGCAAGTAGCTACACAAGAAAGCAGAATCCCACAGGTGATTCCTTTGAAAGAAAAAGACAGAATATCAAACGGATGGCAAGAAAACAGAACTGCATCTTTGCAGACTCTGGATTTCCCCATCCTGGACTTCCATTCTACTCTCCAATTGTTGTGTAGTGACAAGTATCTTTAATTCCTATCTCTGAGAGAGAGAGAGAGGCCTTTAATGACATTAACAGACCCAGATATCCTTCCATAATAAGCACTGCCCTTCATCCAGGGTTTAAGATCTATCGACACCAATATCCTGAGCCAACTATAAAGATAGTTATGCTCCAAGTCCAGATATCTGTGCTGAAGAAGAATTATTGAAACAAGCTGAACCAGATGTTTGTCGCTACACGGCAGCTGGGGACTTGAATTGAAGTTGAGAATATTAAAACTGAATCCATTGGAGTTAAGAATATCTAAACCAGGCTTTCTCAACCAAGATTTCAAGAAACCCTGGGGTTTCTTGACAGAGCTGAAAGGGTCTCCCGAATGGGGAAAAAATGTTAAATGTTTATTGGGGTCTTCCGAATGGGTGGGAGTTAATTAATTTTTTTTTAATTGTTAAACGTTTATTGGGTGATATGACCATACATGGTCATGTTGACCCAACCCCTCCCAAATTGCCAATCCTGGGCCTGGAGGGGCTGGGGAGGGGCCCTGGGTGGGTGAGTATACAGCTGTGCTTCCCAATTATATTCTAGTCAATCTGGCCCCTTCTGAGGTTTCTTGTGGCCCGCAGAATGTTTCAGGGGTTTCTCAGTGGTAAAAAAGTTGAGATCTAAGCTGACAACTGTATGAAGATCTTTTCTTCCTTACATTATTGTGTATAGCCAGCAATACACAGATTGTGTCTTTTTCTACTGCTGGGTTCTGTGTATCCTTTTTTGTACATTTTTGTTGCAGACTGCCTTTCCTCCCTTCTTTTCGGTTATCTTGCTAAGGGGGCCAAGATCCTTACCCAGAGAGGCTGCCGTCTCGTAATTCTCCCACATGACTTCCCTGTAAAGAGTTCTTTGGGCCGGATCCAGCAGAGCCCATTCCTCTTGCGTGAAGAACACGGCCACCTCCTCAAAGCACACGGGGGGCCCGGAAGGACGATTTCCCACGTTCATCCTCTCTGTCTGTCCCCGAGTACCCACACAAGAACTGCAGAATCCCACTGCCGAGTCCTTTAATAGAAAAAGACAGAATATCAAACCGAAGGCAAAGAACTGAACTGCGTCTTCACAGACTCTGAAGAGTATCCCGCAAGTCATACGGAACCTGGGGAGAGCAGAGGAATACAGATTTTGAGAAACGTACCTAACCAAACATCTCTTGAATCCTGTTTGCTTTCAAACTGCACATGGAATTCAGTCTGAGCAGACAGGGATGGACTCTTCCCCTCCCTACAATAATCTCTTGTACCTGTTTTCTCTATAACAGGAGTAGTCAACTTGTGGTCCTCCAGATGTCCGTGGACTACAATTCCCATGAGCCCCTGCCAGCAACAGCTGGCAGGGGCTCATGGGGATTGTAGTCCACGGACATGTGGAGGACCACAAGTCGACTACCCCTGCTGTATAAATACCAATAAAAATGCCTGTGGAACAGGAAAAAAACACCAGTTCTCCCCTCCAGCCTCCCTTTCTACTTTCAGACCTGCTACATTTGAGCTGATTTTTGTTATTTTTTACTCTGTGACTCTTATAACACAAATAAAGTGCCTTAGGGCTCACAGAAACGTAACTGGGACCTAAATTAGAGGCAGTGTAGCGGAGTGGTTAGTGCGCTGGACTTGGAGACCCGGTTTCTGATCCACGCTCTGCCACGGAAGCTCTCTGGGAGATTGTGGGCCTATTGCTCGCTCCGGCTAGCCTCCCTTACAGGGTTGTTGTTGTGGGGATAAAATGGAAGGGGGCAGAACATCGCGGTGGGGTGTTCCGGGCCCCCCATGGTGCAGAGTTGTGTGTGTGGATCTGTCTCCCACACTAGCCATTTTTGGGGTCGGCCCCACTTTCTGTGGCTGCACCCACCACCCGTCAGAATTCCACAGGTGCCGACAGGCTCAAAAGTTTCAGGACCCCAACCTGGAGGGAGGTGCCTTTCCATGAGGCCCGGCCACAGCCTGCAGTGCTACGCCCCTGGCCCAGGTAGGCTGAGGGCAGGGATGCCAATTCCTGGAGATTTGGGGGCGGGGCCTGAGGAGGGGCCTTGGTGGGGCAGAGTTGAATCTTCTGGAGGTCACCGGGCCCTACCCGGAGGGTGGCCACCCTAACTGGTTGCCTAGCAGCAGAGAGGGGAGGGAGCAGAAGTGGAGTGGGGAGGGGATGGACTAAAACAAGTGTCAAGAAGGCCCACTGGAAACAGCGGGGGACGCTGGAAGATGATGGGAGGCAAGAACGCCAATTGACTTGCATGGGCTCCATTGAAATATATTGCAGTAGACCATCTGGCAGGGACTGCCTTGGAAATGGGGTGCAATTGGGCAGGGGCTCCTTTGGAACTGGGGTGCAATTTGGAAGGGAGGTGCAATTTGGCAGGGGCTGCCTTGAGACTGGGGTGCAATTCGGCAGGGGCTGCATTGGAAATGGGGTGCAATTGGGCAGGAGCTCCTTTGGAACTGGGGTGCAATTTGGAAGGGGGGTGCAATTTGGCAGGGGCTGCCTTGAGACTGGGGTGCAATTCGGCAGGGGCTGCATTGGAAATGGGGTGCAATCTGGCAGGGGCTGCATTGGGACTGGGGTGCAATTGGGCAGGGGCTCCCTTGGGACCGGGATGCGATTTGGGGCCGATGCTTTCCTGCCTCACTCTGCCCCATCCGCGGAGCCCACCTGGCGACCAAAACCAAGTGCAGCACCCCCACCCCACCCACCCCGGGGTGGCAAGACCTCCCTACCAAAGGCTGCTCCTCCGCGTGGTAGGATCTGGCCCTGGAAGCCCCCCTGCCCGCCCCAAGGAGCCCTCTAAATCCAGGCACGGGTTTCCTCCCCCCCCGCGCCCCTTCCTTGCCCCAGATCTCCTGCAAGGAGCTCCCAGCGCACCTTCTCGGCTGCAGCCGCGCAAAAGCCCGATCCCTCCCCCGACCCGGGAGGGCAGAGCCGGAGGAACCACCCGAGCAAACCCGGAGGGACGCCCGCGATCGTGGGAACCCGCCCCTTCCATCTCTGTGCCTGGCCGGCCGATGGAAAAGCGAAATTGGACTCGCGCGGGCTTCTGGGAATTGTAGTCCGCGGCCTGCGGGGGGGCAAAGGGACGTTTGCTGTCTGTGACCTTCAATCTGCAGCAAGGGTAGTCAAACTGCGGCCCTCCAGATGTCCATGGACTACAATTCCCATGAGCCCCTGCCAGCAGGGGCTCATGGGAATTGTAGTCCATGGACATCTGGAGGGCCGCCTTTGACTACCCCTGTCCGGTTCTGTTCATCGTGCAACTGATCCGTCTCTTGCCCACGCTTAATAATTTAGGGGCATACTTAAAGTTAAGGAGGCCAACCTCCAGGCGGGACCGGGAGATCTCCTGGAATGACAGCCCATCTCCAGACTGCAGAGGCCAGGCCCACTGGGGGGAATCTCTGCCCTCCCCAGACGCCATCCCCAAATCCCCAGGACTTCCCCAACCTGGAGCTGGCAACTGGACCCCCTATCCATCGCCCACAGGGGCCAGAGACGACCATGCGCGGGTCTGAAGGTTAGACCCAGAATGAAGAGTTGTTGGCCTTAAAGAAGCAAAACCGGCCTCCCCCAGAGCCAGGGCTTTTTCAGACTGGGCCCCGTCCCGGTGGAACCCTCTCCCTAGGGGTGGGACACTCTCCCTCTGGGGCCTGGTGAGCATGATGATTACTGGCCCCCCTGAACTATTTTTGCTTCATTCCGCCTCTCTCTGATCTTCCCCACCCCATCATTACTATTACTATTACTATTACTATTACTATTACTATTACTATTACTATTACTATTACTATTACTATTACTATTACTATTACTATTACTATTACTATTACTATTACTATTACTATTACTATTACTATTACTATCACTATTACTATCACTATTACTATTACTATTGCTGGCTCCCCTGACCTTTTGCTTCCTTCCACCTCTCCCTGATCTCCCCCACCCCATCATCATCATCATCAACATCATACTAATAATAATTATTATTATGATTATTATTATTGGCTTCCCTGAACTTCCTTTGCTTCCTCCCGCCACCCTCCGATCTCACCCTCCCTATTATTATTATTGTCATTATTATAATTATTATTATTGGCTCCCCTGAACTTCTTCGGCTTCCTCTCCCCAATCTCCCCCACCCCATCATCATCATCATCATCATCATCATCATTATTGTTGTTGTTGTTGTTGGCTCGCTTCCTCCTTTGCTTCCTCCCGCCTCTCCCCGATCTCCCCCTCCCTATTATTATTATTATTATTATTATTATTGGCTCCCCTGAACTTCCTTTGCTTCCTCCCGCCTCTCCCCGATCTCCCCCATCATCATCATCATCATCATCAGCTCCCCTGACTTCCTTTTGCTCCCTCCCGCCGGTCTCCCGCGCAGGCCGCCCCCCTCTCTTGCGCGTTCGAGTCCCCGGAGGTGCCGCAGCGGCGCGCGACGGGTTAAGCGCTGTGGCTGTCTGGTGGGGAGAGGGGGGGGACCAGCTGTCAGCCCGGCCGGGCCCCTTCCTGTCCTGGCCCCGCCCTCCCTCCCTCGCTCGCTGCCTGCCTGCCTGCCTGCCTGCCTGGTCGGAAGGGCTGCGCAGGGAGCCCTGACTGCGCCACTGGCGGCGGGCCGCGGAGCGCTGGCGGAGAAAGCGCGCAGGGCCCGCAGAGAGACGCGCGAGCCTCCCAGCTTGCAGCCGGCCCCGATCCGCGCGCTCCTGACCCAGAGCTCTGGCCGGGCTCGTCCCGGCGCCCTTCCTGCAGGTACCCCGGCCTCGGTCGCGTCATGTGCGCGCATGCCTCGCGCCTCGCCCGGGCGCCGTGGGCGGCACGCGCTGTCCGAGGTGCAGAGCGGGGGGGAGCCCGGGAAAGCTTGCAGCAGCCCGACCCCCCTGCCCCTGCCATGAACACCAGCCTTGCAGAATGGGAAAAGGCACCCCAGGGAAGGGGAACCAAGCAAATTTTTAGGGGGAGGGGGGCAAAAATCTTTTTGGCGAGTGATTTAGATCTTGGTCACCGTGTAACCCTGAATGATTCCGGGTGTTGGTGGCATTTAGGAATAGTTTCATTTTCTATTGGGATAGTGCTTAGGATCCCCGGTGCTTAAGAAGGAATTGCAGATTCCTACCCCCACCCCCTGGTCTGCAAATAATAATAATAATTATTATTAAGAGCCTCTTGTGGCGCAGAGTGGTAAGGCAGCAGAAATGCTGGCTGAAGCTGTCTGCCCATGAGGCTGGGAGTTCGATCCCAGCAGCCGGCTCAAGGTTGACTCAGCCTTCCATCCTTCCGAGGTCGGTAAAATGAGGACCCAGCTTGCTGGGGGGTAAACGGTAATGACTGGGGAAGGCACTGGCAAACCACCCCGTATTGAGTCTGCCATGAAAACGCTGGAGGGCGTCACCCCAAGGGTCAGACATGACCCGGTGCTTGCACAGGGGAGACCTTTACCCCCACCCCCAGCCCCATTGCACATGGATCCTTAATTTTTGACAGTTGATAGTTAGGAAAAAAAATAACTGGTGAAGGCAGAAGACTAATTTAAACAATGGATATTTTATACAGCTGGATTTTAATCCAGTAGTGTATTATTATTATAATTATAATTATTATTATTATTATTATTATTATTATTATTATTATTAAGATTTGCACACCGCCCTCCCGATGCTGGCTCAGGACGATGAACTATATAGAACATTATACAATATACAAAAAGTAAATAAAATGCAGCCATTTAACTCTCAAGCAATTCTTTAAAACACTTCAAAACATCGAAACTGAAGCAGCTGTCCGGTCATAGCTGACCACATCTCCCCCCAGATGTTCTCCTTGGGCAGTTCCTAGAGACCAGTAAGATTTGGGGGCAGGAAGAGGGATAATCTTTGGAGAGCCAAACCTCCCTAAGGGGGCTGGAACGGATGGCCCCTTTGTGGTCCCTTCCAGCTCTTTGTGATGGTGATTGTGATTCACAATAGCTTTCAGGTTCAAGACCCTGTGAGGGAGGTGGGGCTGAGAGAGCCCTGATAGAACAGCTTTATCAGGGCTGTGTTGAGCCCAAGGTCACCCAGCTGGTTGCATGTGGGGGAGTGGGGAATCCAAACTGGCTCGCCAGATTAGAAGTCCGCACTCCTAACCACTGCACCAAACTGGTTCTCTCACACCAGGGTGGGGAGCTGTGTTCGTCTGTCTGCAGCTGTAGAAAAGAGCAAGTGTCGAATTTGTCAGGCAGAACACCCCTGAGGGCTTAATTCTTCCCCCCAAGGGTTAACCTGTATACTAACTAACTGGTTCCATCTTGCAGGTGTTACTAACTGGGCCCTTACGACCCACAGGCCTCATTCAAGGCCACTGGGAAGGGCCTCTACCTGAGATGTAGGGAGACACAAGGGAGGGGAGAACCTGAGCGGTGAGGTGATTTTCTAGAGCAGGGGTAGTCAAACTGCGGCCCTCCAGATGTCCATGGACTACAATTCCCAGGATGGACTACAATTCCCAGATGTCCATGGACTACAATTCCCAGGAGCCCCTGCCAGCATCGCTGGCAGGGGCTCCTGGGAATTGTAGTCCATGGACATCTGGAGGGCCGCAGTTTGACTACCCCTGTTCTAGAGGGTTCTGGCTGGGTCACTGTCGTCACCTGATTCAAGTAGACCAAAAACTAAAACTGCCCAAAGAATTTGAAGGAAAGACTAGCTTGCATTTTGAAAGATTAGTGGCCCACACCGATGAACAGTTGACAGCGATAGTTGACAGCAGTGTAGAAGAATGCTTGAATTGAGGCCTGCTTTTTCATGACAGTGACCTTGGCCACATGGTGCAATACTCATTGTGTTAGATAGTTAAGCTAGCACATTTCTTGTTTTCTCAGCAGCTTGAAGAACAGTTTTTTTTTTATCCAAAGTAGTCTCAGAGCGATTTCCCTTCCTCTCTTGAAAACAGAAACCCCTGATCTCTGACAGAACTGCTCTTGGAGGACAGCTCTAAGAGAACTGCGGTAGGCCCAAGGTCACCTAGCTGGGTGAGTAAGGAGTGCAGAATCAATCCTGGGTCTCCCGATTAAAAGTTATTGCTTTTAACCACAACACCTTTACTCTGTTCTGGTTCAGCCTCACTTGGAGTCCTGTGTTCAGTTTTGGGCACCCCAGTTGAAAAGGGATGTAGACAAACTGGAGCGTGTCCAGAGGAGGGCAACAAAGATGGTGAGGGGTTTGCAGACCAGGACGTATGAGGAAAGGTTGGGGGAGCTTGGTCTGTTTAGCCTGGAGAGGAGACAACTGAGAAGGGATCTAATAACCATCTTCAAGTATTTAAAAGGGTGCCATATGGAGGATGGAGCAGAGTTGTTTTCTCTTGCCCCAGAGGGACAGACCGGAACCAATGGGATGAAATTAATTCAAAAGAAATTCCATCTAAACATCTGGAAGAAGTTCCTGACAGAGCAGTTTCTCAATGGAACAGGCTTCCTCGGGAGGTGGTGGGTTCTCCATCTTTGGGAATTTTTAAACAGAGGGTGGAGAGCCATCTGACGGAGAGGCTGATCTGTGAAGGCTCAAGGGGGTGGCAGGTTACAGTGGGTGAACGATGGAGTTGTGAGTGTCCTGCATGGTGCAGGGGGTTGGACTAGATGACCCAGGAGGTCCCTTCCAACTCTATGATTCTATGATATGAAAGACCTCTTTGCCTGAGACCTTAGAGAACAGCTGCCAGCCAGGGGAGACGAGATTTGACCTTGATAGGTCAAGAGTCCGAGTAGACAGCCTCTTGGCATGGGCTGTAGCTGAGGATAGGAACTGAAGGTATCTCAAGGAGTCTGCTTGGTCCATGGTTCAACCCCAGCATCTTCAGTTGAAGAGTTAAGACTGAGACCCTGGAGAGCGGCTACCAGAGAGAGTAGACAAGACTCACCCTGATAGACCAGTCAGGTAGAAGGCAGGTTCCTGTATAGTCACGTGACCAAAGGTGCCTCCGAACCAAAAAAAAAGATGATTTGCTTGTAGCCCTGTGAGGAAAGGCTGATGGACTTGGGAATGTTCAGCCTGGAGAAGAAGAAGAAGAGTTGGTTCTTATATGCCGCTTTCCCCTACCCGAAGGAGGCTCAAAGCGGCTTGCAGTCACCTTCCCATTCCTCTCCCCACAACAGACACCCTGTGGGGTGGGTGAGGCTGAGAGAGCCCTGATATTCCTGCTCGGTCAGAACAGCTTTATCAGTGCCGTAGTGAGCCCAAGGCGACCCAGCTGGTTGCATGTGGGGGAGTGCAGAATCAAACCTGGCATGCCAGATTAGAAGTCCACACTCCTAACCACTACACCAAACTGGCTCTCAGCCTGGAGAAGAGAAGGACTTGAGGAGTTGAGGAGGGGGCAGGGAGCAATTCCTGTTGGTAGCAGAGGAGAGGACCCATAGTAATAGGTTTAAACTATGTGTAAAACAGCACTAGCTAGATTTCAGGAGCGGAAAATTCAGAGTAGTTCAGTGGAATCGGCTGCCTAAGGAGGTCGTGAGCTCCCCTTCACTCAAGCAGTGGCTGGACAGATACTTCTCCTGGATGTTTGAGGCTGATCCTACATTGAGCAAGGGGTTGGACTAGATGTCCTGGAGGACCCTTTCCAGATCTCTGATTCTATTTTGTTCTAAGTTGTGAGTTCTTCTTCAGCCTGTGCTCTGATGTGCTAGGTTTTCCCCCCCACCTGTGTGGGTTCCTTGGGTTGTTTAAGGGGAATATTTCTGAAAAGCATTGAAACTGTTTCAGTGTGAAATTTTTCAGTCTTAGGAAGGTAGCAGCCCTATTCATCTGCAGCAGAAGAGCTAGATTCGAATCCGCAGCCTGGTGAAGACAAACAAATGTTTCAGGATGTAAGCTTCCGAGAATCCAGGCTCCCTTTCTTCAGGCGTCTGCCGCTTGTATTTCTTTCTTTCAGGGAAAAGAAGCTCCTGTTTCGGATATTTGTTCCGTTTCGGCAGAAAACTACTTCCTCGAATGGTTCTGAGCCTGCTCTGTCTATCCAACCAATGGGGCTTGTCAGAGTGCGAGACGTGCCTATATAGAGAGGTGTGATTGGTTGTTAGGAGCAGCACGTGTTCCTCCCTGCTGCCCTCCGGTGGTAAACCGTTGAAGGTGCAAGTCATTGCACCTTGGCGGAGAGTTGAAAAGCTCGTCTCTGTTTCGTTTGGTTGTTGCGAATCTCGAGGGACTTGCTGTTGAAACGTTTCAGAACTTTTGCTCGCATGGACTTGCACGCATAAAGAGAAGGGCGTCACCTCTTCCCGGCGTGAAGGGACCCCCCCCCCCCCCCGTTAAGCGCCGGGAGACAAAATGGCCACCTTGAATTGGCCTTTCCAGATTGTCCTACAACAGGGCGTGAACCCGGCCGTGAAAAACATGGGGCCACCGCAAACGAGGCCTCCAGAAGAGGACAGTGTGATCCCGCGTGTCATCCAGGTGGGGACGATCGGGGAGTTTCTAGGCTGCGAGGCCCCCCCAAAGTTGACTCAGGGACCCGAGGAAGGGTTGGCCCAGTGTTGGGAAGCCCAGTGGCAGGAGGTCTTGAAGGCCGTGCAGCCCCTGACGACCGGGCAGGAAACCCCACAGCCGCTGAGAACTTCAGCATGGGACGATACAAGGGACTCCTCCGAGGTAATCTCCGATACTGGCCAGTGGCCTACAGGAGAAGGAGACCCTCAGCTCCTCGCGGAGGATGACAGAGACGGTCTACAGGTGATGAGCGATCCAGACAACGGAGGGAATGGGACAACGGAGGAAGAGGCTGTGAGAAAGGAGGCCCGGGATGCGGAGATGCAGCGGCAATACTTCCGGCAACTGCACTATCAGGAAGGGGAAGGACCCCGCAAGCTTTGTGTGCGACTCCAGGAGTTTTGCCGCGGGTGGCTGAGGCCCGAGAGGCACACCAAGGAGCAGATCCTGGAGCTGGTGGTCCTGGAGCAGTTCCTGGCCGTCCTGCCTCAGGAAATCCAGAGCTGGCTCAGGAACTGTGGCCCTCAGGCTTGTTCTCATGCGGTCGCCCTTGCGGAGGATTTCCTGAGGGACGAGCAACAAGAGGACAAGGTAAGAGAGGGGGGCTGGCCGAATTTAGTTTCGGTTATTTCCTACCCGACCCCTCATAGGCCAGTGCTGCTCGCCTGCCCTACATTTACTCCAAGTGGGAAGGTCTCCAGAAATTAACCTGATCATCCAGAAGTGATCATCAGGAGGGTGACGCTCTGGTTTTTTTGTGCCAAGCTCTATGGTTAGAAGCCAATTCTTCCATAGAGATTTGCCCAAAAGCCAGACCATCAGCATCCCCACACACACATGCCATTATCACATCAGTGCATCGGGTTAATGTCATGAGTCCTTCCAGCTTTGGTTTACGTTCCTGGAATGTGCCGCCCTTCCCCACTGGGCGCATTGACCCACGTGGCAAGCCAACTCCCTCCCCATCCAGAGCTCTGTGGTACCACTTCTGTAACCATGGCGACCGCCTCAGCCTGCATGAGGGCTTTCTTGTGTCCCTCCTTCAGAGGAGGGCCGCACCCTGACCACATGGGTGTCTCCTGGCCGTGGGAGGGTCCCGAGAGACATAGGCCCTGCCCTGTCCCCTCAGCAGGCCCCGTCTCTCCCCCAGCTCTCTAGCTCTGACCCAGGTTCTACTCCTGCCCTACCCCACTCTACCTTCAGAGAAATGTCATGAGGGAGAAATGTCATAGTTTTGATGAAGACATTTCATAATTTGGGTGGCTAATTCACTCATGTGCTTTATAGAGAGGGGAAAGTTCACCACAAGGTGAGATTTCCTTAACCTTAACGACAAGAAGATCCATGCAGAGGCCAAGGAGGGCAGCTTTTACCTGAGGAACTAACCCCACCTTTGTTGTGTCACCTTGCTGGGAATCGTTCTTTCTCTTACAGATGGTGGCACCTTGTGACGTGGTTTTGGCCTCCTCTGACCAAGAGTGGTCTCCCTTGGACTCCAGACTGAGATATTTCGGTGGGGAAGCTCAGACGGAGGACCGGAGGGATTCCAGTTTAACAGGTATGTCCTTGCTGCATTCAAGGGGAACGATGGTGTATCTGAAGACTAGAGCCCATGGTTTACAGCAGGAGCGGCCAAAATGTGGCCCTCCAGAGGTCTATGGACTACAGTGACCATGCATGGTGCTGGCAGGGGCTCATGGTAATTGTAGTCCATGGACATCCGGAGAGCCACAGTTTGGCTTCTCCTGATTTACAGGAAGAAGGTTCTAGGTTCAATGTTTGGTGTTGTCATTGAAATGGACCTCAGAAGATGGGAAAGATCCCTCTCTGCCCAGGATACTATAGGCCAGTGCAGGTGATACTAATCTAGATGGACCAAGTATAAGCCAGTGTAGTTTATTACGATGGCTCAAAGGAAGAGACCCATTTGTTGCCAGAAGGTCCCAGGTTCTATCCCTGGTGTCTTATAATCTGACAAGCCGGATTTGATTCCCCACTCCTCCTTCATATACCACCAGCTGGGTGACCTTGGGCTAGTCACAGTGGTCTTCGAGCAGTTCTTTAGAATTAATTTCATTCCATTGCTTCTGGTCCATCCTGTCAACATATACTGCCTCTGTCAGAGACTCTCAGCGGTTTAAAATAAAAGGCTAAAACAACCCATCCCATAAAACTCCCAAATATATTAAAAGATGGCTATTTTGCCGTTAACTCCCCGTCTCCATTCCCCTGTCCAACGGCAGTCAAGAGCTCTTTTGTTAGGGGCAAGGGTCCTAATCAAACTAATTTTAGAGGATCCACTCTGGGACCTCAGCCCGGCCTCAACCATATGCCTGGCGGAAGAGCTCCATCTTGCAGGCCCTGCAGAAAGCTGACAACTCCGGCAGGGACCTTAGCGCTTCCGGGAGCTTGTTCCACCAGGCTGGGGCCAGGGCTGAAAAAGGTTTCCTTGTAGAAGATCATTCTTCTTGTTGTAAGACGCCTTGAGACCTTTTTGGAGATGGGTGGCCTAGAAAAACAAGGAAGGAAGGAAGGAAGGAAGGAAGGAAGGAAGGAAGGAAGGAAGGAAGGAAGGAAGGAAGGAAGGAAGGAAGGAAGGAAGGAAGGAAGGGGAAGGAAGGAAGGAGGAAGGAAGGAAGGAAGGAAGGAAGGAAGGAAGGAAGGGGAAGGAAGGAGAAGGAAGGAAGGAGGAAGGAAGGAAGGAAGGAAGGAAGGGGAAGGAAGGAGAAGGAAGGAAGGAGGAAGGAAGGAAGGAAGGAAGGAAGGAAGGAAGGAAGGGGAAGGAAGGAGAAGGAAGGAAGGAAGGAGGAAGGAAGGAAGGAAGGAAGGAAGGAAGGAAGGAAGGAAGGAAGGAAGGAAGGAAGGAAGGAAGGAAGGAAGGAAGGGGAAGGAAGGAGGAGGAAGGAAGGAGGAAGGAAGGAAGGAAGGAAGGAAGGAAGGAAGGGGAAGGAAGGAGAAGGAAGGAAGGAGGAAGGAAGGAAGGAAGGAAGGAAGGAAGGGGAAGGAAGGAGAAGGAAGGAAGGAGGAAGGAAGGAAGGAAGGAAGGGGAAGGAAGGAAGGAGGAAGGAAGGAAGGAAGGAAGGAAGGAAGGAAGGAAGGAAGGAAGGGAAGGAAGGAGAAGGAAGGAAGGAGGAAGGAAGGAAGGAAGGAAGGGGAAGGAAGGAGAAGGAAGGAAGGAGGAAGGAAGGAAGGAAGGAAGGAAGGAAGGAAGGAAGGAAGGAAGGAAGGAAGGGGAAGGAAGGAGAAGGAAGGAAGGAAGGAGGAAGGAAGGAAGGAAGGAAGGAAGGAAGGAAGGAAGGAAGGGGAAGGAAGGAGAAGGAAGGAAGGAGGAAGGAAGGAAGGAAGGAAGGAAGGAAGGAAGGAAGGAAGGAAGGGGAAGGAAGGAGAAGGAAGGAAGGAAGGAGGAAGGAAGGAAGGAAGGAAGGAAGGAAGGAAGGAAGGAAGGGGAAGGAAGGAGGAGGAAGGAAGGAAGGAAGGAGGGAGGGAGGGAGGGAGGGAGGGAGGGAGGGAGGGAAGGAAAGAAGGAAGGAAGGAAGGAAGGAAGGAAGGAAGGAAGGAAGGAAGGAAGGAAGGAAGGAAGGAAGGAAGGAAGGTCAAAACTTGTGGGAAGGCTGAACCAAGTTGACCTAGGAGCTCTATGCCACCTGGAAGGATCTGAACCTGGGTTTCCCAGAGGATTCTGGGATTCTAAGCCCTGTGCCACCCTCACTGCCGGTATCACGGTTCTAATTTAAGACAGTCCTACTCCATATAAGATGCAACAATAATATAAAACCCAATGAGAGCAAGCGCACAATGGAAGTAGACACCAGTTACCTTAAATGCCGAGTTGTAAGCCGCCCTGAGACCATTCGGAGAGGGGCGGCCTTAAAATCAACCAGTCAATCAATCAGTTGCGTCACGTGGTAAGGGACGTACTTGCAGAGGAGCGTCAAAAAGATCAGATCTATTTATGGAGGAGAGGGTCTATCCAATCGATATTAGGACTGAGAGCAAAGAGGCGCATGACCAGGGGAGAACTGTTGCCTTCTGTCGCCACGGGGGCCTTTCCAAAATCTTCAGGCTGACCACACTGGGGAACAGGATATTGGGCGAGGCGGGCCCTCTGTCTGACCCTCGGGGGGCTCTTCTGATGTTCTTCTCTTGGCCACTGGAAGCCAACCTCATTCTCTCTCTTTCTCCGGTCCAGGGAAAGCCAGATGTCTGCATGTTTATCCCATTTCACCAGGCGAGGGATCTCTGAATGGGAATAACTGGGGTCCTTCTCAGCAGGGGGGTTCTGGGCCGCCGGTCCCCGTCGGGCTGCTCTCGGGACAGTTCGGGTGGCTCGAAGGCCGCCGCGGGCCTCAGCAGGCGCACGAGACCGAACCGCCTCCGACTTGGGAGGAGATCACTTACTGCGGCGAAGGGGGGTACGAAACCGAGGTGCGCTTGGAGGACCACAAGCAATGGTGCCTCGAATGCGGCGAGAGCTTCCTCGACGTCCCGCAACTCGTCGAGCACCAGAAGGCCCACGCGCATCCCAGGCGCCCCGAGTGCCCGAAATGCGGGAAGAGCTTCCGGGACGTTTCGCACGTCATTCGGCACCAGACGGTGCACACGGGGGAGAAGCCGTTCAGCTGCTTGGAGTGCGGGCAAACCTTCACCCAGAAGCCGGCCCTCCGGCGCCACCAGGAGAAACATCGGGGAGGTGAGCCGTGGAGTGGTGCGGGTCGAGAGGGGCGTCGTAAGAGAAGCTCAGAATCAGCGGCCCGTCCGGTCCAGCCCTCTGGGTCCCGCGGGGGGCCACAACCCAGGGGCCGTCGGGAGGGCCCCCAGCAGGCTAGAACCGGGTCGTTCTGTGGGCGGATGATGGCTCAGCGTCCCCTCCGTCCGTCCCTGGGGGGGTGATATCTGGTGGGATTCGGTTGTTGGTTTTCTGCCACTGTAAATCTTGGGCATTGAGTGTATGCATGGTGGAGTGGTTTTTTAAAACTGTTTTTAGGGGTGATTTTATTTGGGTTTTTATGCACGTTTGTAACCCGCCTTCAGCCTTATTGGGAGTGGCAGACTAGAAATTTTATAATAACAACGACAACAATTCCAGAGGCCGTCCCACCGTTGCCCCTCCAGGTACTAAAGATACAGAGTATCACTGCCCCAGACTGAGTCTTCTATCTGTCCCTTGTGACTCTTGGCTGCTAATAGACCTCTGCTCCAAATGTTTATTCAAGCTCCTTTTGAAGCAGTTCACCCATTCCTATGGCAGTGAATCCCTCTAGATCAGTCTTTGGGCTTTGAGAAACCCCAGAATTGTGAAGAATATGGTTGGGAAACATAGCTATGGACACAGCCACCTGGGGTCCATCCCCTTTCCTCCCCCTCCCCGCCCATCTTTGGCCATTTTGGGAGGGGGAGGGTTGGTCAACATAGCCATGTATGGCCGAATCGCCCAATAAAGGTTTAACAGATTTTTAAAGGATTAATTAACTCCCACCCATCCTGGAAACCCTTCCAAGGCCATCGAGAAACTCCGTGTTCACGAAAGCCTGGTTGGGAATACCTGGTATAGATGGAACAGTCTGTTTGGGGCAGACATGCTCTGTCTCCTTGGTGTTTGGGGGGTAACAGTGGGAGTCCTTGCCCTGCTGGTGGACCTCCTGAAGGCACCTGGGTTTTAGCCACTGTGACACAGTGTTGGACTGCATGGGCTGTTGTCCGGATCCAACGTGACCTCCAAAGAGCCAGCTTGGTGTAATGGTTAAGAGTACGGACTTCCAATCTGGCAAGCCTGGTTCGATTTTGCACTCCCCCACATGCATCCAGCTGGGTGACCTTGGGCTCACCACGGCACTGTTAAAGCTGTTCGGACTAAGCAGGAATCTCAGGGCTCTCTCAGCCCCACCCACCTCACAGGGTGTCTGTTGTGGGGAGAGGAAAGGGAAGGCGACTGTAAGCCGCTTTGAGACTCCTTTGGGTAGAGAAAAGCGGCATATAAGTACCAACTCTTCTTCCTCTTCAGTAATCTCAGGGCTCTCTCAGCCTCACCCACCTCACAGGGTGTCTGTTGTGGGGAGAGGAAAGGGAAGACGACAGGAAGCTGCTTTGAGACACCTTCGGGTGGAGAAAAGCAGCATATAAGAACCAACTCTTCTTGTTCTTCTTCCTTACACCCTTAACCATTAACCCATGGAATTCCCTGCTGCAAGAAGTGGTGACGGCCACCAACACAGACAGCTTCGAGAAGGGATTAGATAAACATCTGAAGCAGAGGTCCATTCATGGCTCTTAGCCCCAAGGTCGAGATCAGGGATTCCCAGCCAGGGGTCCGCGGGAGCTCTGGATGGGGTCCGTGGCCTTTCCCGTCCTGCCTTAATGGACCCTGCCATTTTAAAAAATCCAGTTTTCACCCGCTTTCACCTCCGTCCAAACAGGTCTCCAGAGCCAACCTCTGCGCCAAAGGAGCCTCCCCCTCCGCAGGCGTTCTCAGTGTCCGCAGTGCGGGAAGACCTTCCGGGACTTTTCTCACGTCCTCCGGCACCAGACGGTCCACACGGGCGAGAAACCGTACAGGTGCCCGGAGTGCGGACAAGGCTTTACTCAAAAAACGGCCCTCAACAGGCACCAGCAGAAACACCTGGAGACCAAGCCCTATACAGGTATTACGGAGTAGGGCGAGATTTGGGAGAGAAGCGGGACGAATTCAGAGCTGCTAGAATCCAGAGCCAGCTGGGTGTCGTGGTTAGGAGTGCAGACTTCTAATCTGGCCAGCCGGGTTCGATTCCTCGGTCCCCCACATGCAGCCAGCTGGGTGACCTTGGGCTCGCCACGGCACTGAGAAAACTGCTCTGACCGGGCAGGGATTTCTGGGCTCTCTCAGACTCACCCACCCCACAGGGTGTCTGTTGTGGGGAGAGGAATGGGAAGCCGACTGTAAGCCGCTTTGAGCCTCCTTCGGGTAGGGAAAAGCGGCATATAAGAGCCAACTCTTCTTCTTCTTCAGTAATCTCAGGGCTCTCTCAGCCTCGCCTCCCTCACAGGGTGTCTGTTGCGAGGAGAGGATTGGAAGCCATTTTGAGACTCCTTCCGGTAGAGAAAAGCGGCATATAAAAACCACTCTTCTTGTTCTTCTTCAATAATCTCAGGGCTCTCTCAGCCTCGCCTCCCTCACAGGGTGTCTGTTGCGGGGAGAGGAAAGGGAAGGCGATTGTAAGCCGCTTTGAGACTCCTTCGGGGAGAGAAAAGCGGCATATAAGTACCAACGTTTCTTATTATTTAAGGTATTATGGTGGCCTTGGCAGCCTGGCGCCTAATGACACCTTGCCTGAGAAAGGAGAAGGTCTAAGCCAGGAGTAGACAGGCCGGTTCTGCCCCCTCCAAGTTGCAGAAACCAGGAGAGAACTCAAGAAAGGAGAGGGGGAGGAATGGAAGGGGCAGTTCCCTAGCTTGTGGCCAAGTCCGTTAAGGCATGAGGGAAAGGACCACGGACCCCTCTGGAGCTCTCGTGAACCCCTGTGGGTCTGTGGACCCCTGCCTGGGAATCCCTGGGTTGTGCTGATGACAAGAATGTCGTTACCGTTGAAGTTGCCACCACAGTCTTGGTTTGATTCTCTCTCTCTCTCTCTCTCTCTCTCTCTCTCTCTCTCTTTCCCACTGTATTTACCCGTCTTCTCCCCTGCTACAAAATGGCTGCCGCAGAAGGCGGCGCCAACCACACAACGGCTGCTGCAGGAGGAAGAGCCGCACACACAGAAGCTCCTGGGTGTAGGTTTCTTCTGTGAGTACGGCTTTTCCTTCTGTAGCAGCGATTCTGTGGTTAGCTCCGCCTTCTCCGGCAGCCATTTTGTAGCGCGCTGTGTCCGAATTCCCAAGGTTTTCGCAGGCCCGAAAAAAGGTTAGGGACCTCTGGGTTAGGATACGTCTCCAATCTGCCTTTTGGAGGCAGCTTACAATGAATAAACAAAGATGAAATCCACCATCTCTGTGATCCTAAACATGGTTGCATCCTGCAGCAGCCACTATATGGCTGGCTCTGCCTTCTGCAGCAAGTCAGACGGTTTCGAAGGCTGCGGGTCACCGAGTCATTCGGGGCCTTCTTGAGGAATCGGCGAACCAGCCGTCAAGCAGACGAAAGCTGATACCCGAAATTAAACCTTGTTGGTGTTTACGGGGCCACCAGTCCCAAACTTTGTTCTCTCCCTGGTAGTTTTGCTTCTGCCGATAACCCATAACACACGGTGTGATTCCTGCAGGGATTTCCTTTCTTTCCACAGGCAACGGGGACCTGGGTGCGTTCCACAAAAGCACCCGCTTGAACCCGGTGGAATCGGCACACAGGGTGTCGGGACCCTCCCGAGAGAACGCCTCCAGCACCCTTGCAAACCGGAGCCGAGCAGGTCACCAGCCTCTGAAGAAACATCACGGGGACCTCACGCCAAACCCAGGAGGTAACAGACTCTTGAAAAAAAACCTGAGCCGCCGGGGTCAAAAGAACCACTGGTGTCTCACGTGCGGGAAAGGCTTCCGGGACAAAGCGGACGTCATCCGGCACCAGCGGGTCCACACGGGCGAAAAACCCTTCGAGTGTCTGACCTGTGGGAAGCGGTTCGCGGCCTCCTCGACTTTATACAAGCATCGGCTCGTCCACAAGCAACCCGATCTGAAACCCGGGTGAAACGACCTTGCAGAAGGCCCGGAAGGAAATGGGGCAGGGGGCTGAGGGGCAGGGGTCTTGGGAAAGGGTGGCTTGTACGAACAGGGAGAAACACTAAGGACAGTCACGGGGGAAGCGGGTTCTCGGACGCGGTGTGCAGCACAGCCGGCGAAATTTTTGTCTCCGGTTTCGCCCTCTGGAAATACTACGGATAACGGTTCTTAAATTATTGAAACTGTTCGTACGAATTGTTGTTGTCGTTCTTGTCGTTACAGACAGTAGCACTGGGCAGGGGGGTACCTCCCCTTGATTCCCCCCCCCCCCCGACTGCAGGTTCGTTTCTCGCCGTAAATAAACCCAATTCAGTGACAAATGGCAATCTGAGTATATGGGCCTGGGCGTAAACGGGGAGCAATGAACTTTGTCCCTCAGAATCCAGATCCCGACTCGCCCGTGAAAGCTTAGGCCTTGAATAAAATGTCATTGGTTTTTAAAAACAAACAAACATCAAGAAGAAGAAGAAGAAGAAGAAGAAGAGTTGGTTCTTATATGCCGCTTTTCCCTACCCGAAGGAGTCTCAAAGCGGCTTACAGTCGCCTTCCCATTCCTCTCCCCACAACAGACACCCTGTGGGGTGGGTGAGGCTGAGAGAGCCCTGATATCACTGCTCGGTCAGAACAGTTTTATCAGTACTGTGAGGAGCCCAAGGTCACCCAGCTGGCTGCATGTGGGGGAGTGCAGAATCGAACGCGGCATGCCAGATTAGAAGTCCGCACTCCTAACCACTACACCAAACTGGCTCTCAGCCTGGAGAAGAGAAGGTGGAGAGGGGACAAGATGGCTGTCTTCAAGTATTTGAGGAGTTGAGGAGGGGCAGGGAGCAATTCCTATTGGTAGCAGAGGAGAGGACCCATAGTAATAGGTTTAAACTATGTGTAAAACAGTACTAGCTAGAGAGCCCTGATATCACTGCTCGGTCAGAACAGTTTTATCCATGCCGTGGGGAGCCCAAGGTCACCCAGCTGGCTGCACGTGGGGGAGCACAGAATCAAACCCGGCATACCAGATTAGAAGTCCGCACCCCTAACCACTACACCAAACTGGCTCTCGAGTTAGGAGCCAGGATTCCCTGGCTGGGAATCCTTGATCAAGACCCTGACAGGCCATGTCACTTTTCTTCCGCTTCGACGGAGCAGAAAGGCCGATCCACACAGGGCAGGTCTGGAGCCGCTGCACCGCCTGGTAACTGGCAGTTGCCCCCAGATTCGTTCTACAGTCACGGACGGACGTGACTCAGCGGTTTTCGAGCCGAGCGCTTTGTCCTAATGTGCACTTTTCTAGCTGAAGGTGCCAGGGACCGAAATAGAACTTCTGTATCTCCTCCCCAAATAGCAGCATGGCACGCGCGGAAAAAGCAGCGAGAATTCTTCGTCCCGCAAGCCAAAGTCCAGCAACTCCCATTCCCCTTTTCTCACGAAAAAGACCCTCTTTACATGCACGGGATACAGTTTGCAGCAGGGATCCCCCAGTCGGTTGCCCATGGACTCTAGAATGCCCACTGGGACTTATTCGGGTGCCCGAAAGGTGTTTTGACGGAGTGGGCAGTACCGGACTGACTACTGGTGATTTGATTGGCTGTGCAGATTTTTTTAAATGTTGCTTTTGGCGGCAGCTGCCACCATGGCTCAAGGTTCTGCCTCAGCCTTTCTCTACTTTTTTACCATTGAGAAATCTTAGAAACATGTGTCAGGCTTCAAGGCACCCCAGAAGTGGCCCAGTCGTCCAGAATATGGTTGAGAAGCATCGCTGTATACACCCGCCCAGGGTCCCTCTCCTTCCCACCCCCTCCAGCCCCATCAATGGCCATTTGGGGAGGGGGGCAGGTCAACTAGACCAGTGGTCCCCAACCTGCGGGCCGCGGCCCGGTGCCGGGCCGCAAAGGCCATGGCGCCGGGCCGCGGCTCCCTCTCCCCGCCCCCCCCCAGTAAAAAACTTCCCAGGCCACAAGCTTGCGGCCCGGGAAGCTTCTTACTGCGGGGAGGGCGGGGAGAGGGAATCAGGGACAGGCCGCGCCCGTGCGGCCCGCGGGTGCGGCCCGATCCGCGGGTGCGGCCCGCGGGTGCGGCCGGGCGCGGCTCGCGGGCGCGGCCCGATTCGCGGGTGCGGCCTGCAGGCGCGGCCCGATGCCCTGCCAGTCCCCAGCCTAATAAAGGTTGGGGACCACTGAACTAGACCATATATGGTCATATCATGTTTAACAAATTTAAAAAATATATTAAAAAATGGCTCCCACCCTCCCTGGGCCTTAACAAAACCCTAGTTGAGAAAGCCTGTGCGTGACTGAGGTCATACTGTGACAATGAAGAAGAGTTGGTTCTTATATGCCGTTTTTCCCTACCTGAAGGAGGCTCAAAGCGGCTTACAGTTGCCTTCCCAATCATTTTGTGGCTGGCTTGGCCTCCTGCGGCAGCCATTTTGTCACACCCACCATGCTGTCGGAATTCCAGTTGCGCCTGCTGGTTCGGAAAAGTTGGGGACCCCTGGGTTACAAGGTTGGACTAGAACTTGGCAGAGCATTGTGGAAGATCACGGCATGACCTTGGGCCAGCCCACTTAAGCTACCTCACAGGGTCGTTGCTGTGAGGATAAAACTGAGGGAAGCTGCGAAGGCAGGGTATAAAATGAAGGAAATAATAGAATAAATGTTGAGTCCTACACGGCTCACGATACAGCCACCCACTTGAACGAACGAAATGCTAGTTTCTTTCTTTTTGGGTTTCAATTGGAATTCCAACGTTTCTCCGGTCAGACGGCGAGGAAAAATACCCGCCCCATATTTCTACACTGGGCCGCTCTTAAAGCTCAGTTTATTGAAAGCAACGTCAAGACGGTCAAACACCACTGCGGCGACGGCCGCCAAACAAATGCCACGTACGAACACTGGTCAAGCAGAATAACAGTTTACTTCATGACAATGCGCGCATCTGGTACGCTCCTCTGTGGGCTTCCCACAGCAGGGGGAGGGGAGAAACAGATGGAACAACTTTTAATTTCCTTTTTCCACAGGTGGGTTTATGTGGGAAAGGGAGGGGAATCCATTCTGCTAATCAATCACATCTGTGAAGAGAAAAGTTAACGTACTGACGGATTTCCCTTCATTGAAGCGGACGGTGTGTCAGGAATGGAGATCAGGGGAAGCCATCACCTCAAGCATTGAAAGCAATCTTTTTGGGGGGAATGAGAGGCAGAGCGGGTGACCCAAAGGTGTAATCCAGGGGTGGCTCTCCTGATGTCCGTGGACTACAATTGCCATGAGTCCCTGGCAGCATTATAGAGGGGCTCATGGTAATTGTAGTCCAGGGGCACATGGAGAGCCAGAGTTTGACCATCCCTAGAGTATACCTTTGGACTACAGTTGCCCATGGACTACAATTACCATGAGTCCCTGACAAGATTATACAGGGGCTCCTGGTAATTGTAGTCCATGGATACCTGGAGAGCCACAGTTTGACCATCCTTGGAGTAGATCTTTGGACTACAGTTGCCCATGGACTACAATTACCATGAGTCCCTGCCAACATTATACAGGAGCTCCTGGTAATTGTAGTCCATGCGCACCTGGAGAGCCACAGTTTGGCCACTCCTGGTATAATCTGTGAGGCACAAGCCAGAGGGAAGACCTTCTAGATAAGTCTCAGTGAAAAACAGGGGCAGAGGGACCCTTATCTTTTATTAAAGGGCATGAAAGAGTCAGTTATTAAAGGGCATGAAAGAGTCAGTTGACTTGTCCACCTTGGACAAACGTGCCAGCCAGTGTGCTTCAGCATACAACCCTCATCACTCACTGGGTTGGTCACACGCACCTCTCCCAACCCAGCACCCAGCACCCACTTGGGGCTCCCTCGGAACATCTGCTCAGCCAACGCCTGCAAAGAAACTGAGCCGAACCGGCATCCGAGACTACATCGAACTTTCGATTTGGGAGCTTCCCTCCAACGTTGCAGCGAAGCCCAGCTGGGTCAGGTGCGTGCCTTCTTCCACCTGGATTCCAAGGGGTCTTTTTCCAACCTGAAACCTGGAGCAGGAGGAGCTTCTGGGAAGGGCCGTGGCTCGGGGGTAAAGCATCTGCTGGGCGTTCAAGAGATCAGGTACTCTTGGAATCTCCAATGGAAAGGGGGTGGCAGGTTCCGATGGAAGAGAGCTCAGCCTAAAACCCCTGCCAGTAGAACAAGACTGACCTGGATGGACCAGAGGTCTGGTTCATGTGCGAGTGGTGGTGTCAGCAGCATGTGGCCAGTCTAAAGTGTCTGCGTTGAGGGAGTTCAAGGACAGTTTGGGCAGGGTAGACTTACCCTTTCCTGCTGTTCCCAGTGTTCAGATTTATGGCAAATGGTCTTCTCCCCCATCCCCAAAAAAAACCCACCACAGGAAAAAGGATACTATGTAGGTAGGAATTCCATCTGTGTTTTCTGCAATCCTATAAGGGGAGGTTTATTACAACTGGCTACGGTTTGCTCAGTTTCTGAAACTGGGTTCTATGGCTACACACACACACGACAACTCCCTCTTCCCCCCCTATCAACTTTAGGCCTGCTAGTTGTGGGGATGCATGAACCCAAAGGGAGCAAGCATTCCAGACCTTTAGACCCTTGGCCTGCACCGAATTGTGAATCAGAAGCTACAGCTTCTCCCTGATTTATGACTTCTTGGTCAAAACAAACTTCTCATCTAGCACGCTCCTGCGTTCCCTCCCCAAATTGCCAATCGGTTCTGAAAGAGCCGGAGCTACCCATGGTCAAAGACGCAGGAGGTGCAGGAGGAGACAATGAGTCCATCAGAAGATGACGAGATGGCGTCAACCATGGGATCGGTGCCAGGTCTGCTGACAGCAGCGGTGAAACGACCCCATGGCTTCAAATGGAACATTCCAAAATTCCGGCAAATAATTCATTCCCTTGAGAAATGTCTTCCCCATCCACGACCTTCTATGATGAATGAAGTTTCGTTACAGCACCAAGTACCACTTAAAGACGCAGAAGTCCTCGCGGAAGCTTATTCCCACGTCTGAAAGCTGGCCTAAGTAATGTGTCGGAGTGGATTTTTATATACATGAGCGGCACCGAGACAGACCACTACGAGAGCTCTGGTTGACGTCTCCCACCTGCTGCGGGTCGCCCGCGTTAAAAACCGCGGGATGTCAGGTTCGCGACGGTCCCCAGAAAGATTTGCAAGATGGCTTTGTATTTTCTGTTTCGAACAGGAACAAGAGCCCCGATCCCACGCCAATTCGGACAGGAACGACGACGACAAGATATCCTCGTCTGTGCGGATTACGGGAAAGGTGTAGTCAGGGATGGAGCAGAAAGTTCGCCCACTGATTCAAAGGGAAAGCCGTGGTCTCCCAGCTCTGCCCGTCAACACACAGAGGCATCTGTCCATTCTCTTATCACGGTGTGACCGGACTGAGAAATCGCTACTTTACCGCGTCCCCCGAAGACACCATGCGCAAGACACAGAGGGATCTAGAACTAAAACGAAACTATCTTTTCCCATGGCACCTGTTTTTCCTTCTCCTCGTTCAACTCCGTCCAGGTATCATTTTTCCTTACCTCTGGGAAGGGAGTTAAGCCACGGCAAAGGTCTGTCAACACGTCTCGGACGAGGAACGAGACGAATTTTTGCCAGATTGACAAGTTTTTTTTTAAAATAATCTTTCATAACATCTCAAACCCCACGTGAGATTTCTGGTGATTAAAGAGCTTATCTTGCCGCACGAAGGTTTTCTGGCACACGGAGCACTCGTACGGTTTCACCTCCGTGTGGGTCCTCTGATGCCTCCCCAGCTTTTCTTTCTGGAAGAAGCTCTTCCCGCAGTCCGGGCACTCAAAGGGCTTCTCCCCCGTGTGGATCCTTTGATGCCGGATGAGCTGGGCGCTCTGGCAGAAGTTCTTCCCGCACTCGGGGCACCCGTAGGGCTTCTCCCCCGTGTGCATGCGGAGGTGGATGTCGAGGTACGATTTCCGGCTGAAGTTCTTCCCGCACTGGAGGCACTCGAAGGGCTTCTCCCCCGTGTGCATGCGCTGGTGCCGGATCAGCTGCCCCCTCTGGCAGAAGCCCTTCCCGCACTGCGGGCAGGCGTAGGGCTTCTCCCCCGTGTGGATCCTCTGGTGCCGGATCAGCTGGCCGCTCTGGCAGAAGCTCTTCCCGCACTCGAGGCACTCGTAGGGCTTCTCGCCCGTGTGGATCCTCTGGTGGGTGACGAGGGAGGACTTGTTGCTGAAGCTCTTGGCGCAGTGGGGGCACTTGTAGGGCTTCTCGCCCGTGTGGATCCTCTGGTGGGTGACGAGGTGGGACCGGGTGCTGAAGTGCTTCCCGCACTGGAGGCACTCGTAGGGCCTCTCGCCCAGGTGGATCTTCTGGTGGGCCAGCAGGTTCTCCCTCTGGCAGAAGCTCTTCCCGCATTCGAGGCACTCGTAGGGCCTCTCGGCCGTGTGGATCATCTGGTGCACGATCAGGCCTGACTGGTGCTCGAATGTCTGCCCGCACTTGCGGCACATGTGGCTCTCCTCCCCCACGGGGAGGATGCCCAGGGGATCCGCCATGACGGTCTCCACTTTCTGGATGGAGATGCCCCACAGGCTGATGGCCTGGGACCACGGCTGCCTGTCTGGCTCCAGGCCCTGGTCGCCGGGCTCCGGCTTCACGGAAACATCCCCGAAGGGCGCTCCCGGGAATGTCCTCAGTGATCCCGCCAACTCCGAGTTGTCCGGAAGAGTGGCCCTTTCCTCATTCTCGCTGGCTGAGCTGTCACCTGGTTGGGAGGAGGGGAAACAGGAAGGGGTCACGTCATGTGATGGAGAGAAAGAGAGAGAGAGAGAGAGAGAAAGGAAATGGTTAGCAGGAATAAACACTAGAGACATTAGATGGCCTTCTTGCCTTTTCATCTGCAGGGGAGGTTGCTTTTGCAGCCAGGTGAGAGGCAATGTGGCGTAGGGGTTAAGAGCAGCGGCCTCTAATCTGGAGAGCCAGGTTCAATTCCCCACTCCTCCACATGCAGCCATCGGGGAGACCTTGAGCCAATCACAGGTCTCTACGAGCTGTTCTGGCAGAGCAGTTCTCTTAGGACTCGCTCAGCCTCACCTACCTCACAACAGGGTGGCCGTTGCGGTGAAAGGAAGGGAAGGCGATTGTGAGCCGCTTTGAAACACGTGAGGCCTGCTGGTTGACCTTGGGTTAGTCAGGGTTATTTCAGAGCTCTCTCAGCCCTGCCCCCAAGGTGCCTGTTTATTTATTTTCATATTTATATACCGCCACATTCCATTCAGACTCAGGGCGGTTCACAATAAAATGATAAAAACAGCATTGTTGTGGGGAGAGGAAGGGAAGTTAAACGTATAAGCCACTTTGAGACACATGAGACCTCCTGGGTGACCTTGGGCCTGTGACGGTTCTCTCAGGGCTCGCTAGATTAGGAGCCATGGCATAAAGCAGGGCCTTTTCTGCTGCAGTGCCTCTCCTGAATGGCTCACTCACTCTCACAGTGCTGCGGAGTTGCCAAGGAAATATCCTCTTGAAATCTTCCTGGGGAAATCTCCAGTGATTCTTCTGGCCAGGGGATTTCTAGCCTCAGAGCCTCCTCTTTGATCTCATTCACAGTTGTGTCACCTGTCGAGAGAGGGGAGAAACAGGACACCTCAAGGCCTCTCTCCCGCGAGTGGGGGAGTCCATGACCACGTCATTAAATTGTAGCATCCGAGAATGTTATATAAGAAAATGCAAGAAATGCAAGAGTTTTCAGCCTTTGAAAAGTAACAGTGATGTTTCTAGTCCTCAAGGCTGCAGGAGGAAGGCTGAAAAAATTGCTGGGAGGGAAACGAGTACAGAAAGAGCCATGCCCCACTGGTCAGACCCCACCTGGAGTCCTGTGTGCAGTTCTGGAGGCCTCATTTCAAAAGCGACATGGACAAAATGGAAAGGGGGCAGAGGAGAGCGACGAGGATGATCTGGGGCCTGGGGACCAAACCCTATCCGGAAAGGCTGGAGGACAGGGAATGTTTAGCCTGGAGAAGAGGAGGTGGAGAGGGGACAGGATGGCTCTCTTTTAGTATTTGAAAGGTCGTCACTTGGAGGAGGGCAGGGAGCAGTTTCTGTTGGCAGCAGAGGAGAGGACCCACAGTCCTGAGTTTAAAAAAATCTGCAGTCAGAGAAGTTCAACAGTGGAACAGGCTACCTAAGGAAGTGGCAACCCCCTCCCCCCAATCTTTAAGCAGCACTTGAACATATATTTAGAATGAATTTATTCATATATTTTATGTATTTATATTTCTAGGCCACCCACCTGCAGAGGCAGTCTTTAGGCTTATCCTGCACTGAGCAGAGGGTTGGACCAGATGGCCTGTCTGGCCCCTTCCAACTCTATGACGATTCTATGATCCTACAACAACAGCAAGGCCAAGCTGCATTGACTGCAATGCACATCTCAGAAGCCGGCAGGGGAAATGGGCTCTCTGGCCTCCCCCATTCATAGAACGAACAAAAATTTCCATTGGTAGATTTCCCCAGCCAATCAGATCTGATGTGATGCCATTCAGAACAAGGGCATGACTTCCTGGGGCAGTCGGATGGGTGAACCTGGAAGTCACAGAACCACCTTGGATGGTGTTGTGAGACTGCACAGCCAATCAGGTTGGGCTTTGTGGTGATGTCACTGGGAATAAACAACGTTGCTTCAGCAAAGGAAATGCCTTGTGAGCAGACGGAACTTTTTGGAAGGCAGCTGGAAAAAAACATCGGTGAAAAACGGCCAGACCCGTGTGCACACACGGGAATTCTGAGAGACAAAATGGTTGCAGAAAAAGCTCTTCTCAAAACTGAATTGCTCGACTTATCATAGACGCAAACCCAAATCCCACCAGCCCGCCAAGAATATTCCCGATTCCTCAGACATGAATCAACCCACCTGCAAAACCTTCCACTTCCTTAGAATCACGGATGAATGCATCTTCTCCTCCTTCTAGCCAAGAGATGAGCTCTGGTTTGGGAATCCATAATCCTTGAGAGGAGGAGACGGAAAACAAGGAGATAATTCCGGGACCTTCAGATACGAAAACGGGGAAGAAATCAAGGTGCCACCACACGAGTTCACCTCGACGCTGGGAGTGTGTGGCTTAATGCTTGATTTCTGAGCATGCAGAAGCCCAGTTCACTGAGAAGAAGCTTAAACCCCCACCTTCTGCAATGCAGTGGAGATCCAAATGAGGCCTACTGACACCCGAGAACCAAGTCCTCCAAGCACAGAATCCTGCTCCGTATTGTAATGCCCCTGGACAGATCTTGGGTGCGGCCTAATTTGGAATACCGTGCCCAGTTCTGGTCTCCAGGGGTAAACATCAGGGGAAGGTCTCAGCCTCTATGCCCTGTTGCGTGAGGCAGGAAACTGGACTTGGGGAACTGCCAGTCTGATTCAGCAGGGCGCTTCTCACGTCCTTACCTAGAGCAGCCACATTGTCATAGTTCTCCATCATAACCTCCTGGTACAGAGCTCTCTGGTCTCGATCCAGCAGGGCCCATTCCTCCTCAAAGAAACAAACGGCCACCTCCTCGAACGTCACCAGGCCCTGGAAACAGAGGAACGGTTACGGTGGGGACGGATCCAAACTTCTGCACTGGCAGAGACTCCTGGTCGTTGTAGTCCAGGGGTAGTCAAACTGCGGCCCTCCAGATGTCCATGGACTACAATTCCCAGGAGCCCCTGCCAGCATTCCAGATGTCCATGAACTACAATTCCCAGAAGCCCCTGCCAGCATTCACTGGCACGGGCTTCTGGGAACTGTAGTCCATGGACATCTGGAGGACCGCAGTTTGACTACCCCTGTTGTAGTCTGTGGACATCTGGAGAGACACAGTTTGGCCCCATCCCAGATTTCGGGCCTTCCAGTGGCAGAGATCGGTCATGAAGAATACAGGCAAGGAGACTCCCTCCCCCTTTACCCTGGCATGAGCCTACTGAGGGGGCCTCAGACATTGTGACTAGAGCATGCTTAAAGGTCCTGCCCCACCCTTGTGGCATCTGGATCCCCCTGGGGTCACCCATCGCTCTAGCGTTGCATCTGTTACACTGCAGGATATTGGTGAACGAGGACCATGGGTCTAGTAGGGTCTAGTTATCCCTGCCATCTTTGTCATTTTTAAACTGTGGTGATTGTGTTGTATTTATGGGCGAGATTGTCATCTTGCTGTCTTTTTTATTCTGTTGTGAACCGCCACAAGCTGGATGGATGGATGGATGGATGGATGGATGGATGGATGGATGGATGGATGGATGGATGGATGGACGGACGGACGGATGGATGGACGGAAGGATGGACGGACGGACGGATGGATGGATGGATGGATGGACAGAAGGATGGATGGATGGATGGATGGATGGATGGATGGATGGATGGATGGATGGACAGAAGGATGGATGGATGGATGGATGAATGGACGGACGGACGGACGGACGGATGGACAGAAGGATGGATGGATTGACGGACGGACGGACGGACAGACAGATAGATGATCAAAGTGGCTTGCAATCACCTCCCCATCCTCTGCCCACAACAGATACCCTGTGAGGTAGGGAAGGATGAGAGAGCTCTGACAGAACTGGGACTGGCCCCAGGTCACCCAGCTGGCTGCATGTAGAGGAGTGGGGAATCAAACTTAGAGACACCTGTTCTTACCCACTGCAAAGGGAAGGCAGGATAGTAACGTGCTGGTGTCAAGGCCAGGACTGGGGGCAGCAGACTCAGAGAACAAGTCAAAGGGAAAGTCTTCTCAGCCCCCGAATAAGCTCACCCTGTTGTCCTGCCACTCCTCCTGCCATGCATGTTGGGAGAAGCATGGGGTGCAGGTTCCCAAAAGCAGCAAAATACAGCTCTTCAGCAGCTCATGATCCAACAGGTGGGGACCCACGGCCAACCGGAGGGAGGCCACTGGCCAAGAACACTCCCCCATCATCCAATGACAAACCATCCCACCCATGTCTCCATGACATTCTCCTTTCTCCCCCTCCGCCCCGTCCTTACCTGGGCTGGATCCAGAGTGGTGCAGAGAGGAGACGGATTCGAATCTAGTCTCAGGGCTGTCGTTCCGCTGACTATCGGGGAGAGGAAAAAAATGACAGAAATGGTTATTATGATAGGGTGAAACAAACAAAAGAAATCCTTTACCTTGGAAGCACAACACCATCACAAAATAGTGTTCTGATTTTGGCCTACCTTGCCTGATTCAGGTAGGCCAAGAACTAGAATTGGCCTAAGAATTCGGAGACCAGTTTGGATTTTGAAGGAATACGGGCCCAAGCCTATGAAATGCTGACAGCAACATAGAGAAATACTTAAGCTGAGGCCTGTAATTGATGCAACATTCAGTGTATTAGGCAGTTACGTTGGCTGTTGTTATTCTCTGAGCTGCTTGGTTTTAGAAGAAGAAGGAGCGTTGGTTTTTATACCCCACTTTTCACTACCTGAAGGAGTCTCAAAGCGGCTTACAATCGCCTTCCCTTCCTTGCCTGAGGAAAAGGGCATGCACATGAAAACTCACACCTTGAATAAACCCTTGTTGGTCTTAAAGGTGCCACTGGGCTCAAATTTTGGTGTCCTCCCTGCAACAGACACCCTGTGAGGTAGGTGAGGCTGAGAGAGCCCTAACAGAACTGTTGTATGAGAACAGATCTAACAGGACTGTGACTAGCCAAAGGTCACCCAGCTGGCTGCACATGAGGGAGGAATGGGAAATCAGAAACCAGTTCTCCAGATTACAGGCTGCCGCACTTCACCACGACACCAAGCTGGCTTTAGAGAACCGTGTTGCTTACTATGGTTGCTTTGGGTTATGGTCTTAAGGTTCTAACGTCGTTTTAATATTCTAATTTTAAACTGTTACAAACCGCAACGAGCCAGCTCTGCCAGAAGTGGCAGGCTAGAAATGGAAGGAAACAAACAAAAATAAATAAATAAAATTTGTACATGCTGATAACCTGATGATAATTTCTAAAAAGCTTCTGATAAAACTGCATGTGTATTTTTTACAAGAGTCTGCTATTTGTCCTGGGAACCCACGGAGTTCAGACTGGACACTGTCCCCAAAGACAGGGAGGCCTATAAATCCCAGAATGAATAAATAAACCGTCTCAGCCTTATCTTCCCCAAGTACCAGTCATGGCCGAACCAGCTTAGCTTCCCAGTTTGACACGATTGGGCTAAACTGGACTTTGGGAGTTACTAATGGATCTTATTAGGGCTAACGAAGGCATGAAGCCATTCTGAAGAGATTAGATTACTAGGCTAGGATCCGGAAAATCAAAGTTCGAATCCCCGTACTTCCTCATCAGCTGGTTAGGTCAGGGCTAGTCAACCTGTGGTCCCCCAGATGTCCATGGACTACAATTCCCATGAGCCCCTGCCAGCGAACGCTGGCAGGGGCTCATGGGAATTGTAGTCCATGGACATCTGGGGGACCACAGGTTGACTACCCCTGGGCTAGGTGACCCCGAGCCAGTCACATACGCCAAGCTGGTGGTTTTGTGGGGATAAAATGGAGGAAAGAAGAATGATAGAAGCTCCCCACGGCATGGATATAAATAAAGTCATGCAATAAATAATATAGAACGGTATGAGACAGGAAATAGTTTTATCCACCGACACCCCCCCCCCCCAAAAAAAAACAATTTTTTGTTTGGGTAAATTTGAACCCATTTTTTTCAGGCTAAGAATATAACGCTGCGTGTGAAAAAGGGGAATCAGACACACAGAATTTTATGAGGTTTTGGCGTTTTTGTTGTATTTTAGGGGATGTTTTATCGTGAACCGCCGCGAGCCAGTTTACTGAAAGCGGCGGTATGAAAATTCAAAAATAAATAAAAGAAAGAAAGATATTACACCAGATGTACCCACCCTTTTCAAGTCTATGGCACCTTTTTCATTCTGACAGAGGTTGGCCGGCCCGGCCATAAAACGGCTGCTACAAAATGGCTGCCGTGGGAGGCAGAGCCGGCCACAAAATGGCTGCCGCGGGAGGCAGAGCCGGCCACAAAATGGCTGCCGCGGGAGGCAGAGCCGGCCACAAAATGGCTGCCGCGCGAGGCAGAGCCGGCCACAAAATGGCTGCCGTAGCATACCTCCAGTCTCCCAGTGAAGATTTTGGAGTCGTGGCAGAAGCCGCTGCCACCTGAGCAACGGAAACCCCTGAGGAGCAGCAGGCCACACCTGGCCCCGCCCACTTCCCTGAAAACGATAGGTGGGCACCAGGAAAAAAGGTCAGCGGGCATCATGGCGCCCATGTTGGGGACCCCTGTATTATACAGGAAACTCGCAGCTGAGAGAAGTTTGCCTCCCTCGGGTCTTTTGCATGAAAAAGGTAGACTAAATTGGGGTGAGGATAAGACAAACAGTCTGAGAGCAGAAGATTCGCCTTGCAATTCGACAGGCTTTGTGAAACAGAGAGGAAAGGGCAGTTAAGGCGGAGAGGAAACACCAGCATGTCCCACCAAATTCAGACTCTTACCAAACAAGCCAGGATCCTCCTCGTCCTCTTCCTCCTTGACTCCTTTGCAGACCTGGCCTGGATTGAGATCTGAAGAGGACAGCAGGTCCATAGAGGCTCTCCTCTGCTCCTCCTCCGGAGATCCAAGAAGCACCTGAAATCGCAGAGAGGATCCGGTTAGATCCTGGCACTGCCAGGATGCCAAAAAGGGAAATGTCTCCTTCCGCTACTCTCCCTGGGAATGAAGGAACTCTATCATTTGAAGATCAATTTGACATCTCCCAGGTTTGATTCTCCATTCCTCCTCTCCATGCAGCCAGCTGGGTCACCTCGGGATGGTCACAGTTCTGCTAGAGCTGTTCGCGCAGAGCCGTTCTCTCAGAGCTCTCTCCGCCCCTCCTACCTCGCAGGGTGTCTGTTGTTGTGAGGAGAGGAAGGGAAGACGAATGTAAGCCGCTTTGAGACTCCTTCGGGGAGTGAAAAAGCGGCATATAAGAACCAACTCTTTTTCTTCTTCTTCCTTACACTCTTAATCATTGTAAGCCGCTGTGAGATTCCTTTGGGCAGTGATAGAAGTGGGGTATAAAGACAAACTCGTCTCCTGATTCTACCCGCTTTGCATGCAGAGCAATGCTCCCCCCCATTAAAAGGATGGTTATTATTTAATTTATGCTCTGCCTTTCTGGGGATGGGACGAAGGCTAGAAGAGGAACAAGGATGCCCGGAGCCACACCCCTGTCTCCCTTATGGACCCCAGATCTTCGTTTGTCCGGCCTTCCTCCCCCATGATATTGCCCTTGGTCCATAATAGTCGGGATCCCAGCCCCCATCTGGGCCCTCTGAGCTGACACTAAACCCCCCCCCCTGCAGAGTGCCCCTGTAAGCACAACAGCCAACACCCCCCTGACCCCACTAACTTACTTATACCTCCCAACCAAGCTAATACCATCTTAACCGACCCACTCCACTTCCTACTCTAACCTCTAACCAGCAGGGGCTGATCAGAACCCAACGCTCCTACCTTCTCAGTCCAAAAGCAGCTTAGAATCGCCTTCCCTTCCTCTCCACACAACAGACTCCCTGTGAGGTAGGTGGGGCTGAGAGAGCTCTGAGAGAACTGGGACGGGCCCAAGGGCATCCAAATGGTCATCGGGCCTATCTGTGAGGTAGGCTAGGCGTCATGTCCGCCTAGGCCGCAAGGCAGCTGTGAGCCTAATGCAGGGGTATTCAAACTGCGGCCCTCCAGATGTCCATGGACTACATTTCCCACGAGCCCCTGCCAGCGAATGCTGGCAGGGGCTTGTGGGAATTGTAGTCCATGGACATCTGGAGGGCCACAGTTTGACTACCCCTGGCCTAATGTCTCGGATACATACAGAGCTTCTGTAATGGCCATGCACAGACTAGGCATGTGCGGGCAGGGGCTCATGGTCACTGTAGTCCACGGACATCTGGAGAGCCACAGTTTGGCCGCCCCTGGAGTAGAACATGTTACCGGCTTGGAACGATTTGCAGTCTGTGCATGGTCTGTCTGTCGGAGTACCGAAACGGTGAATGCTGTATGGTCCCGAGGAATATACGTATGCCTCTGATTAAGAGGAATGAAATAAGTTCTTTACTAGTTTGCTTGTCATACTATACGCTGAGAAATTAAAAACAATCCATCTGCAACCAGATGTGACTGAGAAGATTACTCAGAAGATTGACTTCAATAGTTTTTTTGAGATTGTTAAATTTGGACTATTTGTCCTGCGTATCCTCTTTGTATTGTTTGTAGCCACTTGTAGACAGGACAACACTGGGTGAGACTGACCAATTGCTTGACGGAGCAAGGCAGCTTCTGGCCAGATACCAAAACCCACAATTATTACAGCAATGAGAAATTTCTGACAGATTATAATTCCAAAGGTCTGATCTGAAGGGCTAGAATTGTCTCCCCAGAGTACACACAAGCATTTTAGGGACTTTCTTATAATCTGAAGTCACATAGGAAAATCACAGCAGGAGAATTGGGGGGTGTCACTTCTGGTGCTAAGCAGGAAGTGACATCATGGTGCCAAGGTGAGGCGCTAGGGTTCATCCATACTCTGTTGTTTAACCATAGAGTGAATCCAGATTCTGGGTGTGCCCTGGCAGGAATGGCCAAACTAGGGTTGTGCGATTCGGCTGGTTCGGCGGCCGTTCCCTCCGGGCGTAGCCAGCGCCACTCCGCGCGGGGGGGAGGGCGGTGCCGGCAGCGGCGTGACAGCGGGCGCAACCACACAGGCACGCCTGCGTGGTTGCGCCCGCTGTCACGCCGCTGCCGGCACCGCCCTCCCCCCCCTGCGGTGCGGCGCTGGCTGCGCCCGGAGGGAACGGCCGCCGAACCAGCCGAATCGCACAACCCTAGGCCAAACTGTGTCTCTCCAAATATTCATGGACCACAGTTACCATGAGCCCCTGCCCATATGGACACTTGGCGGGGGCTCATGGGAAATGTGTCCTTGAACATCTGGAGAGCGACAGTGTCACCCTGGTGCAATGACGGTTAAACCACAGAGTTTCGGGTGAATCCTTACACATCTGGCCAACACGATGACGTCACTTCCGGATTTGTGCAGGAAGTGACGTCACATGTTGGTGAGATGCCAAAGAACCATTTTCTTCCACCAACCTGTAAAGCAAAGAGGGGGGTCCCAGCCTGGGAGGTCTCCCACTACTATGGGGGGCCCGGCCCCTCTAGTCTCCCCCCCCCCCTTACTAGAGCCTTAGTCAGTGAATGCCCTCACCCCCTCTTCCCACCGATCCTCCCAACTCAGGAGGAAGTCTTCCGCCAAGGCCACCGCCTGGCCGCAGGTCTCTGGCCCCCCTTCCCGGACCCAGCTCTGCATTTCCTGGGGGAGGACAGTGAGGAACTGCTCCAGGACCACCAGCTCTAGGATCTGCTCCTTGGTGCGTCTCTCCGGCCTCAGCCAGTGGTGGCAAAGTTCCCGGAGTCGGCTGCAAACCTCTCGAGGCCCCTCCGTCTCCCGGTAGCAGAAATGCCTGAACCGCTTGCGTTGGATCTCGGCGCTGACATTAACCTCGCCCAACGGGCCGCCCTTGGCTTTACCCCCATCTCCGTCATCCGGGGCTCTCTCACAGGCCAGAGAGATGTGGGCTGCCCCCTCCAGAAGGGAAGGCTGGCCAACGTCGGTCCCATCCTCCAAGGCAGCCAAGAATAGCTCCGAGGCAGTCTTCTCACCCCACGGCTGCGGGGGGTCGCCCCCTCCGGCATGAGGGGGCTGCAGGGTCTTCAGGAACTCCTGCCATTGGGCTTCCCACCGCTGAGCCAGTCTTTCCTCCAGTTCCTGTTTGATCACTTGTGGCATTGCCCCTTCGGCGTCCCCAGCCGGGTCCGAATTCAGCGCCTTCTCCATCCCTCCCGCGTCCTCCTTGCTCACAAGATCCGCCTCTTCCATATGAATTTCCGTAGGCGACGCGCAAGCAGATGTATTCCGGAACGGGAAATTTCACAGGAAATTATTTTTTTTTACTCGTTTGGCTTCCGACTCAGAAATTCGGCTCGTTCACGAGGAGGCTCGGGTGCGAAAGATAACAACAGAAGTCATTAAGACGGGTGGTTGTGGCTTTCAAGGACTAGAGGAAGAGGTTCTCCCTGGAGGAAAAGAAACGCAGCGGATTCACTTGTTTCCTGAAAACACTTGAGGTTGCTCAATTGACTGACTGACTGACTGACTGACTGACTGACTGACTGACTGACTGACTGACTGACTGACTGACTGAATGAATGAATGAATGAATGAATGAATGAATGAATGAATGCTGACTGACTGACTGACTGACTGACTGACTGACTGACTGACTGACTGACTGACTTTATATGACCGGCTAGAGGTGGTTAACATAATAAATAATATAGTGATTAAAATAACATTAAAAAACAATTAGACAGCCGTTAGTTAAAACAGATTAAAAACCCTACACCAGGCATGGAGCTGCTTTCTTCAAGGGGTTGGACTAGAGGACCCTGGAGGTCCCTTCCAACTCTATGATTCTGATTCAAATCAAAAATCCAAACAAATAAATAAATTCCAAAAACTATACAAAAAGCTTTTGCTTTTCCAGCACAGGGTTTAAATCCTGTTAAAAAACGTTATGGGTTTTTTTTTAATGACAGTCACTCGATTATGGCAGTCTAACGTTACAATATTCTATTTATGATTCCTGGGAATTCCCAGCTTTCCCTTTTAAAAGGACATCTCCATCCCGCCCCTTTTCATTCTCAGCTTCCTAATTTCCCATCATTTGCCCTCTTGCAATGACCTTTTTTAAAAGTGAAAATCTATGACCTCATAAAACAATCGTCATCCATAGAACTTCTGTGGGGTATCCGGACCTAGATCTTAAAACATCCCCCCATAATGGCTACTAGCTGCAGATGGAGCACGGATTTCTCCAGTCGCCAAAGTCCTATAACAGAAACCGAAGTCTTTAAAAAGCAAGTTAGTTTTGATTTGCGCTCCTGGTACTTCTTGCTGGGCTGTAATGTCCCATTCATTTTGGATCACTGCTTTAGTCCGCAAAAAGGGTTTCGGGGTGCTAAATTTCAAGAGTCAAATCTCATTTCCTCAGCAAATCTAACTGAAACCTATTTAGTTTTGGGATTTCTTTTTAAATGATGAGCTGAACCAGAATTTGATGGGGCTGGGGTGGGCTGGGAGATGATCTAAAGAAACAAGGGGGTGAACTTGCATATAGGGGCCTTGGGATCCCCCAAAATAATACCTCATCTCCAGACTCCACACTACATAGATCAGTCCCCGGGGAGAAAATGAGGCTTTGGAGGGGGCCCTGTCCAGCTTTGTTCCCCACTGAGGTCCCAGCCCTCCCCAAATCTCCAGGAATTTCCCAACTTCAATCTGGCAACCTGACCCCCTCAGTCCTGACCAGTGGGGTGGGGTGGGGGGCTGGTGACCCTCTCTCCGGAAGACCCAGATGGGTCACCCTGCGAGTCCGTCTGCAGCAGCAGCCCAGAGCAAGCGTCCAGGAGCACCTTCAAGACTGGCAAAATCGATGGCCAGATTTATCTGATTCTGTGACGGCTCAAGGGGGTGGCAGGTGACAGTGGGTGAGAGGTAAGGCTGTGAGCATCCTGCATAGTGCAGGGGGTTGGACTAGATGACCCAGGAGGTCCCTTCCCACTCTACGATTCTATCTCCAGACCAGATATCCATCCCCGGGGTGTGTGTGTGTGGGGGGGGGGTGGATGTTTTGGAGGGTGGCCTCTGTGCCAGTGACCCCCACCGAGGCCCCTGCCCCCCCCAAATCTCCAGCGTTTTAGATCTGACACCCCAACCGGTGCAGGTGGCCAAGCAAGGATGCAAGGATGCCCTAAGCTCTGCCCGCCAACTTTCTCCGCATCCTGTCGCTCCTGCGCCCCCCAGGCACGGGAATCCACGCGGATCCCTTCCCACGGACAGCCTCGCAACCCGCGCCGGGGGACGCGCGTCTAGGAGGCATCTCTTGGGGGGGTCTTCGGGTTTGGCTCCCCTTCCCAAGCGCGATGGGGGGGTCGTGCCAAGGGGATCGGGGCCAGGAAGATGCCTGCCTGCCTGCCTGGGCTCGCCCGCCGCTCTCCTCCTCTGCTCCCGTGTCCAGCGTCTCGTGGGAACGCGGCCGATCCCCGCGGGAAGCCGGGGCGCGGGATGCTCGTCCTGCGGCGGGGACAGGAAGGTCCTTCCCTCGGCCGCCTCCCCTCCTGCGCGGCTCTCCGCCGAGCTCGTCTAGGAAACGCGCCGCCGCTTTTAACCCTTTGCCGAGGGGGAGGCGGTGATGCGGGGAGCGCCGGGCTGCGCGCGGGGATGCCCGGGATGCGCCCCGCATGGGCCGCAGGGAGCCTGGAGGGGAAGGGGCTGGGGGATCGGGCCCCGCACCTTTTGGAGACAGTGTGCTTTTGTTTTCCCGGGTGGGGCAGGGAAATCGGCGTCTGGAGCACATGGAAAGGACACTAGCCCACGTGTGCGGAATGGGAAGGCATGGCGTTGTGGGCGCACTTTCGAAAGTCGGCCCCATTCCGCACGCAGGGTGCTTTAGGAGAAGATTTTCCTGTTCCTGGCGGGGAAATCCAGCTTGAAAGCCCGTTGAAGGAGCTTCATTCATTCATTCATTCATTCATTCATTCATTCATTCATTCATTCATTTGTATGGTGGTCCCTCTCGAACCACCCATCTCCGGGCATTCTGCATGCAGGGTGCTTTAGAACAGTGGTCCCCAACCGGCCGCGCGGGCGCACTTCACGGGCACAGCCGCGCTGCGCGGGCGTGGCCATCACCCTGCCGGTCCCCCACCAAAAAAAGGTTGGGGACCACTGCTTTAGAGGAAGATTTTCCTGTTCCTAGTGGGGAAATCCAGGTTGAAAGCCCATTGAAGGAGCTTCATTCATTCATTCCATGCACTGTCCCTCTCGAACCACCCATCTCGGGACATTCTGCATGCGGGGTGCTTTAGAAGAAGATTTCTTCTGTTCTGTACGGGAAAATTCCAGCTTTGAAAGCCCATTGAATGAGCTTCACTCATTCATTCATTCATTCATTTCATGCGCTGTCACTCTTGAACCATCCATCTCGGGGGATTCCGCACGCAAGGTGCTTTAGAAGAAGATTTTTCTGTTCCTGGCGGAAAAATCCAGCTATGAAAGCCCGTTGAAGGAGCTTCATTCATTCATTCATTCATTCATTCATTCATTCATTCATTCATTCATTCATTTTATGTACTGTCCCTCTCAAACCATCCATCCTGGGGCAGCATGCCACCTTCATTTATTTATGATTAAATTTATATCCCGCCTCTCTCGACAAGTCGGCTTGGGGCGGCTTACAAATAAAAGGCACAACAAAATCAGAGTCCAGTCAGGCACCTTTAAGACCAACAAAGATTTATTCAAGGCGTGAGCTTTCGAGTGCAAGCACTCTTCCTCAGACTATGAACTACCATCATAACAGTGGAAATATAAAGCCTGTTATGATGGAAGTTCATAGTCTGAGGAAGAGGGCTTGCACTCAAAAGCTCCCGCCTTGAATAAATCTTTGTTGGTCTTAAAGGTGCCACTGGACTCTGATTTTGCTGCAGACCAACACGGCTACCCACTTAAATAAAAAGTAAACAGCCTTTAAAATAATAAATACAATACAAACACTAAAAACAACCCCCCACCCCCATTAAAACATAACAATCAAGCCCCACGAATGACCAAGCAAGGCAGATAGTGGACAAAAAAATCCTGGGGGAAATCTGGGTTCAAATAAGTGGGCATTTAATCATCCCTGAAATGCAGTGCCAGGGGTCCTGCCCCACAGAATCTCAGCTCCGGTTTTTCCATGAGAACATTGTCCAACAACTGCACTCAAATCCTCTTCCCTCCATTTTCAGCCTGGTTACTCTTTTCCTGCCCTCTGAAAGAGAAAAGTCACATTTTTTGTATCCGTGATAACACATTCTAGCCACTGGGGGGACACTGCAGCCCACCAAGAAGCAAAAGAGAGGTTCGCCTCCCCCTGCAAATTTAACTCAGGTCTGAGATTTGTTTTAAAGCAGTGGTCCCCAACCTTTTTTCGGCTGGGGACCGGCAGGGCAACAGGCCCGCCCGCGCATCACGCATGCGCGGCCCCGCCCACGCATCGCACATGCACGGCCGGGCCGTGCATGCGCACATGCGCGCTGCGCGGCCGAAATCTGAGACCAACAAAGATTTGTTAAAGGTGTGAGCTTTCGAGTGCATCCACTTATAAGAGTTGGAAGGGACCTCCTGGGTCATCTAGTCCAACCCCCTGCACTCTGCAGGACACTCCCAACCCTATCGCTCATCCACTGTAACCCGCCTCCCCCTTGAACCTTCACAGAATCAGCCTCTCCCGTCAGAGGGATGCACTCGAAAGCTCACGAATTAATCCTTGTTGGCCTTAAAGGTGCTATTGGACTCTATTTTTGTTGCCCTCCCAACTCTGTTATTCTATAATTCTTCGCAAAATCTGTCCCGTACAACTCAGCCCCAAGCGAATGCAAACAAACCCAAAGGTCTGATTTTTCCTATTCATCCCTGGGCTCTGTTGGCCATTTCCCATTATGTTGGGTCGTAATTTACTCTCCCTTTACTTTCAAATGACTAGCCCTGTTGGTCTGAAGTAGCACAATAAAATCAGAGCCCAGCGGCACCTTTAAGACCAACAAAGATTTATTCAAGGCTGTGAGCTTTCGAGTGCAAGCACTGAGTGCTTGCACTCGAAAGCTCACAGCCTTGAATAAATCTTTGTTGGTCTTAAAGGTGCCGCTGGGCTCTGATTTTATTGTTCTCCCTCTCCTTGTGAGCTGATCACTCCCATCCCAGGACAGCGTCTCTGAGGAAGTGCGCCTGCGCAGGAAAGCTCACACTTGCTTGGCACTGGAGCGGCCCCTACAGGGTTAAGGGGACAGAGTAGCCCTCCTAGAGAGGCCTGAATGGGAGGAAGACGGAAGTTGTTTGAGCTACTTCCTGGCCCCGCCCCCCACCGTGGGAAAGTGGGCCTGGTGTTTCCCACTGGGGTCCAGATGAGCTGCTGTGACCGTCCTGGTGAGTGCAAATGGGCTGGGCAGGAAGGAGGAGGCAGCGACAAGGAGGTGGCTTTGCACCTAGGGAATATAGCAGCCACTGTGCCTAACTGCAGGTGTCCCTGCATGCAGGAAACCTAGCACTTCAGGGTGGGCAAGCAATGCCTTGCTAGGTTTCTGCGTGCAGGGAGGCGCGTTCATGCCCGTGAATCCGGGGCTCCTTCTGCACCCGTCGGTGAATGCACTTTCAAAGCAGTTTAGAAGGCGATTTTCCAGCTGTGTTAGGCAAAATCCAGCTGCAAACGCACATTGACAGTGCATCAGCCTACATGTGCGGAGCGAGCCCAGATTCGCATCGGAAATGGTGCACAGGGCAGAGCAGGGACTGGTGGGTGGCCGTGTTGGTCCGGTGTAGTAAAGGCGCTGCTGGATTCAGAACTTTTAAGGGGTTTGCTGCCACTTCTGCTGTTGGTGGGGGCTGATTTACACGTGCAGTTGGGGGGGGGGTTGAATGAATTGGATGCATCAGACGGAGAGTGGGTGAAATTGGGGTAGGGGGGCGGTTCAGAGGCAGAGCATTAGGGCTGCCACCATTGGGTTGGGAAAACCCTGGAGATTTTGGGGGATGGAGGTGTCATAGAGCCCACCCACCTAAGCAGCCATTTCCTCCAGGGGAATTGATTGCTTTAGTCCAGAGAGGAGCTTTAATTCCAGGAAACCCCCTGGCCAGCTTATGGTATGGACCCCAATGTTTACAGGCAGGAATCTATGACCAGAAGCCTACATGATATCCAATAAAATTGAGCATTAAGCCTAGAGATCTCCTTTTGGTTTGGGTTCTCCACGTGGGGACTGGAATTCCTACAGAGCACTCACCATGTATGCAGGAGAAGGCCAGTTCAATCCCCAGCATCCCCAGTTAAAAAGAACTGGTAGTGGATGATAGGAAAGACTCTGGCCTGAAATCATAGAAAACCATGTCCATGTTCAGTAGACTGAACTGACCTTGAGAGACTTGGCATAAAGCAACTGAACGTGCTTGTATGCTTCTGCCATGAAAATCTCCCTGTGAGTAAGGAGCTAACTCATAAAGGAGAAAGGCATCAGGGCAGCCTATTCCCTGATGTTCTTGTTTTCTGCTTGCGGGGAAGTGGGTATTTTTGTACATGGTGGGTATTTTTAAAGCATTGGGGCTAAGCATCTCATGGGAAGTGGCAGAGTTTGTGCTACCCTCTTTTTCTGTGGCCTGTATCATTTGGATTTCAGAACTAGGCAGGCGTTGTAGTGAAAGGTTGGTAAAAACGCTAGTCTCAAAAGCAGAGAAAACCTTCATTTTTGCTCTGTCGGGACAGCTAGCAGAATCCTGGTTAGTAGATCAGGTAGCATTACGGAGTGCAAAATCAAATGTTGCTTATTAGACTGTGTGTGTTTGTGTGTATAAAATTGAAGTATTTTATAAGTATTTCTTTAATATTTTAAATCAGCTGCAATCTGGTTTAAATTAAATCGAATTTGTCCTTTGGTATTGTCGACCCAGACTGGCAACAACTATCCAGCATCTCAGGCAGGGTCTTTCCCACCATTCTCCTGGCTGATTCATTAACTGGAGATGCCAGGGATCGAACCTGGGCGATTCTGCGTGCCAAACAAATGCCCCACCACTGAGCCTAGCCTCTGCTCAAATGACATAGGAACACAAGCATCATACCTTGTTCTCGGGATCCACTTCCTGGGAAGAGTTGTAAGCGGTTTTGAGACTCCTTTGGGGAGTGAAAGCAGAGTATAAAACCCAACTTTTCTTCTAATAAGAAATGGGGTACCAAAAACAAGGTCGTATTTGTCAGCAGTATTTATTATTTTGGGATTTCTATTCTGCCGTTTCCTTTGGGAACACAGGGTGGATTACAGCGGAAGGAAAGACAAATTTTTGACACTTTGAGAAATTTATAGTGGCACAGGTTTTTGTGAGCCAAAATCCTGCCTTGTCAGATGTATGAAGGACACTGGCTTCCACAGGGTGTAAAGTTAGAGAGCCAGCTTGGTGTCGTGGTTAGGAGTGCAGACTTCTAATCTGGCGAGCCAGGTTTGATTCCCCACTCCCCCACATGCAGCCAGCTGGGTGACCTTGGGCTCGCCACAGCACAGATAAAACTGTTCTGACCAAGCAGGAATATCAGGGGTCTCTCAGCATCACCTCCCTGACAGGGTGTCTGTTGTGGGGAGAGGAAAGGGAAGGCAATTAGAAGCCACTTTGAGCCTCCTTTGGATAGAGAAAAGCGGCATATAAGAACCAACTCTTCTTCTTCAGTAATATCAGGGCTCTTTCAGCCTCCCCTTCCTCACAGGGTGTCTGTTGTGGGGAGAGGAAAGGGCAGGCAATTAGAAGCCACTTTGAGCCTCCTTTGGGTAGAGAAAAGCGGCATATAAGAACCAACTCTTCTTCTTCTTCAGTAATATCAGGGCTCTCTCAGCCTCCCCTCCCTCACAGGGTGTCTGTTGTGGGTAGAGGAAAGGGAAAGCAATTAGAAGCCACTTTGAGCCTCCTTTGGGTAGAGAAAAGCGGCATATAAGAACCAACTCTTCTTCTTCTTCAGTAATATCAGGGCTCTCTCAGCCTCCCCTCCCTCACAGGGTGTCTGTTGTGGGGAGAGGAAAGGGAAGGCAATTAGAAGCCACTTCGAGACTCCTTTGGGTAGAGAAAAGCGGCATATAAGAACCAACTCTTCTTCTTCTTCAGTAATATCAGGACTCTCTCAGCCTCACCCACCTCACAGGGTGTCTGTTGTAGGGAGAGGAAAGGGAAGGCAACCATAAGCCACTTTGAGACTCCTTCAGGGAGAGAAAAGCGGCATATAAAGAACCAACTCTTCTTCTTAGATCCAGTCCTGTAGCCTGTCATTCTTCTAATTTGGCCTCTTCCCTGTTTCTTCCCCCTGTTTACTCCAGCAGGTGACAGGCAGGAGAGTGCGAATAGGGGAAAAGAAATGGACATTCTGCCAGAAAGATCCACGTGGGAGCCAGGAGAAAACCCAAAAGGACAAGCAGGCAGCCGAATGGAAACCTGGGAGGAGGAATCGTTCTCTTTCCAAGGAAGCCACTTCCCAGAGATTCCGCCAACGGTCCCCAGGGGCGAAAACAAGAACACCTGCGCTGCGTGTGGGAAGATCTTCAGAGATGACTCGAACCTTAAGCGCCATCTGAGAACCCACACGGGCGAGAAACCCTACCCGTGCTTGTACTGCGGGAAGAGCTTCAGCCGGAACGCAAATCTGGCTTCCCACCAGCGGACCCACACGGGAGAGAAGCCCTACAGCTGCCCGGCGTGCGGCAAGACCTTCGGCGACAAGTCCAGCCTCAGCCGTCACGAGAGGGCCCACTCCGGGAAAAAGCCGTACGAGTGCTGCGAGTGCGGGAGGCGCTTCGAGCTGAGCCAGACGCTGATCAGCCACCAGCGGACTCACACGGGCGAGCGGCCGTACAAATGCGCCGAGTGCGGGAAGACGTTCAACCGGAGCCAAAACCTGCTCAGCCACCAGCGGACCCACACGGGGGAGAAGCTGTACGAGTGCCCCGAGTGCGGGAAGAGCTTCAGCCGGAGCCAGAACCTCACGCGCCACCGGAGCAGCCACGCGGAGGAGAAGCTCTACGAATGCTACGAGTGCGGGAAGCGCTTCCGCCTGAGCCAGACCCTGGTGAGCCACCAGCGGATCCACACCGGGGAGAAGCCGTACGCCTGCTCCCGCTGCGGGAAAAGCTTCAACCGGAGCCAGAACCTGCTCAGCCACCAAAGAGTCCACACGGGGGAAAAACAGTACCAGTGTTTAGAGTGTGGGAAACGCTTCACCTGGAGCCCGGATCTCCTCCGCCACCAGAGGACTCACACCGGGGAGCAGCCGTACAAGTGCTCCAATTGCGGGGAGCGCTTCAACCGGCGTGAGAATCTTGTCAGGCACATGAGGACACACGTGGACAAAGCCCTGTCGGCTTGAGGACAGCCCGCACCGCAGGACCCGGATCGGCAATTAGCAGATCCGCCCTGTAGAGGGGGTGCTATTAAAAAAAAAAAATGTTGTTGTGTTGTTAGTTGCGAAGTCGTGTCCGACCCATCGCGACCCCACGGATAAGGATCCTCCAGGCCTTCCTGAGAGAGCCAGTTTGGTGTAGGGGTTAGGAGTGCGGACTTCTAATCTGGCATGCCGGGTTTGATTCTGCGCTCCCCCACATGCAGCCAGCTGGGTGACCTTGGGCTAGTCACAGCACTGATAAAACTGTTCTGACCGAGCAGGAATATCAGGGCTCTCTCAGCCTCACCCACCTCACAGGGTGTCTGTTGTGGGGAGAGGGAAGGGAAGGCGACTGTAAGCCGCTTTGAGCCTCCTTCGGGTAGAGAAAGCGGCATATATGAACCAACTCTTCTTCTTCTTCTTCAATAATATCAGGGCTCTCTCAGCCTCACCTCCCTCACAGGGTGTCTGTTGTGGGGAGAGGAAAGGGAAGGGGATTGTAAGCCACTTTGAGCCTCCTTCAGGTAGGGAAAAGCGGCATATAAGAACCAACTCTTCTTCTTTCTTCTTCTTTCTTCTTCTTCTTCCCGGAGTCCATTTAAGTTCGCAACGACTGCTTCAGTGACTCCATCCAGCCACCTCATTCTCTGTCGTCCCCTTCTTCTTTTGCCCTCAATCGCTCCCGGCCGTAGGCTCTTCTCCAGGGGGTCCTACCCCTTAGCTAATATTATTTATCGTATCGCCACATTACACACAGGAAGCATGGGATAATATATGTAGCCAGGTAGGCAGGCTGGGTATGCAGGATGAATGGGTGATCCCCCTAAATCAGGAGGGTGTGTGTGTGTCGAACTGTAGCTCTCCAGATGTCCATGGAGTACAGTCGCCATGAGCCCCTGCCAGCATGTAGGTAGGTAGGGCTGGGGGAGCTCTGAGAGAACTGGGACAGGCCCAAGATCCCCCAGCAGGCCTCGCGTGTCTTGAAGAGGCTTACAGTCGGCTTCCCTTCTTCTCCCCACAACAGACACCCTGTGAGAAGGTACAATGTCCAGGAACTCCCCCTCCAAAGCACCCATTTCCTCCAGGGACCTCTTTGGGAAATCTCCAGGTCCCACCTTGAGGATGGCATCAGCTCAGGAATCCCCTGCATACAAAACGTGTTTTTAATGCATATTTCTTTCCTGGTCCGTTGGATTTCTTTGCCTTGCGCCCCAACCACCTTCAACAAACCAGACAGGCAGCAAACACACAGGGCCCTGCGTGGGAGACCACGAGAGAGAAGGCACCAGCTCCCTTCGACCAGATTTCTCCCTGGGCAAGAGGGGGGGGGGCAAAGGAAGGCCCCCCCCCATCTCCTGGAGAGCCCTCAGTGGGTGGGGACTGAGATGCCCCTCCCAGTCCTTGAGATGGTTGCCAGCGGATTGGAAGGTGGGGAGGCCAGCAGTGGTCATGAGGGAGGAGGGTTAAATAGAACCTCCACGCTCAGGGGTAGTTTAGCTCTGAAGGTCGGTTGCCATGGGCATCTCTACAAAGTTCATACCTTGAGGCAAGCAGGCATCTTAGAAGCCACTTTGGAAAACAGGCCATTGGAGCTGGGGCTCATCTTCTGAAAGGCCCTCCCATCCCGCCCGGGTCTTTGAAGGATGCTGCTGAGCAGGGGTAGTCGACCTGTGGTCCTCCAGATGTCCGTGGACTACAATTCCCATGAGCCCCTGCCAGCGTTTGCTGGCAGGGGCTCATGGGAATTGTAGTCCACGGACATCTGGAGGACCACAGGTTGACTACTCCTGCTGTTTACTGAAGGGTGTGGCGGGGAATTCCTGGGAACGTAGAAGCAAGGAGTAAAGTTCAAGAAGGATCCAAAAAAGAACTGGAAGCTAATGAAGAAATGTCCATGTGAACGTTACATCCTCCTCTCTGAGTCTCTAGCGGGGTCTTCAGTTTCTCTTGGGCCTTGAGTGTATTAGAAAATCGTGTTTCGTTCTTGTCTTTTGAATGTAATAAGCTTCTCTGGGAGGGGTGGGTGGGAGCAAATCAGTTCCATCACGGAAACCGAACTCTCCAAAGTCCCTCTCAGGTCTGAGGGAGGGAGATTTGACACCCGAAAACTCCTCCCCTGAAAACCTTCTGGATCTCCTCTGAAGTCCTCCCGCTGGGCTCAAAGAGAGGAATCAAAGTTCTTGTTATTTTTTCTATGGGGATTAAGCCTAAAGTCCTGGTACAGAAGTATAAACCCCTAAAGCAGCTGTCCCCAACCCCTGGTCCAGAGACCGGTACCGGTTCGTAGATCAGTTGATACCGGGCCGTGGCTCCTCCTCATCCTTCTCCCCGGCTGTTGCCCCGGGGGCTGCCCTGCCACTCTGCCACTGGCTCACCATGGCTGGGGCACCCCCTCAGCATGGCACTGCACAGCTGCTGCTGGCAGTGCACCCCAGGGGCGGTGGGAAGTCAGGGGTGCCGGTGGGAAAGCATGTGGAGCAGGGCTCAGGCGGCAGCGGTGACGTCCCTCGGCAAAAGACTACCCCCCCCTGGGCCTCAGTAAAATTGTCAAGCGTTGACCGGTCCCTGGTGATAAAAAGGTTGGGGACCACTGCCCTAAAGAGCAAAAGTCCCATGTAGGGCAAAGTAAATCAGGCAAGAAGGTTCTGGACGAAGCAAATCATGTTTATTGCCTAGAGTTGCTTTTTAATAATAAAAAAGGCTGCGCATGATTAGAACGGGTTGTTTGAATGGAAAACTCTGAAGTCCATGGGTGACATCTGCCGGGCAAGTCTGGAGGTTGGTTTTTTTTTAAGAACTTATTAAGAAAAATGTTACATACAAAGAACAACCTTCTATCTACGTAAAGGCAAGCACCGGGTCATGTCTGACCCTTGGGGTGACGCCCTCCAGCGTTTTCATGGCAGACTCAATACGGGGTGGTTTGCCAGTGCCTTCCCCAGTCATTACTGTTTACCCCCCAGCAAGCTGGGTACTCATTTTACCGACCTCGGAAGGATGGAAGGCTGAGTCAACCTTGAGCCGGCGGCTGGGATCGAACTCCCAGCCTCACGGGCAGAGCTTCAGACAGCACTGCTGAGATTGAACTCCCAGCCTCATGGGCAGAGCTTCAGGCAGCATGTCGGCTGCCTTACCACGCTACACAGGGGTAGTCAAACTGCTGCCCTCCAGATGTCCATGGACTACAATTCCCATGAGCCCCCACCAACATTCGCTGGCAGGGGCTCATGGGAATTGTGGTCCATGGACATCTGGAGGGCCGCAGTTTGACTACCCCTGACCTCACGCCACAAGAGGCTCTTCCTAACAAAAGAAAAGTGATCCAAGCATGGTTACAAAATTTGGATATTATGACACAGTTTACTGATTGGCCACAATTTCTTTCCCCTTATCTCTACACTCCATCTGGTCTGAGGAAGAGGCCCTTGAATGAATCTTTGCTGGTCCTAAACGTGCTTTTTGGACTCTATATTCTATTCCAACTGGGGCCGTGCTTCTTAACCTTGCAGACGCCTGCACTCCAAAGCTCACGCCCTGAATACATCTTTGTCGGTCTTAAAGGTGCCGCTGGACTCTTGATTTTTACCGAAGGCTGCAGATTGCTTTGGGTTTCTCCCCGCCCACAGTCTTGCAACCCGCCCGGAGCCCTCGGGGAAGGGCGGGATTCCAAAATTGCAAGCAGATCTCCAACCCAAGCCGGGCGGGAGCTCTTGCAAGCCATGCCCAGAAAAAAAAAAAAGCCCTGCAAGGAGCCGCCCTCGTTTGCAGCGGGAAGAGTTAAAACCAGCGAGAGCTGCCTTTCGCCTGGCGGGGCTGGAGGCGGGAGGGAGGCAGTAAACAGTCGGCGGCCCCTTCCTGCTCCTCGCCCCGCAGCCTGGAGGACCCGCGCCGCCTTCATCCCTCCGGCCGCCTCCCGGGTGCAAGGGAGCCTCCATGCCCCGGTGAGGGAGCTGCAATTCGGGGCCGCCCTGCGGATCCGGCGTGGCACGAGCTGCAATTCCCCGGAGGGTCGGTGAGTGGAGAGCTGCGCGGAGATCGCTTCCGATCCCCTTTCCTCGGCTTTGTTATCCGGGGCTGCAAGACTCCGGGGAGGGAGGGAGGGCCCGCCTGGCCATGCACAGGACGGAGATCTTTGCAAAAAAGCAAAAGCACCGCCCACCGCCCTTGGGTTTGCTTGATTTTTTGCAACAACAACAGCAACAACAAAAAAAAAAAATCATATCCCGCCTTTCTTCCACGATCGGGGCCTCCCGAGGCGGCTTAGCCCGTCTGAACGGCTCGATTCGGAGCCGGGACTAAAAAAAAAAGCAAAGCGCCAGTTTTGCGTTTCCGAGTGTCTAAAGAGAAATGCAGGGCGCGGAGTCCTTTTATCCCGGTGGGAAGGTGGGAGGGCTGCGGGGTCGCATAGAAGGCTTGCAAAGGTTCCCTTGGAGAGAGGTGTGATAGATCTTTTTTTTTTTTTAAGTCGCGTATTAAAGCGTCTAGATTAGAATTCTTTCCTGCCCCACCCCAGAAGAACAGAAGGCTGAAACGAATTAAAGACAAGAGTTAAAACGAATTCAAAGCTCAGTCACTTGAGATAGGGAGGGATAAGAATTTAAGAAATAAATAAAGCGAAGAGAAATACATATTTGGGAGGGGGGCCGCCTGAAAAGCCTTAGGAATTTGGGATGGGTCATGAGAATGTAAGAAGAGACCTGCTGGATCAGACCAGGGGTCTGTCTAGTCCAGCATCCTGTCTCAGACAGTGGCCAACCGCTTTTATCTGGACAGAGGACTTCCCCTGATGTTGCTGCCTTGCTCTGGGTTTTGGAGGATTAGTGCCTCTGAATGGGGAGGTTCCCCTCAGTCACCATGGCCAGTAGCCATTGATGGATTATGAATCTCTCTCATCTCCTTCCTGCAAGAACCCAAGAAGAGCCCTGCTGGTTCAGACCAGGGGTCCATCCTGCTGCACACAGTGGCTAACCAGTACCTCTGAAGGGCCATCAACAGAGCATAGAGGCCAAGTCCTATCCCTGAGGTTGCTTCCTGGGCTCTGGGATTCAAAGGATTAATGCCTTGGACTGTGGAGGTTCTCCTCAGCCATCATGGCTAGTAGCCACTGATAGACTTATCCTCCATGAACCTATCTAATCCTGATTATTTCTGTGGCCATCCCTCCACATTTTAATGACTCTCCACCTTTCTGTATTTTTTTTTAATTACTCAGAGTTATACAGTGAGCTCGCCCACCAAGGTGTTTTAAATTTAGGAAGCAAAGAGCACCACGTCTTAATCGCTGCCAGGTGGCTTTTTCTCTATGGTAACTAAGAGTGTAGACCGAGCCAGTAATTGAAATTGAACCTATCAGGGTGTGCTCGAAATCTTGCTAGATCAGCCCAAAGGTTATCTGGGCTCTGTGGGTTCACACTGGGTAGGAATGCCAGCCTCCAGGACAGTAGAGCCAGAAGAAATTATAGAATTACAACTGATTTCCAAGGAGAAATCACTTCCCCAGGGAACGATCCATTTCTCCTTGGATAAATCAGTTCACTTGGAGAAAAGGGTATTTTTGGAGAGTGACCTCTACAGCATTATATATCACTCCTCCACATGCAGCCGCCTGGGTGGCCTTGGGCTTGTCACAGTTCTCCTAGAGCTTTTCTCGCAGCACAGTTCTTCCAGAGCTCTCTCAGCACCACCTGCCTCACAGGGTGCCTATGGTGGGGAGAGGTAGAGAAGGTGATTGCAAGCCAGTGAGATTCCTTCAGGTAGTGGAAAACAGGGTTTAAACAACAACTCTTCTTCTGGTCCCCACCACAGATCTCCAAGAATTTGCAACCCCCTCTTCTTTTGGCGATCCTCGCTGTAGTGTCACACAGCATAGCTCAAAAGGGGCCTCGTAGTAGCCCGAAAGCAAATTGGCTCCTTGTTTTCTAAGCATTCCTGAGTTAGAAGCCACTTCACCCAGAGCACAGAGTGAACCCCCGTACAGCGTATTTGCATACATGTGCACCTGCACACTCAAACTGTGTATTTAAAACTTCAAATGTCAATGCTCTGATCTGTGCCCTATTGTCAGGTCAACGCATAACAAGACAAGGACAGGGAACAACCTGGAGAGGGAACTGTCCCTTTAACAGAAGCTTAATGCGTGGATTTCCTGGCACGGAGATGAGATTAGTAACCTCACCGGGTAAATAATATCCCTTTAAGCCTTTATTAAAGGGGCAGGACATTGTTTTCTAGATCTTGGGAATGTTCAGCTCGGAGAAGAGAGCTGTCAGAGTAGTTCAGCAGTGGAACAGGCTTCCTCAGGAGGTGGTGAGCTCCCCCTCACTGGCAGTCTTCAAGCAAAGGTTGGATACACACTTTTCTTGGATGCTTTAGGATGCTTAGGGCTGATCCTGCGTTAAGCAGGGGTGTTGGACCAGATGGCCTGTCTGGCCCCTTCCAGCTCTATGATTCTCTCTTTCGACCATTCGTCTTGGACAAATCTTTCCCATCAGCAGGTGCCAGGTAGTCTGCAAGAGAGTGGTGCAAAGAGCAGGGCTGGGCCCTAGAGCAGGAAGTAAAAAGAGACAGTCTGCAAAGATAGATTGCAATTTCTTCTTTAAATATTCAGTGGGTGAACGTTTCAAGCCGACTCTCTCCTCCTCCCTGGGGCCTCGGTGCACACAGTGGATCGAGAATCACCGGTGACGTCTTTGCTGTAAGAGACCCTGCATTGCGGGCAGAAGGTCCCCAGTTCGAATCCTCAACAGCTTCAGTTCAAAGGCTCAGAGGACCTTGTAAAAACTCAGATCTTAGAGGGCCGCTGTCTAAGTTTTCACTGGGTGGCAAAGATTGTATCGCCAGCAATAAACAGTTTATCTGTCTTTGAGCTGTAATGTCAGGCAGGTCCCGGTCATTTTACATGTCCCAGTCATTTTACATGTTCTCTCCCTCTCTCTCTTTTTTTTAAAGAGCTGGTTTGGTATTAATGGTTAGAAGCAGCCTATTTCAACTTTATTTACTGTTGAGAAACCTCTGGAAGATTCTTTGGGCTTCGACAAACCCCAGAAGTGGCCCGGTCCTGGGGAAGCATAACTGTGTACACACCCACCCAGGGCCCCTCTCCTTCCCACCCCGTCCAGGACTGTCGTTGGCCATTTGGGGACTGGGTCAACAAAACATCTGTGGTTATAGAATCACGGAGTTGGAAGGGACCTCTAGGGTCATCTAGTCCAACCCCCTGCAAATTCACCACTACCACTAGGAAATTCACCACTACATCTCACTGGCTGTCTTCAAGCAGCGGTTGGACAGATACTGAACCAGGAGGCTGATCCTGCAGTGAGCAGGGGTTGGACTAGATGGCCTGTGTGGCTCCTTCCAACTCTAGGATTCCGAGTCCAGGAGCGGTTCAAAGATTAACAAAATTGGCGGCAGGAGAGGAGCTTTCATTATTTTTATTTATTTATTTTTATTTAGATATTTAAACCGCCTTTCCCTACACCTCCCTTTCAGGCATCCCCTGGCAGCCTTCAAGCAGCAGCTGCATGAACCCTTGTCAGGGAAGCTCTTTAAGACAGGCTCTTGAGAGACAAAAGAATTCACGTAGAGCGGTTTGTCGGAGAAGTGGTGTAAGGTATGTGGGCACAACAAACCTTCAAGTTTAGCTCTGTACTTTGGTGTGTTCTCACCAGTATCTGGTAACTTTAAATGTGGCTTATAGAAGAAGAGTTGGTTTTCTATACCCCGTATCTCACTCCTCAAAAGAGCCCCAAAGCAGTTTACAAACACCATTCCCTTTGTCTCCCCACAACAGGCATGCTGGGAGGCAGGGGGGTCTGAGAGAGCTTTAAGAGAACTGCTCTAAAGACGAGAAAGAGCTGGTTTTTATACCCCTCTTTCACTGTCCAAAGAAGCCTCAAAGCTTCTTACAATCGCCTTCCCTTCCTCTTCCCACAACAGACACCCTGTGAGGTAGGTGAGGCTGAGAGAGCTCTGTGAGAACAGCTTTAATAGCACTATGACTAGCCCAAGGCCATCCTGCTGGCTGCATGTGGAGAAGGAATGGGGAATCAAACCGGGCTTTCCGCCGCTCTTAACAGCTCTTAAAGTAGGTCACAATCTCCATCCTTTTCCCTCCTCACAACGAGCACCTTGTGAGGTAGGTGCGGCTGAGAGAGTTCTGAGAGAGAGAGAATTGGAGCTGGACCAAGGTCACCCAGCTGGCTGCATGCGGAAGAGAAGTGGGGAATCAAACACGGTTCTCCAGAATAGAGGCTGCTGCTGTTTAACTGCCACACCACATCTTAAAAAAAAAGAAATCAATATTCTATCAATATTGCCTCTGCCGGTTCCAGATTGGGAAATTAATTTTCCATTTAGATCCTGCCTTTCCCTTAGGGGCTCAGAGCAGATTACGTCAGAATTCAGATACAGCCTTTAAAGTACAGCCTTTAAAGTAAAGTATAAGCATAAGACTTATCTGCAAATCAAAGCTGTACGATGATGTGTAAACGTAAGATTTAAGAAACTACAGGCTGCCGTCTCCTCGCAGGATTATAATTGAGTCGAACTGAACTTGGAGGGGATATGTGTGTGTGTAAGTTTCTACAGGGTGTATCTAATGCAGCCTTTTCCAGCCTTTTGACCACGGGAGAGCCCCCGAAATACGTTTTCGGCTTTCGAGAAGCCCCTAAAGTCAGGTCAGCTGGTCGTGCCTCCCAGCCACACCCCTGGAAGTGACATCACCAACCACGTTAACGGGCAGGCTCAAGGAGGACTGAGCGGGGAGGGAGAGGAAGCAGTTTAAGGCAGGAGTAGACATGCACGTTCCCACCCACCCAGAAACCCAGAGAAATCTCATGCTTGGGAGGGTGGGAGGGAGAGCAATGGAAGTAGCTTGTTCCCTAACTTGTGACTGTCCATTAAGGCAGGAGGGGAGAGGCTGGGGGGTCCACCCTGGGGGTCCACCGACTCCTGGATCGGAATCCCTAATCTATTGGCTGTATTTTTAAGCAGGGAGGGTTGTGTATTCCTGGCTTGGTGGAACAGCCCCCTTTTACACTCCCTGCGGCAGGGGTAGTCAACCTGTGGTCCTCCAGATGTTCATGGACTACAATTCCCACGAGCCCCTGCCAGCATTTGCTGGCAGGGGCTCGTGGGAATTGTAGTCCATGAACATCTGGAGGGCCACAGGTTGACTACCCCTGCCCTGCGGAACTGGTGAAGGTGCCCCGGGGCTCTGATCTCGTTAGGTAGAGCGTTCCACCAGGCCGGAAGGCCAGTTTGACTTCTTTAGGCCCAGTCCCCTGGGCAGATTGTGATCCCTTGGACTCCCCGGAGGATTTCGAAAGAAGGGGGCTCAGCAGCGATGTGATGCCACAGAGTCCACCGTCCTAAATTGCTTTTCCTCCAGGGGGAACTGATCCCCGTCGTCTGGAGAGTTATAATTTTGGAAGACTGCCAGGTCCCACCTAGAGGTTGGCACCCAGTTGTGCACCAGACTGGTTCTTCCCCACCCGGGATATATAGGAAACAGCGGCACTGTTTTGCATCAGGTTCCTCTTCATGTTCTTCACGCGGCCCTCCCCGGGATATTTACTCGCAAGTGATTTCTTCTGCCGTGCGGAATCCACGAACTAAGGTCTAAAATTATGAGCAGTAGAGCCCTAGCCTGGCTAAACTAGGCACACCCGATCTTGGAAGCTAAGCAGGCTTGGCCTTTGTTAGTATTGGGATGGGAGACCTCCAAGGAACATGGAGGGTCATGACACAGAGGCCCTGCCCACCCACCGTACGATAAATAAATATTCGGGGTCGAACAGATGCTTTAGGATGTTTAGGACTCATCCTGCGTTGAGCAGGGGGTTGGACTAGATGGCCTGTGTGGCCCCTTCCAACTCTATGATTCTATGATTCTATGACTAGATGGCCTGTGTGGCCCCTTCCAACTCTATGATTCTATGACTAGATGGCCTGTGTGGCCCCTTCCAACTCTAGGATTCTATGATTCTATGACTAGATGGCCTGTGTGGCCCCTTCCAACTCTATGATTCTACGATTCTATGACTAGATGGCCTGTATGGCCCCTTCCAACTCTAGGATTCTATGATTCTATGACTAGATGGCCTATGTGGCCCCTTCCAACTCTAGGATTCTATGATTCTATGACTAGATGGCCTGTGTGGCCCCTTCCAACTCTATGATTCTATGATTCTATGACTAGATGGCCTGTGTGGCCCCTTCCAACTCTATGATTCTATGATTCTATGACTAGATGGCCTGTGTGGCCCCTTCCAACTCTAGGATTCTATGATTCTATGACTAGATGGCCTGTGTGGCCCCTTCCAACTCTATGATTCTACGATTCTATGACTAGATGGCCTGTATGGCCCCTTCCAACTCTATGATTCTATGACTAGATGGCCTGTGTGGCCCCTTCCAACTCTAGGATTCTATGATTCTATGATTAAACACATTTGGTTGCAGTGGGTCAAGCTGAAGGAGAGGGTGGTGATTTGGGCTAGCTCCTCCCCTGCCAGAAATTTTGTCAGTCTTGAAGGTGCTCATGGACTCTTGCACTTTTCTGCTGCTGCCGATGGACTCACACAGTGGCCCCCCTTGGTCTGAAATTATTAGGACTGCTTTTACAAGAAACCACACTTTTCTGGGTAAGAATGGCCTGGTGGAACAGCCTCCTTTTACAGGCCCTACGGAACTGGGGGAAGTCGATGCGGAAACGAATGAAAAAGCCGACCCTTGAAAAACGCAAATCCGAACCATGTCACTAGTGTGAGAAACCATCTCGGTGGTGCAGCATCCGTTTGGCACGCAGAAGACTGTAGATGCAACTCCCGGCATCTCCAGTTGAAAGGATGGAGTAGAACTGACTCAGGAAAAGGCAGGTTCAAGTGGGAAAGAGGCAGGGGCTCAGTGGTAGAGCACCTGTCTTGAATGCATCAGGGCCCAGGTTCGATCTCCGACATCTAAATCAATCAGGCTGTTGGCGATACGAAAGACCTCTCTGGATTCTGAGACCCTGGAGAACCACTGCTTGTCCGAGTAATCTTAGAGGAGCCTTGATGATCCAATTCATATAAAACAGCTTCATGTGCTCATATTTATGGGTTGGGGAATATCTGGAAATTTTGGGGGTGGAGCCTGGGGAAGGCGGGGTTTGGGAAAGAGAGAGACCCCAGTGGGGTATAATGCCGCAGTGTTCATCCTCCAGGGCAGGGGTAGTCAAACTGCGGCCCTCCAGATGTCCATGGACCACAATTCCCAGAAGCCCCTGCCAGCGAATGTTGGCAGGGGCTTCTGGGAATTGTAGTCCATGGACATCTGGAGGGCCGCAGTTTGACTACCCCTGCTCCAAGGGAATGCAACTTGATGGTCTGGAGAGCAACTGTAATAGCAGGAGATCTCCCGGTGCTTCTCCCTGAAACCCTAGTTTTCTGCCTGCAAGGAGGTCATTCATCTGCAGGGCATTTGAATCCAGGAGGCCCTCATTTGCAGAATTAACTGAGCACAGCCCAAATTCAGTCTGGCAACCTCAGTGGCGGTTGGATTATTTGTTCAGTTCTGGTTTTGTAAACCGCCACAGATGTCTGACTGGCAGAAATGGGAGTGACTGAAATGAATAAAGGAGAGCTACACCACCAAGTATTGTTCCCCACCCCCCACCGCTGGGTGGAGTGTTTTAAAAACACATAATATTTATTTATAGTTACATTCCTTTGCCGCCCTCTCTCCAGGGACTGAGGGCAGCTCCCAACATCGTGCATTACAGAAATATAATAAAACATAGATCTGAGAATTTGATTAAACGAATAGATTTTAAACCCTTAAAGCCAGCAATGCACCCTAAATTCCCCAATTCGGTCCAGGGGGAGGGTCACAAGAACCCTTTAGCCGGAATAGAATTGCATGGATTTCCGGCAGGGAGGGACCCCAAAAAATTGACAAGGAGATGTCTGTAGGCCTAATGTGGGTGCAGAATAAAGTTTTCCCTAAAAACATTAGGGAAAGGGAAGGGGATTGTAAGCCGCTTTGAGCCTCCTTCGGGGAGAGAAAAGTGGCATATAAGAACCAACTCTTCTTCTTCAGTATTATCAGGGCTCTCTCAGCCTCACCTCCCTCACAGGGTGTCTGTTGTGGGGAGAGGAAAGGGAAGGGGATTGTAAGCCACTTTGAGACTCCTTTGGGTAGAGAAAAGCGGCCATCTAAGAACCAACCTTCTTCAGTAATCTCAGGGCTCTCTCAGCCTCACCTCCCTCACAGGGTGTCTGTTGTGGGGAGAGGAAAGGGAAGGGGATTGTAAGCTAGAAGATCGGCTAACGCAACAGCAATTCCAAAACTTAATTGAATTTAATTTTCCATTTGGTTTCTGACTGTCCCTTTGCAGCTCAGGGCGGATCATTTCAGGATTCAGACGCGAGATTGAAAACGCAAGCGATCGAGCATCAGATATAACCACCAAGCCAATTAAAAAAAAAATAGAAATAGAAACGCAGGCTTTAAAAACCTACCGGCCGCTTCCTCCCCTCCAGGGTTTTAATTGATAGAGTCGAGCTTCACAGAGGGGAGGGGTGACCCAGTGCTCTTTAGTCCCGATCAGTTTAATTGAATGCAAATAGCTGGTGTGCCACTGAATAAAAACCGGTTATAAAAGCCCAGCCTTGTATAAAACAAAATATTTATGCTGATTTGGGGCGTTGGGCCCGTCGGCCGTCTTCCTTCCTGAACAGAAGGACTAGGTCTAAAATGTCTGCGGTGGGGATTATGTGTTTAGAGCAGGGGTAATCAAACTGCGGCCCTCCAGATGTCTGTGGACTACAATTCCCATGAGTCCCTGCCAGCGAATGCTGGCAGGGGCTCATGGGAATTGTAGTCCACAGACATCTGGAGGGCCGCAGTTTGACTACCCCTGATTTAGAGCATAAATCTAGCCTGATGAGACCCTGGATTCGTTTGTCTGGAAACCCCAAACATGTCCTTTGATTCGGAGAAGAGGAATCAAAGCAAACGTCAGCCACGTTTCGGGAGTTGTCATTTTTTTTTTAACAGACCTACGCATGAATCTGATTCGAGTCATGTATTTCAAGTCACACAGCGTCGGGTCGTAAAACGTGCAGGGACAGGCTGTTGATCCAAACGCCATAAACCGGTTCCTGACACCAGGGATGGTAAAATGTTTCCCGAGCAGCCCTGTTCTACTTGGGGGAAGTCTTCAAATGTTCCGGGACTCTGGCGCCCAGTCCCCCAAATTCACGATTTCCCCCTGGCTGCTGATCTCTTGCCTGATTAGAACAACCTGCCTTTTGCTGCGATGGATCCCACTGGGCAGGATTTCGGTCGCCCTACTTGACCTGCATGGGCCAGTCCCGCCAGCTCTTGAAAGCTAAGCAGGGTTGGCCCTGGCTAGCGTTTGGAAAGGCAACCTCCAAGGCAGCCTTGCTCAGTCTTCTGACCGTATTGGAGCCCCTGAAAGGAATGTTCAGGCTTCGGAGACCCCTCGAAGTGACGTCAGCTGGCCACGCCGCTTTGCCACGCCCCCCAGAAGTAGTATAACCATCCACTCCCTTCTCCTTTCTTTCACTCCCTCCCCCTACCTATACTACTACTACGGTGGCTTTGCCTCACATACGCCGGAAAGAAGGGCGGAGCTGAGAAGACAGCCCAGACCGTCCCCATACCATGCCACATCTGACTCTTCCCCCCCCTTTGTTTTTTCCCCCCACGGCCTACCCACCAAGCCGTCTGGGTGGAGCGAGCCAGTTTCCCAGCTTGTGGCCAAGTCCATTTAGGCAGGAGGGGGAAGGCCACGGGCCCCCCCTCTGGAGCTCCCATGGACCCCCTGCTCCAAGAAATACCAGGCTCATGACACAGGGACAGGCAATGGCAGGCTACCTCTGAACGTCGGTGGCCTGGCTGCCAGACAATCTTAGGAACTCCTGGCTGTATTGCCACACGTGCTGAACGGTAAATAAATAAGGAGGTTGAGAGGGGACATGATAGCCCTCTTTAAGTATTTGAAAGGTTGTCACTTGAAGGAGGGCAGGATGCTGCTTCTGTTGGCTGCAGAGGAAAGGACACGCAGTAATGGGTTTAAACTTCAACTACAATGATATAGGCTAGATATCAGGAAAAAAATGTTCACAGTCCGAGTAGTTCAGCAGTGGAATAGGCTGCCTAAGGAGGTGGTGAGCTCCCCCTCACTGGCAGTCTTCAAGCAAAGGTTGGATGTGCACTTTTCTTGGATGCTTTAGGATGCTTAGGGCTGATCCTGCGTTGAGCAGGGGGTTGGACTAGATGGCCTCTATGGCCCCTTCCAACTCTATGATTCTATGATTCTATGATTCTAAATCTTGCTCTGCCTTAAAACGGACATGGCAGAACTGGGGGGGGGGGGGGGGAAATAACAAAGACGGCAGCCCAGAAGTGGACAATAGGAACTCATGATTCAGTTCTACGTGTTTTCTCAAACTTTAACGAAATCTTTTCCTCCTCCCAGGAACAAAAAATGCCTTTACTGACTCAATAGGCCAACCGTATCTGGACTGAATAGGCCAACCGTATCCACGTGACGAAAGTCCCTCCGGAGACCCCTCGAGGGAGAAAAACCATTCGCCAAGGGAACTTCCTCCAACCCCCTGTTTCATTGTGATGTGACGACCGTTTAAACTTTTTCAAAAAAAAAAAGAAATTACATAGTGATGTGACTGCAATTGACGTTTTTTTTAAAGAAACCGACAACTGGTGGCCTGCCCGTGTCTTCTTCGGCGACCGCAAACGTCCCGCCCGGCCGAGACCCTCTGCCGCCTCAAGAAATGGCAGCCGAGCGGGGACATGCGTCGGCCCTGGGCCTCCAGTTCCCGGCCGTGGTCGACCAAGGGATGAACACCACCATGAAGGTGGAGGATGAGGAACCCGAAGACCTGAAGCCGGAGATGAAACTGGAGGAGCAGAGAGAAGACCCTCCTCACGCCACCCACCCAGGGACAGCCGGGCAGTGCCCGCGATGGAGAACGCCGCTGCATATTAAACAGGAGCCGGAAGACGGGCTTTCCACTCAGCAGTGGGAGGCCCAGTGGCATGATTTCCTAGGGGGGGTGCAGCCCCCTCAGGTAGGGTGGGGAACCAGGGAGCAGCTCCCGGGGAGCTCACCGTGGGGGGACATGAAGGCCTCCGTGGTCCACTTCGAGGGCTCCGCCGCCCCGCAGACCGCGGAAGGGCCGTTTATCCGCTCGCTGCCGGCGTTCGACGGCCGGCCGGATTCGAGGAGCGGCAGAGAGTTTAGGAAGGTGAAGGAGGAGGAGGCGGGGAGCGAGGACGCCGTGGGCGCAGAGGGGCAGCGCCAGCGCTTCCGGCAGTTCGCCTACCAGGAGGCGGAGGGGCCCCGTGAGGTCTGCAGCCGTCTGTGGGAGCTCTGCCACCAGTGGCTGAGGCCGGAGAGGCACACCAAGGAGCGGATCCTGGAGCTGCTGATCCTGGAGCAGTTCTTCAGTGTCCTGCCTCCGGAGATGGAGGGCTGGGTGCGGGAAGGGCGGCCGGAGACCTGCAGTCAGGCGGTGGCCCTGGCGGAAGACTTCCTCCGGAGGCAACGCGAGGACGGGCAGCACGAACAGAAGGTGAGGGCGTCTGTTATGGGCAATGCGTCCTCAGGGTTGCTGAGTGTGCGTTTTGAATTTTTAGGGCGTTCCTTTTGAACGCTGATAATTCGAGATGCTCGAAAAGCATTTGATTGGGAGCCCCTTAGCTTCTTAGATGCCGGCAAGATTTTATGGGGGTGGGTGGGTGTTGAGTTTTCAAGAGTCAAAGCTCCGTTTGTTGGATCTGACCCCCAAATCCTTGTCGGTCTGGAATAGGTTACTCCAGGGGTAGTCAACCTGTGGTCCTCCAGATGTTTGTGGACTACAATTCCCATGAGCCCCTGCCAGAGTTTGCTGGGAATTGCAGTCCATGAAGATCTGGAGGACCACAGGTTGACTACCCCTTCTCTAGAGCAGAAGTAGTCAACCTGTGGTCCTCCAGAGGTTCGTGGACTACAATTCCCATGAGCCCCTGCCAGCATTTGCTGGCAGGGGCTCATGGGAATTGTAGTCCACAAACATCTGGAGGACCACAGGTTGACTACCCCTGGGTTACTCGGCTCAAATTTGGCTGCACAGCGGCTCTCTGAAATGAAACCGCTTTCGTAAAAGAGAGCAAAGGTGAACAAAAAATCTTTGGGTAGGGTTATGAGCCTTCATGAGCTGTGGCTGACTGTTATTATTACAAGCCATAAAGGTAAGCAGACCAAACCTGCAATTATTTGTGAGTCATGTTTTCGTGGTGCCTTAAATGGACGCCTTGCACGCTTGCAGAAGGATTAGCTTTCAGCGCCTTGCACGCTTTAAGGAAGGGCTGGTTAATCCATGTCGCACATGTAGCACGTACTACAGGCCCCGCTGTGCCTTCCTCCCCAGGGCCCTAGGTGGTCTCCTCCACCCTTTTGCCTCTTTTGGGGCCCTCGGGATGACACCCCTTTCCACTGTGGGGGCCCCCAGTCTGTGCTCCCACACTGTTGTACTCAGTTAGGGCCTGGGAAATCCTTAACCAGGCTGTAGTGCAGTGAGTCCTATGAATCCTTAAACTACTGCTGCTTTAAGGTAAGGCAAAGGTATCCCCTGTGCAAGCACCGAGTCATGTCTGACCCTTGGGGTGACGCCCTCCAGCGTTTTCATGGCAGACTCAATACGGGGTGGTTTGCCAGTGCCTTCCCCAGTCATTACCGTTTACCCCCCAGCAAGCAAGCTGGGTACTCATTTTACCGACCTCGGAAGGATGGAAGGCTGAGCCCACCTTGAGCCAGCTGCTGGGATCGAACTCCCAGCCTCATGGGCAGAGCTTTCAGACGGCTGCCTTACCACTCTGCACCACAAGAGGCTCTATGCTGCTTTAAGGGACTTGTGTTGTATCCATTCTTATTGGTTTGCTCCGACCTTGATAGGCTAGGCTAACCCCGTCTCGTCAGATCTTGGAAGCTAAGCAGGGTTGGGCCTGGTTAAAATTTGGAAGGGAGACTGCCGAATACCAGGGGTGAGACGGGGCAACAAGCGATGGCAAAACCCGCCTCTGAACTGTTCTTGCCTGGAAAACTGGACAGGTTCAGCTGCGACTTGGTGGCACCACGTTTTTTATTGGGAAATGGAAAAGCATGGCCGTCGGGTTTCCACAGCTCATTCGTTCCCTCCCGCCTTGTCTTAGTCAAACAAATCACCGCTGTTTTTTTCAGGGGCCCGGGATGTTCAACGTCGTGACCGTGAATTTCCCTGACACGGACCCAGCGTCGCTGGAAGACGCCCAGAGGCATCTCGGGAGGCAGATCAAGGAAGAGAGCGAAGGGGATGGGCAGTCGACGGGTAAGGGCTGCGTGAGACGCCCCATTCACGGAACCTGCGCGGCAGGAAAGCAAAAGCTTTTAGACGCTAGAGGCCTGGCTGAGCGGAGACACAGTGAGCTTGCAAAGGCAGCGTGGTGTCCTGCTTAGAGCAGGGGTCATCAGTTTGTGAATCCCAGATTGGGGAATTCCTGGGGGCTCGGGGGTGGGATTTGGGGAGGAGACGGACCACAGCAGGATCCAATGCCAGCATTAGAAGCACCTGCGCTCCCCCACATGCAACCAGCTGGGTGACCTTGGGCTCGCCACGGCACTGATAAAACTGTTCTGACCGGGCAGTGATATCAGGGCTCTCTCAGCCTCACCCACCTCACAGGGTGTCTGTTGTGGGGAGAGGAATGGGAAGGTGACTGTAAGCCGCTTTGAGCCTCCTTCGGGTAGGGAAAAGCGGCATATAAGAACCAACTCTTCTTCTTCTTCAGTAATCTCAGGGCTCTCTCAGCCTCACCTCCCTCACAGGGTGTTTGTGGTGGGGAGAGGAAAGGGAAGGCGACTGTAAGCTGCTTTGAGCCTCCTTCGGGTAGGGAAAAGCGGCATATAAGAACCAACTCTTCTTCTGCTGCTTCTTTATTGGCATGCGTGGATCCACCCTTCAACACTTATTTATTTATTATATTTGGATTTCTTACTCTCCTCACCCAGGAGGCTCGAGGCGAGTCACAGAGAAAACACTGCTGTTTTCTCTGGTGAAATGGGTTAGTCCCAGTTCTCTCGGAGCTCTCTCAGCCCTCTCCAAGTCACAGGGTGTGTGTCGTTGGCAGAGGAAGAAAAAGATGCTTGGGAACCCCTTTGGGTAGTGAACAGCGGGGCATCAAAAACCAGCTCTCCCTCTTCTCCCCGTGTCAGAGAGCGGTCCAGTTTCAAGGGGCCATTGCCTCTGAGCCCTGCTCCCCATGCTGAAATCCATCCTCCTGCTTACAATTCAGTTGCCTTTCCTCGCAACCGGGAATGACTCACGTGTCGATCCCCCTCCTTTGTTCCAGCTGACGACGGGCCCAAAAGCGAGGAGGCCGCCGGGTGGAGAAGCTCCGGGCAAACGGAGCCGAGAGGACCGTTGGCGGGGACAGCCGGAGCGATCGGCCGACAAGGGAATGCGGAGGCCCCGAAAGGGCCCCAGGGGGGCGCCCCGCAGGCCAGCGAAGGCAGCGCGCCCGGAGAGAAGCAGTCGCTCTGCTCGAACTGCGGCGGGGTCTTCAACCCGAGCACGGGCCTCCTCGGGCCGGATGGCGCGAACCCGTACAAATGCTCGGTGTGCGACAAGAGCTTCTGCCAGGTGGCGAAGCTCATCGCGCACGAGCGGCTGCACACGGGCGACTGGCCGTACAAGTGCTCCTTCTGCGGGAAGAGCTTCAACCGCAGCTCGGACGTCTCCCGGCACGAGCGGATCCACACGGGGGAGAAGCCCTTCCAGTGCACCACCTGCCAGAAGCGCTTCAGCCAGCGGTCCAAGCTGATCGTCCACGAGCGCTTCCACACCGGCGACAAGCCCCACACGTGCTCGTACTGCGGGCGGAGCTTCCACCAGCGGTCGGACCTGGTCAAGCACGAGCGCATCCACACGGGGGAGAAGCCGTACAAGTGCTCGGACTGCGGGGGCAGCTTCCACCGGAGCTCGGACCTCGTCAAGCACAAGTGGATCCACACGGGCGAGAGGCCGTACAAGTGCTCGACGTGCGAGAAGTGCTTCCGGCAGCGCTCGGCGCTCCTCTACCACGAGCGGACCCACACGGGGGAGAAGCCCTACACGTGCACGGCCTGCGGGAAGGGCTTCAGCTGCAAGGCGCACCTGGTGCTGCACAAGCGGACCCACACGGGGGAGAAGCCCTACAAGTGCAACTTCTGCGGGAAGAGCTTCACCACCAGCTCGTACTTCGTCAAGCACCAAAGGATGCACCTGGGGCAAGAGCCGTTGCCGATGCACTGAACGGAGAGCCGAATCGCGCCGCGGGGAGAGCCGAATCGCGCCGTCCGCGGGGGACTTTGGGGCCGGACTGTGCCGCTTCGGCCCGGGAGAGGAGGACTGAATCTTTGAATGTTGCCTTCGCTGTCAAAAAAAAAAAAAATCTCTTTGCACGTGCAAAACCCAGCATTTCAGGGAAACGGGTGCTAGGCTAGCCTTTTCCCTGACGTGCTAGGTTCCTATAAACGGGGATATTTTTTTTTTCTAGGATTAGCCGAATGTTCAGCTGTTCCGAGATCTCTTGGCCGGAAGTGGTACATCCCAGGAGCGACGATAACGTCGCGGAAAAGCCCTGTCGATGGTCAAAACTGGCTCTTACGTCGTGCGATGACCAGGGAATAAAACACGTTCACGCACGCAGGAGGGAGGGAGAGAAGAAAAATCGTATTGCTTGGGGGAGGGGACGATGACCCAGAGAAGCTCTCAGATTGCTTGCATGATGAGCAACGGATATGTCTTATTAATGGTGGTCTAATTGCGTTAATTTGGAGAGCGCTTCTGAGCTTTCGAAAACTTTCCCCGCAAACTGTACAACAACCCTGTATGGTAGGCCACTTTTAGCCCAATATTATGTATTTTTGGGGGGGGGGCTGCGAGACGACGGCCTAAGGCCACCTAGCATACTCATAGTGGAAGGGAGATTTGAACCCAGAACCATGGGGATTGCCGCCTAATATGACACCATACCTCACTGAACCAATTAAACTTATTAAAGCAAACTGGTATAGAGACTGGTATAGAGAACAGGGGTGAGCATTTCTCATTGCAGGTTAAAGTGAGGGGCAGATGAACCTGAAATTGGACCCTTTTAAAACAAACCACAGTCAGTCTCTTCACTCCAACTGGCCACAGCTCTTTAAATCCTCAGACGGAGGTCTTTCACATCACCTGTGACCTGATCCTTTTAACTGAAGACACCTGGGATTAAGCCCACCACCCTGTAGCTGGAGAGCTAGCCTGGTATCATGGTGGAGAGCAGCAGAGAACTGGCTTTGTTTCCCAATTCTTCCGCTACAGGCAGCCAGTTGGGCGACCTTGGGCCTGTCCCAGCTCTCTCAGAGCTCTCTCTCAGCCCCACTGACTCCACAGGGTGTCTGTTGTGCAGAGAGAGAAAAGGGAATGTAAGCCGCTTTGAGACTCCTTCAGGTCGTAAAAAGTGGGGTATAAAAAATCAGTCATTCTGCATGACAAGCAGATGCTCTGTCACAGGGCCACAGCGAAGAATTCCAAATTGTCCTTTTCCTCTCCCACCGTGATTCCTCGTAGACTTGTGCTTATCACTGGAGAAATGTGCAGATTTAGGATTTACTGTACATGTAACTCAGGCCAAATCAGAGTAACAACTCAAGCCACAGGGAGGAGTGAAAACTATAGCTTTAATGGAAAGGAATTTTACCAGCGATGAAAGGAAGCGTTTTATTGTATACCTCCTGCATTTAGATTCTGTGCGCACTTAGGGGGCAGGAAGCTGCCCGATCTGTCAGTTAGATTTTTATCCCTCCACGGAGCATGGCGTGATGTAGATCTTCCTTTTCAGCTTGGGGAATCGGCTGCTTAGAGAGACGTTCATGGCATCCATAAACTCCAGAAAGGAATCTGACCATTCGTGGAGGTTCGTTCTGCGAATGGCAGTTCCTCCTGATAGGTTTAGTGGAGCCTCCATGTTTAAAGGCAGGGTACCTTAAAATACCAGGCTGTGGTATACCAGACAACAGAGATGCCTAGCTTGTCGGCTTTTTGGGGAAACATCTGGTTGCTGCAACGTAACGCCAAGGTGGTAAATTTATGTATTTCCGGACATCCGTGGAGTACAATTCCCATAAGCCCCTGCCAGCAGAGGCAGGGGCTTTTGGGGATTGTAGTCCATGGACATCTGGAGAGCCATTCTTGAATGGCCCTGCTGAGTCAGACCAGTGGTCCATCTATCCAGTGTTCTGCTCTCCACAGTGGCCCTAGAGCAAGGGTAGTCAACCTGTGGTCCTCCAGATGTTCATGGACTACAATTCCCATGAGCCCCTGCCAGCAAATACTGGCAGGGGCTTATGGGAATTGTAGTCCACGGATGTCCGGAAATACACAACTTCGCCACCTTGGCATTATGTTGGCAAATGCTGGCAGGGGCTCATGGGAATTGTAGTCCATGAACATCTGGAGGACCACAGGTTGACTACCCCTGCCCTAGAGAACCAAATAAGCAGGGCATAGGGGAAATATTTTATCCGGTTCAGAAAAGCACTTCTTGAAAGACCCCCAGTGGGTACAAATCCAAACTGGCTCAATTGGGGCTCTGATGCCCCAATGATAATTCAGGAACTCCCAGAAGAGTTAATTAAACCTGGCTCCTGATTACATCTGGGGCCATTTTACTTCTCTCTCATTTCTGTCCCTTCCCTGCTTTCTGGCTGGGCAGGAGCTGGCAAACGGCCCTGATATTTGCGCAATTTGGTGTCTTCTGAGCAGCCTGATCCGGAAATCGCATTCCTCCAAAACACATTTTTGTTTTGCATGCAAACCGACTGACGCCAATGGGCCCGACAGATTAAATCAGGCCTTCTCATCCGGGGTTCCGTGAAACGGTGGCGGTCTTCAAGCATCGGCTGGACAGATCTTGATCTTGGAGGCTTGAGCCTGACCCTGCCTTCAGCAGGGGGTTGGACTAGATGGCCTCCCTGGCACCTTTCGTGATTCTATGACTCATAACGGCCCTGAATGGGTTGCCCAAACGTGTGGGAATTAGGTAGAGAGCCAGCTTGGTGCAATGGTTAGGAGTGCGGACTTCTGATCTGGAGAGCCGGGTTTGATTCCCCACTCCCCCACATGCAGCCAGCTGGGTGACCTTGGGCTCACCACAGCACTGAGAAAGCTGTTCTGACCAAGCAGGAATCTCAGGGCTCTCTCAGCCTCACCCACCTCACAGGGGGTCTGTGGTGGGGAGAGGAAAGGGAAGGTGACTGTAAGCCCCTTTGAGACTCCTTCAGGTAGAAAAAAGCGGCATATAAGAACCAACTCTTCTTCTTCTTCAGTGATATCAGGGCTCTCTCAGCCTCCCCTCCCTCACAGGGTGTCTGTGGTGGGGAGAGGAAAGGGAAGGTGAATGTAAGCCCCTTTGAGACTCCTTCAAGGAGGGAATATTTCAGGGGTTTCTCAACGGTAGAAGAAAATTGAGAAAGTCTGGCTTAAATCCCCCAACACTCTTCTCTGTCGAATGAACCGAAGATTTCTTGAAGCGGCTGGTAATCCCTGTTGATACTAGCAAAACTGAATAATTTTTTCCTTATAACCCGCCCTTCTCAATAGGCTCTGGGCAGGTAACAACACGGCTTAAAATGGAAATGAAAGAGTTGGGTTTTTAGATCATCCTTAAAACAGCCCACCTTTTAGTCTGGACGTGTTTTTGTGCTCAGGACTTTGGGCGGATTCTTTGAGCTCTCATCGCTGCCAGGCCAGCTTTGAATGTACAAATCTCAATATTTGGGGGAGAGGGGGGGGGGAGGCGGAAAGAGACCGGTGTTTAATGTGGAAGGATATTTTTTTTCCACCTAAGGTTTTTTTTTTAAGCAGTGGAAGAACAGCAAAAGCTGGCTGATGAACATACAGATGGGTATAGGTGTGGTTTAAAGCAGTGGTCCCCAACCCCCGATCGGGGGACCGGTCTCGGTCCGCAGATCAGTCGGTACTGGGTCGTGGCTCCTCCTTGCTCTCCTACTTGGCTGCTGCCTCAGGGGCTGCCCTGCCACTCTGCTCACTTTTGATGATAAAAAGGTGATAAAAAGGTTGGGGACCACTGGCTTAAAGGACTGTTGGGTCCCCCTAAAGAATGGGGACAGGTGGTAGGGAAATTCCCGAGGAGGACAGGGATCTCAGTGGGGTCTACTGCCCCAGAGTCCCCCCCCCTCCAAAATATCAATTTCTCCTAGGGAGCTGATCTCTGTAGTTTGGAGAGGAGCTGTAGATTCCAGGGGATCCCCAGGGCCCACCTGGAGGCTGGCATCCCAGGTGGCTTAGCTTCATGTGTGAGATTCAGGACAGGGAGGCCGTGCACACCGATGTCAACAGCGAGCTTGATGTTGTGGATGGTGCAAACAAGCTCCGGAACGCGAAAACGGTTATGGTTGTGTACTACTTAACAAAATGAAATTCGACTTCTTTCCAAATGGCTAACGGCAGGGGCTCATGGTGCTTGTAGTCCATGGGCATCTGGGGAGCCACGTTTTTGCCACCCCTGGATTAGTTGATCGATTCATGAGATTGTGGTGAGTTGACGTTTGTGGGTGCCAGACGGACGTTGCGAGGAGATTGTCCGGCTGCTTGTGTCCGAAATCCCTTGTGGGGTCGTTGGTGTGTATTTCCTCTTCTGGGAAGTCAATCCTTGTAGATACGGAGAAGTCTATCCTTCCGTGGGCCTAGCCCAGGTTAGCTCCTAAAATGAGAAAATTGGGTGCTACTCCGAAGGTAGACACTGCTAGCATCACGACAGAAAGCAAGTTTCTATCTTTCTGAATGCATTTGCGGCCCGGTTCTCGAGTTGGAGAATGGGGTGGTAGAGAGAACTGCACTGCTTTGGTAGACAACCACTTTGAACGTTCCCGTCGCGTTAAAAAGCAAACCTTTCCCCGCAACTAGAAAGCTAACCCCATGAGAAGAAAGTTGCCTTGCCGCGCTAGTTTTCTGCTTGCGGGGGGGGATTGGCAACATAACGGAACGTTCCAAGCTATGAACTGTCGCCCGTAGGTTGAAGTCCCGCCCTTTCTTTAACCTCAGGGCTCTGCCGCCCCAGTTTTCTGGCACGTGTGAGCTTGAGTTAATGGAAGATTTCAGGACACTACATGTCTATGCTTGGGGGGGTGGGGGTGGGAGGGGGGAACGCATGGGTAAATTTTAATCCCTGTCCTTGTGTTGAAGGTTCTATGTTTATGCTGTGTTTTATGATGTATATAACCTTGCACATTTCTATGCCTTGATGGACTGAGTATGTTTGGGGTCAACAATGCCATTCAGGTAGCCGTGAATCTCGGAAAGTGCAGCTATGCAACCCTGGAGATGTGTGTGTTTTTTTTTTGGCTTGTGACATTGACTGCTACCCAGCCCCGTGTCCGTCTGTGTGTTCTCTCCCCACTCCCACCCCAAAACTGAAAGCCAGATTTTTGCCAAAGAGCATTCTGCCTTACTCCAAATGTCTGCAAAAGTGACTAGTCCTCAAGGAACAAAACAAAAAGAAAACCTTCCCCGCGTGTGACCTGTGTTGTTTACGACACATCAGGGTACAGAACGGAACACGGAAAGGAGCAGCTCTCTTCCAGTTTTATACAAGCGTCCCTGCCGGCTCGCCCGTGAAGCGTTTAAACTCGCCACAGGCGCGTGAACCCTCGCTGGCCTGTCAGGGATGTGGCGAAAGACTCCACCCGGACTAAGTTTCTCAGCATCCCAAAGACATTTATGTGCAGTGCGCGGCACTTTTCTGTGTTTGTCTTCTGGCCCGTAGCGTTTTTTTGTTTTGCTTTGGCAACGGGAGCATGTAACTTGCTGCACCGCCTCCTACAAAAGCCCTTGTGGAGAAACACAACCCCAGCGGATTCTGGGAGAGGAGATTTGGAGAGACGGGACTCGTTCTCTCCCCAACGCCCACGTTGGTCTTGGGTTGGCGTCTTGACCAAAGGGCGGCCATGTTCTTTGCATCAACTGGTAGAAGCTTATAACCGCAAAGTCTCGCCCGTGGTAAGGGGTCGTAGCAGAAATGACGAAGTGGCTCTCCTCCAAGGTGTCTGTCCTCCGTCTTCCCTTCTCTGCTCTATCTCCTTTTTGCCTGATAAATTAGTTTTGATGTGACTCAAATTTGCATGTTTAATTAAGCCATTGGGGATTGGGGGGTGGGTGGGGCTAAGACGGGTTCTGGATCACGTGGGTTTTGATGACCCAGGCGTGTGCCGTCTGGAGCTTGTTGACCGTATGATACAGTGTTTTAAGGGAGAGTCTGGTTTCTATTTTCCTGGCTCCGTGGCGGGGTCGTCTGTGGAACAGTGCATGCCCGAAAGACAGCCTGTCTTACGCTTTCCGACTGGAATGGGAAAAATACTCAAGATCCGATACCCTGCCATCTCTGGCTGGCCACAGCTTCTGGGCAGTGCTAACTCGCAATCTTAATGTCTATGATTGTCTTGTACATGGGTTTTGTGTGCCTGTTTATGCCGTTTTCTCGAAATAAATGTCCCTTTGATTAAGCATCCCCCAAAAGCCAGCTCTCTCTGTTTTAAATGCAAGGTTTGTGGAAACGTAGCAGTCGGCCATCTTGGGCCGTAACGTATTTAAGGGGGTAACTGGAAAAAAGCGGAGGGGAAGACTGAACTCCAGAGAACCTGATCCTGGGAGAAAAGACACCGTAGAAGTGACAGACACAATGTGAGGCATCTTAGTGTAGGGGTCTCTATTGGGAGCCTGTGGACGCCTCTGGAGGTCAGATCCAGGGTGGTGGGCGCAATCCCAAAATGGCTGCCAGCAAGAGAGGGAGCCATCCGCCAAAATGGCTGCCCCAAGAGGCGGAGCCAACTACAGAACATTGGGGAGCAAGGGCATGCACAGCTCTGATAGAAACTTTTCAGTATTTCAGGCAGAATCTCTGTTTAATGACCGTGCTGTTTGCACGCACATCGTCTCCTCGGTCAGAGGACTATCAAAGTTGTATCTGAAGAAGTGACCAGCAACTCACAAAAGCTCACACCCTGCCAACAATTTGGTGAGTACTTAAGGTGTTCAGACAAGGGCCTCGGTCTTTGGTGACTTCAGCCTAGCTCAGCTTTTCTCCACTTCTTTAACATTGAGAAGCCCCTGAAACAGTCTTCTGGTTTTGAGAAACCCCAGAAGTGGCACGATTGTGCAGAATATGGTTGGGAAGCATACCTATGGACATGCCCACCTGGGGGCCCTCCCCTTCCCACCCCCTCCAGGCCTATCACTGGCCATTTGGCACGTTGACATGACTATGTATGGTCATAAGGTAAAGGTAAAGGTATCCCCTGTGCAAGCACCGAGTCATGTCTGACCCTTGGGGTGACGCCCTCTAGCGTTTTCATGGCAGACTCAATATGGGGTGGTTTGCCAGTGCCTTCCCCAGTCATAACCATTTGCCCCCCAGCAAGCTGGGTACTCATTTTATCAACCTCGGAAGGATGGAAGGCTGAGTCAACCCTGAGCCGGCTGCTGGGATTGAACTCCCAGCCTCATGGGCAAAGCTTTCAGACGGCTGCCTTACCACTCTGCGCCACAAGAGGCTCTTATGTATGGTCATACCACCTGATAAATTAAAAATTCACACACACACCGTTAATTGTCCTGCAGCTTGTGTCGTCTGTTCATTCTTTTCAGGAGTTTCTTGTAGCCCTAGAACGGAGGTGGCCAGATTGGTTCTCCAGAGGACTACAATTACCATGAGCCACTGACAATTAGCCAGGTTGGCAGGGAGCCATGGTAATTGTAGTCCGTGGATGTCTGGAGAGCCACAATTTGCCCACCCCTTCCCTAGAAAATTAGTGGGTCAGGTAAGCTACCCGCAGTGTCAGGCCCTCAATCCAATGGGAAGATTCATACAACATCTACCGCAAACATTCAAAACGATCACGAACCAAAATTACAGGCAATTAATACAAACACAACCCTTCCGCCTCCCAGCAATCAGTACAGGAAATCCTTGTGTCTGGAATTTCACTCTCCTCTGCAGCCTCTAGGTTAGGAAACATCTGGGGAGTTTTTTGGGGGGTGACACCGGAAAGGGTGGGATTTGGAGTGAAGGACCTCAGTGCTTTATAATGTTATAGAGTCCAGCTTGGTGTAGTGCTTAAGAGCGTCAGCGGCTTCTAATCGTTTGATTCCCCGCTCCTCCACATGCAGCCAGCTGTGTAACCCTGGGCTACTCACAGTCCTGTTAGATCTGTTCTCCCAGAGCAGTCCTGCCAAAGCTCTCTCAGCCCCTCCTCCCTCACAGGGTGCCTGTGGTAGGGAGAGGGAGGGAAGGAGATAGTAAACTGCTTTGAGACTCCCTTAGGCAGTGAAAAATGGGGTATAAGGGCCAACACTACAAAAAAAGATTGTTTTTTTTTTTGCACAAGCCCTGCAAGAGTTAAAACCAACAGCTCTGTGATTCCCAGAGAGGCGCAAAAGACATTTGCAGGGAGATGTCAATTTCTGTGCAATGTCCCTTGCTCTCCTCTTTCTAACCCTCCCCACCCTCCCTCCCTCCTGGAACAGCTGCCGGAGGGATGGCTTCGGCTGGAGCTCCCAGAAGGCTTTGCTTCTGCCGCTTTCAAGTGGGGGGGTGAGTTAAAGGGGCTTGCTGGGGGTGGGAGAAACAGGATCACACGCAGGACAGCCAGCTGTAGAACCTGCCCTGTCGGGTGGGTGCATCGCCGTGGAGAGGGGCCTCCAGTTGGAGATTTAGATGAGAAATGAAGAAGATGCAGGGGGTGGGTGGGAGATAGAAGGACCCCTCCCCAAATAAAACCAGGCAGTCTCCCTAAACACGAATCTCTTAAGTTTTCAATCCACTCCACCGCAGCTGGGGAGCGTGCAAAGAGTAAGGATGCCAGCCTGCAGGTGGGACCTGGGGATCCCCTTGAATTGCAGCTCCTCTCCAGGCAACAAAGCCCAGTTCCCCTGGAGAAAATGGCAACTCGGAAGCTGGGCTGAGCATTATACCCTGTTGAAGTCCCTTCCTTCCCCAAGCCCTGCCCTCTGCAGGCTCCGCCCCCAAAGTCTCCAGTTTTTCACAACCCGGAGGTGGCAACCCTACTTCCAAGGTTGAGACCGTCTGAAGCTTTCTTAGGCGAGGTCAGATCCTGCCCTGATCTTCCCAGGTGAATTCAATTAGAAGCAGAGAGAGGATTGATTTTGACCTTCCTCCACAGCGGAGGGTTTGTTGGGAGGGAGGGGGTGGCTTTGTTTCAAAGACAAAGAAGAGTTGGGTTTTAAACCCCGCTTTTCTCTGCCTGGGGTAGTGTCAAAGCAGTTTACAGTTCTCCATTTTTCCTTTTCCTACAAAAGGTGAGTGAGGCTGAGAGGGCTCGAAGAGAACTGTGAGTGGCACCCAGCCGGCTGCACGTGGAGGAAGACTGGGGAATCAAACCACTTTCTCCAGATTTGAGTCCCCTGCCCTTTACCACTACACCAAGCTGGCTCTCACCACGCTGCCCTACCAAGAAACCATTGAATTCCTCTCCCATTCCCCCATTTCCAAGTATGAAAATGGAGGAAGCGGAATCAACTGGTCCCGACCTGGAAAAGGGAGCCGTCAGGCCTTGTCTCAGAGGACCAGGACTGCGACATGTCAAAAACGAGCAAGAAGATGGACTCTCTTCGCAGCAGTGGGAAGCCCAGTGGCAGGCGTTCCTCAAGACGGTTCGTGCCCCTCCTTCTGGATGGCAGACATTGCACCCAGAGCCTGCGCTGTGGGAGGAGGCAAAGCCCTCCCCAGACCCCGCTGAGGGTGCCGTCAGCTCGGAGGGGCGATGCCAAAAATTCAGACAGTTCCGCTATCCAGAAGCCGCAGGTCCACGGGAGGTGTATGGCAGCCTCCGGGAACTTTGCCATCGGTGGCTGGAGCCAGAGAGACACGCCAAGGAGCAGATCCTGGACTTGGTGATCCTGGAGCAGTTCCTGGCCATCCTGCCCCGGGAGATGCAGAGCTGGGTGAAGGATCGGGGCTCCAAGAGCTGCTCGCAGGCGGTGGCCCTGGCGGAGGATTTCCTCCTGGGACGGCAGGAAGGAGAGAGCCAGGAAAAGGCGGTGAGAACATCGGGTCCTTCCTTCCTTCCTTCCTTCCTTCCTTCCTTCCTTCCTTCCTTCCTTCCTTCCTTCCTTCCTTCCTTCCTTCCTTCCTTCATTCATTCATTCATTCATCCATTCATTCATTCATTCTAGTTACTATTAAGTTGGTATATTGTCCAGCCCCACAAACGGGCTCAGGGCTGCTTACGATGTAAAAACAAACATCAATTCAACATCAGTAAAATCATCAGTTTGGTGTAGTGGTTAGGAGTGCGGACTTCTGATCTGGCGAGTCGGGTTCGATTCTGCGCTCCCCCACATGCAACCAGCTGGGTGACCTTGGGCTCGCCACGGCACTGATAAAACTGTTCTGACCGGCAAGTGATATCAGGGCTCTCTCAGCCTCACCTTCCTCACAGGGTGTCTGTTGTGGGGAGAGGAAAGGGAAGGCGACTGTAAGACGCTTTGAGACTCCTTCAGGTTGAGAAAAGCAGCATATAAGAACCAACTCCTCTTCTTCTTCAGTAATCTCAGGGCTCTCTCAGGCTCACCCACCCCACAGGGTGTCTGTTGTGGGGAGAGGAAAGGGAAGGCGACTGTAAGACGCTTTGAAACTCCTTCAGGTTGAGAAAAGCAGCATATAAGAACCAACTCCTCTTCTTCTTCAGTAATCTCAGGGCTCTCTCAGCCTCACCTCCCTCACAGGGTGTCTGTTGTGGGGAGAGGAAAGAGAAGGCAACTGTAAGCCGCTTTGAGACTCCTTCAGGGAGAGAAAAGCAGCATATAAGAGCCAACTTTTCTTCTTCTTCTTCTATACCCTGCTATTTGCTGTCCAGAGGAGCTGGTTGGTCACTGTGGGAGATAGGATGCTGGATTAGATTGACCACTGGTCTGATCCAGCAAGGCTCTTCTGAGGTTCGTATCACCCACTGAGTGTTTCATCCTTTCTTCGAGATAAGTGTTTTATTTCTCATTTGCAGGAGCCCGAGGGGCTGTTCCAAGGGGCGCTCATCTGTCTTCCAGGAGAAGAGGGGCCTTTGCTAGAAACCTCACAGAGAGAGCCATCCGGAGAGGTCAAACAAGAATGTGAAGGTGATGCCAGCTTGTCAGGTGACGCTTGGCGGTGCCCATCGTTAATTGATGGTTCTGGGTGGCTTGGGGGGTGGGGAGGGGACCTTGCCGGGTTTCTCGCGATGGGAGCTTGATGTTCAATGTGGGTTTTGTCTCGTCTCTGCTCCTAGAGGGAATCCACGCGGAAAAGCCGAACAAAATCCACGTTGGTTCCGTCAGTCTCACCATTATGGCAAATTGCTTTGTTTTGCTCTGTTTGTTTTTGCTGCTTTGCAGTTTTTAACGCTAGGCATTCTCTTCAGGGCGGGTCCCAGGTTTAGGGGGGCCCTGGGCTCAGAAGGCCCCGGAGCCCATCTCCTCCTCTCACCCCCACCAGGACCCCTACGTTTTTTTCTTCCAAACAACCCTCCTCCCCTTCCTTTGCCTGTTTATGAACTTTACTACAGACTTTTTTCAATGTGCTTTCTTGTCTTCAGTGTGCTGAGCAATGTGTACCACATACCATTATGGTGTACCACATTATGTGTACCACATACCAAACTGTGGCTCTCCAGATGTCCATGGGCTATCATTCTCTGGGGATGCCTGGCTGGGAATCCCTGGGGTAGACAATGGTTTGGAGTCTGTGGTGGAAATCCATGAACGGATACCCAGCACGGGGACAGCAAGGGAGCCTCCATCCACAGAAACAGTCAACCTTTGAGTACTAACTCCATGAGGCGGATACAGGGGAGGGGCCCAGACTTTATGCCCTGCTTGTTGGCCCTCCAGAGGAGCTGGTTGGCCACTGTGTGAAACAGGATGACGGATTAGAAGACGGACTGCTGGTCCTACCCAGCAGGGCTCTTTGGTGGTTCTTATATTCATGGATAGAGCCTCTTGTGGCGCAGGGTGGTAAGGCAGCAGAAATGCTGTCTGAAGCTGTCTGCCCATGAGGCTGGGAGTTCGATCCCAGCAGCCGGCTCAAGGTTGACTCAGAGGTCGGTAAAATGAGTACCCAGCTTGCTGGGGGAAGTAAACGGTAATGACTGGGGAAGGCACTGGCAAACCACCCCGTATTGAGTCTGCCATGAAAACACTGGAGGGCGTCACCCCAAGGGTCAGACATTACCCGGTGCTTGCACAGGTGATACCTTTACCTTTAACTTTATATTCATGGATAGAAGGTGTTTCTGTCCCAACACAGAACAAAAGGCCTGAAATGCTGCTCCTGGGGGACAGCTTCCCCCAAACAACACAAGGGGAAAGTTGGAAAACTGATTCATGAGGAGAGGAATAATCTCACACACACCCCCGGCCCACGAAAATCCTGTAGGATTCAAACCAATTACTTTCTTTCTCTCCTGTCCATCTCCACTACACTGTTGACAGGGTCCATCCGCAGTTCTTTTTCTACATTAATTTTTATTAAAAGCTTTTTTAACAGCAAAGATAAAATGTAACAAAAAGTCACGCAAGATACGACAAAATATTTAAAAACAGGAAAGCAAAGAAAAAGAGGACATAAAAAACAGAAAGAAAATATAAAGAAGCTTCTGATTTTCTCTGTGGCAAATATATGTTATATTAGGAACGGTCAAATGTTAAAAAAGTCATACAAGATACGACAAAACATTTAAAAACAGGAAAGCAAAGTGAAGTAAGAGAGAAAATTTAAAAAACAAGAAAAATAGAAAAAATATAAAGAATCTTCCAGTTTTCCCTATCCAGCAAATACATGTAAAATGATGAACGTTGCTGTTTTTTAACAGCAAAGATAAAATGTGACAAAAAATAATACAAGACAAAATATTTAAAAACGGGAAAGCAAAGAAAAACCCAAAGCAGAAAAAATATAAAGACGCTTCCGATTTTCTCTATGCGGCAAATACATGTAAAATTCTGAACATATCACTTACTGTAAAATTACCAAAAAAAAACCCACCCCTCATTTTTTTCTGTTTTCAAGCGCCCAGCACAGTGTAGCAGTTAAGAGTGGTAGCCTTTAATCTGGAGACCCGGCTTTGATTCCCTGCTCCTCCACTTGCAGCCAGCTGGGTGACCTTGGGCTAGTCCCAGTTCTCTTGGAGCTGTGCTTGCAGAGCAGTTTTCCCAGAGCTTGCTCAGCCTCACCTCCCTCACAGGGTGTCTGTTGTAGGGAGAGGAAGGGGAAAGTGTTTGCAAGCTGCTTTGGAACTCCTTTGGGAAATAAGCAGCATGGTGTATATTAAAAAAAAACAATTCTTCTTCTTAATTATCAAATCCACAAATCATCAGGGTTTTTTTCCCCGTTTCATGCAAGAAGTCCATTTAGAAGCAGTGGTCCTTCTTCGGATCCGTCCCTTCCATACTAGAAGAAGAGGAGTTTGTTTTTTTTCTACCCAAAGGAGTCTCAAAGCGGCTTACAGTCGCCTTCCCTTTCCTCTCCCCACAACAGACACCCTGTGAGGTGGGTGAGGCTGAGAGAGCCCTGAGATTACTGAAGAAGAGTTGGTACTTATAGGCCACTTTTCTCTACCCAAAGGAGTCTCAAAGCGGCTTACAGTCGCCTTCCCTTTCCTCTCCCCACAACAGAAACCCTGTGAGGGAGGTGAGGCTGAGAGAGCCCTGAGATTACTGAAGAAGAGTTGGTACTTATAGGCCACTTTTCTCTACCCAAAGGAGTCTCAAAGCGGCTTACAGTCGCCTTCCCTTTCCTCTCCCCACAACAGAAACCCTGTGAGGGAGGTGAGGCTGAGAGAGCCCTGATATTCCTGCTCGGTCAGAACGGGTTTATCAAGGCTGTGGTGAAGCCAAGGTCACCCAGTTGGTTGCATATGGAGGAAGAGCAGAGAATTAAACTCAGCTTTCCAGATAGAAGTCCGCACTCCTGACCACTACGCCAAGCTGGCTCTAGTCACATAGACTTTTCCTTCTTGATTCCAGCAGATGACGAGATCCAGGACGAGAGAAAAGGGCAGTCGTGTGTAGCATTGCCGGAAGGCCCCAAGCAGCACGGCGTGGAAAGAATCAACGTCGGCAATCAAGCCAGGCGAAAATGGAAGGAAGGCAGCGTAACAGAGGAATGGAACCACGTAGCCATCGCTTATCAAGATGGTGGTTTTATAAAAGGTGAATTAACAGTGTTTAAATTTGAAGTTATAATTTAGGGGCCTTGTTGGACAAAAAAGAGATTTGGCAGAGGCGGGGATGAGAGATAATTGCAACGTTTAATTGAGGTTTGTAAAATTTAAGTGTTCGCTTAAAATATTTAAAAGTCACTTATTTATGTACTAGGGGTCAAGCCCGTTGCATTCAGGATTACAACCGGTGCTAGATTGTGTGTGTGTGTGTGAAAGAATTCTGTGGATGGCCTCTCTCTCCCCCCAGGACCTGGAAAGGCTGCAGGCTGGAGGTCCCTGGGGAAGAGAACTCACCGGCAGGGGCAGCTCTCACGTGGCAGGGATCTGCAGCCTCCGAGCCTCAGAGGGAAGTGGAAGGAGGAGGGGGTGGCCAGGGGTGGGGGGACACAAGGCGATTGGCTGGCTGCTTGACAGACAGGCAAGCCGGTTGGAGGAGGAGGAGGCCCTGAGGGGCGGGACAGCTGCCGTGAGTGGGTGTGAAGCACTGAATGGCACTTAGGCCATGAGACCAGCTCCTCCTCCAAGCCCTTACCATAAATATTAAGTGGAACTTGCAATTTTCATTTACTATGCTGTATTCTGTTTCTCTTTTCTCTAAATACAAAACGTTATATATATATTTTTTTAAAAGATGGCAGTTTTCACGAAATCTCCACGCAGCCAAGGATACACAGCAGGAAACGAAGGAATCAATGTCCCGTGTGCGGGAAAGTATTCAGGGACGAAACTTACCTTCAAAAGCATCGAAGGACCCACACGGGGGAGAAGCCCTACGAGTGTCCCGACTGCGGGAAAAACTTCCGCTGGAGCTCGGATCTTCACCGCCACCACAGGACCCACACGGGAGAGAAACCCTATCAATGTTCGGACTGCGAGAAAAGTTTCCGCCGGAGTTCCAACCTCCACCGGCATCGAAGGACCCACACGGGCGAGAGGTCCTACGAATGCGCCGACTGTGGGAAGAGTTTTCGTTGCCACTCGAGCCTGACTAGCCACCAGCGGACGCACACTGGAGAGAAACCCTACGAATGCCCAGACTGCGGGAAAAGCTTCCGTCTGAGCTCGAACCTCATTAGCCACAAGAGAACCCACACCGGGGAGAAACCCTACGAATGCCCGGATTGTGAAAAATGTTTCCGCCGAAGCTCGCACCTGAACACCCACAAGCGAATCCACACCGGACAGAAGCCGTACAAGTGCTCGGATTGTTCCAAAACTTTCTCGGATAGGTCCAACCTTCTCAGCCACCTGAGGATCCACACCGGACAGAAGCCGTACGGCTGCTCGGACTGTCCCAAAAGGTTCTCTAATAAATCCAACCTCCTGAGCCATCAGAGGCTCCACTCGGGGGAGAAGCCCTACGAATGCTTGGACTGCGGGAAGAGGTTCAGCGTCTGCCAGTATCTCACCCGGCACCAGAGGAGACACACGACAGAGAAACTGCACGAATGCTCGGACTGCGGGAAACGGTTCGGTCAGAGGCAGTACTTGATTCGGCATCGCAAACACTCGCATTGGAGGCAAAGCCCGTGAACGGTGGGAAAGAGTCCACCGAATTCCGCACCACTAACCATAAAGCGAGTCGTATCGAGGCTCGACCTGGTGACGTGAGAGAAAACTGGAGTAGAAATTCAAACTTTCCATGTGCCTCCATTGTGGAAAATATAAGCATGATGCGGACAGGGCCTTTCTGTCGGTGGCCCCGCAAATGCAGAATTGTTTCCTTCGGGAGGTGCAGCCTGCTCTTCCCCTTACTGGCATTTGGGTGGCGAGGTAGAGTTTTTCGGGAGAGGGTTTGGAAGGTGATGCGCCTTAGTTACCAAAGGTTTCTCCCCAGTGGCTAGAGCAGGGGTAGTCAAACTGCGCCCCTCCAGATGTGCGTGGACCAATTCCCATGAGCCCCTGCCAGCTAACGCTGGCAGGGGCTCATGGGAATTGTAGTCCACGCACATCTGGAGGGCCGCAGTTTGACTACCCCTGGGCTAGAGAATGTTGTGAGATTACTGGATCTGAAATACTTCGTTTTAACATGATCTGCTGCCTTGTGGATCCCGTGCAGAAGCTTTTAATTAAAAAAAGATCTAAACAGATTGAGGCATTGGTCATATGCCATGGATCACACACTGAGTTCATAAAATCAGAGTTGAAAGGTAACTCCAGGGTCATCTAGTCCAACCCCTGCAGAATGCAGGAAATTCACAACTACCTGCCCACCCACCGTGACCCCCAATTCCATGCCCCAATGATGCCCCCCCCAGAAGACTCCATTGAGGAGTAAAAACCAGTCCAAAAAAACCCAGCGCTGCTTCTTTTCTTAGCTTTAAAGACAAATGCATGGAGTTTAGGCCCACGGAGTCACTTGGCAATTGAAAGGAAGGCGATTTGTAAGCCGCTTTGAGATTTCTTCAGGGAGTGAAAAGTGGGGTATAAAAACCAATTTTTCTTCTTCTGAATGTTGGTGTAGTTCCCACAATGTGTGTCAGCTCACTGTAAATGAGGGATTCATGCAGTCAACTCTGTACTTTGTTAAAATTTAATACCGCTAGCCTCACGCCAGCCGTTCTCGATCAAAACAGTGGTCCACCTAGGACAGCATTATGTTTCCTACGGAGGCTAACAAAAATGTGGAATTTGCTGGATCTGAAATTTGCTGGATCTGAAATTTACTGAATCTGAAATTTGCTACCAAGGTATGTTACCACAGGTAACGACGCCTTCGTTTCATGAGATTTCTCAGTAGCTGCTAGCCATGATGACTAAATGAAACCTCCACATACGGAGGCAGTAAACCTGTGAATACCAGTGCAACATTAGGGGAAGGCCTCGGCCTCTCTGCCCTTTTATCGGCCCTCCAGAGGAAATTGGTTGGCCACTGTGTGATGGGATGCTGGACTAGGTGAACCCCTGGTCTGCTCCAGAGAGGCACTTCTGATGTTTCTGGAAGGCCTACAAGCAGGTGGTAGACCAAGGCCTTCCCCTGCTATCCAGTAATTAGTAGAAATATTTTACTTATAGGCTCGAGTGGGTAGCCGGTCTGAAGCCGTTGGAGTTCAGTGGGAGGGAGGTGGGGCTGAGAGAGCTCTGACAGGACTGTTCCAGCTCTAAGAGAACTGGGACTGGCCCAAGGTCACCCAGCTGGCTGCTTGTGGAGAAGTGAGGAATCCAACCCGGTTCTCCAGATTAGAGGCGTGCTGGCTGTGCACTACGAGGAAACCCTCCCCAATTGTGCACCGTTTTTTAAACTCCTGCGCCGATTAAAATCCAGCTCCAGCCCCATGTCCACAAGGGGCCGTCCCGTCCTTCCTCGCCTCTCTGCAATTTGGGCATCGTGCCCAGTGGGAGGAAGACATTCGGGCCGTCGTGGGGCTTTCCATTTACAAGGGAGGGCTCCGTTTTCTTTTTCTTCCAAAACGTCAAGGATCCAGGCTCCCACCCGCGGCATTTTAATCCCGATCGGCCTTCGACATCAGATCCGGACAAGGGCTCAAGGTCCGAGGCGGAGAGCTCAGTTCCCCCCTCTCCGCCTTTTACTTTACCCCCAACCCGATGAAGAGTTCTGGGAGAGACGCGTTTTCGAGTCACCTGGCTTAGCTCTCCTGACAGGCCCGACGCAGTCTTTGGGGACTTGGCTGGTGGAGAAAAGAGCACCCAGACTAGCAAAATTGGTGGCAGGGGAGCTCACTTCTTCAGATATTTGTTACTCTCAAGGGTGCGGCCCTCCAGATGTCCATGGACTACAATTCCCATGAGCCCCTGCCAGCAGTCGCTGGCAGGGGCTCATGGGAATTGTAGTCCATGGACATCTGGAGGGCCGCACTTTGACTACCCGTGTCCTACACTCTTGTTCTTTACTGCGGCCGCAGACAGCGAGAACCAGTGAGCAGTAGGAAAAAAAACAAGAATTCGAGAGCACTTCCTAGCCGAAAATCTCCAACAGAAATGTGGCAACTCCCATCTCCTCTCCACCTGCAGGTGGCCAGAGGGAACCTGCCAACCCTATGTGTTGTCGACCAAGATGTTAGTATCTTCGAGACCAGCAGTGACCAAACGAGATCTTCAGATGTCGATGGACTACAATTCCCATGAGTCCCTGCCAGCACATGCTGGCAGGGGCTCATGGGAATTGTAGTCCATGGACATCCATAGAGCCACAAGACTGACCATATTGATGGCAGGGGAGGAGCCCTGGTGAGACGCTGTATACTTCTTCAGGCACGGCCAGCCTTCTGCACAGCTCAATGCTGTGCCCTCCGTGGAGGTAGGCCCCAACAGGTCACCACGTTTGCCTGCAGCAGGAGGAAAGGTCAGAAGCCCAGGAGCACCTTCAAGGCTGACAAAAATTGGTAGCCGGGCGAGAGAAATTTGCTCAAAGGGAGGGGAGAGCCCAAGTGGAATTGCACCCATGACCACGTCGCTGTATTAGTCTGTAGAAAAGAACAGGAGTCCCGGAGCCCCTTCGAGACTAAGAAAACTGGTGCTAGCTTTCGGGAGTCACTGCAGTTCCGGAAAAGTGAGCAGGGCCTCCCAGAAGCACCTCCCCTGCCCCAAACGTTCTCAGTTTTGAAGGTGAATTGGGGGGGGGGGGAGGAATCATCTGGGCATGGAATTGGCGCCACTGTGGGTGGGCAGATAATTGTGAGTTTCCTCCATTGAGCAGCGGGTCAGACTAGATGACCGTGGGTGTCCCTTCCAACTCCATGATTCTATGTGCTCCTGGACTCTTGCTGTTCTCTCTCTCTCACCCTTTGCTGTAGAACAACAGTGGCCTGGAGTGCCGTATGTTTCAGTGTGAGCGTGTAAGTGTGAACTCTCTCAAGCTACAATGTGGCCAACACCCCTTGCGAAGCACCTTTTAGGGCCCGAGATTGCACGGACATTATTTTCGCTGGAACGGGATCGCGTTCCTAAGTGCGCACGGCGAACACAAAACCACTGAGGTTGCACGTGGAATTTTTTCCAAAGCAGTCTTCTTTTAGTCACATGCTTGCTCCTGTGCAAAAACAAACAGACAAAACCCCCCCCCCTAACAACCCCAAAACAAAACACACACAACTATGTACAATATACACGGCTGGTCTGAGCTAGTCGATGCACCTCCTGCCTCCCCTTCTGGACCAGTTCCGGACGAACCGATATCCTCGGAGTTCAAGCCGTCTCCATTGTTCGGCTCTCGGGAGGAAAGGTAGCAAGACCCTGTATTTACTCCGAACTAAGCCCCAATGATCCAAAGCGTCAGGCACAAACGCTCTTCCGCTTTTTTTCAAAAGAGGCATTGGTGTGATTTTGATCCCCCCTCTGAGTTCGGGATAAAGAAGAGCTGCATTAAAAGGCCAGCCGGGAAAACCCGGAAACGGCCTAATCAGAAGCGGGGGAATGGACACCCCTTGAACATGAAGGGGCAAGAAAGAAACGGTCCAAAAAGAGAGCAGCTCCAGGAAGCTGGGGTTCGCATTTAGCCGACACACACTGGACGGCCCTACAACTGAATGTTAAAATTTTTTAAACTTGTGGGAAAAGATTGCGGAAGAAGGGAGGCGGGGGGTGGCAAGCTGGAATGGAACAATTTGGGAAGAATATTATATTGCATTACATTACAGCACAGGAACCACATCAAATGACAGACGACACAGCTAGCATGGGGGATTTCAACGGAGCCTCATCTAATCTAACGTGGAAATAACTCGGCCGTCTCTAGATTTGTGTTCAGACGTGGCGCTGTGGCCAGATGGGATTTCCGGGGGATGAGTTTTGGACAGGCGAAAGTGCCCTTCGTCAGATGCAAGAAGGAATGGCGATCTCGGGGGTCTTTATATCCCAAGTCGGAAGATGGCGGGGGGGGGTTTCAAAGGGGTGCGGCAGGAAATATCATCCCCTTCATTCAGAGCAAGGGAGAACTACTGGGGAACAGACAATTTGCATCTTTGAAGAGGTAAGAATCCTATGTCCCTATTCGGTCTTCAGAGGGTCCACTGTCCTGAGTAGGGACATGGGATTCTTCTCTCCCTGCCGATGCTAATTTTAAGCCTCTCTGCAGTTCTCCCTTTCTCCTCTGCTCAAATACAGCAGATATCGCACGGTGCCTCTGCATCTGGGATATGAGGATCCAGGGATCGCTGGTTCGACTCACACCTGACAAAGGGGGCTTTGATTCTCAAAAGCCCGCTCCGGGAAAACCTTGCCCGTCTCTAAAGGGCTGCCGGACTGTTCTGCCAGAGACGACCTGGCTGGACAATCTCTGTTGTCTCCGGGTTTCAACGTGCGGCAGGCTGCAGAGAGCTCCCCGAGAGCTGCCCCGAGGGCCGTGCGACCAGTCCGGAGCCAGAGACGCAACAGGGGGTCCTTTGACGCTCCGGGCAGCTGAATCTCCCCACGCCTTCCCGGAAGGCTCAGCCCGTCATGGAGGCGTCGTCTTCCCCGTGGCTCCTCTTGTGAGCCACCAGGGTGGAGTAGTAGGCGAAGCTCTTCCCGCAGGTGACGCAGATGTACAGGTTCTCGCTCGTCTGCACCTTCACCCCCGTGTGGATCTTCTCGTGGCTCTCAAAGTGGCTGCGCTGGCTGAAGGTGCGGCCGCAGTAAATGCACTCGTACAGGCGCTCGCCCGTGTGCAGCTTCTGGTGCGCGCGGATGGACCGCGCGTCGCAGCTCTTCCCGCATGCGCAGCACTGGTAGATCTTCCAGTCGGTCGCGGCCTCTTTGCAGGGCGTCAGGACCGACTTCCAGCGGAAGGTCTTCCCGTAGCCGGTCCAGACCTCCTCCCTCTCGCCCGCGACCTCTTCCTCGCGGCCCAGCGCCAGCCCCTGGGCGTCCGGCTCTCCCGATTTCCCCGGCGGCTCTTCCGACGTTGCGGCCGGCGGCTTGCAAAGGGCGGAGGAGAGAGAGCCTGAAAGGAAAACAGTCGCTGCGTGAAGGGCGGTCGCAGGCTAAATCCCAGGCATCGGTAGGAAGGCGAGAGATGTTTTACCGAAGCAGAAAGATTTCTCCCCCTCTGCAGGACTTGGCTGCATCCCCTCTCCCCTTACTTCTTTGTGGGATTTACAATGGCCCGTAGGGAAAAAATCCCATTAAAAGACCCTAAGGAGGTGGTGAGCTCCCTCTCACTGGCAGTCTTCAAGCAAAGGTTGGATGCACACTTTTCTTGGATGCTTTAGGATGCTTTGGGCTGATCCTGCGTTGAGCAGGGGGTTGGACTAGATGGCCTGTATGGCCCCTTCCAACTATGATTCTATGATTCATTAAAAGGACGTACCGATCCAATATAAAAACACACAGTGAACAGGCGATAAATAACACAAGCCCTGCAGCCAAGACTAAAACCCACTATCGGGGAGGAGAGGGGGCCTAGATGGCAATGCCCAGGTGCTAACACCAGCCCTGGGAATGGCTAGGCGGAGTCACTTGTCTCATCAAATCCCTCTTCTTATGAGGAAGCCCTTTGATTTTGCGCTCAAGCCTCGACTGGATATTATTAAACAGAGGCTGGATGGGCATCTGACGGAGAAGCTGATTCTGTGAAGGCTCGAGGGGGTGGCAGGTGACAGTGGGTGAGCGAGAGGGTTGTGAGTGTCCTGCATAGTGCAGGGGGGTTGGACTAGATGACCCAGGAAGTCCCTTCCAACTCTAGGATTCTGTGATTCTAACTGGACCCTCCAGCCCCAACTGAACTGCAGTCTGCAAATGAGGAAGGGAGGGAAAGACGAAATAGACGGAAGGAAGGAAGGAAGGAAGGAAGGAAGGAAGGGAGGGAGGGAGGGAGGGAGGGAGGGAGGGAGGGAAGGAAGGAAGGAAGGAAGGAAGGAAGGAAGGAAGGAAGGGAGGGAGGGAGGGAGGAAGGGAGGGAGGGAGGACGAAAGGACAGAAGGAAGGGAAGGAAGGAAGGAAGGAAGGAAGGAAGGAAGGAAGGAAGGAAGGAAGGAAGGAAGGAAGGAAGGAAGGAAGGAAGGACCCCTAGAGAATAAGAGGATGAAGATGAAGAACAACCCTCTGCCACCTCCATCTTGGGGGTCCGTAGACCTATCCCCCACCCCTGGCAAAGAGAGGGGTTCACGGTTTGCTCGGAAAATCATTATAATCAAAACCGAATCCTAAACATTGTTCTCCATGCTCTGCCTACCTGGACTGCAGGTCGTCCCCGGCTCTTCTTTCGAAAGCGTGGCTAACGCGGACCCGCTTGGGAAGGCAACGCTCCGCTGGGCGATTCCTCCGGCTGGGGCGGCCGCTTCCTCCTCGCTCACCACCTCCTCCTTGATCTCCTTCACGGTCCCGTCACCTTTTGGGGGTAGCCGTTCCAAGGGGAAAGAAAGACTGTTGCTAGTGCCCCGGAGGGTTTTACTCGAGTACAAGCCCACCCAAATATAAGCCGGGGCACCTAATTTCACCACACACAAAAAAAAACACCACCCTGGGGAAACCTTATTGACTCGAGTATAAGCCTAGGGTGGGAAATGCAGGAGCGACCGGTCAATTTCCAAAATGAAACCAGATCTGAATAAAATGACATCGATCGAGGCACGATGAAACGTTTGGGAATAACATTTATTTCAAGGAAGAACAGCCAGCCAGCCCTGTTAAGTGGAAGAGAGGGTCAACAGAAGCAATACGCTATCAGCAACAGCTTTCGGAGTACAAAAAAACGGAGCTCAACCCGCAACCCAGCTCAAACGCCAGAGTTAAAGGCCTTTGCTGCTGGATTCCTCCTCAACCTCCGTCTGGCCAAACAGAGCTTCGGCTGCAGCCGGCGTGAGGTTTCCGGCATAGACATTGTCATCGTCACTGAGTTCGCAGTCCTCGCCGTCGCTGCCGTCGCCCCCGTACAAAGCGCCGTCTTCACCGCCATCCGCAGAGCTGCCGATGCCGCATTTCTTGAAGGCGCATCGCACCGTGTCCTCTGGAATCTCCTCCCAAGCATCGCGAATCCACCTTGCTATCACTCCTAGGTCGGGTTTCACCGGATTTCCGAGTTTTGTCAGTCGGGCCTGACCGGATGACGCCCACTCGCGCCACCTCGCTCGCACACGGTCTTTGAAAGCTTTGTTCAGGCGCACCTCTAGGGGTTGCAATACAGGTGCGAGCCCCCCCGGAATGGCGGCCAAAGTCACTTGAGAAGACTTGGCCAGTTTTTTGACCGCCTCGGAGGTGTGGGCTCGGAACATGTCCCAGACGAGCAGCGATGGTTTTTTCTTGGAGCCGGCTCCCGGTCGCCCGTTCCAAATTTCTTCCAGCCATTTTTTGGTCCCCTTCTCATTCATCCAGCCCTTCGCATGCGCGCGCACTGTGATGCGCGGCGGGAATTGGACCTTTTTCGGCAAGGCCTTCCTTTTAAAGATCACGACCGGGCGCAGCTTCGTTCCGTTAGCCAAGCACGACAGGACGACGGTGAAGTGGTTCTTTTCGTTTCCCGCGGTTCTGTCTCCCAAACGTGCCACGGCTCTGTCGCTTGGAAGGTCCAGGGTCATAGGCGTTTCATCCATGGTCCCGATGTCTCCCAGGTCGTAGTTGTGGGTCCTTCTTTGTTCGACGACGAATGAATGGAAGGACAGGACTTTTTCATCGAGGTCTTTGGGCATCTTAAGGGAAATCCTTCTTCTTTGCCGCAAGCAGAGGGCAAATCTGTTCATGAAGCGGGTACACCAGCCGGCTGACGCGACAAAATTTTCAATCCCTGGCGCTTGTAACGTGTCCTCCTTCGCCATCTGAAGGGCACGCAAGCGAATGCCCATGCGGGTCACGCAGTAACCGTTTTGAAGACACTCCATAATCCATTTATATAATTCCGTCTCCAGGGCCCCGTATGAAGTCGTGGAGCCGCGTCGAGCCTTTTTCGCCTTCGGGATCTTCTCCAGGGCCGCTTTCATCCTCCGCCACTCCCTCACTTGCTTTTCGTCGACACAAAATTCCTTACTCGCGACACTGTTGTTGCTCTCCTCCGCTCTCGACACAACCATGAGTTTGAAACCGGCTTCGTAGGACCTGCGTTTTTGTTTTGGCCCGGGGTTAGAAGCGCTGGAATCCAATTCTAGCAGGATAAAAAGAAAAGGCTTTGAAGAAGAATTCCGCACCGGAGCGATGGGATTTCTCAAAATATACCGTCAGCCCTGCTCCAAAAAGAAAAGCCCTAGTTATAGATCCTAAAAGAGGTCCGTTTACAGGGGAAACGGGGTTGTCCAGGCAACTGTACGTATAAACAAGTAAAATCTATTGGCAATAGAAGGCAGCAAGACAGATAAGACAAATAAAATGCAGCAGACTCGGTACTGTAAATAAACGTATTGTATATCCAAGACCAGACATATACCGGCCCTTGTATTCAGCTTGGGCGGAGCACGGGGGCGTGACCAAGCATGGGTAAAACTGTAAAAGCTCTGTCATTGGTCACAGCTCTAGAGAAGAATGGAAGAACATGAGCACCTGCCTTTGATATTCATCTGGCAAGGATGTGGTGCGCCCCAGGTACCAGCACACAGAAGTGGGCAGGTTCTTGGCCCCCCCTCCCCGTGAGGAGAAAGGCAGCATATGAACATAGCAAATCATAAATCTGGCTTTCCAGATGTCCACGGACTACAATTCCCATGAGCCCCTGCCAGCATTCTACAGGGGCTTGTGGGAATTGTAGTCCACGGGCATCTGGAAAGCCACACTGGGGCCACCCCTGTAATAAATATATATATTTTAATTAGTCACTGTTTTACATATTTCACCTACCGGGATTGCAGGCTGTCCCGGGTTCTTTTGGAAGTCTGACTGTGGAAGAGCCGCTTGGGAAGGCGCTGCTCGGCTGGGCTCCCCCCGCAGCTGTCTCAGGCTCTTCCGCGAGAGCGTCTTCCTCGCTTAGCACCTCCACTTTGATCTCGCTCACGGTCCCATCACCTTTCGGGGATAGCGAATCCAAGAGGGGGAAAAAAAAAACACTTTTGCTAGTGCCCGGAATGGGCTTGGTCTTTCTCTTGCTGGCCCAGTTCGAGGGACGTCTGGATCCAAAGGGGCATATCAGAATCCTAGAGTTGGGAGGGCCATACAGGCCATCTAGTCTAACCCCCTGCTCAATGCAGGCTCAGCCTCAAGCATTCATGGGAAGAATCATAGAACCATAGAGTGGGAAGGGGCCACACAGGCCATCTAGTCCAACCCCCTGCTCAACGCAGGATCAGCCTTAAGCATTCATGGGAAGAATCATAGAACCATAGAGTGGGAAGGGGCCATACAGACCAGCTAGATTCTAGGCCAATCCCCTGCTCAGTGCAGGATCAGCCTCAAGCATCTGTGGGAAGAATCCTAGAACCATAGAGTTGGAAGGGGCCATACAGGCCAGCTAGATTCTAGTCCCACTCCCTGCTCAGTGCAGAAGAATCATAGAATCATAGAGTTGGAAGGGGCCATACAGACCATCTAATCCAACCCCCTGCTTGAGGCAAGATCAGTCTCAAGCATCCATGAGAAGAATCCTAGACAGTGTCTGCCCATGGTCTCTGGTAGAGGTCTTTCACATCAACCCCCCAGCTCAATGCAGGATCAGCCTCCAGCATCCACGAAAAGTATCCATCAAGCCACTGCTTAAAGACCACCAGTGAGGGGGAGCTCACCACCTCCTTAGGCACCACTGCTGAACTACAGGAACTGTGGATTCTCCCCCTCCCCCCCGATAGCTAGTTGGTACCTCTCGTCCTAACCCACCTCACAAGGTTGTGGTGATTATAAAAACGGAGAAGCAAAAGATTGAATCCGTTTGGGGTCCCCTGTGAGGAGAAGGGCAGGATAGGAATGCAGCCAGTGTGGTGCCATGGTTAAGAGCGGTGACCTCTAATCTGGAGAGCTGGGTTGGATCCCCCGCTCCTCCGCATGCAGCCAGCTGGGTGACCTTGGACTACTCACAGTCCTGATAGGGATGTTCTCACAAAGCAGAGCTGTCAGAGCTCTCTTGGTCTCACCTCCCTCACAGGGTGTCAGTTGTGGGGAGAGGGAAGGGAAGGCAACTATAAGCCCCTTTGAGACTCCTTCAGGTAGTGAAAAACGGGGTATAAGAACCCCACTTCTAAATAATTCAATCCATCAATTGTTGCTGTGGTTAGGTGTGAAGTCGTGTCCGACCCATCGTGACCCCTCGGACAATGATCCTCCAGGCCTTTCTGCCCTTTCTGCCAGATGTTTAGAAGAACCCATCAATACCTTATTTAAATTAGAGCCACGCTTTTCCGTATTCTACTTACCTGGATTCCAGGTTGCTCCTGGTTCTTCTTCTGGTAACCCGACCAGCGCAGACCCGCTTGGAAAGGAAACGTTCTGCTGGGGTCCTTCTTCTGCAGATGCAGCCACTTCCATGGGGGACTCCTCCTCACTTAGATCCTCTTCTTTGATCTTCCTCCCAATCCCATCACCTTCGGAGGTAGACAAAAGGGAAGAACATTTGTGCCACCCTCTGACGGTTCGGCAGTTCAACGGTTCGGACGGCTTCAGCCAGGGGTCTTTCAGAGGCTGCGGACAGCCCCCTCTTGTAGGCAGCCAATGGCTAACCACCTATGAACAACTCTTGCCCTGGGGTCATAGAAAGTCAGCTGCAATTTGATGGCTTTTTTTCCCCCCCTGCCCCGAGTACATTATTTAAACTGCAACCACTGTCATCCATATTCTAGCTACCTGGATTACAGGTCGTTCCTGGCTCTTCTTTCGGCTCTCTGGGAGAGGGTACGCTCCCCTGTGCCCTTCCTGCAGCAGTTGCAGGTGGTTCCATGAGAGGGTCTTCTTGGCTGAGATCCTCCTCTTTGACCACTGGCAGAGTCCCAGCCCCTTTCAGGGTAGGCAGAAAAAAACCCGCAATGAATGGACGGTTGGATGGATGGAGAGAGAAGAGAGAGGGAGAGACATTTGGCAGAGCTTAGATATGCAAAGGAGCGTAACACCAAGATTAAAGAATCCTTAACCGCTGTCGCTCTTAAATAAAACAGAAGGCAACTGAGACCCAGGATGAGATTATCTGGAAAATACCAAGAAGTTCTTAATCTAACTCTGCTAAGCACAGATCTCCACCAATGCCCCCTGTAAAATATTATTCATATGCTCTTGGATCATGGCTGCTACAGATCTTGCATATTCTGACAAGGGAGAGAGGGATAGACAAAGATATCTGTGCAAGTCCAGAAGGATTTCACTCGGAAAAAAAGAAAGTAGGGCCAAAATGGGTTCAAATACTGTTCTGCTGGGCCAGCTTATGTACATCTTACCTATGTAACCTGACCCCCCCACACACATTTGTTGTCTGCAATGGTACCGTCCGCCCTGCCCCATCCAGAGTGGGAGCACATAAGCCTTACCTGGCTTGGGATCTCCGTCATTCTCCTGCTTGATCTCCATGCTGGCGAATGGCCTCTGGCAAGACTCCAACGGAGGCTCCTCCGTCTTGGGGATGCCGGCTGCCTCTTTCTGGAGCGCTTCCTGCGCCTGCAGCAAACAGCGAGGATGCCCGTTTAGGGCAGAATGAGCGGAGAAGAAATTGGATGGGAAGGAGCAGACACGGGGAGTCTCAAGCCAATATGTGGATGACACCCAGCTATACCTCCTGATTACGATTCGGCGGTTCGGCAGTTCAACGGTTCGGTCCACCTCGGCCGCTTTGGCGATAATGGAAGCCCGAGGCAGCCAGTGCCGTGGCGTGGAGGGGTGTGGCACCAATGCACCAGCTGGTGCCCACATGCAGGTGCAGAGCTCTGGGCCTGCATTCGGGCGCCAGATGGCGTGCCAGCACCACCCCTTCCCTACGTGCCGCTGGCCAAGGGGTGCCAAAGTGACCATTCCTACTCTTGATAGACAGCTGGCTGGACTTCCCCTCGGAAACATCTGCCAGATGTTTGGAAGCAGTGTCTGGATGGCTCAGGCAGAGTCGTCTGAAACTCAACCCCTCCAAGACAGAGGTCCTGTGGCTGGGTAGAAGGGGGCAGGACCAGGAAGCGTGCCTCCCCTGCTTGGACAGGGTACAGCTCATCCCTGCATCTAGGGGGGGGGGATCTTTGATGTGTCCTTGTCTATGGAGACTCAGATCACGAAGGTAGCACACGCAGCGTTTTCCCACCTACGTCAAGCTAAGCCACTAGAGGCCTACCTGTCCCCGGAACACTCGGCCACAGTGATCCATGACACGATCTCTTCCAGATGAGACTTCCGTAACTCGCTGTACACAGGGCTTCCCTTGCCCCTCACCCAGAAATTGCAATTGGTGCACCGCCAGAAGTGACATCACCTCTCACACCGTCCTCCTTTAGCTCCCTCCCCCCACCTTTACGACTATTGCAGCAGCTCCGCCTCAGGTTGGCTTGAAAGAACGGCAGGAGCTGAGAAGACGACCCAGAGGACCCATAGTGTGACCCGACCGACTCCCCTTCCCCTTGATTTTTAACCCCAGGGCCCAACCACCAAGCCCTCTGAGCGGAGCCAACCCGGTTCCCCAGCTTGTGGCCAAGGCCTTTCAGGAAAGAAGAGAATGGCCACGGACCCTCTCCGGACCTCCCACGGACCCCTGGTTGGGAATCCCTGCAATCTTGTTTTGAGAGGCTGCAGCCCGGCCTCCGTCCCTGCACAGAGTGTGTCAAAATTGGCCTACTCTCTCACGCCCTTAGCCCCCAAAGGCTCTCACCTTTTGCTCCTGGATGAGCAGAAAGCCCTCGGCGAGGGCCACGGCCCGGGGACAGCTGTTTGGGTGATGGGCCTTCACCCAGCTCTGCATCTCCGGGGGCAGGATGGCCAGGAACTGCTCCAGGATCACCTGCTCGAGTATCTGCTCCTTGGTGCGTTTCTCGGGCCGCAGCCACTGGCGGCACAGCGTCCAGAGCCGGACGGAAGTCAGCCGGGGTCCCACAGCCTCGTAGTAGCAGAAGTCCCGGAAGCGTCGCCTCTCGGCGTCCCAGCTGGAGAGGTCGTCGCCCAGGATCACCTCCTCGCGCCCGACCTCGCCCGTGAAGCCCGCCTTCACGATCTTGTAGACCGTCTTGCCCTGGCCCACCGGGGGGCTCTGGGGCTTCTGGGCGGAGCCAGACAGGAGCAGGGGGATCTTATAGCCTCTCGGCTCCGGGGTTGCTTCCAGGGGGGGCTGCAAACCGCCAGCTCGTCCCTGGTCTCCCGAGGATCCCCGTTCTGAACTGAAGATCTCTACGACCTTCGGGAAGGGCTGCCGCTGGGCTTCAGCGCCCTGCCACGGCTCTTCGCCCGGTTCCTGCTTCACGCCTTCGAGGGGGAGTCCTTCCCCGACTTTCTCCAGACCCCCAGCCTGGGCGACGTGACAGGCTGGGTCCATTTTGAGCCTTTTTGCCCCCGGCTCTTGTTCACCATCGGAGTGAGCGTGCTGCGCTGACCCACCTCCGTGCCCTGTCGCCATTGCTCCTCGTCCTGCCTGGCGCTGTTAGGTCACACTCTGCAAGGCGGTGTCCCTTTTGTCGAGATGCAGCCGGGGAGGACTGCTCGCTGGTGACGTAGCCGGGCAAAAGAGGCGTCTCCCTGTGGGAAGACCACCATCAAGAAGAAGGGTCAGGGGTTTGGAAGTCATTTCCTTTATCCCAAACCCATTGCTGCACCCTTCTCACAAAAGCTCCTCCCCCAGCCACGAATTTCGTTAGCCTTTTAAGAGGAAGAAGAGTTGGGCTTTCAGACCTTGCTTTTCGCTACCCAAAGGAACCTCAAAGAGTATTGCAATTGCCTCTCCTTCCTCTCCTCACAATAGACAATTGTTGGGGCTGAGAGAGCTCTGACAGAACCGCTCTGGGAGAACAGCTCTCTCCCAACCATAATAAATCCAATAATAATAATAATAATAATAATAATAATAATAATAATAATAATAATAATAATAATATTCTGCTCCACAGCGCTACTTCTGGGGTTTCTCACAGCCTGAAGAATTTATCAGGAGTTTCTCAGCAGCATTTCGGAGGGCATTTTGAAGACGTAGATCGAAACAATACAGGAAGGCCCCCTCACAGCAGAACGAGCTCCTTAAGATGCTTCCTGTAGTTATCACCGTTCCCTGCCTTGTCTGGAGGATGTCATGGGCTTCCTGTGTTATTTCTTGAGAGGCAGCGTGGTACACAAAACACTACGGTTTCTTGATGGTCCAGGAAGGTTTTCCCCAATGGATGAGGAGTTAATTAAGTCTTCATATATATATATTTTAAATTTGTTAAACATTTAATGGTGTTATGACCATACATGGTCATGTCAGCCCCACCCCTCCCAAAATAGCCAGTGATGGGCCTGGAATGGGTGGGAAAGGGAGGAGGCCTCGATGGGTGCTTACTTCCCAAACCTATTCTGCAGGATGGATCGTGGCTCTTCTGGGGTTTCTCGAAGCCTGAACAATGTTTCAGGGGTTTCTCAAGGGTTAAAAAATTGAGAAAGGCTGAGGGAGGGTCCAGGAACCCCCCGTTTCAGACCCCCTATATTGCTGTGGAGACTTGCTGGCTGGTATTCAGCTGCTCACCAACATTCAGCCTACCTCAGAGGGTTGTTGTGAGGTTCAAATTGAGGAGAGGGGGTAACATAGGCCACTTTAGGTTGGTTAATACCTTTGGGGGTAGAGCCGGGGGGTGGGCGGGATTTGAGGCAGAGACGGACCTCAGCATTATATAATGGCGTGCACCCCCACCCAGCAGCCATTTTCTCCAGGGGAACAGATCTCTGCTGCCTGGAGATGAGCTATACGTCCAGGGGAGATGAGCTGTACCCCAGGTCCCACCTGGAGACTGGCCCCCTAGGTATAACGGGGTTCCCTTGCACGGCTCCCAGATTGTTTTAGGCCAGGGGTAGTCAAACTGCGGCCCTCCAGATGCCCATGGGCTACAATTCCCATGAGCCCCTGCCAGGGGCTCATGGGAATTGTAGTCCATGGGCATCTGGAGGGCCGCAGTTTGACTACCCCTGTTGTAGGCTGTCTGACCATCCACTGGAAGTCTCAGTGGGGGAAAAGGCTGGAAAAAAGGAAACCAAGAAAGCCACAAGCGGGTCTCCTCCCCCTTGTACCTGTTCCATAGGACTGGGCTCATTGGGAGAAGCGGTGCGGGCAAAGGGGTTGCCCAAAAGGGTACATAGGGTGCCAACCTCCCGGGGGGGCATGGAGATCTCCCGGAAACACACAAAATAATGTGGCTCCTCCCCAAAACCTTCAGGAATTCCCCAACCCGCCCCTGGCAGCCCCCTAACATTGGCCTTCGCCCCATTTGGAAGCCTCCGATCCTCCCCTCGCCTCCCCACCGCGGGAGCTGCAAGCAAGCCCAACTCGGGAGCCGCGTAACGTGTGAATGGACACGCGTGTCGTCTCCTTCTCCTCCGCCCACTTCCCCCCCCCCCCGCAGCCCCCCAGCCGCTCACCCCCGCCCAGCAGCCGCGGGGATCCGAAGGCAACTTTCCCCCTCGAGGTGGGGCAGGAAGTGGCTCCTTTCCGGCGCCTCCGGCTCGCGCGGCCCGTCTAGGCAGCTGGAGCGGGACTCGCTCGCCTTAACCCGTCGAGCACCGGCTTGGATGCCTAGAGAGGCCCGGGAGGGGAGGTTGCGACCGATGCCTTCGCTGGGGAGAGGGGATTAGGGAGGTCACGTGTTCTCTCCCCGGCCACCAACATGTGGGCTGGGGGGGGATTAAGGCTGTTAGGTTTTTAACTTAATTTTTGTTTTTTTATGATGTTTTCACCCGCCTTGAGCTGGATAGGAAGGGTGGGATAGCAAAATATAGAAGAAAAGTAGGGTTGACAAATGCAGGTTGGGGGTTTTGGACAGATGCATCCTGGGGATTTTGGAGATGGAGCCTGGGAAGGCCATGCCATAAAGTCCCCCCTGACTCTCCAGGTGTCCGTGGACTACGATAACCATGAGCCCCTGCTGGCACCATGCACGCAGGGGCTCATGGTAATTGTAGTCCACAGACATCCAGAGAGCCACAGTTTGGCCACCCCTGCTCCAAAGGATCCATTTCCCCCAGGAGAAATGATCTCTGTAGCCTGGATATGAGCTGTAATTCCACCTGGAGGCTGGCAGCTCTAGGATAGTCCAGGAGCAATGGTGGATGGGGGGGGGGGTGCCAACTCCTGGTTCAGAAATATCTGGATGTTTTGTGGGGGGGAGTGTGGGAGGGACCCAGGGTTGCCAGCTCTGGGTTGGGAAATACCTGGAGACTTTGGGGTGGGGGGGGTGGAGCCAGGAGTGGGCAGGATTTGGGATGGGGAGGGGTCCCGGTGTTGCATAGAGCAAGGGAGTCCATCCTACGAAGCAGCTCTTCCGCCAGGTCTTGGGTTGAGGCCGGGTTCTCCAGGGACAATTGGGGCCTCTCCTCCGGCCAGCGCTATTACATCCTGCGTATCTTGTAACTGTGATGGCTTGATAGTGAATGGAGGAAGTTTTGGGGATTATGCTGCTGTTTTAGGTTTTATAGGGGTTTTATGGATTTTTAACACAAGGGAGGTGATTTATTTTTATTGGGGTTTGTTTCTGCCATGAGTCCCCAGAGAGTGGTGGGATAAAAATTAAATAAATAAAATTTTCTCCAGGGGAACTGATCTCTGTCACCCGGAGATGAGCTGTAAGCTCTGGGGATTCCCAGGTCCCACCTGAAGGTCTCTAAAGATGCCAGCCTCCAGGACCTGGGGATCCCCCAGTTTTGGTGTTTAAATATGTTGAGGGAGATCTGTGGTAATTCCAGGAGATCTCCAGGTCCCACCTGGAGGCTGGCAACGCTACCCCCCCCCAAGTCTGATTTTCTTTAAAATTTCAGACAGTCAGTTGGTGAATTCCAAAATACAATACCCTCAGGAAACCTGAACAAAGTGTGAGTCCAGTGACACCTGTGAGGCCAACAAACGAAAGCTGATATACCTCGAATAAGACTGAAACTTGTTTCTGCTGCTTCAGACCCACACGGCGACCCAACTAAAATTGATCGGATCGGTGAAGATGACGAAGATGCGACTCTTAACTCTGACAGCAAAGATTCCTACTCCAACAAAATAATGTGGACAATCAAAGGCTGGGGGAGAAAGAACGACAAAAAAGGAACAGCAAAATGAACACGCCCAATTACAGGAACACACCCAGTCTTTCTGTTCAAAAGGGACACAACAAAACAAAATCAGAGTCCAGGGGCACCTTTAAGACCAACAAGGATTTATTCAAGGTGGGAGCTTTCCGGTGCAAGCCCTCTTCCTCAGCCTACCAATGGTGTTTGCACTCACAACAAACAAAATCAGAGTCCAGGGGCACCTTTAAGACCAACAAGGATTTATTCAAGGTGGGAGCTTTCCGGTGCAAGCCCTCTTCCTCAGCCTACCAATGGTGTTTGCACTCGAAAGCTCAAGCCTTGAATAAATCTTTGCTGCTCTTAAAGCTGCCCCTGGACTCTGATTTTGTTGTGCTGCTTCAGACCAACACGGCTACCCCACTTGAATCTGTTCAAAAGGGAGCAAGAGAATAAGAATGACTGTCCAGATTGCACTGAATTTTGCTAGCTCGACTAGGAAGCCCCCGTGAACTAGAGAAGGTGACTATAAGCCGCTTTGAGCCTCCTTCAGGTAGAGAAAAGCGGCATATAAGAACCAACTCTTCTTCTTCAGTAACATCAGGGCTCTCTCAGCCTCACCCACCTCACAGGGTGTCTGTTGTGGGGAGAGGAAAGGGAAGGGGATTGTAAGCCGCTTTGAGCCTCCTTCGGGTAGAGAAAAGCGGCATATAAGAACCACCTCTTCTTCTTCTTCAGTAATATCAGGGCTCTCTCAGCCTCCCCTCCCTCACAGGGTGTCTGTTGTGGGGAGAGGAAAGGGAAGGGGATTGTAAGCCGCTTTGAGCCTCCTTCGGGTAGAGAAAAGCGGCATATAAGAACCAACTCTTCTTCTTCTTCAGTAATATCAGGGCTCAGCCCCACCTCCCTCACAGGGTGTCTGTTGTGGGGAGAGGAAAGGGAAGGGGATTGTAAGCCGCTTTGAGCCTCCTTCGGGTAGGGAAAAGTGGCATATAAGAACCAATTCTTCTTCTTCTTCAGTAATATCAGGGCTCTCTCAGCCTCACCCACCTCACAGGGTGTCTGTTGTGGGGAGAGGAAAGGGAAGGAGACTGTAAGCCGCTTTGAGCCTCCTTCGGGTAGGGAAAAGCAGCATATAAGAACTAACTCTTCTTCTTCTTCAGTAATCTCAGGGCTCTCTCAGCCTCACCCACCTCACAGGGTGTCTGTTGTGGGGAGAGGAAAGGGAAGGCAACTGTAAGCTGCTTTGAGCCTCCTTCGGGTAGGGAAAAGTGGCATATAAGAACCAACTCTTCTTGTATTTCTAAAACATTAGCTGGGGGGGGTGTCCCAAAAGCCTTGGAAATGAGGAGGACCCACCTTTGCAAGCAAGAACAGGGCACGCACATTCTCATCCTAGCGACAATCTTTTTCAAATGGCTCAGGATGTGTTGTCCTCGCACACAGACACAACACACACAAGGCCCCCTCCATCGCAAGGCCTCCGCCGTCTCTCCAACTGTCAGGTTTTCCCTAACTGCCGTTCAGTTCAGACATTCAGTAGTGCTTGAAGCAGGGGTAGTCAAACGGCGGCCCTCCAGATGTCCATGGACTACAATCCCCATGAGCCCCTGCCAGCGAACGCTGGCAGGGGCTCATGGGAATTGTAGTCCATGGACATCTGGAGGGCCGCAGTTTGACTACCCCTGACTCGGGCATATTGGGGGAGATCTCAGCTTGCAGAAATTTCCCTACAATTGCCTTTGGGCAGCTGTGCAGACCTGTTGTTTAAACGTGATTGTCCTAAATGAGATTGTGGTGCAGCCCGCCAAAGTATTGTTTAAAATTTAAATAGTTTATTTTAAAGAATAATACACTGCATGTTACAGGATTGCTGTTCCTTAAAGGCGTACACTGCTATTTTTCAGTACAGAAAGAGAAAAACATCTTTTTTTCTGGAAAACAAAAGAAAGAAAGAAAGAAAGAAAGAAAGAAAGAAAGAAAGAAAGAAAGAAAGAAAGAAAGAAAGAAAGAAAGAAAGAAAGAAAGAAAGAAAGAAAGAAAGAAAGAAAGAAAGAAAGAAAGAAAGGAGGGAGGGAGGGAGGGAGGGAGGGAGGGAGGGAGGGAAGGGAAGGGAAGGGAAGGGAAGGGAAGGGAAGGGAAGGGAAGGGAAGGGAAGGGAAGGGAAGGGAGAGAAAGAGGGGGGTGGAGAAATGGGCTTCCCCTTGTAGTAAAATCCTTGTAATAATTTTTTCTGAGGATCAAACCTCCATGCTTTCTTTAAACAAAACCTTTATTTGTATACAAGTTGTCTTGCATATCTCTCAATACATTTTTTTCTAAACAAAACGGAGGGGAAATCCTCAAGGGCATCTAAGACGCGTCTTAAGTCACCTGGAGCAAAATATTCTACAATCCCGTATGACCGGACACACACCTCCTTGGCCACTGCGCTGGTGCAGCCGTTCTTCCCTCGGGATCGCTGGAGTCATACAATAGCCAAGGTCCTGGAGTAGGGTCCAGGTTCAAATCTCCACTTAAGGGCTTAGTTAGCTAGCTGCAGGGTCCGTCAACTACATGTGCCCTGGTAGTCCCTCTGTTGCAGTTCCCCTGCTTGGGGCAGGGTATTCCTCACCACCAGCGGGCACTGGGCACCCCCCCCCCACACACACACACACACTGGCTGTGAAAAAATGACAGCAAACGAGGGCCCAATGTGAGCAGCATCCCAACAAACGTCAATTCCCAGTGTGCCCGGATGTCATATCAGTGTGTTCCTGGGGGACGCTCTGGCAGTTGGGCAAAACTCTATGGTTAAAGCAGTGGAAACTGGGCCTTCTCAGGCATTGAGGGCTGACTCAAACAGAGGTCAGTTTCATTGGTGGGGGGCAAACAGCAGCCTGCAGTTCAGGAGAATAATCCCAGGAGCAAACTAAGCCCTCTCCCTCCAAATTCCTGCCCCAGTGGGCCCCCATGCCCCTAAGAACCCAGCCTACTGCAGGAGGGGCCAAACTGTGGCTCTCCAGACGTCCATGGACTACAACTACCATGAGCCCATGCCAGCATGGCAGGGGCTCATGGTAGTTGTAGTCCATGGACATCTGGAGAGCCAAAGCTTAGCCACCGCTAATATACTGGATATTTAGGCCCATGAGGGATGACTGTCCTCTCTCAGCCTCACAGGCCCAGATGGATCGCCCGGTGAGTCTGTCTGCAGCAGTAGGAAAGACCAAGTCCAGGAGCACTTTCAAGATTATCAACCTCTGTGGCCGGAGAGGAGGTTTCGTGAGGCGCTGCTCAATTCTTCCGATACAGCGTGAACGCGAGTCTTTCTGGACTCATATTCTAACAGTATCTAGAGGCAGTGACTCAAGAGAGCTGATCCCCAGACCCAAAATTGAGTAGTCTTGAAGGTGCTCCTGGACTCTTGTTCGTTTTTCTCCTGCTGCTTCGCAGGGTCGATGTTCTAGGGATAAAACGTAGGAGGCAGGAATAGAGCGGACACCGTCCTGGGCTGCTCGGAAAAAGGGCAGGATAGAAACGGGATAAAAATCGGTTTTCTGTCCGACTAGCAAGGGGTGAACGGTGGCGACAGCACAAAATCGGGTGTGTGTCCTCGTAACTGTCATTGTTACCTCTGTACAACAGTTACGTGGCTATCTGGAAGCAAAATCAGTCTGTCATTATAGAGCCACCCCTTGAAAAGAGTGGCTAAAAATCCAAGGAGGACGGAGAGAAAAAGCCCTAGGCCTTAACACTTTAGTACAGGGGTAGTCAAACTGCGGCCCTCCAAATGTCCATGGACTACATTTCCCATGAGCCCCTGCCAGCATTTGCTGGCAGGGGCTCATGGGAATTGTAGTCCATGGATATCTGGAGGGCCACAGTTTGACTACCCCTGCTTTAGTACATACACATCTGTATTTTGTAGCTAATGATTGCATTCAGGGTATATCCACATTTTTCAACTTTCTGCCCGTGGAGGTACCGCTGGAATGTTTTTAAGGCTTCAACAGGCCAGGAAGTGATGTCGGCTGGCCACGCTTCTCTTCTCCGCCCCAAGAGAGAGGAGCCTCGGCCATCAATGATTTAAGTGGCCAGGATCACTCCCCTTTCCGGCCTATCAGTAACCGCTCCCTGCCTTCCTCCAAGGGACAACCTTCCAGATACTTCAAGGGAGCCACCCTGTCCCCTCTCAACCTCCTCTTCTCCAGGCTGAATGTTCCCAAGTCTCTCAGCCATTCCTCATAGGGTGGTTCCTCAGGTGGTTCCTGTGGGCAGCAGAGGATAGAACCCACAGTCATGGGTTTAAACTTCATGTAGAATATCAGCTAGATAGGAGGAAAAAAGTTTTCACAGTCAGAGTGGTTCAGCAGTGGAATGGGCTGCCCAAGGAGATGGTGAGCTCCCCCCACACTGGTGGTCTTCAAGCAGCAGCTGGACAGATACTTCTCCTGGATTCTTGAGGCTGATCCTGCATTGAGCATGGGATTGGACTAGATGGCCTGTCTGGCTCCTCCTAACTCTATGTTTCTTCTCATGGATGCTTGAAGCTGATCCTGCATTGAGCATGGGATTGGACTAGATGGCCTGTCTGGCTCCTCCCAACTCTATGGTTCTATGTTTCTTCTCATGGATGCTTGAGGCTGATCCTGCATTGAGCATGGGATTGGACTAGATGGCCTGTCTGGCTCCTCCCAACTCTATGGTTCTATGTTTCCTCTCATGGATGCTTGAGGCTGATCCTGCATTGAGCAAGGGGTTGGACTAGATGGCCTGTCTGGCTCCTCCCAACTCTATGGTTCTATGTTTCTTCTCCTGGATGCTTGAGGCTGATCCTGCATTGAGCAAGGGGTTGGACTAGATGGCCTGTCTGGCTCCTCCCAACTCTATGGTTCTATGTTTCTTCTCCTGGATGCTTGAGGCTGATCCTGCATTGAGCAAGGGGTTGGACTAGATGGCCTGTCTGGCTCCTCCCAACTCTATGGTTCTATGTTTCTTCTCCTGGATGCTTGAGGCTGATCCTGCATTGAGCAAGGGGTTGGACTAGGGGGCCTGTCTGGCCCCTTCCCACTCTAGGATTCCATGAATGCTCTTCTATTGAGTCCACCTGCTGATACACCCAGCCCAATATTGTTCATTCTAGGGTTCCCCAACCTTTTTGAGTCTGCATGCACCCATCTCAAAGGTGTCAGGCAAAGGTTACTGTCACAGCACAGCACCCGGAGATCCTTTTTTGATGGGAGATGACAATAGTCAAACCGCCGAGCGTGGGTCTATCGATAATTATCTAGACCTAAGGTTGCAGTCAGAATGGCTACAGACTAAACAAAGCTAAACTTGACCCAACGTCTGTCGTATAAAGAAATGGCCTAAAGCAGGAGTGGTCAAACTGTGTTTCTTCTAGATGCCCATGGACTACAATTACCATGAGCCCCTGCCAGCACATGCTGGCAGGGGCTCATGGTAATTGTAGTCCATGGACATCTGGTTTAAAGGGCTAAAGATTTACATCCTACAGCCTACATAGCACAAGCATAGATTAAAAAACACATTCCTAGGATCGTGCTAGACGCATTCCTGCCCACCCACTCCAGCTGCCGACGGACGCCCGAAGGAGCAATCGAATTCCGACATGCAATCGTTTGTCCGTTTCGGGGACCCTACTGGCCGTCAGCTTCTCGGCTCTGCGGGGGTTATGAATTCCCCATTTCTCGACGTTCTAGGGTTTATGAGCCGTGCAGGAGGGCCCGCCCCATCCGGAGCGCGTCCCCAATCTGTGCGTTTAGCCCTTCCCTTCCTGGTGGACAGTCTGATGCCGAAGGAGGAGTGAGCGGTCGCTGAAGATCTTCCCGCAGTCCGAGCACCTGTAGGGCTTCTCTCCCGTGTGGATCCTCATGTGGACCCGCAGGTTGGAGTTGCCCCCGAAGCTCTTCCCGCAGTCCGTGCAGGTGTAGGGCTTCTCCCGCGTGTGCGTCCTCTCGTGTACCAGCAGGCCCGAGCTCTGGCTGAAGCTCTTCCCGCAGTCCCGGCACTTGTAGGGCTTCTCCCCCGTGTGGATCCTCTGGTGCCGGATGAGGACCGGCCGCTCCCGGAAGCTCTTGCCGCAGTCGGTGCATTGGTACGGCCTCTCCCCCGTGTGGGTCCGCTTGTGCACGATCAGGTTGGAGTTGTCGCAGAAGCTCTTCCCGCAGTCGGCGCACTGGTAGGGCTTCTCCCCGGTGTGGATCCGCTCGTGAGTGACCAGGTAGGCCCTCGTGCTGAAGCCCTTCCCGCAAACGGAGCACTTGTACGGCTTCTCCCCCGTGTGGGTCCTCTCGTGGGCCTGGAGGTTACACCGCAGCTGGAAGTCCTTCCCGCAGTGAACGCAGGCCTTCTCCTTCTCCCTCTCCGGCTTCCGCGCCTCCTCTGGGGGTCTGGATTGCCGGTCCACGTTGCCGCAGAGTTCCACGTAAAGACCCTGAGAATTAATGAACTTGTCCCCCTCCTTCTCGGGGTACGTTTCCTCCCGCTTGGCAGAGATGTCTCCTCGATCCGGCCAGGGAAGGTTTTGTCCGGCTCGTCCGGAAAAAATCCACCCCGGCTGCAGTTTCCGCAGGATTCCAGGTTGATTCGGCCTCTGGCCATCTCCCGCTGGGAAAAAAGAGAGGGCCGTAATGGGAATCGTAGCAATATTTGGACAAAATAACAACAACCCTTCGGGATCAAAACGAAAACCCATTGAGAGGAAGAATCATCCCAGTGGGGAAAGGTGGTATACAAATTTAATAAATAAAATAAGAACAATAGATTTTATACCCCACTTTTCTGTACCATAAGGAGTCCAGGAAATGCATACACCTTGTTTGGTCCACCAATAGCCTTCAGAGTGCATGGAACCTGCCACCTTATGTCATGTTGTTATTAGAAGCTTGCAAAACACTCCTGTTTTACTCCTGTTTTTATTTACTTATATATTCATTCCCCACCTTCCTCGAGTCAAGCTTGAAGGTTTCCTCCAAATTAAGGGTCGCTTACCTCACAGGGCAGGCAGGAGATGGGTGGAAACGCACCCCCCTTAAGGTCCAGCGCATTGAACTCCAGTTCGAGATCCACCCCAATGTTAAGATTTGAACCCGTTACAATACAGACATGGCTGCAATGGTTGGAAGAAGGGAACCCTTACCCAGAGAGATGGTGCTTCTGTCACCTTCCTGTTTGATTTCTCTAACAAGCAAGCTCTGCCGGGGGTCGGGAGGGCTCCCCTCTGCCTCAGGAATACCAGCCACCCCGTCCTCAAATGGCCTCGATGCCTGAAAAAGAGGGACAGTTGACCTCCGCAGCCCAACAAACCTGTGTGATTCTGTTACAGCGGATCACAGTTGAGAACAGAAGAGAAGCCATGTTGGATCAGGTCAATGGCCCATCCAGCCCAACACCCTGTGTCACACAGTGGCCAAAACCCAGGGGTCCTCAGGAGGTCCCGTAGCAGGGCCAGAAACCCCCACACTGTTGCTCTCCCCCCCCCCCAAGCAGCAAGAAGACAGAGCATCACTGGGCCAGACATAAGAACGTCAGAGAAGCCATGTTGGATCAGGCCAATGACCCATCCAGTGCAGTGCTCTGTGCCACGTGAAAGCCAAATCTCCAGTTCCATCAGAAGGCCTCCCACTGCCAAATCTGAATACTCCCTGTGTAGGGAGAAAAACTCCCTGCTTACAGAAAACTAGCTCATGAAGATGTGGGCTAAGCTACAAGCTAGCTTTCTAGCTGCAGGCTGACTCCGAAACAGACATGGGGGAAACATTCCGAAAATAATTCAGCTTGGCGCGCTCCGCAGTGGGGTTCCACCCTCTCACCTGAGCACAGGGACCTTTATCAGAGCCCCTCACGGCCTAACGGATGAGCCATTCTCACCTGCTCTTCCTGCCTCTCTCCCTGGGGACACCTCTGCAGGAAATCCTCAGCCAGAGCCACCGCTTGGGCACAGGTCTCCGGCCCGCCTTTCCGGACTGTCTTCTGCATTTCCGGGGGCAGGACGGTCAAGAACTGCTCCAGAATCACCAGCTCCAGGATCCGCTCCTTGGTGTGGCGTTCCGGCTTGAGCCACTGATGCCCGAGTTCCCAGAGGTGTCCACAAGCCTGTCGTGGGCCCTTGGCCTCCTGGTAGCGGTACGTCCGGAAGCGCTGGCATTGCACTTCCGCCCTGACGGCGTCGTCTTCCAGGATTTCTTCCTTCATTTTCCCACACTCTTCCGGGCCATTGTCCCCATACTGGGCTTCTCTGCTGAGATCCAGCAGCTGTTGGGTTAGCCTCTGACCCCTCGTGCGTTGCTTGAGGTCAGACGTTTTGTCAAGAGGGGACGGAAGAGTCCGAGACTCTCTCACCGTCGGCCCAAGCCGGCGTGGATTTCTCCCCTCGGACTGAGAGGTCTCCATCGCCTTCCGGAAGTCTTGCCACTGGGCTTCCCAGGACTTTGCCTTCTCCCGTTTTACGGGGCCTGGTTCGTTTCTTTCCCAGAATTCCCCAAGGTTCCCAGCATGCCTTGCATGAAGGCCTTTTCCAGGCCCCCCGTCAAGGGACACGGAGTCCGGATTCTCCATTTTCACCCCTGGCCGTACCCCAGCCCCCACGTGAAGACCCAAAGGGGCCATGTTGCACTGCTCACCAGCCATTTTCTTTCCCAGGTGACACCTGGCCGGACCTGCTATTAGCAGATAATCCCAACTGGGAAAGATTTTCTTTATGACGACACACAAAATCCAGGCATGTGAGAGATCTGGAAGAGAAGAGCCGCATTCCTAATGAGAATCAGCCAAAAAGAGCTTTTCTCTAATAAAAATGAGGAACAATCTGGACACGAACGTGGCTAATACCTCCAAAAGGTTTCTGAACATGTGCAGAGTATCATAAGCCCACATTTATCTGCAGTTCACAGAATCACAGAGTTGGAAGGGTCTTCCAGGGTCATCAAGTCCAGGGGTAGTCAACCTGTGGCCCTCCAGATGTTCATGGACTAGAATTCCCATGAGCCCCTGCCAGCATTTGCTGGCAGGGGCTCATGGGAATTGTAGTCCATGAACATCTGGAGGGCCACAGGTTGACTACCCCTGATCTAGTCCAACCCCCTGCACAACGCAGGAACTCACAACTACCTTCCCAACCACAATAACCCCAATTTCATGGCCAAGCAATCCCCACCACCAAAAATCTCGACTCTAGCGTGGCCTGGAGAAAATCCCCCTGCCATCCCACAGGGGCGATCAGCAATTCCCTGGGTATGCAAGGAAAGGCCACAAGAGACAAACACTGGCATGTCCCTTCCTGCTCACCCACTCACCATCTGCCTAAATTCCTAAAATCAGCATTTCTGACAGAATTAGTAGAAGGGTTTATATAGCCAGAGTGGTTAAGAGTAATGGCTTCTAATCTGGCAAGCTGGGTTTGATTCCCTGCTCCTCCACATGCAGCCACCTTGGGCTAGTCACAGTACTGATGGTGCTGTTCTCCCGGAGCAGTCCTCTCTCTCAGCCTCATCTACATCACAGGTTTCTGAAGTGGGGAGAGGAAGGGAAGGTGTTTGTAAGTTGCTTTGAGACTCCTTTGGGGAGTGAAAAGCTGGGTACAAAAACACAGTTCTTCAAAATCTTCTTTAATCCTTGTCTGAAATTTTCCCTAAGGTAGTGAATAATTATATCAGGAGATATAATCTTTCAGAAATGGATTTATATAAAAGACAGCCAACTTGGATGGAAGCTCCTCCCCCCTTTCCCCCCTTATTTTTGGTTTTTATATTTTCATTTTTAATTGGTTGGAATAATACACTAATATGACATTACTTCTATATTCGATTAGATATAAAGTTATCAGAAGGTTTTGTTTTACTTGGGGGTTTCTGTTGTGGGATTTGCTTGCATGTGTGAAATAAAGAACTCTTTTTAAAGTCACATTTATGTCCAATCTAGCTCTCATAATAAATGAGTTCGACACCCCTTAGGCCTACTCTGCTTAGCTTCCAAGATAAAGCAAGCTTGGAATTACACAACTTTAAAACCATTATTACTTGATTTTTGCCCTCCTCTTGCTTATACAGCTCTCCCCAGCTCCCATTTTATGCTGACAACAATCCTGTGAGGTAGGACTGCCAGAGCAAGGACAACAGGTCCAAGCTTACCCTCCGAAAGTCAGGACTGAGCGTAGATTTGAAAGCATAGCCCTGTAACCACTACATTTACCGATGAATTAGACAAATTCATAGAAGGCAAATCCATCCATAGCTGCTAGCTATAATGGCTAGTGGAACCTCCATGTTTAGAGGCGGTATACCCCTGAACAGCAGCTATGGAACCTCCATTTCCAGTGGCAGTACACCCCTGAACAGCCGCTATAATGGCTAATGGAACCTCCATGCTCAGTGGCAGCATACCTTTGAACTAGCAGCTATCATGACTAGTGGAACCTCCATGTTCAGTGGCAGCATATCCCTGAATAGTAGCTACCACGGCTAATGGAGCCTCCAGGTTCAGTGGCAGTACACCCCTGTACTCCAGTTGCTGCAGGGGAAGATACTGGGGAAGGATTTTGCTTTGCTAGGAGGAGAGATCTGATCGGCTGCTGCAGGAAACAGGTTATTGGCCTGCGTGGTCTGGCCGGTACGCTTCAAAGCCAAAACAGGCAGGGATCCAACAGGCACAGCTTCAATACAGCACAGCAGGATGTGCCATTGCAACAAAAAAAAGGGCCTCCCGTGCTCTTTCCCGCACTCACCTGATGCCCCCTCCCTGCAATGAAGAGATTCGCACCCGGTGCCGCCGCAGCGCCTGGGAAATTCAAACCCTACTTTGCCCCCCCCCCCGGCAGGCGGGCCCGGAAGTGATCTCCGGGCTGGTCCCCACGGGTCTGGAGCCGCTCTAGGAAACAGGGACCCGGTGATCTTAACCCCTTCGTCTCAGGGTCCTCTTGGAGAAGGCCAGCTGCTCTGTGGAGCCCGCACGTGCAAGCTTTCGCCCAGAATCAGCCTTGGGCAAATTGTGGCTCTCCAGATGTCCATGGACTACAATTCCCATGAGTCCCGGCAGCTCTAGCTAGGATGGACATCTGAATAAGACATGCAGGGGGGGCAAACTGTAGCTCTCCAGATGGACTATGGACTACAATTCCCATGAGTCCCGGCAGCCCTAGCTAGGATGGACATCTGAATAAGACATGCAGGGGGGGGCAAACTGTGGCTTTCCAGATGGACTATGGACTACAATTCCCATGAGTCCCGGCAGCTCTAGCTAGGATGGACATCTGAATAAGACATGCGGGGGGGGGGCAAACTGTGGCTCTCCAGATGGACTATGGACTACAATTCCCATGAGCCCCAGCAGCTCTAGCTAGGATGGACATATGAATAAGACATGCAGGGGAGGCAAACTGTGGCTTTCCAGATGTCCATGGACTACAATTCCCATGAGTCCCGGCAGCTCTAGCTAGGATGGACATCTGAATAAGACATGCAGGGGGGGCAAACTGTGGCTCTCCAGATGGACTAGGGACTACAATTCCCATGAGTCCTGGCAGCTAATGAACCTCTGAATAAGACATGCAGGGGAACCTCCATTATAATAAAATTTAATAATAACAAGAACCACAATTCACAGGCAGCAATCATGACCTTTGCAGGCAGGGGGAAACCAACAGAACAAAACTTGACCTGTTGAATTTCTCCATCATAGATTACTGCTGAAGCCCTGGAGCAGGGCTAGGTTTGTTTTCGGGGGGTTTGTTTTGTTTTTAAAAGATTTGTCAACAAAATTAAAAGCCAAGAATCTCTCAGGGTTTTCCTTCTCTTTTTTCAGGAGGGGCCCAGAGTGCAGGGCTGTGATCCTTCAAAGGGTTAACGCAATAGAGGATCCACTTCCCAGAGCGGACCAGCTGTTTCAAAGGAGGGCTGGGAAGGGGAATCCTTTTCCTGCTCCACCTTCCCCAGGAGGGAATCTGCCTTTTGAATTTCCCCAGCCCCGGTTATTGCAGAGGTTGGGACACCTGCAAAGTGCTTTTCTCTGCCTTGGACGCTGCAGGTTTCCAGTGGAGGTGAGTTACAAGGGCCCTTGAGAGACTGATCATCCTAGAATCATAGAATCCTAGAGTTGGAAGGGGCCATAGAGGCCATCTAGTCCAACCCCCTGCTCAACGCAGGATCAGCCCTAAGCATCCTAAAGCATTCAAGAAAAGTGTGCATCCAACCTTTGCTTGAAGACTGCCAGTTGTACTTGAAGACTGCCAGTTGTACTATATCGTTGTACTTGAAGTTTAAACCCATTACCGCGTGTCCTCTCCTCTGCAGCCAACAGGAACAGCATCCTGCCCTCCTCCGTGACAACCTTTCAAATACTTAAAGAGGGCTATCATGTCCCCTCTCAACCTCCTTTTCTCCAGGCTGAACATTCCCAAGTCCCTCAACCTATCTTCATAGGGCTTGGTCCCTTGGCCCCCAAATCCTAAATCCATAGAGAGGAAACAGCAGGCATCACCCCCAGAGATGAGCTCAGTTCATTCCTGCTGCCTCTCCTGGTTGACACTGGATTTGCTATGGGGAGAGTTGACTGCTGGGAAGGGTTACCAACCTCCAGGTGCAGCCTGCAATTCTCCTGGAATCACAATTGATCTCTGGGCTACCGAAATGGAGAATAGGGCTGCTTTGGAGGGTGGATTCTGGGTCACTAAGCCCTGTTGGGGTTTCTCTCCTCTCCAAACCACACCCTGCCTAGGTTCCAGCTGCCGAGTCGCCAGGAATTGTTGTCAGTAAACTCTGAAAAACTCTTTTTTGAAAAGGCGCCTCATCTCCATGAGGTAAGTGGCCGTCGTCAGTTTAATTTACAGTTAATTTTGTCTCTGTTTTTCCATAGGATCAAGGCTTCCCGGCGACCTGAAGGGAAGCCGAAAACGGCAGACTTTTCTCTGCTGAGGAGAGGGAGAGCTGAGGCTGGCTGGAGCCACGGCCTACCCGTTCCTTCCCTCGGGACACAAAATGGCGGCTGAGCAGAGAATTGTGGGAGAACGGGCTTCTCTGGATGAGGAGGAAGAGCCGGGAGAAAAGATGGATGCGCCGGTCGGCAAACCAATAGAGTTTTTGAAGAGGGAGAGGAAAACGTCTCCTCAAGGCATGCTTTCCGGAAGGAACATTCCCCAAAGCGCAATGGCTCTACAAGTTAAAGAAGAGCCGGAGGGAGAGCTCTTTGAATGTCAGAAAACTCCGGCGTCCCCAAAGGGGACGCAGGCTTGCTGGGGCAACAAACCATTGGTGGAAACCAGGTCTACGTGGGAAGATATCAAGGCCTTCTTGGCCCGTTTTGAGGGAGCGGAAGCCGGCCAGTGGCTCGCTCGCTTGGTCCCTGGCCTCGGAGATGCTGAGGAGGCCCTTCACAGCCTCGACATCCGGGAGAGCGTCGGGAAAATGAGGGCGGCCCTCTTGCGTGGAGAGGCCAGCTGTCGGGAGTGGCAACGCCAGCGCTTCCGGCACTTCTGCTACGAGGAGGCCGAGGGGCCCCGAGAGGCGTGTGCCCAGCTCCGGGAGTTTGGCTACCAGTGGCTGAAGCCGGAGAGGCGGACCAAAGAGCAGATCTTGGAGCTGGTGATCCTGGACCAGTTCCTGACCGTCCTGCCTCCGGGAATGCAGGGCTGGGTCCGGGAAGGGGGTCCGGAGACCTGTGCTCAGGCGGTGGCCCTGGCTGAGGAGTACCTGCGGCTGCCGCAGCCAGAGGACGAGAGGCCGGAAGAGCAGGTGAGGAGGTGGAGAAAGAGAGAGGCCGGTTTGAGAGGGATGGAGGCAGGGCACGGGGCCTGTGGAAAGGCTCAATCAGATTGGGCCAGATCGGTGTGTGATTCTATTCTATTCCTCTGTGATTCTATGATTCTATGACCTTGGGCTAGTCACAGTCCTGATAGAGCTGTTCTGCCCGAGAAGCAATATCGGGGCTCTCTCAGCCTCACCTCTCTCACAAAGTGTCTGTTGAAGCTGGCCTTTATATTCCACTTTTCACTACCCAAAGTAGTCTCAAAGTGGCCTCCCCTTCCTCTCCTCACAACAGACACCTTGGGAGGCAGGTGAGGTTGAGAGAGCTCTAAGAGAAACTGTGACTAGCCCAAGGTCACCCAGCTGGCTGCATGCAGAGCAGTGGGACTCAAACCCAGTTCTCCAGATTAGAGGCCGTCACTCTTAACCACTAAAAAAAAGAAGTAAAAAGCAGGTTACAAAAAACTAGCTCTTTTTCCTCTTCTCGTAGGATTTGAACCCAGTTCCCTTGATCCATGGACCAGCCAGTGTAACATGCTGCTATGTTGTCTGTAGCTTCTGCTTTCTCAGCCCTGTTTCTTGCCCTGAACATGGGTCTCTTGTTGCTGTTTCAGAACCTGGGGCTGTTTGAAGGAGCCGTAATCTGTCTCAAGGGCAAACAGACGGATTCCAGCTGTGTCCTGCTTAACGGAGAGCCCAAGGAAGACCATTTCAGTAAGAATGTTAGCTTGCACAGTAAACTGGGTAACCTCTTGGCTCGCAGACTCTGATCTCCAGTGTGACTACTTTTGCTCTTTTGCCCTGAGACTCTAGCAGGCAAACACCGTTGTGTAAAGTCAGTACAATCCGTGGCAGTGCCATAGGATTCAAAATTAAGAAATCCACAATTGAAGGAGAATAAGAGTTTGTTCTTAGATGCCGCTTTTCCCTACCCGAAGGAGGCTCAAAGCGGCTTACAGTCGCCTTCCCTTTTCCCACAAGAGACACCCTGTGAGGTGGATGAGGCTGAGAGAGCCCTGATATTCCTGCTCGGTCAGAACAGCTTTATCAGTGCTATGGGGAGCCCAAGGTCACCCAGCTGGCTGCATGTGGGGGAGCGGGGAATCATACCCGGCTCGCCAGATAAGAAACTAGATTTGGAGTGAAAATGGATTTCGGGGGGGGGATTGGGGGCACAGGGCAAAACATGTATTCAACCATGCAAGTATGCGTATTCTTTTTCTTTCATGTTTTTTTTTTTTTTGTTTATTATATATAAAAATATATAATAATAAATAAATCTCCTTCGTAGCTATGATGGGAAAGTGAAGTATAAATACTTTAAGGAATCATGTCTTTTTTTTAAAAAGGGAATGTTGGCTCTATTCGGTAGAAATGGTCCTGAATCTGTAATGACCAAAGGCAACCTTTTTGCTCTTCTCTTTGCCAGGCAATGATGAGGGATCGAGTGAACATGAACACATTTCTTCAAGGGGAAAAGCAACGCAAGTGGAATTCCATGGAGTGGATCCCGGAAATGTAAAAGACGTTTCCCGGCATCAAGATCCGGGACAATCCCCCGAGAAACGGCACGATCTCAAAGGGAAGACTGCACCCAGCCCAGTGAGACAGGCCAGCCTGTGTGTTTTGGAAGAAGGCAGAGGAGAATCCAATGACCCGTCAGGCCGGTCTGCATTCGAGAGCTCGGAAATCTACGTCGGGGACGATTTTGACGAGGGCTCGGATTTCTTAATCGACGCCGAAGGCAGACCTCATAAACGCTCCGTGTCTAGGGAGAGCCCCGACTTGGTCCGGCGCTGGAGCGAGAAGCCGAATCGGTGCCTAAGCTGTGGGGAAAACTCCCTTCAGGGCTCAAAGGTGAAGGAAGGAGCACAAAACAGTGTGGGGCTGAAGGCTCCTGAATGCTCTGATTGTGGGAAAAACTCTACCGAAAGCTCGGGCCTGAACCAGCATGAAGAACTGGCCCTGGAAGAGAAGCTTTACGCCTGTGTGACGTGTGGGGAGAGCTTCAGCCTGTATTCGAGTCTGGTGAAACACGAGTGGAGCCACGCCGGGGAGGAGTCGCGTCCGCCTGCTGACCGCGAGAAAAACTTGCGTTCGGGCGACGGCCCCCCGGCCCCCGAACTCCCGGCGGGGAAGCCGTACAAGTGTCTCGCCTGCGGCAAGGACTTCAGCAAAAGCTCAGGCCTTCGGTTCCACAAGCGGACCCACACGGGGGAGAGGCCGTACGCATGCGCCGATTGCGGGAAGAGCTTCAGCCAGCGCTCCAATCTGATCTTGCACGAGAGGACCCACACGGGGGTGAAGCCTTTCCGGTGCTCGGACTGCGGGAAGAGCTTCCTCCGCAGCTCGGACCTGGTGAGGCACGAAATCACCCACACGGGCGAGAAGCCGTACACCTGCTCGGAGTGCGGGCGGTCCTTCGGCCACAGCTCGACCCTCACCGCGCACGAGAGGACCCACACGGGGGAGAAACCCTACAAGTGCCCCGTCTGCGGGAGGCGCTTCCGCCACCACTCGGGCCTGATCAAGCACGAACGGACCCACACGGGCGAGAGGCCTTACCCGTGCCCGGCCTGCGGGAAGGGCTTCAGTCAGAGCTCGGGGCTAAAGTTACACATGAGGACTCACACGGGGGAGAAACCTTATCACTGCTCGGTTTGTGGGAAGAGCTACAGTCAGAGGTCGAAGCTCACGAAACACGAGAGAACCCACATGGCGTAAAAACTGGGGGTACAGGTAGGGGGGGCCTGAGTGAGAGAGAAAGCCATTTCAGTTCTTCGTTGTGGGCTGGAACTTATGAAGAGAAACGTAGAAGCTGTGAAATACTCAGCTGTGTTACTCAGGACAACAACACAAAATCAGAGTCCGGGGGCGCCTTTAAGACCAACAAAGATTTATTCAAGGCAGGAGCTTTCGAGCGCAAGCCCTCTTCCTCAGACTATGAACTGACCATCATGACAGTGGGAATATAAAGTTCATTCTGTTAAATTAGTAAACTGTGGCACAATACAGCCATATGATGATTCTTTTGCTAAAACTGCCAATTGGTCCCCTCCAATTTTGTTGTAGTTCACAAAAAACACAGGAGAAATAAAACTGTCTATGTTAGTGACTAACAGCTTATGCTTTACCATTTGTTGCCGGCCCCATCTGTCTCCCCCCAAGTGCAAAACGTTCCTGCAAGTAGAAGCTGAGCCGGCTTGTCCTGAGGCCTGAGGGTTAAATTCAAAATTACATTATATACATCCCCTTACAGTCACATTGTCCCAATTAAATTGTGAGGAGTGTGGACACATGAGTTAAACAAGTTTAGCATGCATATAGGTAAAGGTAAAGGTAACCCCTGTGCAAGCACCGGGTCATGTCTGACCCTTGGGGTGACGCCCTCCAGCGTTTTCATGGCAGACTCAATACGGGGTGGTTTGCCAGTGCCTTCCCCAGTCATGACCGTTTACCCCCCAGCAAGCTGAGTACTCATTTTACCGACCTTGGAAGGATGGAAGGCTGAGTCAACCTTGAGCCGGCTGCTGGGATCGAACTCCCAGCCTCATGGGCAAAGCTTTCAGATGGCTGCCTTACCACTCTGCGCCACAAGAGGCTCTTTAGCATGCATAGTGAGATTAAAAAAAAAAACCAATGTCCTTGTTGAGTCCAGGGTATGTCATTGTTTTGAGTCTGATTTTGCTTTGTTGTGCTGCTTCAGACCAACACGGCTACCCGCTTGGATCTATGTTACTCTGGGTTCTAACAGGCTTTTTTTTAACCAGGTGAAAAATCGAGGGAGAGCACGAACCTTTGATGCGGGAGCAGGGATTGATAAAGAGAAATTTTGGTCCGCAGTCAGCACACACAGAGCTGCAGAGTGCAAGAAACGCATTTTTTACAAATTGACTGTTTCACGGGGCTTGAACAAGGAAGGATTCACCGTGACTGTCTTTTATTGTGTTCTTGGGCTGCGGAACTGTGTTCTGGTCCTTTTTGCTCCGAGTGTTTTGCCTGCGTCTCTGGCTGGCAGTGGCCCCAGATGCAGGCGAAACGTTAGGAGCAAAAACTGCCAGAACATGGCCCCACAATCTGAGAAAACTACAAAAGCTGGTTGATTCCACTCGTGAAAGCCTTCGGCAAGACATTCGGAGTGATCTTTGCCAAGAGTCCCTTTTGAATAGTTCTTCAGATAAGTTGATCCGTGGTATATTTTGGCGCTGGAGCCAATGATCCCTCTGATGCAGTGGTTCTCAACCTGGGGGTCGGGACCAATTTGGGGGTCGAACGACCCTTTCGCAGGGGTCACGGCAGGGCAAGCAGCTTGGCCGGGGGGGGGGTGCCATCCACACAACAGTCTTGCGGGGTTGATCGAGATAGATCATTTGTCAGTCTGGAGCAGCGGAAAAGAGCGAGATCGGCAGAACTGAACTGAGAAACCCCGGGGGGAAAAAAACTAATTAGGCTGTTTAAGAAAAATTCTTCCACTTGGCCTCCTTCAATTTTGCCGCTGTGACTTCCTTTTAATTTGGATAAGGTTTTTTTTAACACCTGGTGGTGGAGAGTCCTATCGAGTCGCAGCTGACTAACGATGACTCTGTAGGGTTAGAGAATCCGGGGTCATATTGTTTCCAGGGTCATCTAGTCCAACCCCCTGCAGAATGCAGGAAATCCACAACTACCTGCCCACCCACAGTGGTGCCAATTCCGTGGCCGGACGCTGCCAGATGAATGGAGTTGGTTTGCCAGTAACCCTAGATTTCCTTGGTGGTCTCCAATCCAAATAGGGTTGCTAGACTCTAGGTCAGGGGTAGTCAAACTGCGGCCCTCCAGATGTCCATGGACTACAATTCCCAGGAGCCCCTGCCAGCATTCGCTGGCAGGGGCTCCTGGGAATTGTAGTCCATGGACATCTGGAGGGCTGCAGTTTGACTACCCCTGCTCTAGGTGGAACATGACCACCCCTGGAATCATAGCACATTTCCAGAGATCAGTCCCCCTGGAAAAAATGGCTGCTTCAGGGGGGGGGCTCCATAGCATTATGCTCCACAGAGGTCCCTCCCCACCCCTAAATCCTGCCGACTCCTGGCAACACCCCCAAAGTCTCCAGGTACTTCATTTATTTATTTATTTAATATATAATTAAATGTGTATACTGCCTGCTCCCAGCAAGCTGGCTCGCGGCGGTTCACAATCAAGTATCAAATCAAATAAAAATACAGTATAATTAAAACATCGTAAAAATACAAACCAAAAAAAAATCCATATGCTGATTCTTCCGATAACAAACCACACGTTTTCATTTCAAATTACAGTTTATTTCAAAAATATCACAAGGCGAAATATTTGGCAGCAGTTCAAGGAAGGCACAGAACTGATAGCTGAAGTTTCTTTCATAATCTCTTAGGTCAGTGGTTCTCAGGTTTCCTGATGCCGCGACCCTTTAATACAGCTCCTCATGTTGTGGTGTCTCCCAACCATAACGTTATACAAGTGTTCTTTCACAGAAATTAAAACAAAACTGGACAATGGCGTGAAGATCCATTGTTAATGATTGTATATAAATTGGGTTTTTTCCCAGGGTTTCTCAGTTCAGTTCAGTTCAGTTCTGCCTCTTGTCCCACCACGCCTATCTTGTTCTTTTCCGCTGCTCCAGACAGACAAACACTCTATCTCGATCTACCCCGCAAGGCTGTTGTGTGGATGGCGACCCCCCCAGCCAAGCTGCTTTCCCTGCCGCGACCCTTGTGAAAGGCTCTTTCAACCCCCCAAGGGGTCCTGACCCCCAGGTTGAGAACCGCTGCTTAAAACCAGTCTGAAAACAGTTCTGACGGCAAAGTTTGAGCAGGGGCGAGACCTCATAGGGGACCTAACGTCATCAAATCCACCTTTCAATGCAAAAATTTATTCCAGGGGAAATGACACCTGTCACCTGGAGATCATGATTCAGAGAGATCTCCAGGCCTCACCCAGAGGTTGGCAACCCCACTGTAATGGGACTGGGGGAGGGAGGCAACAGAAGCAATCCCTGCCCCCAAGGAGTTTGCAATCTTAACCTGGATTTAGAAGAAGAAGAAGAAGCTCTTTTCTCCACCCGAAGGGGTTGCAAAGATGCTTACAGTTGCAAAGATGCTTACAACCGCCTTTCCTTTCCTCTCCCCACAACAGGCACCCTGTGAAGTAGGTGGGGCTGAGAGAGCCCCACCTACTTCACCTGATATGCCTGCTCAGTCAGAACAGCACTATCAGGACTGTGACAAGCCCAAGGTCACCCAGCTGGCTGCATGCGGAGGAGCGGGGAATCAAGCCCGGCTTGCCATTTTAGAAGTCCGCGCTCCTAACCACGACACCAAGCTGGTGTAGGGGAAGCAACAGAGGAGAGGGCACCAGATGGCCCCCTGCCCTCAGGGGCTCACCCTCTGGAAGAAGCCTTGGGGGCTTCCTCAACCCTAGCCCCGTAGGCTCTCAAGGGTTAAGGCCATAGAGAGGTCCTTCGCAGACGGGCTCTCGAACTTTGAGAGGCGCTGGGGAGGGGACGGTAAACAATGGGAAGCCCCTTTCCTGCTTGGCTTCCCAGCTGGGCTTCTGCAGGGCAGCTATTGAGCCTTTGGGAGGGTTGCATTGCAGCACCTGGGGTGAGCTGGATTTTAATTTTTTTTGGGGGGGGGCTTTAAGGTGGGGGCATTGGGAGATTAAATATGTCCTGTAATGGGGAGAATTGCAGCCAGGCATTTTGAATGGGACAAAATGAATATAGTTATTTTTTAATGCATTTCCTTTATCCTTTCTTTCTGCTTTTTTCTTCTTTCTTATAGCTTTGGGAAAGGGATTGCAATAATTTCCTGCCATTTCGCGGGGTTCTGCCCTCTCTGCCTTTTGGATAAATGTGGGCTCACCTTTCCCTGGGCAGTTTGTCAACATCTGGCCACGGTGCATGAAAGTGGGACTCATGCGGCTCTCCAGATGTCCAAGGACTACAGTTACCATAAGGCCCTGCCAATACCATGCTGACAGGGGCTCGGGGTAATTGGAGTCCATGGGCGCTGGGAGAGCCACAGTTTGGCCACTCCTGGGCTACTGGTTAGAAGAAGAAGAAGAAGAGTTGGTTCTTATATGCCGCTTTTCCCTACCCGAAGGAGGCTCAAAGCGGCTTACAGTTGTCTTCCCATTCCTCTCCCCACAACAGACACCCTGTGGGGAGGGTGAGGCTGAGAGAGCCCTGATAACACTGCTCCGTCAGAACAGCCTTATCAGTGCCCTGGCGAGCCCAAGGTCACCCAGCTGGCTGCATGTGGGGAAGTGCAGAATCGAACCTGGCATGCCAGATTAGAAGTCCGCACTCCTAACCACTACACCAAACTGGCTCTCAGTTAGGGTAAATGGAGTTCTGTGAATGTAGAAATATTCGTTCTTCCAGCTCTCTGGAAGCAGCAAAGCCAGAATTTGCACCTGTGAATTTAGTCTGATGTTCTGCAATATCAGACTCTCAGTCATACCTGCTTCAGGCTGCAGGTAGGAGCTAATTTCCTTCGCCATATGAATACATTCTGTTTCCCTAAAAATTTGTTCCTGTGTGTTTTAGCCTAGAGAGGAGACGACTGAGAGGGGATCTGATAACCATCTTCGAGTATTTAAAAGGCTGCCATGGAGAGGATGGAGCAGAGTTGTTCTCTCTTGCCCCAGAGGGACAGACCAGAACCAATGGGAGGAAATTAATCCAAAAGAAATTCCATCTAAACATCCGGAAGAAGTTCCTGACAGTTAGAGTGGTTTCTCAGTGGAGCAGGCTTCCCCGGGAGGTGGTGGGTTCTCCATCTTTGGGAATTTTTAAACAGAGGCTGGAGAGCCATCTGACGGAGAGGCTGATTCTGTGAAGGCTCAAGGGGGTGGAGGGGGACAGTTGGTGAGCAATTGGGATGTGAGTGTCCTGCTTTGTGCAGGGGGTTGGACTAGATGACCCATGAGGTCCCGTCCAACTCTTATTGGATTCTATGATTTTATGTCACTCCTGCAGGATGATGTCCCTCATGCAAGTCTCTGCTGACCCCCGTTCAATGCGTCTTTCGCTTAACCACGGGACTTCTGAGGATTACTTTTGAGAAGACTTGAGCCCTGATTGGGAGTCCGGCTTCCATCAGGGTTCGAGGAGAAGACCCGGGAGGAGATTGCCCTTCGAGGTGGGGAGACAGGGACTGACGCCAACGGAGACCGCTACGAGCAGGCTGCCCTGGCCCTGAGAAACAAAATGGCTGCCGAGCCAGAGACTGTGGCGGATTCCGTTCTGCTGCTCCGGCCTAAAGTGCAAACAGAAGAACGGGGCCTGGTAGGTCCCAAACCGGAGGAGGAAGCCGAGGGAAGGAGAGAAATGCCTCGCAGCACCAGGACAGGGAAAATGGAGGACAAATTAACGCCTTCACAAATCAAGGAGGAAGCCGAGGAGAGGTTGGCATCTCCTTGGGCAACCCGGTGGCAGGATCTCCCAAAGGAGCTGCAGTCCTTTTGTGCAGGGTGGGGGAACCCACAGGTCCCAGAGCCCTCCCCGTGGGACCAGGCCGGCCCTTTCCCGCCGCCGTTTGAAGGAGCCGCCAACTCCAGCCGTCAGCCTGCAGGAGAACAGCTGGCCCAGCTTTGCCCTGGCCCGGTGACGGATGGCGGAACATTTGCCAAAGACGAGGCTGGGGCGGAAGAGACGGCCAGCGTGGAGATCCGCCGCCAGCGCTTCCGTCAGTTTGGCTACCCGGAGGCCGAGGGTCCACGGGAGGTGTGCAGCCGCCTCTGGCTCCTCTGCTACCAGTGGCTGACGCCCGAGAGGAGGACCAAGGAGCAGATCCTGGAGCTGCTGATCCTGGAGCAGTTCCTGGCCGTCCTGCCGCCGGAGATCCAGAGCTGGGTGAAGGAAGGAGGCCCAGAGAGCTGCACTCAGGCGGTGGCCTTGGCCGAGGATTTCTTGCAGCGGCGGGAAGAGCCCCTGAGACTGGCAGGGGATCTCTCCGAGCCTCGGGCGGAAGGGGAAGAGAGCCCGGGGTCTCTGTTACCCTTGCAGCACATGGAGAAAGTGGTGAGGTTCCGGCTTCCCTGCCTCAGCTCCCCACCCCACACTACCACCCATTAGTGAAAGATCCCCAGAGCTTAGACATGCACAATCAAATGGGGAGGCTGGGGGGGATTCTGGCTGCTGACAAAACCCTTTTCAGCTTTTCTGGAAGAAATGAGGTACTGGCCAGCTGTGACTCCATCTTTGGGAATTTTTAAGCAGAGGCTGGAGAGCCATCTGACGGAGAGGCTGATTCTGTGAAGGCTCAAGGGGGTGGCAGGTTACAGTGATAGAATTGTGAGTATCCTGCGTTGAGCAGGGGGTTGGACTAAATGACCCAGGAGGTCCCTTCCAACTCTATGATTCCATGATTCTACGACTCAGAGCCTCAAGGAGGGCTGCTAGTTTTGGGTTGGGGGATTCCTGGAAATTTGGGGAGGAGCGTGCTTCAGAAGTGCAGGCTTCCATAAGAGTCCACCCCCCAGATCTGCCAGCACGGTGTCGTAGTTAAAGGAAGCGACCTCTGGACTGGAGAAGCGGGGGTTTGATACCCCAGTCCTCCACAGCTGGGTGACCTTGGGCCAATCCCAGTTCTCTCAGAGCTCTCTCAGCCCCACCTGCCTCAAAAGGAAAGACAAGAGGATTGTCAGCTGCTTTGAGACACCTTCCGATAGTGAAAAGGGAGATACAGGGGAGGAAAAAAACAGTTCTTTTTCTTCGTTTTCTCCAGAGGAGGTAATCTCTGTCCTCTGGAGCAGGGGTAGTCAACCTGTGGTCCTCCAGATGTCCATGGACTACAATTCCCATGAGCCCCTGCCAGCAAATGCTGGCAGGGGCTCATGGGAATTGTAGTCCATGGACATCTGGAGGACCACAGGCTGACTACCCCTGCCCTGGAGCTCACTTGTTGTTCTGGGAGCTCTACAGGCCCCACCCGGAGGATTTTATGATGTTGCTCGCCACGAGCCATTGTATGGGAGTGGCGGGCGACAAGTCCAAGAAAAATAAAATAAAATTGTTGGACAGTCACGCATGGGCGAGACCTTAAGAGGCCGGGGGTTGAATTGGAGACCTTCCGTTCTGCTGATGCTCCGTGTGGGGCCCGCCTCAATGTTCTGACCCGGATTTTCCTTCCCTCTCAGGTCTCCGGGCTGTTGGCGGAGGTGGGCCTGTATCCCTCCAGAACGAAGGCAGCTCTCCTGGGCAGCTCCAGAGGGGGGGCGCGAGACAGCAGCCTGGATCCCGCTCCGTTGGGTAAGGCCTGGCTTTGCTTCTGAGGTTCTCCCTCTTTTTAACAAAAATGTTTTATTTGCTTTCCACCAATAGAAAGACAGAAAAGAAAGAAAAGATTAACACTAGGAGCGGTACATTATAAATCAACACATTTTAAGAAGCCATCCCAGGGTTTGTAAAATTCAGGTGGTCTCCTATGCAGCCAGCGTGGGGTCATGGTTAAGAGCGGCAGCCTCTAGTCTGGCAAACCAGGTTTGATTCCCCGCTCCTCCTCCACATGCAGCCAGCCGGGTGACTTTGAGCTAGTCACAGTCCTGTTAGAAGCTGTTCTGACCCAGCAGTTCTCTCAGGGCTCTCTCGGCTTCACCTCCCTCACAGGGTGTCTGTTGTGGGGAGAGGAAAGGGAAGGCGACTGTAAGCCGCTTTGAGACTCCTTCAGGAAGAGAAAAGCAGGGTATAAAAAACAACTCTTCTACTTCATCAGACTGGTGAGTCTGGCCTAGCAGCAGATCCTCTCCTTCTCTAGCTATAAGGCCAAGTAAGGTCCTTTTTGCTGCTCCCGTCTTGAGGCAGTCTGAAGTAGCAGCAGTTGTTGTGTAAAAGAAGCATTCTCTCGCACACGTGGGCCAGCTTTCAGGGAAGATATCTAACAGCATGCCTTTTGGATGCTTTCGGGGGCTATCGGAGCCCTCTCAGACCCACCTCCCTCACAGGATGTCCGCTGTAGGAAGAGGAAGGGAAATAAATTTGTAAGCCGCTTTGAGACTCTTCCAGCAGTAAAAAGTGGGATACAAAACCCCAGCACTTCTTCTAATATTTCAGTTTTCAGACAAGCCTTAAAATTAGTTCAGAAAATGGAAACATTATATATTCAGTATTTGGCCTGAAAAGAATTGGTCTGCCTTAGTGGTGAAAACAGCTGGATCTCCACAGACGTCCAGTGAGGATTTCAGCAGCCACAGTCTGAATTAGTAGAAGGTTCTGGAAATTCTTTTAAAAAACAAGTGTGTTCACTTAGAAGAAGAAGAGGTTGTTTTTTTCTTTTAAACCTCGCTTTTCACTACCCAAAGCAGCAGTCGCCTTCCCTTCCTCTTCCCACAACAGACACCTTGTGAGTGAGGTGGAGCTGAGAGAGCTCTGAGAGAACTGCTCTCCAAGAACGGCTCCAAGAGAACTGGGACTGACCCAAGGTCACCCAGCTGGCTTCATGTGGAGGAGGAGTGGGGAATCAAACCTGGCTCTCCAGAGTTCAGAGGACTCTTTAGAGTTTCAGTTTTTAAAAAAATTAGATGGTTGTTCGTAACCGTTTTTATATCTACTTGGTCCATGTTTTTCTTGACGTTAGCTGCCCTAAGTCGATTGTCAGGGAGGGGCAGCCAATGAATGAAGTAATGAATGAAGTAATGAATGAAATAATTAATTAATGGATTAATTCCTTGATTACGATGCTGTGAGGCAACCACTCTTAACTCCTGCATCGTGCTGGCTATGAGCTGGAATTCTCTCCAAATGCTCATTCTCTCATAATTCCTGCAGACGGTGAGGGACGGGCCAGAAAAAGCCCAGCGATCTCTCAGCTGGACAGCCCTACGAGAAAGGAACTGTTGGAGAACTGTAGGGGAGCCTTGGGTTCGAGTCCCGACGTCGGCGCCTGCGAGAAAACCCCCCCCGGGCAGAAACCGCACAAGTGCTCCGAGTGCGGGAAACGCTTCCACCAGCTCTCCCACCTCAACAGGCACTTGAGAATCCACACCGGGGAGAAGCCCTACAAGTGCCTGGACTGCGGGAAGACCTTCACCCAAGGCTCCTGCCTGCTGGGACACCAGCGGATCCACACGGGGGAGAAGGCCTACTCGTGCTCCTTCTGCCCCAAGAGCTTCGTCTGGAGCTCCGGCCTGCACCAGCACGAGAAGATCCACCTGGGCGAGAAGCCCTACAAGTGCCTCGAGTGCGGGAAGAGCTTCCACCGCAGCTCCGCCCTGACGGACCACGTGCGGTCCCACACGGGGGAGAAGCCCTACACCTGCTCGGACTGCGGGAAGGGCTTCAGCCAGCACTCCAACCTCATCGTGCACCGGCGGGTCCACACGGGGGAGAAACCCTACACCTGCTCGGTCTGCGGGAAGAGCTTCACGCGCACGGCGCTGCTCATGGCTCACCTGCGCATCCACACGGGGGAGAAACCTTACAAGTGCTTGGTGTGCGAGAGGAGCTTCCGGGAGAGGCCGGCGCTTACGAAGCACAAGAAGATCCACCTGCGAGAGAACCTGTAGTAGGCCGGGGAGGCCGCAAGATTCGCCTCTCGCCCGTTGCATCCAGTTGGTTCCGAGTCAAGAGCCGAGCTGCACGAACCGAAAAGGGCGGCCCCATAGGGCGGGTCCGTTAAAGGGAAAGCTGGCGTGGCTGGGGTTGGATGGAGTGGCACGGAATGCGCACAAACATTCAACCCGCGTGGTTAAAAGCATTCGTGGCCTTGCAGGTCTGTTACAGGGGGACGTTGGTGCGGCCCGTCAGATAACACCAGAGCAGGCCTCGGCAGGTTTTTGGGGACAGGGAAGAACGTGAGGCACGGAGTTGAGGAGACCGGACTGGGACGGAGTGGGAACTAAATGGTTTGGGCTGCAGGTCTTTTGTCCAAAAGCCTGATTGGTATAAAAGAGGACAGCTGCTTGCTGTCAGAGTAGCCTCATTTCCCAGTCCCCTCGTGCTGCGTCCCTCGACATGATTTCCTATTTATTTCATTTTGATTTTATTTCTACTGATATTTTTTCTCAAAGTAGGGTTGCCAGCTCTGGGTTGGGAAAGACATGGAGACTTTGGGGGTGGAGCCTGGAGTGGGTGGGATTTGGGGCCAGGGAGAGACCTCAGTGGAGCATAATGTTATAGGGTCCACCTTATAGCAGCCATTTTCTCCAGGGGAACTGGTCTCTCTCACCTGGAGATCAGCTACAATTCCAGGGGATCCCCAGGTCTCACCTGGAGGCTGGCATCTCTAGGTACAGACACCATAGAGGGGAAACTGCGTGTGAAACAGGACAATTTTAAGATGCGGTGAACAAACTTACTTGCTGATTTTTTTCAGAATTTTGTTCTTCTTGTAGTGACACACAAAACAATTGTTTCTGCTGAACAGCTTTCATGGATTTAATAAATATTAATAACAATCAGATGTGGTGGGAGTCTTTTTTGTGGCAAGTGCTTTATCTATTGGGAGAGATACAGTTGACACCCTCATTCTTGGGATTCCTCTGTGTGTACGGTTGGCTCCGCCTCCCATGGCGGCCATTTTGTGGTCATGTATATCAGTAATATCAGGGCTCTCAGCCTCACCCACCTCACAGGGCGTCTGTTGTGGGGAGAGGAAAGGGAAGGCGAATGTAAGCTGCTTTGAGACTCCTTCGAGAAGAGAAAAGTGGCATATAAGAACCAACTCTTCTTCTTCTTCAGTAGTATCAGGGCTCTCTCAGCCTCACCCACCTCACAGGGCGTCTGTTGTGGGGAGAGGAAAGGGAAGGCGAATGTAAGCTGCTTTGAGACTCCTTCGGGTAGAGAAAAGTGGCATATAAGAACCAACTCTTCTTCTTCTTCAGTAGTATCAGGGCTCTCTCAGCCTCACCCACCTCACAGGGTGTCTGTTGTGGGGAGAGGAAAGGGAAGGCGAATGTAAGCTGCTTTGAGACTCCTTTGGGAAGAGAAAAGCGGCATATAAGAACCTACTCTTCTTCTTCTATTCGTTCCTCCAGCATGTCTCTATCCCCAGGAGAGGGAGGGCGGGAGCAGGATCAGGACGAGGCAGGCACCTTTTGTGTGTTTTAGCCTCCATATTTTCCCTCCGCTGGTTGCTTGCTGGTTGATCTCCATTAGGTAGCGTTACATAGGTTGGTGAATCCACTTTTGGGGATATAATATAGCCGGCCGTTTACTGGCCTGACGCTGCATGTTGGCGACAACCTATGGAGGGGCCGGAATATAACGACAACAAAAGGTAAGCGTTTCACTATTTTTAACGGGTGCGGAAATCCCCAGACCTTGGCAGAACAACAGAAAACAGTGAGAGCCCAATAGCACCTTTAAGAAGAAGAGAAAAAGAACTGGTTTTTTTTTTGTACCCCACTTTTAATTACCCAAAGCTGCAGCTTTCAATCGCTTACCCTTCCTCTCCCCACAACAGAACACCCTGTGAGGTAGGTGGGGCTGAGAGAGCTCTGAGAGAACTGTGAATGGCCCATGGTCACCCAGCCGGCAGCACGTGGAAGAGGAGTAGGGAATGAAACCCAGCTCGCCAGATTAGTAGCTGCCGCTCTTAAGGACTCCACCACGCTGCCTCTCAAGATTAACAAAATGTATGGCCGTCCCCTCAATGGACCAAGGATCTTGTACAGAGTCGGTCTGTCTGTAACAGCCAAAGAGATTTGTTGCAGCCTAAAGGGGAACTGATATTTCACACAGCCCACTTCTTATATGAACAAAGCTTCAGCAGGCCGATAGGAAAGTTGACAATGGGAAGGAAACAGAATGTGCCACCTCTGTTATAGAAAGAGGAAGTTTCACCCACAGATGTCAAGATGACAAGCTGGTAACTGCCGGAAGGAGCTTACTATCGCCTTCCCTTCTTCTCCCCACAACAGACACCCTGGGAGGTAGGTGAGGCCGAGAGAGCTCTGAGAGAACTGCTCTGGAAAAAAAAACAGCAGCTCTGCGAGAACTGGGGATAGTCCAAGGTCACCCAGTTGGCAACATGTGGAGGAGGAGGCATGGGGAATCAAACGTGGCTCTTCAGATTAGAGGCCTCAGCTCTTCTCCATGGCACCAAGCTACTCTCAAGATGTGTCTGAGCAAGTCAGCTCTTGTCCCACCCCCAGAATCTACCAACAATATAAGGTCAACTTTGGGTTCCTGGAGATTTAGTGGAGGGCTGCGGGGAGGGCAGAGTTTGGGGAGGGTGGAACCATAGGGTGATACAAGGCCTCAGAGGTCCCCCTCCAAAGCAGCTTTTTTCTCCTGGGGAGCTGTTCTCTGTAGTCTGGAAGGGAGCTGTGATTCTGGGAGATCCCCCAGGCCCCACCTGGAGGCTGGCATCCCTGGTTTAAAAGCACGGTTTCCCCTGGTCCTCAGAAACTGCGGCTCCATGGAAGATTCTCCACTTTGAATCCCAAAAGTCCCTGGTTCAATCGCCGGCATCTCCAGTTTGATGTGAAAGACCAAGGCCTGAAATCCTGGGATTCAGTTTAAGGCATATGAGTGATGCATTTGGTTAGATGGGCTAGTGATAGGGATGCCAGCCTCCAGGTGGGGCCTGGGGAACCCCTGGAAAGAAAGCTCAGCTCCAGACTACAGAGATCAGCTCCCCTGGAGCAGATGGCTGCTTTGCAGAGGGGGGGGAGTATGCGGCATTGCGTCTCTGCCCTTCCCCAGGTTCCTTCCCACAATCTCCAGGACTTTCCCCAACCTGGAGCTGGCAACCCTAGGGAGGGCTGGGTTGGGAAAGGCCTGTGAGTCTGGGGGTGGAGGATTCGGGGCTTGTACGATGCTCCGGAGTGCGCCCACCAAGGCAGCCGGCTGGGCTCCAAAGAGTTAACCGAATAGAGAGACCCGCCGCTTAGACAGGCCCGGAAATGTGGAAAAAAACAAGCCAGGGGGTGGGAGAGAAAGAGGTTTTCTTCTTCCCCCTCCTGCTCCTGCCTCCAAACCGGGAGCATCATTGCTGGCTGGCTGCATTTTCCCCAGGGAGCTTTTTTGGGGGAGCTGTCCAAAGAAGTCTGTCCCTGCAGCTCTCAAAGGTGAGTTAAAGGAAGGGGGATCTGTCTTCTTTTGGGGCAAGGGAACAAAACCCAGAAAAGGAGCAGGGGGATTAGGCAGGCGGGAGTCCCCCAGACTCCTCCACGCTGCTAGGAAAACCCCAGTGTGAGCCCCCCGAAAGACCTTCCCCCGCTATGCTTAAGACTCCTCTTAAGAATTATTTACTAGGATGCTTATTATGATTCTATTACGGATTTGTAGGCTGCCCTCCCAAGCTCAAGGGGATGAACAACATAAAATATAAGAACATTTTTTTTTAAAAATCAGCCGGGATACGACATTTTTGCATGCTCAGATGCTTTAGAAACACCCCCAAGAGAGAATGTCCAGGGGAAAAAAATACTCAGAACAGATTCAGGTGGCCTGAAGCAATAGAACCGGGGAGGGGGGGCAAACTGTGGCCCTCCAGATGTCCGTGGACTACAATTACCATGATCTCCTGCCGGCAGACTCTTCCATCTTGAGCTGTGAGGTAGGGCCCTCCCCAAGTCTGCTTTTGGAGAAGAGGGTCTAATTACACAGTATGCTGGCGTTGGCCAAACTATGGTTCTCCAGATGTCCATGGACTGCAACGACCATGAGCCCCTGCCAGCATGCTGGCAGGGGCTCATGGTCGTTGTATTCCATGGACATCTGGAGAGCCACACTTTGTCCTTGCTGCAATAGGCCAAGGTTGGAGTCCAGTTGTACCCTGAGGCCCAACACAACTATGGGGGTAAAGGGACGTACAAAATCATGGATAGCGACTGGCCACCCCAGGTATAAACTTCAAATTACCTGATGGAGCATCCGAGTAACTCATTTTGAACGTGTTGGATCAAGGCCTGGAGGCGGTCAACTATTTCACACCAAGAACATCCCTCAAGAGACAGCCAAGCAATGAGCTAGTTTTTTTGTCGCATCGAGATGTCCTCTGACAGCCCGGGAGAAACGTAGGATCAGACGAATATTGGGGAGACCTGGCTTTGAACCCCTGCTTCCCCATGAAAGCTTGCTATATGGTGTTGGGCCAGGTGTACGCACAGGTGTGCTCTTACACCCACTAGTGTGGTGTAGCCGGAAAGAGCAGCGGCTTCTAATCTGGAGAGCCAGGTCTGATTCCCCGTGCTTCTTCCCCGTGCAGCCAGCTAGATGGCTTTGGGTCAGTCACAGTTCTCTCAGAGCTCTCTCCGCCCCACTAACCTCACCATGCTGGAGGGGGTTTTGTATTGGCAAGTGAGAAGTGGCTCGTAATCTGACAGCAATAAAGGGAGGAGGAGGATTGGTGGGAACAGTTCTCTCAGGGCTCTCTCAGCCCCACCTACCTCACAAGGTGGCTGTTGAGGAGTCTTCCAGATTAGAGTCTGCTGCTTTTAACTACTACACCGTGCTGGAGTGGGTTTTGTATGGGTGGGTGAGAGGGAGCTCTGAATCTGACCCCGATAATGGGAGGAGGACGTTCGGTGGGAACAAAAAAGCAGCTTTCTCTGAGCTCTCACACTTTCTCAGCACCACAATTCCTTGATGATGTCTGAATTACCCCCACAATGAACTAACTCAGGTTTTCCCTCTTCTCTAAAAGGTCTACTCATCTCATTGCGTTTTGTTCTGTGGGAAAAAGCCGCCCCGGGAAAATGTCTTGGGTTTTGCCCAGCCTCCTGCTGAGAGAGACCCCGTCACCTTGCGGAATCGCTGTGCTGTGCTGACGGCAGAATCCGGAAGTGAGGCCGGCTCCCTCGTTTTCGTGGCACGGCGAAGGAGAACGGGAACCGTTTCGTACCGACAAGAGAAAACCGGCCAGTCGGACGTTTCTCAGGGACGTAGCCAAAGCCGTGGGCCGGCAAACGACATGGCGGCCGAATTGGGGGAGCCGTCGGCCCTGGGTCTCCGGTTCCTGGACTCCGGCCTGCAGGCTGAGGCCAATGTGGGCGAGGCGGCCCTTTTGAAAATGGGCTGGGAGAGAGCCGGGGGAGCCCCTCGCGTGGTCCCGGCCGGGGGTCCCTTTGAGCCGTGCCTCAGGTGGGGCTCCCCCCAGGTGGTCAAAAAGGAGCCGGGAGAGGGGCTGGTGTTGCCACGGTGGGAAGGCCAGTGGCAGGAGTTCCTCAGGACGGTCCAGGTCCCTCAGTCGGGGTTCGGCTACAACGCGCAGCTTGCAGAGGCGACGCCGTGGGGCGACACGAGGACCTCCCTGGGCCTTCTGGAGGGGCTCGCCGTCCCCAGCCCCCAGTGGCTGACCGAAGAAGGGGTGAGCAGGCCCCTGCTTGGAATGAACGGAGGGGCCCCCTGGGCTGGCGGGGAGCAGGACGCCGTGGAGGAGAGGGGACCCGGGCAAGCGAAAAAGGTCAAGGGGGAGGAAGCCCTGGGCTCTGAGGGACGGCGCCGGAACTTCAGGCAGTTCCGCTACCCGGAAGCCAAAGGGCCGCGGGAAGTCTACGGCCACCTCTGGGATCTTTGCCGCCGGTGGCTGCGGCCGGAGCAGTGCACCAAGGAGCAGATCCTGGACCTGGTGATCCTGGAGCAGTTTCTGGCCATCCTGCCCCCGGAGATCCAGCGCTGGGTGAAGGATCGGGGCTCCGAGAGCTGCTCGCAGGCGGTGGCCCTGGCCGAGGACTTCCTCCTGAGGCAGCAAATGACCAAGGGGCAGGAGCAGCAGGTGAGAGGGTTTCGTTGGGAGTCCGACTACAGGCCCTGGTTGAAATCCCACTGCTGCCACCAGTTTGTGAGGCGGACGTAGCGGGCCTTTCTCTCGAACTCAGGGGATTAATTACATAAGCTACCTTACAGGGACAACTGCTCTGAGTGGGTATTAAGCCATGAGACCAGCTCCGCCTCCAAGCCCTTACCAGAAATATTAAGTGGAGCAGATGAGGGAAGTTTCAGGTGCTGATTTTGCTTTCAAATTTTTTGGGGCCCCACTGTCCCCCAAGCCATTGATAGGGGATGTGAGGATAGGGTTGCCAACTCCAGATAGTGAAACGCCTAGAGAAAGGGGGATGGAGGCTGCGGAGTACAGGAACTTCAGAGGGTTATATGGTCATAGAGTCCCCCCTGCAAAGCAGCCCTTTTCTCCAGGGGAGCTGACCTCTACAGTCTGGGGATGAGCTGGAATTCCAGGGGATCCCCAGGTCTCGCCTAGAGGCTGGCATCCATACCATGTATATTTATTACTGCTCTTGTTATGAATATTGTTACCAGGGGGCTGAATATATTAATAATGCAAACATGCCACACTGCATGGGGGAAACAATATTTCTTTCCTTCTGGGAGTCAAGAAGCCTAACTTGTAATCTGGCAAGCCGGGTTCGATTCCCCGCTCCTCCTCCACATGCAGGCAACTGGGTGCCCTTGGGCTCGCCACAGCACTGATAAAGCTGTTCTGACCGAGCAGGAATATCAGGGCTCTCTCAGCCTCACCTCCCTCACAGGGTGATTTGTGGGGAGAGGAAAGGGAAGGCGACTGTTAAGCCACTTTGAGCCTCCTTCAGGTAGAGAAAAGCGGCCTATAAGTACCAACTCTTCTTCTTCAGTAATATCAGGGCTCCCTAAGCCTCACCTCCCTCACAGGGTGTCTGTTGTGGGGAGAGGAAAGGGAAGGCAACTGTAAGCCACTTTGAGATCTTCAGGTAGAGAAAAGTGGCCTATAAGTACCAACTCTTCTTCTTCAGTAATATCAGGGCTCTCTCAGCCTCACCCATCTCACAGGGTGTCTGTTGTGGGGAGAGGAAAGGGAAGGCGATTGTAAGCCGCTTTGAGACTCCTTCAGGTAGAGAAAAGTGGCCTATAAGTACCAACTCTTCTTCTTCAGTAATCTCAGGGCTCTCTCAGCCTCCCCTCCCTCACAGGGTGTCTGTTGTGGGGAGAGGAAAGGGAAGGCGAATGTAAGCCGCTTTGAGACTCCTTCGGGTAGAGAAAAGTGGCATATAAGAACCAACTCCTCCTCCTCCTCCTTCTAATATGTCTGCGGCTGGCTTTAGGTGTCTGGGAAGCTGTTCCAGGACTGGGCTGCGAATTTCCCCCTGGAAGAAGGAATTTCTTCAGAAACCTCAAGAACGCAAACCTGCCGGGAGGTCAAGCGAGAGGGAGGCGGAGAAGGCCGTGCCCTTGGTAAGAAACTGCTTGATCCAAAATAGATTTGGGGTTTTCTTGTCTGTTTTTTGTAGGCTTATCTTTCTCATAGAACTCAGGGTTCACACACGGTTTTTCAGGCTACCGAGGGTATCCCAAGTTGACAGAGTCACTGACTTGGTCAGGCTAAAAACAGCCTCCCCAGATGCTAGGGATTCTGGGAAATGTAGTTTCCAAAAGCACCTGTGCCAGTGTTAAGAAGGCTGGAAACGTTTCCGAAGGCGCCTGCTGCTAGGGATGGGTTTGTGAGCAGGTTCATTGAGCCGAAGAGCATTTTTCTGCCCCGAGAGCAGGAAGGGGTCAGAGAGGCCATCTAGTCCCACCCCCGCTCAATGCAGGATCAGCCTCAGGCATCCGGGAGAAGTATCTGTTCAGTCACCTGTCTATCGACCTTCCTTCTTGATTCCAGCAGGTGAAGTCTGGCCGATCGGAAACGCGGAAGAGCAAAGGCAGATAGAAGAGATCAAGCACTGCATGCTGGAAGGGAACAACGGACATCCAGAGGACCGTGCCTGGCAGGAGGGAGAGGAGGCCGGCAAGCGAAGAAACACATCCGCCGCTTGCCACCCAGGTGACAACGCCATGACTCACCCCTCCGTCCCGCAGAGAACCTGCAACGGGAGCCGAAGGAGTAAGTGCCCCGTTTGCGGGAAGGTCTTCGGAAAAGACACGGAGCTCTACAGACACCAGAGAATCCACCTAGGGGAGAAGGCCTACCCCTGCTCGGACTGCGGGAAAACCTTCCCCCTGATCTCACAGCTCTGCAGCCACAAGAGGACCCACGCGAGAGACAAGCCCTACAAGTGTTCGGAGTGCCCCAAAAGCTTCTCCAGCCGATGGAACCTCGTCAACCACCAGAAAATGCACACCGGCGAGAGGATGTACAAGTGCCCCGACTGCGGGAAATGCTTCTGCCGCGGCGAGCACCTCCTACGGCACCAGAGGACCCACACGGGGGAGAAAACGTACAAGTGCCCCGACTGCGGGAAAAGTTTCCTCCGGGGCGAGCATCTTCTCCGCCACCAGCGGACCCACACGGGAGAGAAGCCGTACGAATGCCTGGACTGCGGGAGGAGCTTCGGCCTGAGCCACCACCTGATCAGCCACCAGCGGATCCACACGGGAGAGAAGCCGTACCAGTGCCCCGAGTGCGGGAAGCGCTTCAACCGGAGCACCAACCTCAACAGCCACAAGAAAACCCACACGAGGGAGAAGCCGCACAAGTGCGTCAACTGCGGCCTGGGCTTCACGCGCAACACGAACCTTATGAAGCACATGATCCGGGAGGTCACGCAGCAGGGGAACTGCACCAACAAGACGGCCCCGGGTGTGCCCACCTTGAGCTCTTAGGAGGAAGGGGGTGGGGAGATGGAGAAAGGGGAATTGTAAATTTGCGGTTGGCCTGATCGCCTAGGGCGAGCCGGATTAGCCTGCTGGCGATTAAGCCGGGAACTTTTTTTTCTAAAAGGGAAGACATTTTGTTTGTTAAGGCCGTTTGGTAGGCTAGCGATGATGAACCTAGGCAGCGTGTGGGCAAGCAAGAGGACTGGGGTGGAAAAGGAGGACGCTTTCCAAAGAGAAACTTTGCCCCACACGAAGCACCTCAGAGGGGCCTAGGGAACAAGAAGGCTGAGAGCCTTGCTCTGGTTAGGCTTAATGAAGTCATCACAAAGGCAGTTCGGATCGACTGCCCAGCGGTACCAGGTCCTCAAGCTGGCTTGGTCATTGGCCAGACCACACCCTCAGCAGAATTGTTCTTTTTCAATAAAGGTTGTAGCTGGATCAGCCACTGACCCGGGAGCAAACTGACAGGGCGGGAAGATTAAGGGTGGGGGGAGTCTTTTGGCAAACTGTTTGGGGATGAGAAGTGCCATTATGTCCCAGCCGAATTACGGGGCCTCTGCAGGCTTTTCAAGGCAGGAGATGATGAAAGGAGGTGGTCCACCATCTCCTACCTTGGCGTGGCAACCCTGGATTTCCTCGGTGGTCTCCAATTTACGTACTAATCAGGGCCCACCTTGCTTAACTTCTGAGATCTGGGACGCCCACGTGAGAAGAAGCAAATATTGTGGGTCTCATAATACTCAGCTTAGGGCTGATCCTGCGTTGAGGAGGGGGTTGGACTAGATGGCCTGTATGGCCCCTTCCAACTCTATGGATCAAATCAAATCAAATTTATTTGATACAGCACTGTGGCCAGATAAAACTCTATGGATCTATGATTCTATGTGAAATTCTCCACTGGAACACAGGCGGGCGCTAGGCAAGAATGGGAGCAGAGCTGGGAAAACCAGAGTGAAGCCTGCTGTGTCTTCCACCATATTCTCCGATCAGGCCTTGGGTCTGTCTGAGGCAGTCAGAAGGGCTCATTCTGAACGTCTCAGACTCCCCCCCCCCCCACACACACACCTCCTGGCAGATCTGCAAAAACCAGCTTTAAAGTTTGTGTAATTGGGCTCAATCCTTATGAGCGAACTTTCCTTTGAATGAGAATTTTCACGGTAGGAAAAAAAGTGTGTGTTTGTGTGTGTGAATGTGTGTGAGCAAGCGAGCGAGAGAGAGAACCAACCAGAAAATCAACCCAGGAACCAGAAAGTTGAGCAAACATTTTTTTTAAAAAAAGACAACCATTTCTTACATTGTGAGCATAATTATAAGATTATAGATGGCACAGGGGGACCTCAGAGGAAGGCAGTATTGAAATAAACAAACATACAAACAAACAAACAAGACAACACAGATACCCTTGCAAACTCAAATCCATGTGTGCAGCTACAGGAGAAAGTTGGATGTCCAAGTCCGGAGAGTCACAATAATGGTTAGAGTCGAAATGCATTGGACCTTTCTGGTTATTATATGTGTGTAGCCATTACTGGCGTTTGGTGCTTGTGAGTTTTCCGGGTTGTGTGGCTGTGGGCCGTGCGTTTTCGTCCCGGATGTTTTCGTCAGCATCCTGATATGGCTGGCGTCTTCAGAGGTAGGACACGGCAACCTGGGAACCCCTCCAGAAGAGGCCCACCGGATCAGACCGATACTCCATTATAATTGATCTTGAGACGAAGGAGATGAGTCCTGCGTTGCATGAGGGGCAGGAAAGTGCCATAAAGTCATGGAGACCACCCCCCCCTGGGGCAGGGGTGGCCCGTCTGTGGCTCTCCTGGTATCCATGGACTACAATTCCCATGAGCCTCTGCCAGCACAAGCTAGCAGGGGCTCATGGGAATTGTAGTCCCACATCCGGAGAGCCACAATTGAAGCACAATTGAAGGGAAGAGGCATTCAGAAGTGCTTTGCCATTGCCTGCCTCCACATCACAGCCTTTGTCTCCCTTGAAGGCCTCCCATCCAAATACTATCCACGGCCAACCCTGCTAAGCAGGCCGAGATTGGAGGAGATTGCGCTAGGCCGGCCTATCCAGGTCAGGGCTCTACATTTCCCCTCCTTTAGAAAGGCACCCATGCCCTCTTCCAAGATGGCCACGGCCGCCGGCGTCCCTGGAACAAGCGCCGGCTTCGCTGCCCTTTCCCAAGATGGCTGCACCGGAGGCGTCCGTATAAACGAGAGACGCGCCGTACCCTTTTCCAGGATGGCCGCGTTAGGCGGGTCGCCGAAACAAAATGGCTGCTGTGCCCTTTCCTAAGATGGCTGCGCTGCGGACCTTGCCAGTACTTCCGTCCTGCTCCTGCTCGAGGAGCGCGGCGGATGCAGGAACAGCAGCGGAAACGGAGGTTTGGAGATGCAGAAAAGAGACCGTCCCGTGCACACGTTACGATTTTCACGTGAACACGCAGGAGCGCGACCAGCACCTTTATCACGGATGGACACAGTGAAAAATCGACAGTCTGCTCCCTCCTATGAGCATAATTGGTAGTCAAAGCAGGTTTGCATCAGTGTTAACGTGTGAAAGAGGCAGAAGACTAGCAGAAGAGCCCTGCTGGAGCAGACCCACAGTGCATCTGGTCCAGCATCCTGCCTCCCAGGGTGGCCAAGCAGTACAAAACTTCAATCCACTAGCACCTTCCAGCAAAAATTCGTTCTGGGCTAGTTTCAAAGTGGCCACCGGACTCCTACTTGGTTCAGTTGCTGGTTCACCTACACCAGGGGTAGTCAAACTGCGGCCCTCCAGATGTCCATGGACTACAATTCCCATGAGCCCCTGGCAGGGGCTCATGGGAATTGTAGTCCATGGACATCTGGAGGGCCACAGTTTGACTACCCTTGACCTACACAGTCGCTCACCTGCATCTCGCTTACTGGCCAACCTGTTCCTCTGGAGCAGGGGTAGTCAAACTGCGGCCCTCCAGATGTCCATGGACTACAATTCCCATGAGCCCCTGCCAGCAAATGCTGGCAGGGGCTCCCGGGAAACTGTAGTCCATGGACATCTGGAGGGCCGCAGTTTGACTACCCCTGCTCTGGAGGGTCAACAACAGGGCTTAGAGGTTGAGGTCTTTCCCTGATGTTGCATCCTGGCTCTGGGATTCAGAGGTTTAGTGCCCCTGAATGAGGAGGTTCCCCTCAGCCGTAAGAACATAAGAAGAGTTCTGCTGGGTTAGACCTATGGTCCATCTGGTCCAGCATCTTGTCTCACACAGTGACCAGCCAGCTCCTCTGGAAGGCCAACAACAAGGCAGAGAGGCCAAGGCCAATGTTGGCCTCCTGGCTCTGGGATTCAGAGGTTTAGTGCTTCAGAATGGGGAGATTCCCCTTAGCCGCCACGGCTGGTAGCCATTGATAGATTTCTCCTCCATGAAGCTATCTCATCAGAAAGCAGTTTACTCCTGTGGCCCTCCTGACATCCTCTGGCAGCAAATGTCACTTTTTAACTCCTTCCTCCTGTTTTTTAATCCCTTTAATCGGCAGCCTTGAAGTTCTGGTATTTTGGCAGAGGGAAAAAACTTTCTCTTCATCTACTCTTTCCGCCCCATGCATAATTTTACAAATCTGTCATATTTCTCCTCCCCCCTCCCCCCCCGATCCAGGTGGGTTTCTGTGTTGGTATGAAGCAGCCGAACGACATTTGAGGCCGGTGGCACCTTGAAAACCGGCAAACTTTTATTCAAAATGGAAGCTTTCTTCAGACACAAGAACACCAAAGCTTCTGCCTTGAATAAAACTTGATTTGCGGGACTCAAACTTTCTGTTTGGGTTCTGCTCGGACATGTCAATAGACCCCTCATGCTGGTGTCGGTGGTGGGCATCAGACCGTCCTTCCCAAATTCATCCACAAGGGAATTGCTCTTGGACGGGCACATTTTTTACCCTCTGTTGATAACGATTACAGTACGAAGGAACAGTGATTAGTCTCCCTACAAAGGAATAGGCTTTGTTGGATTGCTGCTATTGAATCTTTAGGATGCTTTGGGCTGATCCTGCGTTGAGCAGGGGGTTGGACTAGATGTCCTGTATGGCCCCTTTCAAACTCTGTTATTCTGTTATTCTGTTCCCATGGGGTATGCAGTGTACCTAATGTCTCCGCTTGCCCACTGAAGCACCTCCTGGGTGAACCTGGGTCACTTTGATCAGCCTAGGCCAGAATACCTGCTGATTCTGATTCAGAGGAGGTAAAATATATACTTTTGGGGAGGTAAACTATTTTTATTAAATTATCTCCATTCTACAAAACACTATATGTACAGCCGATCTCTCAAAAAATATATATAAGTCTTTTATGTACAAATCTTTCAGGTAACTACAGTTTACAAATGATACAATTCAACATTAGCAACTTCGAAAATTATAAATTACAAGATTCAAAGTTATACCAGCCACAAAACAACACTCCAACGGTTAATTTTTTTTCCAGCAATAAATTATAGCTACTGTCCCCCACCTCCTTATGTGATGGGCATTTCGCAACCCTCCCGCCACAGAGACCTTCTGCACCAAACTTGTACCAGTTTTCATTCTTTGTCATATGCATACATGCTTTTTAACCGGTATATTATATTCTCCACTGTCCTGTCTCCCGTCCCTGTTTTCATGCCTTTCATTTGTTGAAATCTAAGAAGCGTAAGGTGTAACACTAAAGGTAAAGGTATCCCCTGTGCAAGCACCGAGTCATGTCTGACCCTTGGGGTGACGCCCTCTAGCGTTTTCATGGCAGACTCAATACGGGGTGGTTTGCCAGTGCCTTCCCCAGTCATGACCGTTTACCCCCCAGCAAGCTGGGTGCTCATTTTACCGACCTCGGAAGGATGGAAGGCTGAGTCAACCTTGAGCCGGCTGCTGGGATCGAACTCCCAGCCTCATGGGCAAAGTTTTCAGACGGCTGCCTTACCACTCTGCGCCACAAGAGGCTCATAACACTACCACCAGGTTTATGATCCGTGCGGTGGTCCGTGGCAGACTCCTAGCCCTTTTCCTAGTCTGTAGGCCTACTCTATTCAACCTCAGATATGCAGATGATACCACTCTAATGGCAGAAAGTGAAGAGGAACTAAAGAGCCTGTTGATGCGGGTGAAGGAGGAGAGTGCAAAAGTTGGCTTGAAACTCAACATCAAGAAAACAAAGATCATGGCATCCGGCCCTCTCAATTCCTGGCAAATAGATGGGGAAGAAATGGAGATAGTGACAGATTTTATTTTCCTGGGCTCCAAGATCACTACAGATGGGGACTGCAGCAAAGAAATTAAAAGACGCTTGCTCCTGGGGAGGAAAGCTATGGCAAATCTAGAGAGCATCCTAAAAAGCAGAGACATCACCCTGCCAACAAAAGTGCGTTTAGTCAAGGCTATGGTATTCCCAGTTGCAATGTATGGCTGCGAAAGTTGGACCATAAGGAAGGCCGAGCGTCAAAGAATTGAGGCTTTTGAACTCTGGTGCTGGAGAAGACTCTTGCGAGTCCCTTGGACTGCAAGGCGAACAAACCGGTCAGTCCTAGAGGAGATCAACCCTGACTGCTCTTTAGAAGGCCAGATCCTGAAGACGAAACTCAAATACTTTGGCCACCTCATGCGGAGGAAGGAGTCCCTAGAGAAAAGCCTAATGCTGGGAGCGATCGAGGGCAAAAGAAGAAGGGGACGACAGAGAATGAGGTGGCTGGATGGAGTCACTGAAGCAGTAGGTGCAAACTTAAATGGACTCCGGGGAATGGTAGAGGACAGGAAGGCCTGGAGGATCATTGTCCATGGGGTCGCGATGGGTCGGACACGACTTCGCACATAACAACAATAACAGGCCTACTCTAACTTGCTGCACCCTTTTCTCATGTTCCCTCAGAAGAACTGATTTTAGCAAGGTGCTGCTCTTTTCTTTCTTTGTCTTGTACAGGCCTTGTTTTCCCTTGGTCTAGGTTCTGTGGTTCTATTCCCAAATGGCCATCTCCCAGTCTTGGCGTCCCATTTCTGGCCAGCGAAGGATCTTTCCCACTTTCTTCCATACTTCCTTGGATGTGTCGCCTTTAACGGGAAAATGCTGGATGGTCTCTTCCTCACTCCCTTTAACGCCAGAAGCGTCGCGATCCTGGCCTCTGGCAAAGGGGAGAAGAGGCTTGAGGGAAGCTAGACTTGTCAAAATGTTGGGGATTGTTTCCTATTAGATCCGTAGTTAGTAAGAATAACTAAGTGTTGTGTTTCGAGGCTCCTTTGGGTCTTCAAGAAGAAGAAGAAGAAGAAGAAGAAGAAGAAGAAGAAGAAGAAGAAGAAGAAGAAGAAGAAGAAGAAGAAGAAGAAGAAGAGCTGGTTCTTATATGCCGCTTTTCTCTACCCAAAGGAGTCTCAAAACAAAACACCTCTTCCTAACTACGGCTCTAATAGGTCAGATTCAAATGAGTAGCCGTGTTGGTCTGAAGCAGCACAACAAAATCAGAGTCCAGGGGCACCTTTAAGACCGACAAAATATTTAATCGTGAGCTTTCGAGTGCAAGCACAAGGGTGCTTGCACTCGAAAGCTCACGCCTTGATTAAATCTTTTGTCGGTCTTAAAGGTGTCCCTGGGACTCTGGTTTTACGGATCTAATAGGAAACAATCCCCCCCATTCTGACCATCCTAGCTGCCCTCAAGCCCCTTCTCTCCGGCCTGCCCCTCTCAAGCCACCTGTCATCCTTCCACAGACCCCCCCTCCTGCCTGCATCCCCCCCCCCACACAAAGCTAGCCTAGACAAGGCAGTGTGAGAAATCCCTTTTCATTGACAGCTCCATAGGGATGCAGCCCCTGGGATTCCTAGAGAGGCCTCTGTTGTGGGGGGGTGGGAAAGAAAATCCAGCTGGTGGGGGGCTGAAAAGAGCGACGGCCACTTCCTGTTCCTTCCTCCCCCCCTCCCCTCCCCTCCTGTCTGGGAGATCCTGCCTCTCCCCCCCCCCTTTCCACCCATTGCTTGTGCAATCCGGGCTTTGTGCCTGGGCGGGCGGAAAGGGCTGCAGATCGGCGGGATCGCCTGCAACCTCCAGGTGGGGCAACCTCCAGGTGGGATCGGGACCCGGGCCGTGGGTTGGGGGCGGGTTAATTCTGAAATCTGCATTGCTTTGCCAGGCTAAAATCTGCAGGCGAGACAAAAGGGAGAGGGGGAGGCAGAGCCATGTTGAACAATGCACCGGGGTGGGGAGATCCAAGGGAACTGCCATTTGCAGGCCCAGGACGAGATCTCTCCCCCCCCCCGCTCCAGATCCCCCCCCCAGGACTTTGCTTGGCTCCCGATGCCCAACAGGTGAAGCTTGCCCCGTGCAGCCGGATCCCGTCCCCCCTCCCGCCTTCCCCGGGGTTTTTTTTGGCTTCCGAAAGGACAGCGGGTCTCCGGCGCCTTGCACGCATAAGCCCCAAATGCATTTCAAAAGCAGGACCCCCCTTCCCCAACAGCAGGGGTAGTCAAACTGCGGCCCTCCAGATGTCCATGGACTACAATTCCCAGGAGCCCCTGCCAGCAAACGCTGGCAGGGGCTTCTGGGAATTGTAGTCCATGGACATCTGGAGGGCCGCAGTTTGACTACCCCTGCCCAACAGGGTGCCCGCGGGCTGCCTTTAGGTTCGAGCCCAGGCGCACCTTAAGAGAACAAGATTTCGGGGAGGGGAGGGGAGGGGGGGTGAGCTTCCAGGAATCCAAAGCTGCCTCCCCGGGAGACCCCCCCTTTAGCTTGCAGCTAGCCTAGGAAGGTTGCAGGTCCCCCGTGAGCAGAGCTGCCAACCTCCAGGAGGGGCCTGGAGGCACACAACCTCTGGACAGCTCTGCTGTAGACCACAGGGATCCGTTCCCCATTGGGGGAATGGATTTTTGGGAGGCTGTGGCACCAGACCCCTCCCCAAACCCCGCCTATTCGACAGCGTACCCCCAAACCTCCAGGGATATCCTGTTCCAGAGTTGGCAAGCCTTGTCAGTTAGCCCGTTGCAAGAACCCCATTATAATGTCAGATTCTTCTTCTTCCAGGTTCTGGAAACCCTGACTTGGTGATGATATCTACGGCTACTCGTAGGTCCGGTTTCCCACGGACCTGTCAGGGCGCATGCAAAAAATAGAGGTGGAGCTTTATATGCAAAGGTGACGGCCGCCGGTGGGCGGGGCCAGAAGCACTGGCTCCGCCCATCGGCGGCTTCCTGCCAGCGCAATGGTATGGGCCCAAGGCTCATTCATCTGGCTTGGTGTTCTGGTTAAGGCCATCAGGAGAACCGGGTTTGAATCCCCACGGGAGATGGGTAGAGTTTGGCGGGTGCAGAGAGGTCGGCGCACTCCGATGTCAGGTCACACACAGACCTGACAGGACAGCTCCGTCTTGCAAGCCCTGCGGAGCTGTCTGAGGTCCTGCAGGGCTCTGATCTCATTTCCATGGGGCCGGGGCTGAAAAGACCCTGGCCCTGGTTGCGGTCAGTTTAATCTCCTTGGGGCCTGGGAGCTTCTTGGCACTTTGGGGGAGATAGTGTGTGTGTGTGGGGTGTGAACCTGAGTTCGGCCCTACTTCTTCCTGTCCTGACTTCAGATATCTAATTGTACACATTTAATTGTTTTTCCGCCTCACCTTTTTCCTCAGTGGGGACCCAAAGTGGCTAACATCGCTCTCCTCTCCTTCATTTTATCCTCACAACGGCCCTGTGAGGTGGGTCATGGACGGCGTGGCTGGCCCAAAGTTGCCTAGTGAGGTTCTTTTTTGATTTGATTTCTATGCCGCCCTTCCGGATGGCTCAGGGCGGCTTACATGCAACAACATAGGGGATACATGGAACGAGTCAACATACAACCTAGTCAGTATACAACAATAACAACCCAACAGAGGTTCTAGACCAGGGGTAGTCAAACTGCGGCCCTCCAGATGTCCATGGACTACAATTCCCAGAAGCCCCTGCCAGCAAATGCTGGCAGGGGCTTCTGGGAATTGTAGTCCATGGACATCTGGAGGGCCGCAGTTTGACTACCCCTGTTCTAGACGACAACTTCAGTGGTCCTGACAATAACAACATCACAAGCTAAACTCCCTAGAGAGGTAAGCCTGCTTCAGGCCATGGGGGGGATGTCAGAGGTGGGGGGGACCTGGTGGAGGAGCTCCCTTTTGCAGGTCCTGCGGAACTGTGGGAGTTCAAGCAGGGCCCCGATCTGTGGGATGAGGGAGGCGCATCATTGGCCAATTCTTTGGGGGGGGGGAGGAATCAACATGTCCATATATAGTCATATCACCTGTCCCCCCCCCCCAAATTGGCCAATGATGGGCCTGGAGGGGATGCCCCCACCCCCACCCAGTTCCAGTGTCAGTACTAGATAGCACCCTGGGCTGATGTGACATCAATGGTCCTCCTCCAACCCCCCCCCCATTAGGTATTCTAGCGGGATGGGTGTTGTGTGCTATTACCGCCATATTTTGTTCCTTTTTGCATTGTATTATTGTCGTGTCCCGTTTTAATGCCGTTTTTATTCGGGGGTTTTATCTAGAGACAATTGTGGCCCGCCATGAGCTGGTCTACGGAATATAGATATAAATATAGATATAGATATAGATATAAATATAAATATAAATATAAATATAAATATAAATATAAATATAAATATAAATATAAATATAAATATAAATATAAATATAAATATAAATATAAATATAAATATAAATATAAATATAAATATAAATATAAATATAAATATAAATATAAATATAAATATAAATATAAATATAAATATAACACCTGATACATGTTTAACAAATTTAAAAAATATATTTAAAAAACCCATTTGGGATTTCACAAAACCCTGATTGAGTAAAAAGTGACACTGTTTGAAATTTAGGATGCTTAGGGCTGATCCTGCGTTGAGCAGGGGGTTGGACTAGATGGCCTGTATGGCCCCTTCCAACTCTATGATTCTATGATTCTATGATTAGATGGCCTGTATGGCCCCTTCCAACTCTATGATTCTATGACTAGATGGCCTGTATGGCCCCTTCCAACTCTATGATTCTATGATTCTATGAAATTACCTTAGCGCTGCAGAGACACCTCATTAGCGGAAGGAGAGTCGTGGTGTGAAGCACCGCCCTTTCCTCAAAATCAGGCCAACCGCAAACAACACTCGGTTTAGAACAGCAACACGGAAATTTTCACTGTCCTTTCTTTAGGTATTCTTTAGGTATTGCTTTAGGATGCTTAGGGCTGATCCTGCGTTGAGCAGGGGGTTGGACTAGATGGCCTGTATGGCCCCTTCCAACTCTATGATTCTATGATTCTATGACTAGATGGCCTGTATGGCCCCTTCAAACTCTATGGTTCTATGATTCTATGACTAGATGGCCTGTATGGCCCCTTCCAACTCTATGATTCTATGATTCTATGACTAGATGGCCTGTATGGCCCCTTCCAACTCTATGATTCTATGACTAGATGGCCTGTATGGCCCCTTCCAACTCTATGATTCTATGATTCTATGACTAGATGGCCTGTATGGCCCCTTCCAACTCTATGATTCTATGATTCTATGACTAGATGGCCTGTATGGCCCCTTCCAACTCTATGATTCTATGATTCTATGACTAGATGGCCTGTATGGCCCCTTCCAACTCTATGATTCTATGACTAGATGGACTGTATGGCCCCTTCCAACTCTATGATTCTATGATTCTTTCTCATTCCAGCCATGGGCGAACAAATGAGCGAGAACCGGGAGGCCCTCGATCTGAAAAGTCCGGATCCTGCGGACCCGTGTGAGCCGTTGCTGGAGACGACGGGCGTCCTCCCGGTCTTCCCCGACATGGGCGGGATCTACGGGCTTCCGCACAGGCCCGAGGGTCCGCTGGACCTCCTCCCGGGGCTCGAGGTGGGCAGCAGCCCCCTCGAAGGGACGTCGTACATCTGCTCCGAATGCGGCAAAAGCTTCTGCAGCATCTCCAGCCTCGTCAGCCACGAAAAGAGGAACCACACGGGGGAGAAGCCCTACAAGTGCGCCGACTGCGGGAGGAGCTTCCACCAGAGCTCCGACCTCGTCAAGCACGAGCGGATCCACACCGGGGAGAAGCCCTACCAGTGCTCGGTTTGCGAGAAACGCTTCAGCCAGCGGTCCTATCTCATCGTCCACGAACGCTTCCACACCAAAGAGAAGCCCTACAAGTGCTACCTGTGCGGGAAGAGCTTCTGCTCCAACGCGCACCTCATGACCCACCAAAGGACCCACACCGGGGAGCGGCCCTACCAGTGTCCGGACTGCGGCAAACGGTTCATCACCAGCTCGAACTTTGTCAACCACAAGAAGACCCACACGGAGGACAAGCCGTACAACTGCTCCCTCTGCGAGAAAAGCTTCAAGAGAAGCTCGAACCTCATCCAGCACGAGAGGACCCACACGGGGGAGAAGCCCTACACCTGCCTGACCTGCGGCGAGAATTTCGCCTCCAACTCAGGCCTGGTGAAGCACCAGCGCAGCCACACGGGGGAGCGGCCCTACAAGTGCTCCTACTGCGGGAAGAGCTTCACCCAGAGCATGATCCTGACCCAGCACGAGCGGACCCACACGGGGGAGAAGCCCTGCAAGTGCCCCGTGTGCGGCAAGAGCTTCCGCTCCAGCTCGGACCTGGTGAAGCACAAGCGGATCCACACGGGGGAGAAGCCCTACAAGTGCTCCTTGTGCGGGAAGAGCTTCACCACCAGCTCGGACGTGGTGAAGCACGAGAGGACCCACACGGGCGAGAAGCCCTACAAGTGCGGGACCTGCGGGAAGAGCTTCAGCCAGAGCGCCCACCTCATGCAGCACCAGAGGATCCACACGGGGGAGAAGCCCTACACGTGCCTCACCTGCGGGAGGAGCTTCACCTGCAGCGCTCACCTGGTGGTCCACAAGAGGACTCACAAAGAGGGGAACGCCTTGCAGACATAAGATATTTCCGCTGGGCAGAGATGGCTCAGGCCAGGGGTAGTCAAACTGCGGCCCTCCAGATGTCCATGGACTGCAATTCCCAGAAGCCCCTGCCAGCTGGCAGGGGCTTCTGGGAATTGCAGTCCATGGACATCTGGAGGGCCGCAGTTTGACTACCCCTGGCTTAGGTGGAGGGAGAACGGCCCGACCGGGTCCAGCCTGGGATCGAACTAGATAACGTCTTCGGCCTTCCTCTCCCAAGCTGCTTTCCGTAGCCGAAATGGCCGAAGGCGCTCTGTTTGCCCGCGGAACTCCCACAATGAGTCAAACAAGGGCCCCGCAGCCATTTTGGCTGGGGAGAACAGCACTTGTGGGAGGACCGAAGCCTCTCCAATTCCGTGTCGTGATCCCGAGGAGAGCTGGGTCCTGCGGCGCTTTTAAATGTGACTTCTGGGTTGCGCACATGGCTGTGAATTGGGTCCTGGGTAGTTTAGCCCCTAGTTAAGCGTCAGAGTTTCCGTTCCAGGAGAAATATTAGGAACGTTCCGAGCAACGCCTTTTACACTGAGCCAGGCCCGTTTTTATCCTCCCCCCCACCCACCCTGAAACTTTTTAGAAGCTGCAGGGGTAGCCAAACTGTGGCTCTCCAGATATCCACGGACTACAATTCCCACGAGCCCTTTCCAGAACGTTCTGGCAGGGGCTCTTGGGAATTGTGGTCCGTTGACATCTGGAGAGCCACGGTTTGGGCACCCCAGCCGTAGAGGAAAGCAAATCGAAAACTCGGTAGCCCATCGAATTGTTCTATGCGCGAGGCCCAAACAGGAGAGAAGCCATAGAATTGTCCCGCTGCGGAGAGGAATTGCCAGGTCGTTCCTCTCCACCAGAAACCCCAAAAGCGAGTCTTTACAAAAAAAATATTTTTTTTTTGTGATGTCTAACTGAAGAGGAAGGGAGCTCTAGGCAAGACGGTTTGGGGGTTTGGGATGGAGAGGCAGCGGACAGAGGGATCGCCAGGGGTGTCGAAAGATGTGGCTAAAAAATTAGCGTCTGTGTAAAAGCACAGGGGGCAGCCGGACATTAACTGTACATATTCTAGAGCTGGATTTGAACCCAGAAGCTCCTTAGAGACTATGAAGGTTTTCAGGGGGTCAGGGTATGAGCGAGCGAGAGCCAAAACTGTCATACTCCCTGAAAATCCCTGTCGTTTCCTAATGGGGGGCGGGCTCAAAACTCGCTCTGCTGCAGACGACCAGCATGGATAGCCTCTGTATGTCTTCTGTTTCTAATAAACCGACGGGCTCTTTTGTGTGTTAGGGATGGGCCTTCTTTATCAGCGTCCTCAGGCAAGGGTGAATTTTGCAAACCTTATGTGCTTAGGGCAGCCTTTTTCACACTCTTGACCAGGGGTAGTCAAACTGCGGCCCTCCAGATGTCCGTGGACTACAATTCCCAGAAGCCCCTGCCAGCGAATGCTGGCAGGGGCTTCTGGGAATTGTAGTCCATGGACATCTGGAGGGCCGCAGTTTGACTACCCCTGCTCTTGGCTATGGAGGAGCCCCCGAAATATTCTTCAGGCATTGAAGAGTCTCAGAACTGGGCCGGAAGTTATGTCAGCTGGCCACGCCTCCCTGCCACGCCCGAGGAGGATGGAGGGGAGAGAGGGAGGAGGCGGGTTGAGGCAGGAGTTGACGTCCAGGTCCTGCCCCCTTTCTCAGGCACGATAACCATCTAAGAATGCCACCCCCAGGTCAATAGAAGTGATCCGTTCCCTGTTTTCACAGCAACACTGGGAATAGCGTGTGACCACGTCTGTGAAGGCAGGATGTTGGGCAGGGGTGGCCAAACTAGCTCTCCAGATGTCTGTCCCCCCAAGAAATAGCCAATCCAAAGGGGGATAAGATCACCGTTTAAAAGGGGAAGCCAAGCTGCCTCACCAGATGTCTTCAGACTACAGTTCCCATAAGCCTGCTGGCAGGGATTTATGGGAATTGTAGTCCATGGATACCTGGAGAGTAACAGTTCGGCCACCTCTGATACAGGGGAAAGTCTGGGGAGCTCTCAGGGAGAATCCCTGGCTTTGGGTCTTATAAATATATAAATTAGGGCTATGCTGAATTCTTAGCTGTTCAAAACTGTCTGGGGAGGGAAATGGGGGGGGGATTTTTTCAAATCACCACCTTCCCCAATGTATTTGCACCAAAACACCAGCATCGCCGAAAGCTCACTGCTTCAGAGGGAATTTCTTGGCTTCCTGCAAATAGTTGTGTTTACATTCTGGTTCCTTTATGGCAGTTCAGCCCCCAAACTCGCTTTCTCTCCACCAACCTTTCTGCATGGTTTTGGGAGTGTATCCCCCAAACATGACCCTCCTGCTGGCAGTCTGCCATGGCAGTGCTGACCCCACCACCTCCAGAGCTCAAGCATACAGGACGCTGGTTTACCTGCAGGGTACTAGCCTCACCTGGCATGGAGGGATGGCTCTTCAGCTCCCGTTTGATCCCCCTGAAGATGGGCCACTCACAAGGGCCCCACAGAGGTCCCTCTACCTAGAGGGAATTGCCTGCCTCCTGGAGTGGCCCTGGCACCTGAAACAAAAGTTGAGGGGGGAAGAGGGAAAAGCTGGGGCTTTGTACCCTTTTTATTACCAAAAAGGGTCTCAAAATAGCTTATAATCACCTTGCCTTCCTCACCCTACAACCGACACCCAGTGAGGGAGGTACGGATGAGAGAGCTCTGAGAGAACTGGGACTAGAATCACAGACACATAATTGGAAGGGACCTCCAGGGTCTTCTCATCCAATCCACTGCAGAATGCAGGAAATTTATGACTAGCCAAAATTCTCCCAACAGGCCTCATGTGTCTCAAAGCGGCTTACAGTTGCCTACCCTTCGTCTCCCCACAACAGATACCCTGTGAGGTAGATGGGGCTGAGAGAGCTCTAAGAGAACTGACTGGCTCAAGGCCACCCAGATGTGTTCAAGAAGAAGAACTGGTTCTTAAATGCCACTTTTCTTTACCCAAAGTAGTCTCAAAGCGGCTTACAGTCGCCTTCCCTTTCCTCTCCGCACAACAGACACCCTGTGAGGTGGGTGAGGCTGAGAGAGCCCTGATAAAGCTGCTTGGTCCGAACAGCTTTATCAGTGTTGTGGTGAGCCCAAGGTCACCCAGCTGGCTGCATGTAGGGGAACGGGGAATCAAATCCAGCTCTCCAGATTAGAAGTCCACACTCCTAACCACTACACCAAGCCGGAGAAGAAGTGGGGAATCAACTTGGTTCTTCAGATAAACGCTGCTACTCTTAACCACTACACCAAGCTAGGTAGAAGGAAAAGGACGTGGGAAACTAGAAGGATTACATATGCTAAAGGTAATGAGGTGGGTGGGTCATATCACCCCATAAATGTTTAACAAAATTAAAAAAAATATTTAAAATTAATTCACTCTTATCTATTCATGAAACCCAACCCATGGGCTGTGTAGAAACCCCAGAGTTTCATGAAAACCTGGTTAAGAAAGCCCAGCTTAGGTATATGAAATTTAATGGGGGGCAAAAAAATCCACATTCGCTCCTGGGCACACCAGGACCCACAGAAGCTCAATGTGTTCCTACCTGCTAACACAAGTTGCTTTGCATACCTAATGTCACTCAAGGGTGCCAGCCTCCAGGTGGGACCTGGAGATATCTCTGAATTGCACCCAGGCAACAGAAATCACTTCCCTTTAAGAAGATGACCATTAAGAAGGGGGATTTTTATGGCATTGTACCCAGCTGAAGTCCCTTCCTTCCCCAAACCCTGCCCTCTGCAGGCTCCACCCCCAAAGTCTCCAGATCCCCCCCAACCTGGAGCTGGCAACCCTAGGTAATACAGTCCCCAGCTAATCCACTCTCCCCTAGGTCTGCCCATCAGGACAGCGAGTTCCAAAGGGTTAAGGCGAGCGAGTTCTCGTCCTAGAACATACTGGAACGCCAGTAGGGGGACCGCTGGGGAGCCGGAGGGGGGGCGGAAAAGCCACTTCCGGTTCCCGTGGGAAAGTGGCCTTTGAATTTTCCCACGCGCAGAATCAGAGGCTAGAAGGGCCTTTTTCGGGGGAAGTCCTGGGAAGGCGCCCGGTGAGTGTACAGGGCGGGGGCGGGGTGGAGTGCAGGTTGCAATGCAACCGGTGGAGCTTTCCCCCCCTGGCTTGGAAGAGAACTGCGGGTGGAAGCTTCACCCTTTGGATTTCTGCCTGCGGGGAGGTGGAAGCGGCAGGGACGCCTTGGGCATCCTTGGGCTCAAGATCCTGCACCCGGTTTCCAAAGAGGAGCAGGAAGGAGTTTTTGGAGAGGGGATGGGAGGATGGTTTAGGACAGGGGTAGTCAAACTGCGGCCCTCCAGATGCCCATGGACTACAATTCCCATGAGCCCCTGCCGGCAGGGGCTCATGGGAATTGTAGTCCATGGGCATCTGGAGGGCCGCAGTTTGACTACCCCTGGTTTAGAAACTGGAGGCAGGGGAATTTTTCCTCCCCCAAAATGCAGAACCAGGTCTCTGCGTTTGTAGTTATACCAGAACATGCTCCCTGCAGGGCCTTGCGGCTTTGCAGGTACTAAATTGTTGGTAATTCCTGGCTGTGGGGTGTTTTTTCAGTCCTGGCCCCGACCTGGTGGAATGAGCTCCCGGATGAGCTGAAGGCCCTGCAGGAACTCTTGTGGTTCCACTGGGCTTGTAAAATGGAGCTCTTCCGCTAGCTCTTTGGCTGAGGCCAGAGTGTGGAAGAGGGGAGCCTCACACACACACACACTTAAGAACTGTACTAAGAACTGTGCTAAATCCCATTGGATTAAGAAGTATAATTAGCACTCCTGGGAGTTTTGCCCTGAGGTGTTGCCGGGAGGGGAGAAGGGAGGATTTTGGGTTATATTTTTATTTACTTTTTATTTTTCTCGCCAAGGGAAGATGTTGATATAATGTTTTTAACTTAGTAAAGGTAAAGGTATCCCCTGTGCAAACACCGGGCCATGCCTGACCCTTGTTTACTTATGTGGGCTTTATTTTATTGTAACCCACCGCGAGACGATCTTGAGAGCAATCTTCTTAATAATAATAAGAATTTATTTATAATTGAATTTATATGACCGCCGTTCCCAAAGCTGGCTCGCGGCGGTTTACAATTTCAACATACAGTCCATACCAGGAACAATAATATCCCCATTAAAACCCCATTAAAATAACATTCAAAAACTCAGATACAATTTATGGCAATGCATAATTTAAATTTATGTCCCACACGAGCCCGATGGGTGGACCAACGACGCCCGATGGAAAATTGGGATGATGTCACAGGGGACCTGTGGAATCAAGGCCAGTCTAGTCCTGGCCCCGATCCTAAAGGGATGATGATGATGATAAACATCTCCAAAGGGGGCAGAACCCACAACCATTCTATGTTTCCGACCTTTTAGGGTCCCAGGATCATTTGCCTGACATTAGAATGACCGATTCATAACACCAGGGTTAGAGGATCATAAAAGTTTATATTTTTGCAGCTGCAGAAGCCTCTGGCCTTACAAACGAAGGGAGAGCGGCAAGCGGCACACATGCATTTCTTAGACAGGACTTCAGCACTGGGCCAAAAGCAGAATATTCCCGATGACAAAGAGTTTGTTGTTTTTCCCTTCTCAAAAACTCCGCCTTCTTGCGTCTGCAAACCGAGTTTTGTTCCCTCGAAAACACAGGCTCCTTCTCACCTGTTCCTCTCTCCCAACACAGAGACCTTGAAAACATTCATTTCCAGCTGCTAGGGCCAGGAGGAGGGAGGCTAGGCAGACGGGTCACGTTCTGGCCAGGAGCTAAAGGGTTAATGTGAAGGCTCCCAATTCCACCATCAAATTGCCCTTATTGTTAAAAAGGTTTTCCTAATTTCCTGCCGACCTCTCCCTCCCTCAGTGGTTCTCAACCTTCCAAATGCCGTGACCCTTTAATACAGTTTCCCATGTTGTGGTGAACCCCCAACCCTAAAATTAGGCAAGGGTTCTTTCACAGAAATTAAACCGAAACTGACCAATGGGGTGAAGATCCATTGTTCATGACAGTACATAAATTGTTTTTTTTTCCAGGGGCGCTGCTGGAGCGGCCAAGCGAGAAGCAGCAACAGTGGCGGCGGCGCCCCCCCCGGCCAAGCTGCTCACCCCGCCAGGACCCCTATGAAAGGGTCTTTCGACCCCCAAAGGGGTCCTGACCCCCAGGTTGAGAACCACTGCCCTAGCTGGTTAGGAGTCCTGTCGCCCCTACCAACTGAAAGAGCCCCCTACTCTGTGGCCTGGGCCACGGATGAACCTTTTAAAAATGAATTCTGTTCTCCTTTGAGATTCTAGCCCGCAGCCCCCGCCAGGAGAGAGGATGGCCCATCCGCCCGCTGACGTCTGCGGAGAAACGCAACCCCCCAGCGACGAGGACGGCATCGAGTGTGTGAAAGTCAAGGTGGAGATCTTGGAGGAAGAGCCTGGCGGCTTGGAGGCCCAGCGCCAGCACTTCCGGCGGTTCGGCTATCAGGAGGCGGAGGGTCCCCGGGAGGTTTGCAACCAGTTGTGGGACCTCTGCCACCTCTGGCTGAAGCCCGAGAGGCACACCAAGGAGCAGATGCTGGAACTGGTGGTCCTGGAGCAGTTCCTGGCCATCCTGCCCCCGGAGATCCAGGGCTGGATCCGAGACGTCGACCCTGAGAACTGCTCCCAGGCGGTGGCCCTGGTGGAAGACTTCCTTCTGAGGCAGAGGGCGGAGGAGGAGGAGGAGGAGAGGCTGGGCGGGCAGGTGAGGGCATCGGATGCTGCCGTTTCTGAGGACATGCGAGGATGTGTGGCGGTCGTGGTGGGGCTGGTTTATTACGTCCGCCCGTTTCAGTGCTGCTTCAGAAGGGAGGTTGTGATTCCTCAGGGTTTTTTTTTTTTTAAAGCAAAACCTCCCTGCATGCAGAAAGCTAGCATGTCAGGAACAGAATTAGAGCAAACCCTGATATACTAGTTTCCTCATTTTCTTTCCTTCCTAAACACAATTGTGTTTAGTGGACGTCGAGAGCTTTAACTCTTGAAAGCTTATAACTTGGAGATCTTTTTAGAGACTAGCCATGTTGGTATGCAGTAAAGCAGCTAGATTTGAGTCCGATAACACCTTAGACAAAGAATTGAGGCTTTTGAACTCTGGTGCTGGAGAAGACTCTTGCGAGTCCCTTGGACTGCAAGGCGAACAAACCGGTCAGTCCTAGAGGAGATCAGCCCTGACTGCTCCTTAGAAGGCCAGATCCTGAAGATGAAACTCAAATACTTTGGCCACCTCATGAGAAGGAAGGACTCCCTGGAGAAGAGCCTAATGCTGGGAGCGATCGAGGGCAAAAGAAGAAGGGGGCGACAGAGAATGAGGTGGCTGGATGGAGTCACTGAAGCAGTAGGTGCAAACTTAAATGGACTCTGGGGAATGGTAGAGGACAGGAAGACCTAGAGGATCATTGTTCATGGGGTCGCGATGGGTCGGACACGACTTCGCACCTAACAACAACAAGAACACCTCAGATACCAGCGAAATCTTTGTGGTAGGAGCTGTCCAGAGTCAAGGTTCCCTTCATCAGAGAGGGAGTCTTAAATCTTGAAGGCTTTTGCCCTGGAAGCGCTGTTGGACTTCATAGTGTCACTCGACTCCAGTCTTGCTCTTCTACTGCAGGCCAGCACACCCACCCACCGGAAACTCCCTGCATGCAGAAATCTAACATGTCAAGGAGATTAGAACAAATCTTGATAGACTAGTTTTCTTAATTTTCTTGCCTGAGGAAATGGGTGTGGCATAATGGCTACTTCTCCTCTCTCCTCTTCCACTGAGCTGTGGCCCTTTCCATGGGGCGTCTGAGCTGCAGGCCCTGTGGAGTTCGATTCGCGACTTTTGCAGCTGAAAGCTCTCCAAATTCCTGGGTCTCTCAACGATGCCCGCAATTGCAGCAGGTGGACTGGAGGGGGAGCTTTGATCTTCCGCAGGGTCTGTCTCTACCATCATGGCCCTTTTCGGCTTGCGGGGAGCAAGGGGGTCACGGCTTCTGGGAGCAAATGGGACAGAACGAGGGCAATGACAGGCAAAATTACCCACCTGTGTAATTTGGGGTCTCATCCTTGCGCTGTGCCGTTTATGGGGAGCCAAACTGCTGTCCTTTTTTCAGGCGCTGGGACCGTTCAAAGAGGAAGCGGGTGACTTCCATGAAGCCAAGGAGGTGCTGACGGACACGTGGCAGAGGGTGATCTTGGGGGGGATCAAGCAAGAGGAAGACGGTGACACGGCCTCCCTAAGTAAGTGCTTGGAAAGTCGCACCACAGGTTTGCCCTTGGTGAGCGACAGGGCCGGCCTGGTGTAGTGGTCAAGAGCAGTAGCCTCGAATCTTTGAGAGCTGGGTTTGATTCCCCACTCCTCCACATACTGGGTGACTTTGGGTTAGTCACAGTCTTGTTAGAGCCCTTGTAGAGCAGTTCTCTCAGAGCTCTCTCGGCCCCACCTGCCTCACAGGGTGCCTGTTGTAGGGAGAGGAAGGGAAGGCGATGGGAAACCGCTTTTGAGGCTCCTTTGGGTAGTGAAAAGCAGAGTCTAAAACCAGCCCTTCTTCTCAAGAGCCAGCACCTGATGTTCGTGAGCTGTTGTTTTTTCTCTTCTTAGGTTCTCATCAGTAGAAAATAGTATTTTACACACTGTGTGATTAAATTGTGGACTTGGCTGCCAGAGGACGTAGTGATGGCCATAGGAACAGGGAGCTTTAGAAGGAGACAAGACAGATTCATGGAGAATTTCACCAATGGCTACTGGCCATGGGGACTGAGTGGACCCTCCATGTTCAGAGGCACTCAGCCCAGAGCAGGAGGCAATATCGGGGGAGGACTCTGCACTGGTTCAAGGAGGTGGCAGGTGACAGTGGGTGAGCATAGGGCTGTGAGTGTCCTGCATAGTGCAGGGGGTTGGACTAGATGACCCAGGAGGTCCCTTCCGACTCTATGATTCTATGGTGTTTGCCCTCCAGAGGAACTGGTTGGCCACTGTGTGAGGCAGGATGCTGGACTAGGTGGATCCCTGGTCTGACTAGCAGGGCTGTTGTTATGCTATCCCCCCCCCAAGGGCGAACTTTAGCCTCTGCCCTCAGTTTTTAAGGGATAGCGCACAGCCTTGGTACTTTAGAAGAAGAAGAAGAAGAAGAGTTGGTTCTTATATGCCTCTTTTCCCTACCCGAAGGAGGCTCAAAGTGGCTTACAGTCGCCTTCCCTTTCCTCTCCCCACAACAGACACCTTGTGGGGTGGGTGAGGCTGAGAGAGCCCTGATATTACTGCTCGGTCAGAACAGTTTTATCAGTGCCGTTGCGAGCCCAAGGCCACCCAGCTGGTTGCATGTGGGGGAGCGCAGAATCGAACCTGGCATGCCAGATTAGAAGTCCGCACTCCTAACCACTACACCAAACTGGCTCTCTTTAGCTGAAGGGGACATTCGCTTGGGGTTATAAGATTATGGAACTTGTCTGCAGCCTGGGGCTACGTATGCCTCAGATTGAGGTGGCAGAATTCTGGGGGGCCAAAATGGGCTATACCACTTCATGCTGGAGGTGAGGGAACGGGTTTCACATATTTACTATGCAGGATATGAGTCACATTTTTAAAGTGGCTACGGAGTAGCCTAAAACCAAGTTCCCCAAGGCTAATCATATTCCTGTCTTAATAACGTTTTAATTTTTAACCTTTGTATGTAGCATTTATTTATTTATCTATCACCTATCAGTCTATCTATCTGTCTGTTCATCTATTCATTCATCTATTTATTTATTCATTTATCTATTTATTTATTGGTCTTTTATCCTGCCACTCCCAGACAAGCTGGCTCGTGGTGGCTCACACCATAATAAATCATAAAGAACCATAAAATACAATATAAAACAGATGAAAACAATACAGATGATGATCACACAACCCCACATTAGGCCCATAATCTTCGGTCATCTGTTCCCAGCTGTGGCAACCAGATGTATATCTGGGGGCAACGGTAGGCCCCCTCCCATGGGGTCCGGATTGTACAGGGCAGGGTGTTTTGATGGTGTTACCCTGCCAGAGCAATATGGAAGGGCGGGATAAAAAATTGTTGTTACAGAACATGCTGATCTAGACGAGCCAGAGACCTGATTCAGCTCCCTAGGTGCAGGCGATTCATTTGTGGATTCTCTCCTTTCGGCCAGGTGATGAGAGAGCAGATGGAGAGGAGCCAGGAAATCCGGAAGAACTAGGACCCCGAGGGACGCTGGCAGGAAGAGCAGGACAGAACAGTTCCCGCAGTCTTGACCTGGAGGAAGCCTCCAGGAGCCAGCCAGTGACCAGTCCCGGGAAGGCGAAAACGGTCCGCGTCCCCCAGGCTTACCAGCCGGCCAAAGAGACGCCGGTCCAGCCGCGAATCCAAGACGAACGCTTGAAAAAATGCCCCGAATGCGGGAAAGGCTTCGTGTGGCGGTCCGAGCTCATCGAGCACCAGAGATCCCACACGGGCGAGAGGCCCTACGCGTGCTCGTACTGCGGGAAGAGCTTCAGCCGCAAGTCGTACATCATCAAACACGAGCGGATACACACGGGGGAGAAGCCCTACATCTGTTCCCACTGCGGGAAGGGCTTCATCTCCAAGTCGGACCTCATCAAACACGAGCGGACCCACACGGGGGAGAAGCCCTACATCTGCCCGGACTGTGGGCGGAGCTTCAGCAGGAAGCAGTTCCTGGTGACCCACCGGCGGACGCACACGGGCGAGAAGCCGTACAAGTGCTCCGAGTGCGGGAAGAGCTTCAGCCAGCGGACGTGCTTGGTCATCCACGAGCGGGCCCATACCGGGGAGAAGCCCTTTCAGTGCCTGGTGTGCGGGAAGAGCTTCGGCCGGAGGGACATCCTGGTGACGCACCAGAAGCTGCACACCCGAGAGAAGGCGTTCCAGTGCTCAGACTGGCTGTGAAAGGGGCGGGGGAGAGGCAGGGGTATCCTGCTTTGCATTTTCAGTGGTATATATTTGAGTGAATGAATGAATGAATGAATGAATGAATGAATGAATGAATGAATGAATGAATGAATGAATGAATGAATGAATGAATGAATGAATGAATGAATGAATGAATGAATGAAGGCTGTGTGGGAGAACATAGAATGGACATACAGATTGAAAGAATTTTTGGCCATGTATGAGTCTGAATGGGCATAAGAGCTCCCAGTGGCTCGGTTGATTCACACATGCCTTTTAAAAGTGTTTTTAAATGGGAGCCCAAGCGTGCATTTACGAAAGAGTGTTGTAGATGTAATCCTCATCAAAGAGCCAGGATTGGCCCCAGATCTGTCTGTCCTCTCCCTAGTGGGGAACTGTGGATTTTTGCTCACCGTAACCAGTTGATGGCACTTAATCATGATTATCTTGAAACAGAAACCAAAGATGCATTGATGAGCGCGTTTGGTCACAGTATCATAGACACAATTCTCATCCACAGATTTGGGCTTGCCGGCGCACAATGATGATTATTTTAAAGCAGAAACACCAGAGTGTGTCAACGGGACCATTTCTGCACTGGAGGCTCTGGGCCAGGCTGTACCACCTCTTCCTGCTCCCAAACAGGGGAGCATTTGGCCCAGGGCACCTCGTCCACCCCAGAATTGTGCTCCCACATGGGAGCCAGGACAGTGAAGTTCCCAGTGTGGAAATGGTCCCTGGGAGAGGTTGACTGTAGTATTGTCATAAAAAGGTAAAGGTATCCCCTGTGCAAGCACCGAGTCATGTCTGACCCTTGGGGTGACGCCCTCCAGCGTTTTCATGGCAGACTCAATACGGGGTGGTTTGCCAGTGCCTTCCCCAGTCAGTACCGTTTACCCCCCAGCAAGCTGGGTACTCATTGAAAAAACAAGATTGGCAACAAATCTCTGCAGGGGTGGGGGGAACCACAGTTTTTGACTCGCCATAGAAGTTGGACCATATCTGTTCTCTCTGCCATCTTTGGCCCGAGAGAGGTGGGATTTAGTGTCGCCATGTGGAAGTTTTCTGAGTGCCTCTAAGGCTCGGAAAACAAAAAATCCTGAACAGAGGGTGGGTAAAGTACAATAAATGCCACTAGCAAACCAATGGAAATAGATTATTGTTGTCTGTTTTTCTTTTCTTTTTTTCTAATTTATTTAGTTTTCACCCAAACGTTGTCCGGTAACAACCGCTTTCAAAATGTTTTCAGTGGCCAAAATCGAACCTGGAGTAAATTTCAAACAATGAACGCAGAGTTCTCAAAGGTGAGGTTATAAAAAAAAAACACCTACAAGCCGTTTTCCAAAATCCTCTTCTGGCAAAAAGCCCAAGTGGAAGCACAGGGTCCACAGCGGGGAAAACATGGTGAAAGCAGTTCTTACGGGACAATGTTTTGGCAAAGGCTACAAATAAATGAGAGAAAAGAAATGGAAAAGAATCATCTTTTTTTCGTCGGTTTACTAGTTCCGTTTATTGTAAATCCTGTCTAAACATCCGGAAGAAGTTCCTGACAGAACAGTTTCTCAGTGGAACAGGCTTCCTCGGGAGGTGGTGGGTTCTACATCTTGAGATTTTTAAACAGAGGCTGGAGAGCCATCAGACAGAGAGGCTGATTCTGTGAAGGCTCAAGGGGGTGGCAGGTGACAGTGGATGAACGAGAGGGTTGTGAGTGTCCTGCATAGTGCAGGGGGTTGGACTAGATGACCCAGGAGGTCCCTTCCAACTAGGATTCTAAGGTTCTATGATTGTAATTTAGCCAGCTTCAGTTCAGGATTCTTTGTCTTTTCTGTATTTATCCTGAATACCGAACAAGCTGCCTGATTGTTTATTGTGTCTGTGAGGCCCGGCAGGATCCAAGCCCGTGCGTGACCTCCCACAGCACCACAGAGCTGCTCAGAAAACCCAAGTGAGATTGTGAAACTTCAGTGTAATGTTGGAGACCGTCTCCCCCTTATCCTGTTTTAGAAGAAGGACGGGGCATTAGCAACTGCAGCGGGCACTTAGCAGATGTGAAAGATGAGTCTAGCGGGGTGAGCAGGCTGGGCACGTTTGGGAGTGCTCCCCTTGTGGCAAAACACCACATGCCATTGCTGAATGCGCAGGTCAGCCCCGAAAGAAAGCGAAAGGGAAGTTCAGCTCAAAGCTGGAGAACCTGCGGTGGAATTCCTTGCGACTGGTGCGCCAATGTTATTTGCACAGTGGGCCTTCTGCAGCCCGTGGCCAATGGCTTTTGAAAGCAAAGGCCGCCTGACAGTTTTGCTTGTGACGCGTCGGGAAGGAAGAGGAAGGTTCCCTCTTTGAAGAAAGAAGAAAGGTCGAAGGTCTCGCTGGTTAAATTCGGACATTGCTCTAAACAAGGTTTGGGGACCTGACCACGGTGCTGAGTTTCCAAACCCTGGTTTCTAGTTCCGGTCAGTCTCAAACCACAGTTTGCCCCTTTAGCCAACATCTCTCGATAGCACAAACCGTGGTTTGCAAACCTCGCTCCGGTTTGGAATCCTGCTTTGGGGGCTGGTCCATGGACCATGGCTGGCCAGTTCAGTTCTCACACTGGATCTTAATTTGAAAAGCCATTTGGGCCCATCGTTTCTGATTCTGGTTGCTGGCTGGTAGCAAAGGCCGGTTTGTTGATTCAGGCATTGCTGTCAACCAAACCACGGTTGGGGCGCGACATCATAACTGCTCTGCTCAATCTGATTGATAACATTTGTAGGCTTCTGAAAAAGACATCCACATTCCCTACTAAAGCCGCCGAACAGACTGAACAGATGAAACACATGAGTGGAACGAGAAGGGGAGGAATCTTTCTGCCAACTCAAGTTTGTCAACGCTGGACATCCTACTGTTTTCTAGTGATGTAACCTTTGTTTAGATTGTAAACCTGAAGGCAGAAAGCTCTTTTTAAACATTGTACAGCATTTAGTGTTCTTTTTAAGCCTTTGGTAGCTAAGAATTAAACACGTGTGTTTCCGTCCCGTCGCCCATTGCTAGAGCGGAGGGCTCCGGAGTATTGGTGTAAATTGAAAAAACTCGCCTAGATTTGTTCAGTGATTCGCACAACACTCTTGTGAAGCGGGACAATAGCCGTCTCTTGTTTCGGACGCAGTGAAGGTGGATGATTCACAGAATCATAGAGTTGGAAGGGGCCGTACAGGCCATCTAGTCCAACCCCCTGCTCAATGCAGGATCATAGAATCATAGAGTTGGAAGGTGCCACACAGGCCATCTAGTCCAACCCCTTGCTCAGTGCAGGATCAGCCTCAAGCATCCATGAGAAGAATCATAGAACCATAGAGTTGGAAGGGGCCGTACAGGCCATCTAGTCCAACCCCCTGTTCAATGCAGGATCAGTCCAAAGCATCTTAAAGCATCCAAGAAAAGTGTGTATCACTTTTGCTTCAAAATCGATGGAATTTGTGGCTTGCTTAAGGCCTGCACTCGAAAGCTCACGCCTTGAATAAATCTTTGTTGGTCTTAAAGGTGCTATGGGAGGTGTGAGCTTTCATGTTCAGGCGCACACCCTGCGAGACAATGCCATGAACTGGAAGTGATCTACTCATACTTCTAGGCAAAGCAGGAGAGTAAATAAACATAGAACATAATGAAAATGGGTAACAGATTCCAGAGATAAATAGGAAAAAAATAGCCATTTGGCTTTGTTTGCATTCACTCCAGATTGAATTGCATGGGAAACACCTTGGGTTCTATAATGTGCCTACATAGAGTAATTCTGTCTAAACATCCGGAAGAAGTTCCTGACAGAGCGGTTTCTCAGTGGAACAGGCTTCCTCGGTAGGTGGTGGGTTCTCCATCTTTGGAGATTTTTAAACAGAGGCTGGAGAGCCACCTGGCAGAGAGGCTGATTCTGTGAAGGCTCAAGGGGGTGGCAGGGTTGTGAGTGTCCTGCATATTGCAGGGGGTTGGACTAGATGACCCAGGAGGTCCCTTCCAACTCTGATTCCATGAAATGTAGAATCCATTGCTGATGCAGTAAAGCCAAGACCTGGCCCTGATGGCCCTTCCTCTCTTTTCAGCCATGGAAACATCTTGATAGGCTTGGATTCCGGGAGGTGGGCAGGTCCAGGGTTGTAATAGATGTCTTGAAGCCACAAGGCGGGGCACGGAGAGTGTTTTCTGCACACCATTGCCATGAGCACGGTTGGTTACAAAGCAGACAGGGCAGGAACAAGGCAAATCTAGCTGGCTTCGGAGACAAGCAGGTTCTTGGTTAAGGTAGCCAGGTGTGTCTCACCCGTTGCTAGCCTGTAAGGAGCCCAGACATTAATGAACACGCAGCGTCCCCCAAGAAAGGGACAGGGATGAAGAGACTATTCCGCTAGACCAGGGGTAGCCAACCTGTGGTCCTCCAGATGCCCATGGACTACAATTCCCATGAGCCCCTGCCAGCGTTTGCTGGCAGGGGCTCATGGGAATTGTAGTCCATGGACATCTGGAGGACCACAGGTTGACTACACCTTTGCTAGATGGTTCATTACTGTTCCCCAACATGATGTGGTGTGCAGAGCCACAAAATGGCCGCCCACTTAGCGCAGGCTGCCCCAAAATGGCTGCCGCTGCTCCCCTTCCCTTACACTGAAGGTCCGACTTTTTAAAAACGCGCACAGCCAGTCAAATCTCAAACCTGTAGGCCTCCTGGGCAGATGCTCTGCCGGGCCCTGTCCACTTTCTATTAATATTGCGGGGGGGGGAGCATCTCATTGGGACCCCTAGCATAAGTGTTTTTCTTGCTATGGCGGTTTCAGGGTTGCATCTAAATTTTCCATCCGAAATGTTGGCTGATAGGCCTCGGCCTTCAAGAAACAAATCTGCCCCCCAAAATGCAAAGAGATGTCACTTCAAGCGTCCTTAAAGAGGAGAACGGGAGAAGAGAGGCTACGGCACTGATCCATGCGGGAAACGCATTGTGCAGGGCCTATAGCGCATGCTGCATGCGCTGAATGTATAAACCGGACCTGCAGGCATGGATGGGCTTTGTTGCCCCGAGACAGAACATCGTGGAAGCATAAAATGGAGGTTTTCATGTTCTGGGGGGGGAAAAAGAGTCCAACGCACCATCTAGAGCAAAAATGTTTTTAATTTATAAACACTAAAAAAAAATCAAACCCATATTATGCCACAAGAACCTCTGACCATTTTGTTCCCACGTATCCTTCAACATGAAATTACCTTCAAGCAGTACGTAGCGCAAATTTTATCGCCGTGTGAATGTACCTCCAGGCCTGCCACATGATTTCGGGAGGGGGTGGCCGATCCCTATCGTTTGCCTGGGCATCTCACCCTTGCAGGTATATTGCCTTAGAACATGGAGGCTCTATTCTTGGATCTCACAATTAGCAGCTTTTTTCGTGGACCTGTCCTCCGTTCATGTGTCTAAACCTTTATTTAAAAGCTCCGTGGCCGTCCGTCTTGTGGCAGTGAATTTCGCAAGTTAAATATGCATTGCGTGGCTTTCTTTTACATTTTCTTAAAACAACTGCAGGTAGACGGAAGGAGGTCATCTTCCCACTGCATCTTAAATGTTCTCAGGGGGGTAAAGTACTATTTACTCTACTCAAGCATTCAGAACTATACATCTCAGGTTCGCCTCTTTTTCCCCGCCACTAAATTCTTTACTTGTTCATGAGAGGGAGAGTACTTCAGCCCTTTCCTGTTACTTTTTGCCATCTCTAGAACAGCTTTATTGGGAAAAGCTCAAATGTTTGAGATATCCAGCATATTCTACCGATTTCTTTTTTTTCTCTAGCAAAATAGCCAACTGATCGAGGAGGACGGGACTTCAGGCTAGTTCCCGTGTCCTTAAGAGAAATCTAATATGCAGAAAACCAGCCAATGAAAAATTTCCACACGTCAGCATGGTCACCTACTCACCTCCGTAGCTCAGGGGTGGCTCTCCAAGGACTACAATTACCATAAGCCCTTGCCCGCATGATGGCAGCAGGGGCTCATGGGAATTGTAGTCCATGGACATCTGGAGAGCCACTGGACAGCCGCCCCTGTTGCACATCGTGCTTGCGATTAGAGGCAGGTCTCATGCAGGAGTCACAAGCCAGCAGGTGGTGACACTTCCCTCCATCCTAACAGGTAAATCCCCGGGTCTGCAGATCAAGCAGCAGAAGAACCATCTGGACTTATGTATCTGGTTAGCTTTCAACCCTCAGAAGTGGGGGCAGGGATCTAATATGGAAAACCACATCTACTACGACAACACTGCCCTCCACCCGGAATGCCCCACCAGGGCTCTGGGGAACCCTTGCGTTATGTGACAGCTCCCCAGAGGTTACACTACCTTTCCCAGAAATTCGGACAGCCGCTGACATCGCTAGACGTCACTGGAGGCCACTTCCCCTGGCGTAGTCGCTTTCTTCGCCATCGAAAAACGGCAAACGATCGATGGGAGTGATCGGCTGGCTCCCCTGTCTTACTTCCATGCCCACTTCACCCCTTCTGGAGTTCCCCCGAAGGCTGAAAAAAATATCTCAGGGGCTACACTCAGCCAAAAGGGTGGGAAAAGCTGCACTGCATTAAATGTGGCCAAGAGCAAAAGTCCAGCTCTTTCAAGACTAACAAAATTCACGGCAGGACTTTTGGGAGTCACTGCTCAACCTGAAATAGTGTACGGTGATTTGCAGACGCAATTAATGGGCCACAAGCCTCGGTCTTGAAGGGGCTCCTGGATTCTTTTCTGCTGCTACAGACTAACTCAGCGAGCCATTGAAATGTGTTCTCAAGCCCCCAGTCTGTTCCTGTTTGTCTCGATCTGAATTGAAAAGCTTAATCTGCTGATTTTTTTGTATATAGATTAAATACTTTCCAGTCTACTTTAGGAAGGGGAGGGGGAGGGGGGAAAATCAAGGTTCAAATGGCTGACAAACTTCCCAGAATGCTTTGCTTCTCACAGTAGGTCGACTTAAGTCTTGTCTCCATTTCTTTTATTGCTGGCTGGAAGGTGGCTTTCCTTTGACCCCGAAATTCAAGGTCAAACCTAATACCCAGTTTTTAAATATTGCTTGTTAGTCAACAAAACTTCATTAATAGACAAGTGATTTTCATTTTGACTTGGAAGGAAGGAAAGGAAAGGAAAGGAAAGGGAAGGAAGGAAGGAAGGAAGGAAGGAAGGAAGGGAGGGAGGGAGGGAGGGAGGGAGGGAGGGAGGGAGGGAGGGAGGGAAGAAAGGAAGAAAGAGAAAGGAAGGAAGGGAAGAAAGAGAAAGAGAAAGAGAAAGAGGAAGAGGAAGGAAGGAAGGAAGGAAGGAAGGAAGGAAGGAAGGAAGGAAGGAAGGAAGGAAGGAAGGAAAGGGAAGGAAGAAAGAGAAAGGAAGGGAGGGAAGAAAGAGAAAGGAAGGAAGGAAGGAAGGAAAGAAAGAGAAAGGAAGGAGGGAAGGAAGGAGGGAAGGAACGAAGGAAGACTTATTAAAGAACCGATAAAGCACCAAGAAAGGAATTTCACATACAGAAACAAAGAATTTTTGTGAAGTCGGGGTTAGGTGGGGTGAAATGTCTTGTTTTGGCAGCTAGCTTCAAAAAGGCCGTCCGGTGTCACGTCTCCACAAGGTAGTCGAGCTGGGATTGAGCCCTGTGCCTTCGGATCTCCCAACGGGCTAAAATATCATGGTGCCTCCTCACAGAATCGTAGCTCAGTGTATCAGTAACATGGGCTCATTGCCCAGATAGATCTTCCCGCATCTGACAATCTGAGGCTAAAACTTCCAAAAGATTCTTCAGAAGAATTAACAAAAAAACACCCCAAAATTCGCATTTTTTTATGATGGATGAAGTGTCTTGGAGATGAAAAAACAATCTGGGGGGATACAATATTTATTTACTGTTCTTTATCATATGGCATGTATGTAACATAGCCAGAAGAAGGTCCTAAGATTGTCTCACTACAGGCAAGAGATCACCATAAGAGGTTTGCCACTGCCTGTCCCCGTGTCACAACCCTGGTATTCCTTGGATGCCGCCCTTCCAATCGATTAGCCAGGGCTGACTCCGCTTCGCTTCCGTGATCTGACGGGATCAGGCCTGCCTGAATATCTAGTAAAGCTAAGCGCACCCAGATCTGGTCAATGCTTAGGAGAATATCTTAAGAAGCACCGATGTTAGCAAGGCAGGCGGTCACTATAATTAAGGGCAAACCCAAATCCGTTTAAACCAGGGGCTACAAGACATTCTACAGCTCCAATGATGCCCGCAGCATCTCTGCATGAGTCTATGGGCAGGTAATTTTGCTACCTTTCTGCCTGGGCCATGATTTCCCGCCAACCAGGAAGGGGAGGGAGAGCCAAATTAGCCCCTCAAATGCCTCTGCATGAGTCACTGCTCCAAACGTGCTTCTTTCCAAGCAGGGAGCAGGGACTCGTACGCCAAGGATGAGATCCTGCACATCCTGACGCTACAGGAAGTTCAGTGGGGCTCTCTTTTTCCTAAACAGCCAGCATAGGATTACAGAGACAGGGGCAAGAGACTCCGGCTTTTGAAAGAGAATAAGCAACGTGTTAATCATTGTCCCCCATATGGTGATTCTCAAGAAACCCTACCAAAAACCCATTCAGAAAGCCTAAGAACTGCAAGAAAGATAAAAACCATCACCAAGGTTCTAGTCCTCTGGACTGCAAAGATGGGCTTTGAAGGATTTGTTGAAATCTCCAAGGCTGGAAGATTTCCAGACCAACAGGAAGGGAGGAGAGATTCTGGCAGTGCATCACTAATTCATTACCCAATCTCTAAGCTGAGCACAATCCAAATAAATCAAGCAAATGATTTACAGATTTTGAAGAATCCAGGTCTGCTGGGGACAAGCAGTGCTAAGGGTTTCGAAATACACCATCCTAAAGCTGACCCTAGTGGTGACTCTGTTTGGACCAGACCGCTTCCATACGCAGGTGAGGGAATCACTTGACTCCTCTGCGTAGGAAAACAAGTCTGTAGGCAGAGAAATCTAGCGTGTCAGGGTTCTGCCCAAATCTTCTGACTAGCTAGCTTTCTGCATGCGGGGATCTGGAAGGGAGTCATCTAGTCATGCGAGCCCTTGTAAGGGAAGTCGAAACCGAAGTTATCCTCCTAGTAAGAACTCAACGTTTCTGCCGATACATGTTTCTGAATTGTCAAATCAGGGAGCAGTCCCTGGGAAAGAGATCAGCAGGTAAGATGCCTGAAAAACGGAGATGCAAAACTTCTGAGAAAGGGAAAGATCCTACAGTACACAACGCCAGAGCGGCTTTCTCCTCAACAGGTGAGGCTTAGCACAGCAGCCCCAAAACTATTTTGCTGACCCCCCAAGAAGCTGCAGTGAATATGAGGCAAGCGCGTAATTCCCTACTTGGATATGTCTAGTGGGGAACAGGAAGAAAATCTCCCATTCTACATTTTTAAAAATATATGTTTTGGATGCCAGAAGTTCGTGGAACACTGAAGTAGCTACAGGAGAAGGTGAAGACTCCCTCTCTGGTTGGCTGGAGAAAGGCCGCATTCTAGCTTTTTTCCCATGCCTGGGTGGTCTTTAAGAAGCCCTGCTGGATCAAACCAGTGGCCCACCTAGTCCAGCATCCTCCTCGGAAAAACCTCCATATTCAGGGGCACTAATCCTCTGAATGAGTCCCAGAGCCAGGAGGCCACATCGGGGGAAGGTCTTGTCCTCCCTGCCCTATAGCTGGCCACTTCTGAGCTAGGAGGCTGGATTCGGTGGACCATCGGCCTGATCCATCAGGGCTCTTCCGATGTCCTTAAAATCTTCATTACCAGTGGTGTCCGGTTTGATCACCAGCTAAAGGACATTAGATGCCACCTTCCTTTGCCCGAGAGCTGTGATGAGCCGGAGCCGGAGCAGGAGTGAGCTAGCGATGGACCAGCGGTCTGAAGTGGTGACAAGGCAGCTTCATCGGATCAAAGCCAATTCTAGTGAAATGACCCCTTTTCCTGGTATGGCCAGGGCTGGGTTGCAGGCGGGTTCCTTGCCCTCCCTTCACTCCTAGACAGGTCAGGCAGCTCCCGTTCAGGAAACATGAAGCGGAAATTTCACGCAATCTGGACGCTGGGGGAGCTCATGCAACTACTGCTGCTGGGAACAACCGTCCAGGGAAACAAAGAGAGGTTTCCAACAGGGAAGAACTGGTGCGGTTAGACTGGGCCCAGCGAGGCTCGAGTTCGAATCTCTCCTCGGCCATGACGAAGCTCACCAGCTGACTTTCAGACGTTCAATCTCAGCTACCCCGCGGGGATGTTATGAGGATGAAATGCAGGCATGGGGGAAAAAATAACTAAAACACCCCTCTCCCGCCCCGTGCTCTCCGGAGGACAAAATCTGGCACCGGAAACCGAATCCGTCTCTCTCAGCAGTACTACCTCACCGTTTGATGCCAACGAAGAGCCCACGTTACCGTGATAATCCTTCAGAAACCCCGAAAGGAAGGCCAGTCTCCTTCGTCCAAGTGCTGGGTGGTGGCGAGAGAAGACGGGGGAGACCCGGGTTCAAATCCTCCACTCCGCCGTGACTCTCTCGGGGGCCAGTTCCTCTTGATCTAACCTACCTCGCAGGGGTGTAGTGAGTATAAAACGGAGGAGGGGGAAAACCACGTCACCTTTGTGAGTCCCCTAGGAGAAGATATATATGTGGTAGGAGCTCTGTGGGGAGCCCGTTTTCTTTCCCCACGACAGACCGACCGTGCGCACAGACCTTGGCACGGCGAGGGATGGCTAAACGCTGCCTAAAACGGGTGACCTTTGCATGCTCCTTTAACCTATTCTGCACGCCCTTTTAAGCCACGTCGTCCTTTTGGGTCTCCTTCTTCTGGGGCGGGAAGCCTCTCGCCTCTCGGTCAGTGATGATGCTTGATGAAGTTCGAATTGTCGCTGAAGCGTTTCCCGCAGACCGAACACTCGTAGGGCTTCTCCCCCGTGTGAATCCGCTTGTGGACGATGAAGTTGGAGTAGTCGCTGAAGCGCTTCCCGCAGCCCAGGCACTCGTAGGGCTTCTCCCCCGTGTGGATCCGCTTGTGGCGGGTGAGGCTCGAGCCGGTGTTGAAGCCCTTCCCGCAGTACGAGCACTTGTAGGGCTTCTCCCCGGTGTGCACCCGCTGGTGGATCAGGAAGGCGGCCCGGCTGACGAAGCTCTTCCCGCAGTCCGAGCAGTTGTACCACTTCTCTCCCGAGTGGGTACGCTCGTGGGCGATGAGGTTCGACCGCCGGCGGAAGGCCTTCCCGCACACGTGGCAGCCGTGGCCCCGCTCGCTGGGCGGGGCCGCCGGCGGCACGAGGCTCTCGTCCAAGTCCTCGTAGGTCCCCTGCGAGTTGATGAATTGGCCCACCCCCTTCTCCAGGCGGTTCTCGTACGGGCTCTCCGAAGCTTCCGCCCGCTCCGGGCAGGGGGAGGCGTTCGGTTCCGCTCGTCCGGACGGCAGCCAAGACGGGGCCTTCCGCCCTGAGCTTCCGAGCGGGTTTCGCGCCTTCCTGCAGATCTTCTCGTTGTCCTCACCTGCCGGCAGGAACGCATATGGGACAAAAACGAGGGTGAAACATCCTCTTTGCCGAGGAGGGGAACTTGGCATAGCCTGGTTAGACAGAGTGGTCCGGCAGTTAGGTTGGTTTTTATACCCCATTTTTCTCTGCCCGAATCGCCTTCCCTTCCTGTCCCCACAACAGACAGCCAGAGAGGTGGGTGGGGCTTAGAGAGCTCTGACAGAACTGCTCTGTGAGAGCAGCTCTGACAGGACTGTGACTAGCCCAAGGTCACCCTGCTGGCTGCATGTGGAGGAGGAGTGGGGAGCTGAACCCAGCTCTTCAGATTAAAGGTTGCCACTTTTAACCACTACACAATGCTGGCTCTCCACTACACTAGAGAGGGTCATGCTTTCCCCTCAGAGGTCCCTGAAGGAAGGTACAATCACATTCCATATCACGTGAGACCTTGTCCGCGTGGCTCTGGTTGTCCTGGCTCCATCTCACATATCCTCCTAGACTGCCCCTTATATGAGTCGCCTTCCCTTTCCTCTCCCCACAACGGACACCCTGTGCGGGAGGTGGGGCTGAGAGAGCCCTGAGATTACTGCTCAGTCAGAACACCCTTATCAGTGCTGTGGGGAGCCCAAGGTCACCCAGCTGGCTGCATGTGGGGGAGGGCAGAATCGAACCCAGCTCACGAGATTAGAAGTCTGCACTCCTAACCACTACAACAAGCTGGCTCTCCCATGGCCCATCTTAATACTGAACAGAATCTTTTTAGCTGTATCCACATATGCTTTATGCCAATTGAATGGTCCCTGACTGATTGACTGACAGAAGCATTTACAGACAGTGGCCTGGTACAAGAAGTACATCAGCAGCGAATGCCTGACTAAGATTTGGTGGGAGGCTGAGATCTCCCCTCAGTAGACCTCCTCCCCAGAGGCAGAGGAGGCCAGGAGTCAACTCTCAGGTTGTGAATCAGCCCCAGCTGATGCCCCTCTCTTTCCGGTCTCAAGAACCCAGCAACTCCAACGCGTTAACGGTCCTTACCCAACAAGGAGGCCTCCGCACCGCCCTCCAGCGTGAGCTCCCCGACCTGCGGCCTTTGCCAGGGGTCCAGTAGCCCCTTCTGCGGTGGGCTTTCCTCAAACGGAGACATCACCTGCAACAGGAGAGACGGTCAGGGGACATGCATAGAAACGCCCCGATGTGTGTGTTTCCCAGCTTGCCAGGCTGCAGGGAGACAACAGGGGTAGTCAAACTGCGGCCCTCCAGATGTCCATGGACTACAATTCCCAGGAGCCCCTGCCAGCGTTTGCTGGCAGAGGCTCCTGGGAATTGTAGTCCATGGACATCTGGAGGGCCGCAGTTTGACTACCCCTGCCACAGACATTGTGAGCTGTGACCCTTTCTGTCCCTGTTAACATACAAAGTTAACGCATCCTGGATCACGGCAGAAGTCCACCTAGCAGTGTACATGGATCTCAACCTTTTGGGGCTTACGGATGCCAGACCCCTGCTGGGACAAGGCCAACTCCCGCTGAGGCGCTGTTCCCCCCGCTTTGGGGGTTTCAGAAAGCAGGGGCAAATTTCTCCCAAAACTGCTGCTTTGGTGGTGATCCATCTCCCCACCCACCCAACCCTGCCCCCGCACTCATCAGGACCGGGAAGAACGTCCCCATGTGCTGATGTCACCCGGAAGCGACGTTGGCACCCTGGGAGGTGACGCTCTGGATTTTGGGCAAAACTCTATGGTCTGAGGCCGATTTTTTTACCACAGAGTTTTCCCAAAAGCCGGACGCTCTTCTGGGCTTGGGTAAGTGGTGGTGGAAATTTCCTGGAGCAGCCCTATTTAAGCCGGTGGGGATGTCTGCAATTCTAACCCTGCATGGTGGGTCCAGCCACAAAATGGCTGCTGGAGGAGGTAGAGAGGGCCACAAAATGGCCCCCACGGCTCACCTTCAATCACACGGTGAAGGGTCAAGGACTGGGGTGGCAGCTGCAGCACACACAATGGCCTTAAAATCCGCCAATCACATCTCCGATGGCCAATCAATACCCTTGATGGACAGAAGGCTTCCAAAAAACACCTGGTGGGCCCCAGGAAAGCACCCAGGGAGGGACTGCTCTGTGAGAACAGCTCTATCAGGCCTGTGACAAGCCCAATGTCACCCAGCTAGCTGCACGGGGAGGAGTGGGGAATCAAACCCCGCTCTCCAGATTAGAAGCTGCCCCTCTTAACGGCTACACCAAGCTGGCTGCAATTTTGGGACCCCCAGCCTTATATCAAGGCTCAAGGAGTGAGATTTCCGTGAGCTTACCCCAAGATCTCCTCTAACGGACACCGGCACGGCTCTCTTTCCTCACCTGTTCCTCTCGCGCCTCGTTCTCCTGCTGCTTCAGCAGGAAATCTTCGGCCAGGATCACGGCCTGGGCACAGGTCTGGGGGCTGCACTCCGCGATCCAGCTCTGCATCTCCGGGGGCAGGACGGCCAGGAACTGCTCCAGGACCACCAGCTCCAGGATCTGCTCCTTGGTGTGCCTCTCGGGCTTCAGCCACTGGTGGCACAGCCGACGGAGGTGCCGGCAAGCTTCTCGGGGCCCTTCGGCTTCCTGGTAGGCAAACTGCCGGAAAAGCTGGCACTCGATGCGTGAGCTGACGGGCTCTTCCGCCAGGACCTCCCCCGGGGCCTTCTTACCATCCATTTTGCCTTGGGCCACCAAGCTTTCTTTGGCCTGGAGGTTTTCCACACCGAGGAGCTGCACGGCCCTGGGAAGCCGGCGAGAGTCGGCTGTCCCCTCAAACGGGGACCGAAAAGCCTGAACGCTGGTCCTCGGACGGGGCCTGGGGACCTGCGGGCTTTTCCGTTCGGCGTTCGGGGGCTCCAGGGCTTTCATGAACTCCTGCAGCTGGGACTCCCACTGCCTCTGGAGGCCCTTGCGTTGCGCCCGGGTCACTTCCTCCGGCACGGTCCTTTCCCAGAAGTCCTGGAGGCTCTTGGCATGGGCGAGGTGAGGGCCCCCTCCTCTGGCCTTCCCTGGCTCACGGCCGGCCGGCCTTGGTTCCCCTGTTTTCATCCGCTTCCCTTGCTCAGCCTGCGAGAGGCCCGGAGCTGATGCGTCCGTGCGTTCTGCAGCCATTTCCTTACGCGGGGCAAACGCAAGCAGGGTCGATGGGCAGTCCTGGCTGTGTTGTTGAGCCTTCAACTTCCCACGGCAGTGTGGCGGCAGGCGGGGAAGACTGCTCCGTCCGAAACCAGAAGCCGGGCTTCTCCCTGAATGAACGACAGGAAGCAGAGAAAACCTGAGATGGCCACAGCTCGTCTGCCTCAAAGCCCTGTCCCATATCTTCTAAATACTCTCGTTTCACTAGCACAACAAGCCTTGAGGGTAGGCCAGCTCCACTTTTCCTCTGTGGCTGGCAGTCTAACCCCGGCCTTTAATGGTGGGAAGAAGAAGGGAGAGGAGTTGGAAAGCCGCTCTGGAACTCCTTCGGGTAGTGAAAAATGGAGTATAAGAGACCAGGCACAATCATCTCTTGCCGCATTCCCCAGAATGTGCTGCACGAATAAAGCGGACAATTCCAAAATTGTAACAAATTGTAACAGAATCTGTCCAGTGGCTTAATTAAGTATAAGAAGATAAAAAGTCTCTTATCTCATTTATTTAGACTTTGACTCTGCCAAATCCCCAGAATGTCTGGTATTCAGAGGTACACTGCCTCTAAATCTGGAGGTGGCACACATGCAGAATGACAGATTTGGAAGAGGCCACACAGGCTATCTAGCCCAGAACCCCTGCTCAATGAAGAATTAACCTAAAGTATCCAGGAGAAGTATCTGTCCAGCTGCTGCTCGAAGACCACCAGTGAGGGGGAGCTCACCACCTTCTTGGGCAGCCCATTCCACTGCTGAATTACTCTGACTATGAACATTTTTTCCCCAGGAGATCTAGCTGGGACTGTTCTAGACATAATTTAAACCCAATAGAGCGGGTCCTGTCCTCTGCTGCCAACAGGAACCTTTCCCTGCTCTCCTCCAAGTGACAACCTTTCACATTCTTAAAGAGAGCAAATCCTGTCCCCTCTCAACCTCCTCCAGGCTGAACCTTCCCAAGTCCCTCAGCCTTTCCTCGCAGGACTTGATCATCCTCATTGCTCTCCTCTGCCACCTCTCCATTTTGACCACATTCTTTGGGAAGTGAGGCCTCCAGCACTGCACACAGGACTCCAGGTGCAGTCGGACCAAGGGGGTATGCAGCAGGACTAGATATAAGTTGCCTTATACAGGAACTTCAACATCATTACCATCTATGCAGACAGTGGCTCTCCAGGGTCTCAGACCTCACTGACAAACTGCTCCTTTAACTGGAGATGCCAGAGTTTGAACACGGGACCTTCTGCGTGCCAAGCAGATGCTCTCGTGCAGAGCCATGGTCCCTCCCTTCTCACTTAAAGGTAAAGGTATCCCCTGGGCAAGCACGGAGTCAAGTCTGACCCTTGGGTGACGCCCTCCAGCGTTTTCATGGCAGACTCAATACGGGGTGGTTTGCCAGTGCCTTTCCCAGTCATTACCGTTTACCCCCCAGCAAACTGAGTCAACCTTGAGCCGGCTGCTGGGGTTGAACTCCCAGCTTCATGGGCAGAGCTTTCAGACTGCATGTCTGCTGCCTCACCACTGTGTGCCACAAGAGGCTCATCCCTTCTCACTTATTGGGGCTAATATAGACTTTTTCATCTTTTTACTGTTGAGAAACTGCTGAAACATTAGGTGTGTACATGCCCACCTCGGGCCCCTTCCCTTCTCACCCCCTCCCAGCCCATCACTAGCCATTTTGGGAGGGGGGGTCAACACTGACACATATGGTCGGTCATATAATATATATAATATATATAATTAACTCCCACCCATTAGGGACACCCTTCCAGAGCCCTCGAGAAGCCGCAGGGTTTCACTAAACCCTGGAAGAGAAAGCCATAGGAAATATTACGGCCAAAGGAAAGACCTTTCTTATTTTAGAAGCTTTTGCCCATCCGGAGTCCCCTGCCCCATCACCGGACCACTCTTCTAGTCCTCCTCAGAGGTGACAGGGAATCAATGTTCATTTCTGTCCGCATGCGCACACATTGGCTTGTAAGTAAAAACCAACGCGCATCGCTTCCTCTCCCCAAAAGAGACACGCTGGGAGGCAGCCGGGGCGGAGAGAGCTCTGGGAGAACTGGGACTGGCCCAAGGTCACCCAGCTGGAGAAAGACCAGGGGAATCAAACCCAGTTCTCCACATTGGAGCCTGCCGCTCTCCGCCACCAGTCTGCTCTTGAATCGGCAAGACAGTCCGGTCCGTGTCCTTTCCCTTGCGTGGGGTTTGCTCTTCCTGGCAGCCGCTTTCCAGCTTTGCAATTCTTAAAAAAGGATTTTAATTACAGGATGCAACCTTAAAGAAAACATGAAGTTAGGGCAGCAATGCCTTTGTCCCAAATGGCAGGTGACGCTTTTCATAGGAAAGGGAGGAGGAAAGGAGCAAAAAACACACTTGGTCCCCTAATGTCGCCTGCAGCTCCCGGCACGGCTACAGGGGAGGGCTGGAAAGTTGGCAACCGAGGACTTTCCCGGCTCCTCGCCGCCCTGCTCCCTGGCCGTGGGGGGGCCGCCTCCCCCCGCCCCCCAAAATGCACTTTGGACTCACCTGCTCTCCCCCCCTCCTTCCCTCCCTCCCTCCGCCGCCCCGGAGCCCGGAAGAAGCCTCCGAGGCACAGTCTGGGAAATTCAAAGGCCACTTTCCCACGGTGGGCGGGGCCGGAAGTGACCTCATCTGTTTACATCCCGCCCTTCCCCCTCCACAGCATCCGGTCCTCTCTAGGGAGGGCGCTCGTTCTACTTAACCCTTGGGAAACCCCCAGCTCTGTGTGTGTGTGTGTGTGTGTGTTTGTGTATGTGGGTGTGTGTGTTATTCCTTCAATGCACAGGGAGGGATTCAAGTGGGGTAGCCGTGTTGGTCTGAAGTAGCACAAGAAAACAAAACCTGAGCCCCCGGGGAGGGCGGTATATAAAATAAAATAAAATAAAATAAAATAAAATAAAATAAAATAAAATAAAATAAAATAAAATAAAATAAAATAAAATAAAATAAAATAAAATAAAATAAAATAAAATAATGAATGAATGAATGAATGAATGAATGAATGAATGAATGAATGAATGAATGAATGAATGAATAGTCTGGTGGCACCTTTAAGACCAACAAGGATTTAGTCAAGGTGGGAGTTTTCGAGTGCAAGCTCGGGGAAAAAAAGGAAGAGGGCTTGCACTCGAAAGTTCCCACCTTGACTAAATCTTTGTTGGTCTTAAAGGTGCCACCGGACTCTGGTTTTATTATAACGACAATAACCTTAATGTGATCACAACAATAACATTAGAGAATGGTGGAACTGCAAAAGAGCCTCAGCTCAAGTCTTACTGGGACCCAGTGGGTTAGGCGGATTGTTGTTGTTGTTGTCGTTGTTAGGTGCGAAGTCGTGTCCGACCCATCGCGACCCCATGGACAATGATCCTCCAGGCCTTCCTGTCCCCTACCATTCCCCAGAGTCCATTTAAGTTTGCACCAACTGCTTCAGTGACTCCATCCAGCCGCCTCATTCTCTGTCGTCCCCTTCTTCTTTTGCCCTCAATTGCTCCCAGCATTAGGCTCTTCTCCAGGGAGTCGTTCCTAACTCTATGGACAGTTAGGCAGATTAGTATCATAGAAGGAGGGGGGGGGGCTCGGGGGCCAATTGGAAGCAATGGTTCGGATCGACCTCAACCAAATGCCTGGTGCAGGAGCAAGTGGACATTGTTATTCCCTGCAAGTAAAGAACATCCCGTTGAGCCTCTGCTTAAAGAACGGCACGTTTTTCTCCAGGCTCTTTGGCAACCCAGTTATGGATAAGATGAGACTCTTCTTCACAATCTGAATAGGGCATCTGTTTAAAGCAGGGGTAGTCAAACTGCGGCCCTCCAGATGTCCATGGACTACAATTCCCAGAAGCCCCTGCCAGCGAATGCTGGCAGGGGCTTCTGGGAATTGTAGTCCATGGACATCTGGAGGGCCGCAGTTTGACTACCCCTGGTTTAAAGTCTCGTTTCTGGAGGGGGAAAATGGCCCTGGTGATGATTGTCTTGCCTTGCACACACACACATACACTTCTGTATGTGTGTGTATACATACACAAACACTTTGATGCATATTCTTACATCTACACCAGGATTGGCCAAACTGGGGCTCTCCAGATGGCCATGGACTACAATTCCCATGAGTCCCTGCCTCGGACTCTTAAGTCCTGTTGTCGGCCCTCGAGAGGAACAGGTTGGCCTCTGGGTGAGACAGGATGCTGGACCATGTGGACCCCTGGTCTGATCCAGCAGGGCTCTTCTTAGGTTCAGGAGGGGTCACGGCCAGGAGGGCTGCGGGTTACACCCCTCTTACTTTCTCTGGGGTGAATGAGCAATGGGAGAGGCAGGTTCTGCAAGGACTGGTGGGGGAAAAGGAAATCCCACAGGGTCCCACCCACCACCAATTTTCATATGCCTTTTTGCTGCACAAATCCAGTCATTATTGTTATTACTGGATGTATTACCTGCCGCTCCCAGCAAACTGGCTCCCAGCGGGTTACAGCATTAAAAACCCCACAATAAAATATAAGCATCCCCAACTAAAAAGCATTGTTTTGCTGTACTTCCCCCTGCGCAGAAATCAGTGGGTCAAGATGGCTTGGTTTTTATACCCTGTTTTTAACTGTCTGAAGGAGTCTCAAAACAGCTTCCCTCTCTCTCCCTACTACAGGCATCCTGGGAGGTAGGTGGCACTGAGAGAGCTTTGGCAGGACTGCTCAGGGAGAACAGCTACAACAGGACTGTGACTGGCCCAAGGTCGCCCAGCAGGCCTCATGAGTTCCAAAGTGACACGTAATCGCCTTCCCTTCCTTTTCCCCCCAACAGACACGCTGTGAGGTATGTGGAGCTGAGAACTCCACCGGAACTGTTTAATCAGCACAGTTCTAACAAGATTGTGACTGGGCCAAGTTCACGCAGGAGGCTGGAGGAGTGGGGAATCAAACCCAGCTCTCCAAATCAGAGCCTGCCGCTCTTAAGGATTACACCAAGGTGGCTCCTGTAGTACTAAGGCGTTAGTGGAACAGAATCGAATGGTTCACTTTTTGGTGATGGTTGCTTTTTTTAAAAACCCGAAACTTGATTTTTGAAAAAAGCAAATTCCTCCCAGGTTTACAGAACTCTAAACTGCGACTGTGACTGGTTGCAATATGTGCCTCCACGCCACGACTCTTCTTCTCCTTGGTTGTCTCCCTTCCCAATATGTGTCCTGCTTAGTTTCTGGGATCTGACACGATCGGGTGACCCCCGGGATATCCCAGGTCAGGTGTCTGGCAGAAAGGGATGTCACGTCACGCTGCAGCTGACCCGTAAGGTTTTCAAGGCTCCAGATGTTCAGAAGGGGGCTGCCATGGCCTGCCTCCATGGACTGACCCTGGTATTACTTAGAGCAGGGGTAGTCAACCCGTGGCCCTCCAGATGTCCATGGACTACAATTCCCATGAGCCCCTGCCAGCGTTTGCTGGCAGGGGCTCATGGGAATTGTAGTCCATGGACATCTGGAGGACCACGGGTTGACTACCCCTGACTTAGAGATCTCCCATTCAAACAGCAGCCAGGGCTGACCCTGCTGAGGGCGCGAGATCTGAGGTCCACCCTGGGCTATCTAAGACCCTAACAAAGCCTTCCTCAGGTTTCTTACCCTTGAGAAACCCTTAAAACATAGTTCTGGCTTCGGGAAACCCCAGAAGTAGCATGATTGTGAAGAATGTGGCTGGGAAACAGAGCCGTGTACATGCCCATCCATGGCCCTTCCCCTTCCCACCCTCTCCAGGCACATTCAGAGGAGGGGGGGGAATCAACATGACCATGATCAGTGTTTTAACAAGAAATTTTAAAGTAGAAAAAATTAATTTACTCTGTTCCATTCAGAAAACCCCTCCAGGGCCATCAAGTAACCCTGGTTGAAGAAGCCTGGCCTGAAATATAGGCACTTTCTTATCTTGAGGTCTGCAATTGGCTGGAATTGTACACACAGGGATGGATCCAGACTCAGCTTTCTGCCAGCAGAACGGAAACCTCCTGTCTCTCCTTCGTCCCACTCCGTAGCCCGCCGGTCAGCATGAAACAACGCTCCCGTGGGATCAAGGCCCGCCAAGGAACGACATGAGGGGGGCTGTAGAAAGAAGTGGAGCTCTTTTTTCACATCTCATTTTCACGACCTTGAAAGAGTCCCCAAATAACTTGCAAACAGCTTCCCCTTCCTCACCCCGCCACCCGGCGAGGGAGGTGGGGCTGGGAGAGCTCTGAGAGAACTGCTCTGGAAGAACAGCTCTGAGAGAACATGATTCTGAACCTAAGTTCACAGAATCAAGTTCTCTTGGAGCTGTTCTTGTAGAGTCGTCCTCTCTTATTATGAGTGGGTGGGCAGAAGGGATTGCGTCAGGGCTTGGCTCTTGGGGCCCTTTTTTTCATATCCAGGGAAATGCTAAATACCGCTTTGGGGTTGGGGTGCAAATGTATTTATTTTCTATCCCGTCACTCCCACAAGGCCATACTGGCCAGGGATTCTGATTTTTTTTTTTCGGGGGGGGGGGCTGGGGGGATCATCTAGGCATGGAACTGGAGACCCAGTAGGTGGGAAGGTAGTTGTGAGTTTCCTGCATTCTGCAGGAGGTTGGTCTAGATTAGCGATCCCCAACCTGTGGGCCGTGGACCACATGTGGTCCTTCGATTAATTGTAGGTGGGCCCCGAAGGATGCCTTCTCCCCCCCCCCCCTGGCCCTTTACTTCATCCCCCCCCTGGTCTTTTACAACACACTTCGGGTGTCATTGTCTCCCATCACTGCCAGATGGGACTGTCTCGTTGCAGAGAAACAAGCTCAGGGTTCCCATTGATTTGTCATTGTCATGAGTTAGTGAATACTTTCATGAGTGAAAATAAAATGTTCCTTGTGTTCATTGTTGTGGCGTGTCTGTATCTTATTTTGAAGGGATGTTTAAACATTACCAGAGCGATCAGAGAGCGTTAGGGCAGTGGTTGAGAGTAGAAGAGTAAACTACGCCCCGCCCCCCCACCGGGCCTCAGTAAAAGACATTGAGTGGTCCCCAGTGAGTGGTCCCCGGCGTTAAAAAGGTTGGGGACCACTGGTCTAGATCCCCCTAGAGATACCTTCCAACTGGCCCAAGGTCACCCTGCTGGCTGCAGGTGGAGGAGGAGTGGGGAATCCAACCCAGTTCTCCAAATTACAGGCTGCCACTCTCCACCACACCTCCTCTGGGAAAGGAAACCAGTGGAATTTGCTGACAGACAGAGCATGGGAGCATCGCAAATGTAAAACCCAGCCCCTCGCTTCACGATCTCTTGACATTCTTTATTTACTTCTCCCGGCTTCCAAACAGGCCTGTGAGCCACCTGGCTGTCACTCCCATTTCCCCGGAGGGGAGGAAGTAAGGCTGACAGACAGTGACTCCCCCCAAGCCACAGAGTTCGTCCACGGGACAGGCGGCTCCTCGCTTAATCGAGCTCCCTTCTCCCCCGCCGCACCCGTCCCGCTGCTCTTCCCGGTTTCCGAGCACTTCAGGGCTTTCTCGCCGTTGTGGGTCCGCTCGTGCCGGATGAGCGTCGACTGGTGGCTGAAGCTCTTCCCGCACTCCGAGCACGTGTACGGCTTCTCGCCCGTGTGGGTCCGCTTGTGCGCGATCAGCGAGGACCGGTCGCTGAAGCTCTTCCCGCAGTCGGCGCACGAGTACGGCTTCTCCCCGGTGTGAGTCCGCTTGTGGGTCGTCAGGGTGGACCGGTCGCTGAAGCTCTTCCCGCAGTAGGGGCACTCGTAGGGCTTCTCCCCCGTGTGGATCCGCTCGTGCTTGACGAGGTGCGGCCGCTGGCTGAAGCTTTTCCCGCAGTCCTGGCACCTGTAGGGCTTCTCCCCGGTGTGCGTCCTCTCGTGCAGGATGAGGTGCGATCGCTGGCTGAAGCTTTTCCCGCAGTCCTGGCACTTGTAGGGCTTCTCCCCCGTGTGGATCCTCTGGTGGGTGATGAGGACGTTCCGTCGGCAAAAGGTTTTCCCGCAAACGGAACACTTGTACTGGGTCTCTCCCGCCAGGGCCCTTTCGTGAACAATCAGGTCCGATTTCAGGCGGAAGACCTCCCCCCACTCAACGGATGTGTTCTCCTGCCCGCCCCGAAGGGGTTTTGGTCGCTCCGTTGTGCTCTCCTCAAGATCTTCGTAGCCTCCCTGAGAATTAATGAATTTGCCTCCTTCTTCCGGCCTCAGGCTGAGGCGCTGCAGGCTCTTGGATCCGGCTCCTTGCACACAATGGTCCTGCTCTGTTTCTCTCACCGGCAGCACGTATGTTTCCCCCTCCTCCAAATTTCTGGACTCCATTTTCTGCTGCTGGCACACGGCCTCAGGAACGGCTAGAATGGGGGAATGAACACAGGTGTGCGTTGGCTGGCTTGAAGAAAAAGGGAATCTGTAATCTGTAATCATTAATAAAGCCAGTAAGGGGTGCTGGGAGGAGCTGGGACTCGCCACCTAATCACCAATCAGGTTGGCTGTCTCATTCCTGATTGGCCGTCTGTCTAATGAACGGCCAATCAGAAAGGATGTCCCACCCCTGGTTGCATCCCCTCTTACTTCTTCCATTTGGAAGAAGTTCCACCCCGGAAAACAGGAGCTAGGAGGGAGGGCGGAGGGCCTGAGAGCTCTGAGAGAAACTGCTCTGGGAGAACAGCTTCTAACAGCACTGTGACTAGCCCAAGGCGTGTGGACTAGCCCAGCTGGCTGCATGTGGAGGAGCGGGGAATCAAAACCGGCTCGCCAGACTGGAAGCTGGCTGGCGGATGGGAGTTGTTAGCTGTGTTAGCTTGTTGCCGTGATAACAATGAAAACCTTAATAAAAAAGAAAGAAATTAGACAATCAAGGGGCCACCACCAAGAAGGACCCAGGCTCTACCAACCACTCCCCTTCAGGTAAAAGAACTCCTTACCCAGCAAAGGGCCATCTCTCAGGTGTTCTTGCTTGATCTCCCTGGACTGAGCTCGCTTCCAGGTATCCAATGGAGCACCCTCTGTCTCGGGGCAATCCCGTGCTATGTCTTGGCGTGCACCCAAACCCTGAAACGGCACCAATGAAGAAGGATAGAAAGGGGTCATCAAATTATCTCCAGCACATTCATTTTTTTTTCATGCACGTGGATACATTGGACAGAGGGTGGTTTCAGACTAGAACTTTTAATTGTGGTGCTCAGCTGTCCCTCTTCTGTATCAGGCTGCCTATTATTATTATTGTTGTTGTTGTTGTTAGATATATTACCAGCCACTCGCAGACAGGCTGGCTCGTGGTGGGTTACACACAGACATTCGAAACAATAAATCAATTCCCAATTAAAACCCCGTAGAATGGCAGAAAATGCAAAAACAACCAGCGGAAAGGTAGTCAACTTCTTGTCCTCCAGATGTCCATGGACTACAATTCCCATGAGCCCCTGCCAGCGTTTGCTGGCAGGGGCTCATGGGAATTGTCGTCCATGGACATCTGGAGGACCACAGGTTGACTACCCCTGGTCTAGACAGCCCCCACTAACAGCCGGGGTGACTAGGAGAGGGTGTGACAACCGACCACGCCAATGGACCGGCGTGGGGCATAGCTTGCAGGGGGGCAGCCCCATCTGATCTTCTACTAGCTTAAACCTTCTCTGTCCCCAACCCTCTCACCTGCATGTCCGGCCTCTTCTCCTCTCGCTGCCTCTGCAGGAACTCCTCGGCCAGGGCCACTGCTTGGGAGCAGGTCTCCGGCTTGCTCCCCCGGACCCAGCCGTGCATTTCCTGGGGCAAGATGCTTAGGAACTGCTCCAGGGTCACCAGCTCCAGGACCTGCTCCTTGGTGTGTCTCTCCGGCTTCAGCCACCCGCGGCAAAGTTCCCGAAGCCGTCCGCACGCCTCCCGCGGCCCCGCGGCCTCCTGGTAGCCAAACTTCCTGAAACGTTTGCGCTCTGCTTCCAAGCTCCAGACCTCCCCTGTCTCTTCCTCCTCCGGGGTTTCTTCCTTCACTTTCCCACAGTTTGTCTGGGCTTTGGTCAACACCCCGTCACCCAACCGCTGGGCTTCTCTGCTTAGGGACGACGGCAAACAAATTGCCCGCTCACTCCTCGGATGTGTTTTGGTGCCTGTCAGTCCAGCTGGCAGTGGAATAGCCGCCCGCACTCTCTCCCGTGTCGCCGGTCCAAGAAGCGTTGAGTTTCTCCCATCCAGCTGAGAGGAGTCCATGACCTTCAAGAAGTCCTGCAGCTGGGCCTCCCATGGGAGTTGCACCCCCTTCAGCAGCTCTCCTTTAACACGCTCTGCTGGGTCTCTTCCCCAGATCGCCTGCCGGATCCCAGCCTGGACAACGGGATGGCCTTTCCCGGCCTCCGGCTGAGGCAGGTCTGGCTCCTCCTCTTTCATCTTCTGCTCCAGCCCAGACGCCATGGGTAGACTCGGGCTTGACGTCTTTCCGAGCTCCGTGGCCATTTTCCCTCTTCTCCTACAGTGTGGGCCAGACTGGGACAGCTGCAAGCCGAATTTTCTCCTCAGCTCTCCGAGATACCACCGGTTCCAGCAGGGCGGGTGGTCACCGGCCGTGCGTCTCGCATGACAGCCAGGAGGTTCTTTCCTGAAGGAGAACAACCATTGCCAAGGGTGACTGCAGTGCGCTGAGGAACCGCCTCCAAACTCAGCCGATATGATTCCAGATGATGCCCCATTTCTAGGATCCCTCCCCACACAGAAAGTGAAAAAAGCCAACATCTATCATAATTATTACTAATTTAGTGAGGGTGGAAAGGCGTACACCTTGTCACAATACGTGAGGTGTGCTTGTGGAACCCTGACTAACCTCCCCCACAACAAAGGTTTTATTTATTTGATGCGGGTTTTCTGGGTTGTGTCTCCGTTGTCTGGAGGTTTGAGTCCCTGACATTTTGCCGGTAACCGTGGCTGGTGTCTTCAGAGGTAGGACACGGCAAGATGGGAATCTCTCCGTACCAAAATCCACACAGCCCGGAAAAAAAAACAGACCTAGATCATGGCAAAATGGGTCTCGTGGAGAATTTCAAGTTCCAGGCCAGCATGATTATTATTAATAACTGGATTTCTATACCGCCCTCCCAAGCCGGCTCAGGGTGGTGTACATCGTGCCATTAACAGTAACAATGTAATTAAAATCAACATAGTAAATATTAAATATTAAAAATATAAAAGATATGGGCAGACTAGCAGCATCTGTTTGTTATCCTACTGCCCAGGGACTCTCCCTAGATCAGGAGTAGTCAAACTGCGGCCCTCCAGATGTCCATGGACTACAATTCCCATGAGCCCCTGCCAGCATTCGCTGGCAGGGGCTCATGGGGATTGTAGTCCATGGACATCTGGAGGGCCGCAGTTTGACTACCCCTGCCCTAGATCTTTTCCAGGCTGGCTGTCTCTGCAGGTTGTTTTTGTCAGGGGGGGGGGCTCGTAGTAAAAAGTCTGTCCCCATGAGGTTTGGGTTCTAGGTCAGTGAGGGACGCCTGTCAGCGAAAGTCGACAAGGCAAGTAAAAGCCATTTTGGCCTTCACTTACAATGCGGCCTTCAAAAGCCCCATTTTCTGGGAGGAACAACCCATTCGTTTAAGAAATGCAGGGGTGTCATTCGATGGCAAGAGGGCTACACACAGCCCTCCCGCTGGGTTACGTCTCTCAGACACACCTCGGTGCAATGGAATGTCAATTCCGGAGCACTGACCAAGGGAGAAGGTGATACAGTTTCCACGCTTTCTTGTTGGTTAAGGTACATATAATTTATTTTTAAGGTCTCTTCATAGAGTTAAAGATCTCAAGCCTAGCTGAAGGCACGTGGTTCTCCAGGGTGCCAGAAATTGAGGTCTTTCACATTACCTCCTGCCAGATCTCTGAACTGGAGATGCCAGGATTCGAACCTGGGGCCTGCGTGCCAAGCAGATGCTCTGCCACTGAGCCACAGCCTCTCCCCAATCAGACCCTTGGCCCATCATGGTCAGTATTGTCTACTCAGACCAGCAGCAGCTCTACTGGGTCTCCAGCAAGGGCCTTTGACATCATCCACTGCCTCGTCCTTTTAACTGGAAATACCAGGGATTGAAACTAGGGACTTCTCCATGCCAAACAGATGATCTACCACCGAGCCACAGGCCAATGTAGTAGTCCTGTGGCATTTTCAGTTCCTTTTACATTGTTCTAACTACAAAGGGAGTGAATGTAGTTTCAATCCGAGTTGTCTTAAACCCCTCCCTGGCTACACTTGCCTCTGAAAAAACAAGTCCTCCAAATTTAAGGTTCCTGTTTGCAACCCCCCCTGGCTGAGAACCTATACGATTCCTGAGAACCTATATGATTATTTAAAATCCATATGCAGCCTCCACAGAAAGCCAGCCGCGTGACTTTGGGCTAGTCACAGTCCTTGGAGGGCTGCTCCCGCAGAGCAGTTCTCCCGGAGCTCTCTCCGCCCCACCTACCTCGCAAGGTTCTGTTGTGGGGAGAGGAAGGTAGGGGTGATTGTCAGACGCAGGGCAGTGAAAAGCGGGGGAAATTACAGCCAACCCTTCTTCTTTGGGCAGTGAAAAGCGGGGGAAATTACAGCCAACTCTTCTTCTTTGGGCAGTGAAAAGCGGGGGAAATTACAGCCAACCCTTCTTCTTTGGGCAGTGAAAAGCGGGGGAAATTACAGCCAACCCTTCTTCTTTGGGCAGTGAAAAGCGGGGGAAATTACAGCCAACCCTTCTTCTTTGGGCAGTGAAAAGTGGGGGAAATTACAGCCAATTCTTCTTCTAAAATATGGGAGCTGCACATCTGCTTTGCAGCAAGCTTCGTTATTACAGGGGGATTTCGGAAGAGAACAAAAAAAAAGGGCAGGGAAGGCAATGAAAAGGCGAGATCCGTTTGCAAGTTTATTGCTTTTAGGCTCCCTTCTCTGCAATGCCAAACGCCCCCAGATCGCAACCCACACGCCTTCCAACCCACCTGGTCCTTCCAGGGATTGCTTCCTCTCGCCCCCTTCCCTCTGAATGCAGCCCCGGCGGTGCACGAAGAATTCAAACTCCGCTTGATTTTCCCACAGTGGCAGAGAGGAGGAAACGATCATAGAGAGACCCAGCAAAAGGCACACGCAGCCACAACTTCCGGGATCCAAATGAAAGGGGCCACGGGACCATAGAGACCGAAGGCCAGGGCGGTGCTGCACGCCCCCTAGTCTCTGGTTGGCTGCAGGGAGCCCCTCGTCGCCTGCAGTTTGCAGGGTGGTGGAAATGCACGCCCCCCCCCCCAAAAAAAAATCGACTTAAAGGGATCACGGGCTCGCTAGGTCAGATCTGTGCAATCCTGTGCAATCTTTCTCTTAGGGCAGTGGGCTCTCCTCTGTTCTAGCAGCTTGTGCTGCCTACGAATAAAAGTGAGAAGCGTTTCAATCTTCCCTGGGCATTCGGTGGGAAAGAGTTCTTTTGTTGCAAAGGGATTTCAGAAACAAACTTTGAATTGCAAAATTGCAAGTTATTGCAATACTCAGGACAATGGAACCCCCCCAGGGCTTAACAGAGATGTTGGGTTCTTCTTTCACTATATTTGTGAAGTCGCTCAGTTCTCACTTTCCCCCAGAAATTAAGCTTTGTTGGACATAAAGAGGCCATTGGACTCAAACTTTGTTCTCACAGCTCTTTTATTATCTGTATATGCTAATTTGCTGCTCTTCACACATGTTGCCAAATGCTGTATTTATGCATCTTCTCTGCTGTATTTATGCTGTATTTATGCATCTGCTGTATTTATGCATCTTCACTCGAATTATCCCTACCTTGCAACTACACTGTTCTGCAGGGTTGTCATAATCCTTGCTCCTCCAGCATCCCTCCAGCTTGGGAGAGGGAGATCGCATCTCTGGACTACACTGCAAGGCCGTTGTCCCACCACCACCAGGATTTCTACAATGTGGGCAGATTGCTAGTTGCTGGGCTATTGTTAAGATGCCAGTTCTAAATAGGTACACAGACTCTTACACAGGCCTTTTTGATTCTGTATACCAAACTGGGCTTGAAGGAAGCTGATTTATTTCTACAGCATTTCTCCCTTTTAGCTAATTCTCAGCTGCCCTCAGTGGTCCACCATGGCAGGGTGTGTGGAGAGAGGAAAGGGAAGGCGACTGTGAACCACATTGAGACTGCTTTGGAGAGAGAAAAGCGACATATAAGAACCAACTCTTCTTCTTCTTCTTTCTTCTTCTATTTCTTCTTGCTTGAGGCTGATCCTGCACTGAGCAGGAGGTTAGACTAGATGGCCTCTCTATCCCCTTCCAACACTAGGATTCAACTATTCTAAAAGTTGAATGGCCCATGTTAGTCGGAAGCTACGTAGGGTTAGCCCTGCTGAGCACTTGGATGGGAGACCACCAAGGCCTACCAAGGTCGTGACGCAGAGGCAAATCATGGCAAGCCACCTCTTAATGTCTCTTGCTTTGAAAAACCTCTGGGGCCACCATAAGTTGCCCGGGGCTTGACAGTACTGCTGGCATCTCAGGCCAAGATGGTCTTTAACAACACCTGTCCCCATCAAACCCGTTTGCTTAAGCATACGCTGCCACAGAGTCATAGACTTCCCCCCACGTCAGCTTATCTTGACAGAGAATTTACGTTGCCCTGAAACATTTTAGCACAGGACACCCTTAAGGTTGCAATTCCTGTTTGCGCAGCCTTGAATGCACGCTCCCTGTAGCGATGCATGATGGGAGAGTTCCATTCACGCTCACTTTTGACAGTTGGTGACTGTTGTGCTTTTGGTGTGTGAGGGAATCAGAGCTAGATTCAGGATCACTCTGTTCGGGTTTTATACATCTGTCAGAAAACATAAAATAACCTCTGCTTCTATATTCTCAGTGTTAACAAGGACAAAGTGGAACAGAACCCAAAGTGTAGCTTGATGTAAACGGGGTGGGGGTGGAGGCATCTCAGTTTTACCTCAGGAAAGTTTTACCTCAGAGGGAAGTTTTACCTCAAAGCTCAGTTTTACCTCAGATTGAACTTTTACCTCAGAAGGAACTTTTACCTCAGAGGGAAGTTTTACCTCAGAGTGAAGTGTGAAATTTTACCTCAGAGGAAAGTTTTGCCGCAGAGGAAAGTTTTACCTCAGAGGGAAGTTTTACCTCAAAGCTCAGTTTTGCCTCAGATTGAACTTTTACCTCAGAAGGAAGTTTTACCTCAGTGTGAAGTGTGAAATTTTACCTCAGAGGAAAGTTTTACCGCAGAGGAAAGTTTTACCTCAGAGGGAAGCCTTATTTTTGAACATTTTAGTATGGAAGTAAACTTTTTTGTTGTTTGTTTACTAACAGAGGCTATATAGTTTATTTTCAACCAAGAAGAAAATAGCAACGAAGTGCGGCTGTCACTTGGCAGCCAGAATAAACAATTTCCTAATTTCTGCCGAGCAAGCTCTGACTGGGAGGTTAGTGCAAGTGCACCGACATTCGCAAAGATTCCATCCAAATTGTTACCATTCAGCTATGGATAGAAATCAACATCCCAATATCAGCCTCAACCTTTTTTTCATCAGGCAAGACTTAGGACGAGTCAACATTCTTTCCTCCGTTCTCTTTACTTTTTCAAAATGATTGCAACCACAAAATAAAATATATACTCCGCCCTCCCCATTCTGCAGTTATTCCTGCACATGGGTCCTTTCGTGTTTCACGCGCTCAGCCATCGGGGCGAAACCCTTCCCGCAGTCGGCACACTTATGGGTTCTCTCCCCGGTATGTTCTTTCAAGCTAGACCCGGCACTTATGTTCTTTCAAGCTAGACTTGGCACTGAAGCTCTGTCCACACTCGAGGCATACAGCTTCTCCCCCGTGTGCCGCCTCTGGTGCGTCACCAGGTCTGTCCTCCGGCTGAAGGGTTTCCCGCAAACGGAGCACTGGTAGGGTTTCTCCCCAGTGTGGATCCTCTCGTGGTTGATCAGCTGCGAGCGCTGACAGAAACTCTTCACACAGCTGGCGCACTTGTACGGCTTCTCTCCCGTGTGGATCCGCTCGTGTTTCATGCACGTCGAGCTCTGGCTGAAGCTTTTCCCGCAATGCGAGCACCGGTATGGCTTCTCCCCCGTGTGAGTCCGCTTGTGAGTGTTCAGATTCGACCTGTCGCTGAAGCTCCGGCCGCATTCTGCGCACGTGTAGGGCTTTTCCCCGGTGTGGACCCGCTCGTGGGCAATCAGGCGCGGCTGCCGGCTGAAGCTTTTCCCGCAGTCCGGGCATTTGTAGGGTTTCTCCCCCGTGTGCATTTTTTTGTGTGCAATCAGGCGCGATTTGTAATTGAAGCTCCAGCCGCAGTCCAGGCACTTGTACGGCTTCTCGCCGGTGTGTGTCCTTACGTGGGCGATCAGCCTGGCTTGCCACCGGAAAGACTTCCCGCATTCAAGGCAGACCTGTTTTCGAACCTGCTGGAAGGCGGTTTGCTCTGTTGGACTTGGGTAGAGATGCTCATAGACTCGTTGGGCATACCCGATGGGGACTTCTATGGCCTTATCTAGGGGCTTTCCTTGCAAGCTCTCAGGACCTTCTCCCTGACGTGAATCCTGGGAAAGGTTCCAATCTGCTTTTTCAGGAAACATCTCACCGGGCTGGAGTCCTTCACAGTTTTCTGACCTGTTGTTCTCTTTCTCGCAAGAATTCACGTCAACTGCTTGAAATAGAAGAAGAGAATCCGAACATGAGTGATTCTAGCCCAGGGTGAAAAAGGAACTTTAGATCCAAGGTAGAAATAAAAGCCTACTGCAGCCTTTTTCAAGCTTCTGACTGGAGGAATCCCTGAAAGAAACGTTCAGGCTTCAAGTACCGCCGGAAGTGATGTCGGCTGGCCGAGCCTCCCTGCCACGCCCCCGGAAGTGACATAAGTACATGTACCCCACACCTTCCTTTTGGTCCCTCCCCCCCCACCTTTACTATTGTGAACACGCCCACTCAAGGCTCCTCCTGGACCTAACCCCACTCCCAATCTTCTACTTCTAGAGGGGAAGGGTGCATATTCACTATAGGGGGGCCTTGATCTTCCTTGCTGCCTGGCCTCAACCACAGACCTGGCGGAAGAGCTCCACTTTGCAGTCCCTGTGGAGTGCTGAAAGCTCCTGCAGGGCCTGAAGCTCCTCCGGGAGCTCATTCCACCAGGTAGGGGCCAGGACCAAAAAGGCCCTGGCCCTAGTTGAGGCCAGGCGCACTTCCCTGGGGTTGGCAAATTAGAACCCGCAATGTGTAAGACCCTGCGAGGGGCATAGGGCGAAAGTCCCTTCTCTCCCCAAACCTCACCCTTCCCGGGCTCCATCCCCAAAATCTCCAGGGATATAGCCTGACCAGATATAAGGCAATTCCTTATTTTTGGATGAGTACAATTGCGCGTTAAAAACCCACACCAAAGGAAAGAGAATTTGTTTCCACGTCCTAGCTAACGCAATGCAAGGCTTTCTGACCTGCAGGGTTTGCATCTTCCTCACCCTCTGCTTTGACCTCTTGGAAGACCATCCTCACGGCCTCTGGAGGAGCAGCCACCACTTCCTCGGATATCCCCAGGGCCTGAAAAAAGCGGCACAAATTCTATTCAGAAGAATAGTAGTCCTTCTGGCTCCTGCTCCGGTTCCGTACAAGGTCAAATCGGAAGGGGAACGTGTGAAATTGGTGAGGGAGGTGCTCATGACGTTGGCCAAACACAGCAAGAAGAAGAAGAGTTGGTTCTTATATGCCGCTTTTCTCTACCTGGAGTCTCAAAGCGGCTTACAATCGCCTTCCCTTTCCTCTCCCCACAACAGACACCCTGTGAGGTGGTTGAGGCTGAGAGAGCCCTGATATTATTGAAGAAGAGTTGGTTCTTATATGCCGCTTTTCTCCACTCAAAGGAGTCTCAAAGCGGCTTACAATCGCCTTCCCTTCCCTCTCCCCACAACAGACACCCCGTGAGGGAGGTGAGGCTGAGAGAGCCCTGATGAGCACCCCGGGGATGACAAGAAGACTCCTCACCTGCTCCTGCCACTTCTCCTGCCTCTGCTGCTGCAGAAAGCCTTCTGCCAGGGCCACTGCCTGCGCACAAGAGGCCGGACTCCCCTCCTTGACCCAGTTCTGGAGTTCCGTGGGCAGGACGCTCATAAACTGCTCCAGGATCAGCAGCTCCAAGATCTGCTCCTTGGTGCGTTTCTCGGGCCTCAGCCACGAACGGCAAAACCCGTGTAGGAAGCTGCAAACCTCTCTAGGCCCAGAGGCCTCTCCGTAGCCGAACCGCCGGAAACGCTGGCGGGCAGCCTCCGTGTCCAGGCTCTCTTCCTTCACAGTTTCATTATCGGTTTCGGCGAATCGGTTTCTACTGGTGGGTTGAGCCTCTTGGCCAGAGAGCAGGGTCACCCTCTCTGCAGGGCGCTGTGGCCCTATACCAAAGATGTCCTCCTTTGGAGAATCACCTCGTGGTGCGAGGCTCGGCGGCTGAGCGTCTCCCGGCCCAGACGGTAGAGACCGAACCGTTTTCAGAAACTGCTGCCATTGGACTTCCCAGCGCTCGCGGAGGCTGGTTCCCGGTTCCTGTTTCAAACGATCGGGCACGTCCCCTTCCGAGAATTCCTTCATCCTCCCAGCCTGGGTGATTTGAGGGCCTTTGCCTCCAACTTTTCCCAGACCTGGGTCCACCGGGAGAGGTTCCGCCATCTTGACTCCCGGCTCCAGCGCAGGCCCTGAGCGGAGGCGGAAATCGGAGGCCTCAGCCTGTTCCGCCACCATTTTTCTTCTCAGGCCGAACCTGGCCTGCCTCGCGTGGATGCTCACCAGCTCAGCCACGCCGCAGATTTTTAGGTCTAGGAAGGAGGATCGGGACAAGTCGGCCTGAGGAAGAAAAAGACAGGAATTGTGAGGCAGGCAGGATAGTCTGAAGTTTTATTCATTTTTTTTCATTTATTTTTATGTTTGTTTTAAAACTTTGCCTCATAGGTGGTCAGGCCACTGAACATCACAGAAGCGGTTTCATTGGAAGCAGTGGGGAGGGAACTTTTGCCTTATTGATTTACAAAATAAGGCCTATTCTTGAGGCCTAAAAGCATCAAATGCGCTGGCCTCCCTGTCAGACTCCACCAACCAACTCAGTTGACCATCTCTCTTGTCCCCCCGTTCCCATGCTAGAAAGAGTGGGCAATTCGTTCTAATTCTTGTTTTAATGCCTATCATTTAATTTAAATCTCTATTTTTGTACTACAGTTCTATCTGTTTTTTCCTCTACTATAATTTGCCCTGTCACGAGCCAGGGCGGAAACAAAATTTTATTTTTTTTAATTACAAAATCATGCTGCCTCAATAACCAATATGGTCGAAGCTATAGTGTTGTTTTAATGGTTTTTATGGGGTTTTTAAGATGTTGTAACCCGCCACGAGCTGCAAGGGAGTGGCGGGTAATAAATCGAATAATAATAATAATAATAATAATAATAATAATAATAAGGAACCTGCCTTGTTATTTATTTTATTTTATTTAGATTTCTATACCTAAATTAGTTATTTGTGACTAAATAACAAATGTTTCTGGCTTCATCATGTTGATCGCTCCCAGCATTAGGCTCTTCTCCAGGGAGTCCTTCCTTCTCAGTGGTGGAAATGTCATAGCAGCCCCCTAACTCTCCAAACAGATTTGCCAACTTCCCGGTAGCAGCAGGAAATTCCCTCACTATGACAACTGAAGTTCGAGGGGGTGGCAGATTACAGTGAATGAACGAGGGTTGTGAGCGTCCTGCATTGTGCGGGGGGTTGGACTAGATGACCCAGGAGGTCCCCTTCCAACTCTATGATTCTATATGCACTCTATCTCCAGGAAAGAAGAAAATGGAGAAGATGGCCCCTTTAGAAGGCGGATTTCTGCGGGTTCATAACTTGACTTCCCCTCCCTAAACCCCACCCTCCCTCAGTCTCCGCCCCCCAAATCTTCAGGTGTTCCCCTATGGGACCCCAAACTACTTCCACTCGCTTTGAAGTCACCTGATCCCCTCTTTGACCATTAAACCTCCTACTTCGTTTCCCCTCCTTCCCCTCCCCACCCCCTTCCCAATTCACGCTCAAGTCTTCCTGGGAATGGACTTGCTCAGCTTCACAATAGGCATCCGCCATCCCTTCCCCCCTCCCTGCCTTTTGGAGAGAAATGCAAGCGATTTGGGGGGCCTGGATGTTATTACCTTGTCCAGCTGCTTGGAGAAACAAAGGAGGAAGAAAGGGGGGGGGGGTCGCTTCAATCTGCCAGGCAGAAATTCCTGGGAGATTTTTCTATATAGGAAAGCTCCCGCATCAGCCCTCAAGAACTACAATTTCCAGAGTTCCTAGGAGAATGCAAGTGGGCGGGGAGGGGGGGAGTCTTTTGCACAAAGGCTCTCCTGCCAGGGAATGTTCTAGGACAGGGGTAGTCAAACTGCGGCCCTCCAGATGTCCACGGACTACAATTCCCAGGAGCCCCTGCCAGCGAATGCTGGCAGGGGCTCCTGGGAATTGTAGTCCGTGGACATCTGGAGGTCCGCAGTTTGACTACCCCCGTTCTAGGATATTCTCCAAAACTACAATTCCCAGAATGCCTGGGAGGGAATTGGGTTTCCTGGGGGGAGCAGGAGAGAGCCTCATTCAGCTCTTATATCTGCATTCTTGACAATCCCCTCTTCATTTTATTTCCTCTGGGAAAATAAAATTGTCTGGTGTTATGTAATGCAATGTATGTCATGTATTCTCTGGTTTTAGGAAATGAGACCTAAGTCGGCACAGCCTGCGACGTGTGGGGTGAAGACAGATGGGGCTGGCAACATGTCTTTTTAATCACTCTGCTCTACAGCTGGGAATGCATCTGCTGTTAGCCACGAATCTTGACATTTTTATTCCCTCTGCTATGTTTTTCGAACTGGCGTTGAGCCCTAACGATTAACAGCCTTATAAACTCATTCTAACAACTCTTGAATCGGCTGAACGTCTTCATTATACTGCACGTTTGCTGGATGCTGTGTACCAAATTTACTACTGATTGACTCTGTCCTTATTGAGGTTGTCGAGTGATTTCCATTTCATTTTTCTGAGGAAGTGTGCAGGCCCACGAAAGCTCACCCGCCTTGAATCAATCTTTGTTGGCCTTAAAGTTGCCACTGGACTTGGGTCTTTGTTCTGCTGCTTTAGACCCACACGACAACCCGCCTGAGAAGTCTGGATTCCACGGGCTTAGCATTTAGGAAACTTCCCGTGGCAATCCTCAGGGGAGGGCAGTATAAATACAAAAATAAATAAATGAAATTGGTGTTTCAGAAATGGAATTAAGGACTCCTTGCTCTTGGTCATAGAATCATAGGGTTTGAAGGGTCCTCCTGGGTCATCTAGTCCAACCTCCGGACACTCACAACCCGATCGCTCATCTGCCTAATAGGGTTCCCAGCTCCCACCTGGAAAATTACTGGAGATTTGGAGGGGGACATCTCATTAGGCCAGCGTTCCCATAAAATCCACCCTCCGGAGTGGCTGTTTCTTCCAGGGGAGGAACAGTTGTACTTCTGGGACAAGTTCAGGCAAGCGAAGGTAGCCAGCTTCAATTTGGGAAATCCCTCGAGGTTCAGGGGTGGAGGTTGGGGTTTGGGAAGGGGAAGCTCAGTGGGGTCGAGTGCTGTAGAGGTCACCTTCCGAAGCAACCATTTCCTCCAGGGGAACTGATCTCTGTAGCTCTCCAGTCCTTCCTAGGAGGTTAGCAAACTTATATGGGGAAAATGAGCCACCGTTTTAATTCTGAGAGGATGTTGGGCCCTGCTTAGAAGTTAGCAAACCTCACTCTAGCTGTATTTGAAGAAGTGAGCGGGGACACATGAAAGCTCTTTCCCTGCCACGTATTTTGTTAAGTCGTCAAGGTGCACGCTGCTGGCAGGGGCTCATGGGAATTGTAGTCCATGGAGATGTGGAGAGCTACTGTTTAGTGAAGAGCCTCAGGGTGTGGTTGGATTTTAAGCCACCACTGGCCAAATAAGAACGATTCTGCCTCAGGTCCAAGTTTTGAAACTCTGGGATGTGTTAACACTGCAGATGACCTCCGACACCTCAGACAAAATAAATGTTGTGTTATCTTTTTTTTCTGGATCCCCCTCCAGTGTGGTTCCCCCCAACTTTGTTGAATCTGGAGTTTGAGAGGGTGGTGAAACGATTTCAGCAGGAGGCAGGTTGGACCGCAAACGGAGAGCCAGTTTGGTGTAGTGGTTAGGAGCACGGACTTCTAATCTGGCGAGCCTGGTTCGATACTGCGCTCCCCCACATGCAGCCAGCTGGGTGACCTTGGGCTCGCCACGGCACTGATAAAGCTGCTCTGACTGAGCATGAATCTCAGGGCTCTGTCAGCCTCACCCACCTCACAGGGTGTGTGTTGTGGGAAGGGAAGGCGACTGGAAGCCGCTTTGAGCCTCCTTTGGGTAGAGAAAAGCAGCATATAAGAACCAACTGTTCTTCTTCTTCTTCAAAATGGCTGCCCCGGGAATCCAAGTCAAGGACAATTCCCTTTTCACGCTGCAGGAGAGTCACCAAAGCGCAATAAAAAGCAAGCCCCAGAGTTGAAGGGAAGGAGAAAGTACCAAGACAGTGGGGGGCTGGACTGGATGGCCCTTTGGGGTCTCTTCTAGCTCTCTGCGTGATGCCGGTTAGCTTTTGGTGTGCATGCACACTTATCTGAATAAGTGTGTTTGCACATGAAAGCTCATACATCGTATGAATCTTTGTTGGTCTTAAAGGTGCCACAGAATTAAACTTTTTGCTGGTCTTAAAGAGACCACTGGACTCCAACTTTCATCTGTCTGAAGAAGTGCGCATGCACACAGAATTAAAACGTTTTGCTGGTCTTCAAGGGTCCCCTGGACTCCAACTTTGTCCTCCTGCTTCAGACGAACACCGCAACCCATCCACGCGTAACTGAAATAACACCGCTTCCAACGTTTCAGGCAGAATCTATGTTTAATAGGATGCTTTCTAAAAGGGACGCATTGCTTACAAATGTTTTCTGGCACGCACAATTTACCTTCAGAACAAAGTCTGAGTCCAGGGGCACCTTGAAGGAAAACCAGTTTTTATTCTGAGTATATAAGGGTCCATTCTTTCAGGTAGAAGACACCTGACGAAGTGGGCATGCACCTGGACGCTTCGACCCAGAATAAAACGTGGCTCGAATTCCAAGGTGCCCCTGGACTCAAGACATTATTCTGCTGCTACGGACCGACACGGTGACCCACCTGAATCTGGCTTAACTTCAGTGGTGCAATGGAGATCCTTGCGCCCTGGAGGGCAAGCTCTGGCCAAAGAAACTTTTTATAAATCCGCAGCACCAATCAGATCTTCACGGGCCAAAAAATCCCACCTGTCCCCACCCACTTTCCAAAAGGACAGGGCAGGCACTGAGAAGGTTATCAGAAGCCCTGGACTAATCTATGAATCAGTCTACCCAATTCACTCTGCTAAGTTTACTAGATGGCTCGCAAGGGTAGCCAACGATGGCTCTTCAGATGTCCAAGGACTACAATCCCCATGAGTCCGTGCTAGTGCTGGCAGGGGCTTAAGGGAATCGTAGTCCACGGACAGCCGGAGAGCCATGGTTTGGCCACTCCTGGGTCTAGGTTGTTGTTTGGTATTCTTGGTGCTGGCCAAAAGCGGGAGGGTGTCTGGAGTTCTGGCCCCACTGGTGGACTTCCCGATAGGCCCCTTGGGACACAGAGTGTTCGGCTAGATGGGCCACCGGCCGGATCCTACACAGCAGGGGTAGTCAAACTGCGGCCCTCCAGATGTCCATGGACTACAATTCCCAGGCGCCCCTGCCAGCATTCGCTGGCAGGGGCTCCTGGGAATTGTAGTCCATGGACATCTGGGGGGGGCGCAGTTTGACTACCCCTGCTACACAGCTTTCTCTGACGTCATTTTGTGCCTTCCAGAGTGATTCTTAGCAGTACAGCAAGACAATATAAGTCTGGCGCTTCGTACACTTGGAGGAATGGGACTAATTCTAAGCATTCTACGTACGATACTAATTCTACGCATTCTTATAATTGGGTCATGAAAAAAAAAAGGACAGAACTGAAATCGTTTTCGACAGCTGCGTACCCTCTTCACAAAGAGCAGGCACTCCCCCCCCCCAATTCTTCCCCATTCAGTCTTCCCCAACGACACGCCCAGACACTAAACCACACACCCCACTTTCCCCACCTAAAACTCTGCCATAAACCGTTGCCTCCATCTTCCCCAGAACGCTCTGGGCGTACGATAACGTCGGGCATTTCCCTTCCGTGACGAGATTACGGATGCAGGGCCGCTATTCCGCGCCCCCTTCCGCCTGCCCGGACCCGGAGATCAACTGGACGCTTTCTTTTGCATGCGTTTTCTCGTGAGCAAGGAGGTTGGGCCGCTGGGTGAAGCCCTTCCCACACTCGGCACACTTATACGGCTTCTCCCCCGTGTGGGTCCGCTGGTGCTTCAGGAGGTTGGAACGGTGGCTGAAGCTCTTTTCGCAAACCGAGCACTGATACGGTTTTTCCTGCGTGTGGGTCCGCTGGTGGACGATGAACGCGGACCTGTCCCGGAAGCTTTTGGGGCAGTAGGTGCAGTCGAAGGGCTTCTCTCCCGTGTGGATCTTCTCGTGCTGGACCAGGCCGGCATTCTGAGAGAAGTGTTTCCCACACTGCTGGCACTTGTACGGTTTCTCTCCCGTGTGAGCTCGCTTGTGCTTCATCAAGGAAGACCCGTCTCCGAACCGCTTGTCGCACTCGGTGCACTTGTATGGCTTCTCCCCCGTGTGGATCCTCTCGTGCGCAAGGAGGTTGGTGCGGTGGCGGAAGCTCTTCCCGCAGTCGGAGCACGGGTACGGCTTCTCTTCGGTGTGGATCCTCCGGTGGACGAGGAACGCCGACTTGTTCCGGAAGCTTTTGGTGCAGTCAGGGCATTCGTGCGGCCTTTCGTCGGTGTGGATGCGCTGGTGCCGAATCAGGTCGAACCGCTGGCGAAAGCTTTTCCCGCAGTCGGGGCAGTCGTAGGGTTTTTCCCCCGTGTGGATTCTCTGATGGGCCACGAGCCCGGTCCTCCTGCTAAAACTCTGCCCGCAGTCGGGACACGTGAACGGTTTCTCTTGGCTGTGCGTCCGCTCATGCGCCGTGAGATGCGACCGCTGGTTGAAGTTTTTCCCGCAGTACTGGCAGTTGAAAGGTTTCTCCCCCGTGTGGATCCTCTGGTGGGCGACGAGAACGTTTTTTCGGCAGAAGCTCTTCCCGCAATCCGGGCAGGCGAATGGTTTTTCTCCCACATGCAAGCGCTGGTGCTCAGTGAGTTCCGCCTTGCATCGGAAGCATTTCCCGCAATCTGGGCAGATCTCGCCCCTGAGGATATGTTGCTGGTCAGCGGGAAGGTTGCGGAGCTGTTCTAAACTTGCCGGGAAATAAAGGGAGTTGTCCGAGTCAGGGACAGTCTCTTGCTGGTCCTCCGATGCCTCTCCCGGATCAGAATAATGGGGGAAATTCTGCTCCGCTCGGCCTGCCAGCGCCCAGGGAAGCTCAAGGTCTCCAGAGGTTTCCGGTTGATTACTCTCCTCCCAGAATACCTTCTCGTTTCCTGTGGAAATAAGGAGAACGTAAGCGACATGCCCAAGGAAAGAGAGAGTGTGGTAATTGTCTATCAACATCTAACAACAACAAGAGGAGGGGGAGGAAGAAGAGGAGAAAGAATAAGAGGAAGAAGAGGAAGAAGGAAGAGGAGTTGGTTCTTATATGTGAGGCTGAGAGAGCCCTGAGATTCCTGCTCAGTCAGAACAGCTTTATTAGCACTATAAGAAGCCCAAGGTCACCCAGCTGGCTGCATGTGGGGGAGCGCAGAATCGAACCTGGCATGCCAGATTAGAAGTCCGCACTCCTAACCATCCACCAGGCCTTTGGTCAAGACCAGGGGTAGTCAAACTGCGGCCCTCCAGATGTCCATGGACTACAATTCTCAGGAGCCCCTGCCAGCGTTTGCTGGCAGGGGCTCCTGGGAATTGTAGTCCATGGACATCTGGAGGGCCGCAGTTTGACCACCCCTGGTCAAGACAGTTGAATAAGCCTCCAACCATCAGCCTGAAGCCCCATAAAGTGCACAAAACTACTTATTGGCTGGGTGCTGTTGTGATGACACTGTTGACCCAAGTTTTTCACTGCTAAATAAGTTTCTATATTTTTATATTCAAGCGTTTCACTGTATTGTATTGTTATGAGAGTGAAAACGGTGCTGGTGTGCGGCCTCACTAAAGCAATACGCAATCAAAATAACACATTCAACCACTTTCAACTTCAGGAAGTCACAGCCGCTAAATAAACACACCCGCCTTACCCGGCATGGGGGTGTCCCCATCGTCCTCTTGCTTGATCTCCCGGAATAGCGGCCACTCGCCTGACTCCGAGGGAGCCCCCTCCGCCTCTTCAGCCCCTTCCTCCTTCAACTGCCATGACACCTGAAAAGGCAGTGGGGAAACAAATCCGCATGGAAGTTGCAGAAGTGCCAAGATTCAGCCAGGGCAGCAGCACCACACCCTAAATCCTTAACCCGGAACCTTAGAAATGGCTCGGAAGCTTCCGGAGTTGGCAAATAAGAGAGATCAAAACAGTACACACGACCGACATTTTTTTTGGTATTTTCCAAGAACAATTCAAGATGCATCTTATAACCAAAGCCTCCGGTACCTGCCAGTTCCTCAGAGTGCTGCCCTGAGGCCTACAAAACGTTTCAGGACGTAGGTGGGGCTACTGGAAAGCAGGGCTCATTACAAACGACTGTCATTTTGTTTTGGTTTTCCCCAAGAACAATTCAAGATGAAGCTTATAACCAAAGCCTCAGGTACCCCTAGTTCCTCACAATGCTGCCCTGAGGGAAGTACTGCATTTGGTTCTACCTCCTGCAGCAGCCATTTTGGGTTTGGTTCTACCTCCCATGGCAGCCATTTTGCATTTGATTCTACCATTTTGGGTTGGGTTCTACCTCCCGTGGAAGCCATTTTGGGTTTGGTTCCACCTCCCATGGCAGCCATTTTGCATTTGATTCTACCATTTTGGGTTGGGTTCTACCTCCCGTGGAAGCCATTTTGGGTTTGGTTCCACCTCCCATGGCAGCCATTTTGCATTTGATTCTACCATTTTGGGTTGGGTTCTACCTCCCGTGGAAGCCATTTTGGGTTTGGTTCCACCTCCCACGGCAGCCATTTTGCATTTGATTCTACCTCCTGCGGCAGCCATTTTGGGTTGGGTTCTACCTCCCGTGGAAGCCATTTTGGGTTGGGTTCTACCTCCTGCTGCAGCCATTTCGGGTTGGGATCTACCTTCTGCAACATTTTGAGTGCTACTCAGGCGAGAAACAGTCCTCCTACATTGGGATACCCTTTTAATCAGAGAAACCGAGGCCTTTCCTCCTGGCCCTGGGAATCAGAAGCCGAGTGCCTCTGAAGGTGGAGGTTTCCCGTCTGTCACTGTTCCATCCCCTCGGAAAGCTCTCTATGCCTGACGGCATCACTCCCTCCTCCTGGCAGTGAACGTGACGTTCAGATCACTCACCTCTTGATCCTGCCTGTCGTGGTTTCCTTGCCTCAGCAGGAAATCTTCGGCGAGGGTGACCGCCTGAAAGCAGGTCTCCGGGCGGCCGTCCTGCACCCAGCTCTGCATCTCCGGGGGCAGGATGTTCAGGAACTGCTCCAGGATCACCATCTCCAGCATCTGCCCTTTCGTCTTCCTTTCCGGCTGCAGCCAGCGGCGGCAAAGCTCCCGCAACATTTCGCAGAGCTCCCGGGGCCCCTCGGCCTCCTCGTAGCAGAACTGGCGGAAGCAGAGGCGTTCCGAATTCCAGCTGGCGGCCAAGGCCTCTTCCTTCACGTCCCGGCAGTCGACTTGCTCTTTCACCTGGAGGCTGCTGGCAGCGACGTGGGTTTCCTGACCAATGCTCATCAGGAGCCATCTCTCCTTTTCTCCAGGAAGCCCGGAATCGGATGCTTTCTCGCCCGGGAAATCATCCCTCAGGCCGAGGCCCTGCAGCTGGGCAGCCCTCTGTCCGGACTGAGCCGTCTCCACCGATTTCACAAATTGCTGCCAATGCTCGTGGGGCCCTGCCGTTGGCCCCCCTTTAACCGGCTCGGGGATGGCTCCCTCCCAGGATTCCTCTGGACCCCCGGGGCCTTTCCCCGTAGCCTTCTCACGCTCCGAGTCCAAGGCGTCTTGCATCTCCCTCTTCTTCTTCGGCTCCGTCCGGGGGTACCAGATAGCGGTGGTTTTGCGACGTGCGGCCATCTTACACAATGTCGAGGGTCGGATGGACTAGGCTGTTTTGGAGTGGAGATTTCAACAGCTCGTTCTGGGTGTGACCCCCCCCCCTTTATTTTAAGGACCCGGTTGTTGGCCACAGGGTTGGAGATGCTCCCTTTGAGACCTGAACCTGAAACAATGAGTGTTAAAAGGTGAGAGGGAGAAAGGCCAATCAGAGAGGCTTAATAAACACCACCCACGGCAGTCCAAAATGTAGGGCAAAAGAGAAGAAGAGTCTTTTAGTTCCTTTTCCTCAGGGTCACTGAGAAGCCATGTTCGTTCACAATCACCCCACAGAATTGATATCTCAGTCCAGAAGACGGCCACCCCCCCCCCCCCGTCTCCATGGGGCAGCTCTCCCCACAAACCTCTTCTTTAGAAATTCTTCTCACCATTCTAAGTGCTAATCGCCACTGTGGGATGGTAGTTGAATTTCGTCCAGGCCCGGTTGGATTCTGGAGATATTTCGTGGGGGGATCACTGGGGAAAATTACTTAGATCAGGGGTAGTCAAACTGCGGCCCTCCAGATGTCCATGGACTACAATTCCCAGGAGCCCCTGCCAGCATTAGCTGGCAGGGGCTCCTGGGAATTGTAGTCCATGGACATCTGGAGGGCCGCAGTTTGACTACCCCTGACTTAGATCATAGTGGGTGGGCAGGTAGCTGTGAATGTCCTGCATTGTACAGAGGACTGGACTCGATGTCCCTGGAGGTCCCCTTCCAACTCTCATGGTTCTAAAAACACCTCAGCTTCTTCTGTTGCTTTCTCCTTCCTGGATTTCTCCCCCTCCTTCTCCTGCCCCATTGCCAAGCAGACCCATATCCAGCCTGCCTGATGGAGGCCCCAGTGGGCAGTGTCTGTAGGTGAGGCTGACTATGCATGGGGAGGCATTTTTACAGTGCTTATGTTAGGGTTTTAGCTGAGAACCCAAAGGTTAAAGCAGGCTTTCTCAACCAGCCCTGGAAGGATTCCTCTAATGGGTTTGAGTTAATTAATCTTTGAATACATATAGGGTGATATGCCCCTATATGGTCATGTTGACTTGCCCCCTCCCCTTCCCCCAATCCCAAAATGCATGATGGACCTTGAGGGGGTGGGAAGGAGAGGGGCTTCCCAACCCTATGCTGAACCATTGTGCCAATCCTGGGGTTTCTCAAAGCCTGAAAAATGTTTCAGGGGTTTCTCAATGGTAAAAGACTTGAGAAAGGCTGGGTTAAAAAAAATACAAGCATATGGCCTAATAATTCATTTTCTACACATAGAAAATTTAAAAGGCCCAATTATATGAAGAATATCTCCATTTATCACAAAATAATAATAATAATAATACCAATTTTAGGCCCAAATGAGAGTCTCACATACAGAGTAAAGTTATTCAACAATATCAAATAAGGACAACAGATGGTCACAGGTGGTCTTTATTAGATAAAGGTAAAGGTATCCCCTGTGCAAGCACCGAGTCATGTCTGACCCTTGGGGTGACGCCCTCCAGCGTTTTCTTGGCAGACTCAATACGGGGTGGTTTGCCAGTGCCTTCCCCAGTCATTACCGTTTATTAGATATTAGATATTACCTTTATTAGATATCATTGACTAATTTTACTCTATACGTGAGGCTGTCATTTGGGCCCAAAACTCTTTTTAATTATTTGGTAATAATGAATTTTTCATTTACTTTAGCATTTTTAACTTTCTGTGTGGAGAAACTGATTTATTAGGCTGTACACGTCTATTTCTTTAACCTTTGGGTTCTTGATGAAAGCTTTTCAGGGGGGGGGGTGTTTTTTCTCCTTTCTTTCTGGCTGGTGACATTCATGTTTACTTCATTTACATACCCTTCTTTTCTACCTGGAGAGCCAGTGTGGTGTGGCTAAGAGCAGCAGACTCTAATCTGAAAAGGCAGGTTTGAGTTCCCACTCGTCCTCCACGGCCAGCCTGCTGGGTGGCCTTGGGCTAGCCATAGTTCTCATCCCCGCCCGTCTCACAATGTCCCTGCTGTGGGGAGAGGAAGGGAAGGAAGGCTCACTTGAGATTCCTTAGGGTAGTGAAAAGCGGAGTATAAAAACCCTCTCACCTTCTTCTTCACAGTGGCAAACGCTCTGTTGTCTGAGTTCTGCCTGAAGGAGAGAATTAATTATTAGAGAGAATGTTAGGAGAAGGGATGGCAACTGACCAAGAAACCCCAACCTGACCTGCTCCTCTGCTTTTTTAGCAAAGGACTGGATTTACAAAGAGCAGCTGATGATATTGTCTTCTAAGAATATATAACAAATAGGAATTGTAGTCCACGGACATCTGGAGGGCCGCAGTTTGACTACCCCTGATATAGACTAAGCAGAAAACAAAAAGGAGCCAGGAAGTCCTGGGATCCAATGTACTCAAAAGTGAGAGATATTTTAAAACCAACCTCGTAGTTGTATTGAATGCCCTGAGACAACATATATGTTTGTGTCAGCTTCACTGAATTTCTTCCAAATAATTTTATATAACCAAATGATCGGTCTTACAAACAAAACATAGTATCCCACATTTAAAAGAAGAGCCGCTCTTTATATCCTGCTCTTCACTCCCCAAAGGAGTCTCAAAGCGGCTTGCAACCGCCTCCCCTTCCTCTCCCCACCACAGACCCTCCTGTGGGGCAGGTGAGGCTGGGAGAGCTTTAGAAGAACTGTGCCTGGCCCAAGGTCACCCAGTAGGCCTCACGTGCCTCCGCACCGCTTCCCTTACCCTCCCCTCCCTTCTCCCCACCAGAGACCCCCCCCTGGAAGGGAGGTGGGGCTGAGAGAGCTCTAAGAGAACTTCTCCCAGGTCACCTCGCAGGTCACCCCAAATCCGAGGCCTCCGCTCTTCCCCCCCCACCCCACTACGCCACGCGGGCTCTCTTGGGCGGCCTTCACCGGGGGGGTCGCTAAATGGAGCCTCCACATTCAGGGGCAGCCTATCTCTAACAAGCGGCTGCTGCAGGCCCGGGGGGTGGAGCGAGGCGGGATTTGGGGCTTTGCTTTGAGCCTTCTGCTTGCACGAGGTTGCAAAGGGGCGACCCTGGGTCTGCCGCTCCCGCCCCTTCTCCCTGCACGGGGTCTTCCTTTTGCAATCTCCCCCCCCCCCCACCGCTTTGGCTCGACCCTACCAGAGACCCCCCCCCGATCCCCATCCGGGTCTTTGTGAGGCTCCCGCCGCCGCTCCCCCCCCCCCCCCCGGCTCACCCCGAGACTCCGCGCGGTTGCAGCCGACACGATCCTCCGCCTGGACCATAGAGACGCCGAAGGGGGGGAATGGGGGTGGGGGAGAGCGGCACTTCCGGGGCGACCCCTCCTCGTCCGGTCCAGGGCCGCTCTAGGAAGCGCGTCTCGCTGAGCTTAACCTCCCCAGGGGGTGGAGAGGAGGCTTTGGGAGCGCGGGAAAGGGCCGCTCCCTCCCCACGGGCGCTGAACCTCCAAGCCCCCCAAAGTGTTTTTTCTCCATGAGTCAGGGGTAGTCAAGCTGCGGCCCTCCAGAGGTCCATGGACTACAATTCCCAGGAGCCCCTGCCAGCATTCGCTGGCAGGGGCTCCTGGGAATTGTAGTCCATGGACATCTGGAGGGCCACAGTTTGACTACCCCTGGTCTAGGAGCTGAGGCTTTCCCCTGATGTTGCCTCCTGGCTCTGGGATTTGGAGGATTAGTGCCTCTGAATGTGGAGGTTCTAACCCTTTTAAAAGCTATATATATGCCAGTGGCCATCACTATTTTTAAAGAATTTCGAACTTACATACTGTCCTCCCTTGTGGTTCAGATTGCTGCTATATCCTGTGGCAGCAAATTTCACATTGACACAAAGTCGTATTTCCTTTGTCCTGAACCGACGGCCCATCGGCCTCTTTGGATACCCTCCTGTTCTAGTATTTGGGGAGAGGGAAGAAAAATGTCTCTTTCTCAACTCCCTCTATTTCATGCAGAATTTTATAAACCTCTGTCACGTCACTTTTTCGTCATCTCTTTTCTAAACAGAGAAGTCCCAGACTCTTTGGACTTTCCTCAAAGAGAATGGAGAACTACTGCTCTGGAGGTTTTCTGCTGACTGTACAAGTCAGTTTAGCCATCTTCAATAGTTCAGTCAATTAATCAAACCAAGACTGTAGAGCTGGTATTTCAGGCAATTTCCAATTTAGGGCCAGTCCCAAGCTTGCTGCTGTTGTTGATTAAAACAAAAAGTCAAGAGGATGAATAGCTGCTGGTTTTTGTTCCCCCTCTTTTCCCTAACCAAAAGACCTCTGGAGGTTCATGGACCTCTGGAGGGCCGCAGTTTGACTACCCCTGATGTAGAGAATTAGCATGGAAACCATGTTGTGTGTGTGGGGGGGGGGTCCAGTGGCTTCCTTTGAGGCCAACCCAGTTTGGTTCTAGGCCGCAATGAAATGGTTGCCCTCAGAGTGCCAATGCAAGGAGAAGGTGAATCAGCAGGATATTGGTCAACAGAGAGCCAGCTTGGTGTAGTGGCTAGGAGTGTGGACTTCTAATCTGGCATGCCGGGTTCGATTCTGCGCTCCCCCACATGCAGCCAGCTGGGCGACCTTGGGCTCCCCACGGCACTGATAAAACTGTTCTGACCGGGCAGTGATATCAGGGCTCTCTCAGCCTCACCCACCCCACAGGGTGTCTGTTGTGGGGAGAGGAATGGGAAGGCGACTGTAAGCCACTTTGAGCCTCCTTCGGGTAGAGAAAAGCGGCATATAAGATCCAACTCTTCTTCTTCTTCAACAGCATCGTGAATACAAATGTTAAGATGGGAGTCCTAGAGCACCTTGGAGACCAAGATTTATTCAAGGAGCTTTCGATTGCAGGCCCTCTTCCTCAGAACAGCCATCATAATGGCGGGGATATAAGGCAAAAGCAGATGGTGGCTGATTAGTAAACCGCGTCACAATATCCAGATTAGTAAACTATCGTATCAGATTAGTAAACTATCGTTAGTAAACTATCGGTAAACTAGATATTATGACACAGTTTACTGAACTATCATAATATCCAGATTGGTAAACTGTGTCATAATATCTAGTTTACCGATTTGCCGCCATTTGCTTTTGCCTGATTTCCCTGCAGTTATGATGATTGTTCATTTAGTCTCCTGCCTTTAATAAATCTTTGTTGGTCTTAAAGGTGCTATTGGACTTTTTTGTTGTGCTACTTCAGACCTGGTAGAGCAGGGGTACTCAACCTGTGGTCCTCCAGATGTCCATGGACTACAATGAGCTCATGGGAATTGTAGTCCATGAACATCTGGAGGACCACAGGGAGACTACCCCTGTGGTAGAGGACAGGAAGGCCAGGAGGATCATTGTCCATAGCAGGGGTAGTCAAACTGCGGCCCTCCAGATGTCCGTGGACTACAACTCCCAGGAGCCCCTGCCAGCAAATGCTGGCAGGGGCTCCTGGGAATTGTAGTCCACGGACGTCTGGAGGGCCGCAGTTTGACTACCCCTGGTCCATAGGGTTGTGATGGGTCAGACACGACTTCGCACTTAACAACAACAACTTCAGACCAACACTGCTACCCAGTTGAATCTATGCAAGTATTAAAGCTAGCGATAAATAGCAGATGCTTTTTCCCATTCATCACTAACCTGAACATTTGTATTACCCTTGTGCTTTTGTGGACAGAAACTGAACCCAAAGGAACTCTTTGTTCTAGCAGGATATTATGCTGTGTATTTCGGGATAGCTTCATGGGACTGTTGACTGATTTCCTGCTAATTGGTTCTGTCTTTGTAGCTTCTCTAATTATTCCTACTCCATTGCCTGAGGAAGTGTGTCTGCACACGAAAGCTCACACCTAGAATAAAACCCTGGTGGACTTGAAGGTTATGTTGGATGCCAGTTTTGTTCTGCTGCTTCAGACCAACATGGCTGCACTCCTGACTCAATCAAGAGTTGTCATTGTTTTTTCCATCTGTTAAACATTGCTGATTTACACCTGTTGGCAACCAAAGATTGTGCAGGGTTATCACCTTTGTTAATGGCCTTCAAGATCTGGCTCAGGATTGAAGGGCCTGTAAGACAGCTCTTCCACCAGGCATTGGGTTGGGGCCCATAACCCGTAACACCATTGAGTTGGTCCCCTCCTAAGACAAGCCCTCCCCTTGGGGTACATGAGAAACATCTCCAGACAATGGAATCAGGATCATAGAGTTGGAAGGAACCTCCAGGGTCGTCTAGTCTGTCCCCGTGCAGAATAAAGGAAAGTCGCAACTCCCAGTCTACTCATAGTGACCTCATTTCCATGCCCAGATGATGCTCCCCTCTCAGACGAGAATCCCTGGCCAGATATTGCTTCAGATTACTTCAGATATTGGTGTGACAGTGGAATTGAGTGATGTTTCCTGGTATCCAACCAGTATCATTCTACACATAGTTTAAACCCATTACTGTGGGTCCTCAACTCTGTTGCCAACAGGAACCATTCCCTGCCCTCCCAAGTGACACACTTTCAAAGACTTAAAAGACAGCAATCATGTCCCATCTCAGCCTTTTATCCAGGCTGAACGTCCCCAAATCCCTCAGCCTTTCCTCACAGGGCTTGGTCCCCAGGCTCCGGATCATCCTTGTTGCCCTCCTCTGTCCCCTCTTCATTTGATCCATGTTCTTTTTGAAGTGAGGCCTCCAGAACTGCACACAGGACTCCAGGTGGGCTCTGACCAATGTGGCATACAGTGTAGGGACTACAGCATCTTGGGATTTTGATGTGATGCACCTGCCTTCTTTACTGTCGCATCTGTCTGCTCATATTTAGCTAACAGTCTGCCAAACCCAAAGAAACAAGCAATGGGACTGAGCAGTAATTCTAACTGGAAGCCCTGCATACCTTCTGTTGACTAAATGATGCCAGAGATGCAGATGTATGATAATTGGGTCACCTGGAAACCCTTGTGGGGGAATACAAGAAAGAGAAGAAAAGTGGGATATCAACTTTGTAAATAAATAAAAATGGAAGGGAAGCACAAATATAATACTGTGAACTATATAATATATGTGCACATTAAATCTATATAGTAATATAGATTTTCATAGTACAATATTTTGACTTTTGTGTTGAATTCTTTGGGAAGGGGAAACAAAAAGGAACTGGGGGTTAGTACATTTTTTATTTTATTTCTATTTCTATATCAGGTCTTAGCATCTTGCAGTATCCTGGGGAAAGGCTGTGGCTTTACATACAGAATGTCACAGGTTCAATCCCTGGCATCTCTAATTAAAGGAATCTGCCAGCAGATGAGAAAGATCTCTGTCTGACTGTTCAGCTGTTGTCAGCCTGAATAGTCAATACTGATCTTGGGGGACTGATTTAATATAAGGCATGTTCATGTGAGTATGAAATAATTCAGGAAACCTAGCTTTCAGAAAACATTTTATTTGTATCCCCACCATGGAGACACGATAGCTGAGGAAGTCCACCTGTGGGCGGTGAAACTTGCATTTGGACAGCTTGGCGTAGTTTGTGTTTGGCCAACGTCATGAGCACCTCCCTCACCCATTTCACATGTTCCCCTTCTTATCAATAGATCAACACGTAATCAACGTAATCAACCACCCCCTGGTAGAGTAGGTCATGCAACATGTCATTGAGTACATTCATGAAAATACCGGGCGAGCTGCTCAAACCGAACGGCATCCCGAGCTACTCAAACTGGCCCAGGGGGATGTTAAAGGCAGTCTTCCACTCATCCCCCTCAGCAATTCTTACCCGGTAGTAAGCCTCCCTCAAGTCCAGTTTGGTGAAAATCCTCCCCTCTCCCAACCGTCCCAGCAAGTCTTTGATCAGGGGCCATTCGTTTTGGACACAGCATTGATTGCTCGATAGTCCGTGCACAACCTCAAAGTTCCATCTTTCATCTTGGCAAAGAGGACGGGGGCAGCCGTTGGGGAAGTTACGGGTCAGATGAAGCTCCTCTGTAAATTTTTGTCAATGAATTTCGGGAGGTCGGCCAACTCCGTAGGGCTCATGTTGTACGGTTTAGCCTTCCATCCAGTCAGTTCCCAGGAGGATGGAGAAATGCGCCACCGGGGCAATGGTGTGCAACATGCACTCCCAGTGGCGGCCAATGTTCAGGGCCAGGGCTTTCGTGGCATGGGTGATCGAACCGCCTCCCACTGCCTCATGATTATCGAGCGATCCAGGGGCCCTAGCCCCACTCCCAGGGGGAGCATCCAGAATCTACGTAGACTTGCACCTCGATCCGTGTGTCTGCGGATTCACTGATTGAAACGGCTGGAAGGAGAATGAGGGGAAGAACCTTCCTGGGGGGAGCCAGTGTTCCGATTAGTCTTAGTTTCGCTCCGTTTAATAAAGACTTCCTTTTCGATCTTCACTTCGCCTGAGATCTTGGGAGCTCCTTTATCACACTTTGCTAACTGACTTCTTCCTGATTCTTGACACCTGGGCCTTCAGGGTCAAGAGATGATTCCTCTTGCCTCCTCAATAGTAGTTGCTGCTAGGGTGCCACGACTTTGTTTTCCTTAGCAAAAGAGGACCGACATCAGCTGGGCCTCGTTCCCTTTATTCTATCTGGGAGGGAGGAAGTGCTTTCCCACATTTTAATTCCTTTGTTCTTAGAATCATAGAGATGGAAGGGACCTCCAGGGGTCATCTGGTCCAACCCCCTACAGAATGCAGGGAACTCACAACTAACTGCCCATCCACAGTGTCCCCGATTCCATGTCCAGATGACATGCCCCCCCAACAAACAAACAAAAACCAACCCAGATCCGTAGCCAGTTTGGCCCGAAAGAAATTCGCTTCCCGGTCCCAAAGTGCTGATCGGCATTTCCCTGGGCATGCAAGAAAGGGCCACGAGAGCCAAGCACTGACACAACCACTTCTGCCCGCCCACTCACCATCTGCCTAAATCCCCAGCATCTGCATTTCTTCCTAGTGGCTATCGAGCCTCTGCTTTAAGACTTCCAGAGGAGGAGAACCCACCCGCTCCCAAGGAAGCCTGTTCCACTGAGGAACCGCTCTATCAGGGAGTTTTTCCGGATGTTTAGCTGAAAGTTCTTTTGAATTAATCTCATCCCACTGGTTCTGGTCTGACCCTCTACGGCAGGGGTAGTCAAACTGCGGCCCTCCAGATGTCCATGAACTACAATTCCCAGAAGCCCCTGCCAGGGGCTTCTGGCAGGGGCTTCTGGGAATTGTAGTTCATGGACATCTGGAGGGCCGCAGTTTGACTACCCCTGCTCTACGGCAACAGAAAACAACTCTGTTCTATTATTCTCCAGCCACTCTTCTCCCTCTGCCTCTGGACAGTCCTACAAAAAGTCCAGTCCCATGATAAGTATCCTCGAGACATTTTTCCCGGATCCTCTGTACTCAATGAGAAAATCTTCCAGCACTTCACGCGTATAAAGATTTGAGGCCCAGGTGGTTTCGCTGATGGCGAATCAGGGCCAATTTAGCCTTGACATAGCTTCCACACTCGGGACAGACATATGGATTTGCGATGGCATGGAACTGCTCGTGAGTAACGAACTGGGCTCTCTCCCAGTAGCACTTCTCACACCTTAAACACTCATAAGGTCTCTCGCCTGTGTGGGACCTCTCGTGCGCTACCGGACTGGACCGCTGGATGAAACCCTTCCCACACTGGAGGCAAACGTGCGGCTTCTCTCCCGTGTGGGTTCTCTCGTGCGTGTTCAGGGACGACCACTTCCCAAGGCACTTCCCGCATTCATTACACCTGCACGGTCTCTCAGCTGTCGGGGCTAGTCGTATGGTTTTCCCCCAGTGTGGATTCTCTGATGCACCGCGAGCACTTTCCTTCTGCTAAATCTCTGCCCGCAGTCCGGACAAGCAAACGGTTTCTCTTGGCCGTGCGTCCGCTCATGCGCTATGAGCTGTGACCGATTATAGAAGCTTTTCCCACAGTACTGGCAGTTAAAAGGTTTGTCTTCCGTGTGGATCCCCTGGTGGGCAAGGAGAACGTTTCTTCGGTAGAAGCTCTTCCCACAATCCGGGCACGCGAATGGTTTTTCTCCCGAATGCAAGCGCTGGTGCTCAGTTAGTTCCGCCTTGCATCGGAAGCATTTCCCACAATCTGGGCAGATCTCGCCCTTGAGGATATGTTGCTGGTCAGCGGGAAGGTTGTGGAGCTGTTCTAAACTTGCTGGGAAATAAAGGGAGTTGTCTGAGTCAGGGACAGTCTCTTGCTGGTCCTCCGATGCCTCTCCCGGATCAGAATAATGGGGGAAATTCTGCTCTGCTCGGCCTGCCAGCGCCCAGGGAAGCTCAAGGTCTCCAGAACCTTCCAGTTGATTACTCTCCTCCCAGAATACCTTCTCATTTCCTGTGGAAATAAGGAGAACATGAGGGACATGCCCAAGGAAAGAGAGAGTGTGGTATTGTCTATCAACATCTATCAACAACTAGAGCCATCAGGCCTTTGGTCAAGACAGTTGAACAGGGGTAGTCAAACTGCGGCCCTCCAGATGTCCATGGACTACAATTCCCAGGAGCCCCTGCCAGCATTTGCTGGCAGGGGCTCCTGGGAATTGTAGTCCATAGATATCTGGAGGGCCGCAATTTGACTACCCCTGCAGTTGAATAAGCCCTCAACCATCAGCCAGAAACCCCCTAAAGTGCACAAAAAATGTTATTTGCTGGTTGCTGTTGTGATTGCACTGTTGAGCCAAGTTTTTCACTGTTAAGAAAGTTTCTATATTTTTTTATTTGAATGTTTCACTGCACTGTATCGCTATAATGTAAACCACCCCGAGCCAAAAGGGAGGGCCTTCTATAAATATAAATGAATAAAAACCAAGTTGTGTTTATTTATTCCATTCATTTATGCATTTGGTTTTTAGATCGGCCAACTGGCTCCGGGCGGTGTACAAAATTATATAAAATTCAAACAGATAAGATTGAATTTTAAAATTAATTTTAAATAAGTGACAGCAGGTTAAAATAGCAGCAATACTTCCACAGTCTATTAGAATTATCGGAATTCTCCCAAAATTCAGGCTGGTCTGGGAGTGAAGCAGTACATAAACAGATGGGCCGGTGGGGCCATAAATAGGTAGGGAAGATCGGCGTTAGCTTGGGTGCCAACCAAAAGCCTGGAGGAAGAGATCTGTTCTACAGGCCCCATGGATTGTTTTAATTCCGATATAATTAGATACCACCCTCCCCGGTATACCAGTTCAGGGTGGTGTGCAGAATCACTAAAGCAATATACAATCAAAGTAATACATTCAACCACTTAAAACTTCAGGAAGTCACAGCCGCTAAATAAATACGACCGCCTTACCCGGCATGGGGGTGTCCCCATCGTCCTCTTGCTTGATCTCCCGGAAGAGCGGCCACTCGCCTGACTCCGAGGGAGCCCCCTCCGTCTCTTCAGCCCCTTCCTCCTTCAACCGCCAAGACACCTGAAAAGGCAGTGGGGAAACAAATCTGCATGGAAGTTGCAGAAGTGCCAAGATTCAGCCAGGGCAGCAGCACCACACCCTAAATCCTTAACCCGGAACCTTAGAAATGGCTCGGAAGCTTCCGGAGTTGGCAAATACGTTAGATCAAAACAGTGCACACGACCGACATTTGTTTGGTATTTCCCAAGAACAATTCAAGATGCATCTTATAACCAAACCCTCCGGTACCCGCCAGTTCCTCAGAGTGCTGCCCTGAGGCCTACAAAACGTTTCAGGACGTAGGTGGGGCTACTGGAAAGCAGGGCTCATCACAGGCGGCCGCCATTCAAAGAAATGGGTATTCCCCGGCTGCAAGATCTGCAGCAGCTACTGAAAGGTCAGGACTGGTAAGCACTTGAGCTCCCTTTTCGCCTCTGTGTGTTTCCATGATCTGTTCAAGCATTATTTATTATTTATATTTATTTATATTTGGATTTATATACCGCCGATCCCTGTTGGGCTCACGGCGGTTTACAAGAGTAAAAGAATAAAGCACATTAAGACCCCATAAAACTTCCCTTATTATAACCAACAAGTACTATTACTTGCTGCCAGGCGAAAAATACACTAAATGGCTCACGCCCTCGTCCGGCCAGAGGCCAACCTTCCTACTGTTCTACCAGTGGGAGCAAACTACCAGATCAGATGTTACTATAGGGGATAACTTAGATCGAATATCGGGACCCCACCCTGGCCTCAACCATATGCCTGGGGAAAGAGCTCCGTCTTGCAGGCCCTGCGGAAAGCTGACAACGCCAACAGGGCCCTTAGCTCTTCCAGGAGCTCATTCCACCAGGTTGGGGCCAGGAGCGAAAAGGCCCTGGCCCGGGTCGAGGCCAGGCGAGCATCCCAAAGGGCCAGGGCTACCAGTAGTTTCACTCCCGCAGAGCGAAGAGCCCCGCACGGGGGCATACGTTCTTTCCTCAATTCTCCCTTCTTTTTAACATTACCACTCAGGATTTCATTATTCTTATTCCCCTTCTGCAATTCTTTTGGAAAGTGAGGAGGGAAGTACTGCATTTGATTCTACCTCACGTGGCAGCCATTTTGTTTTTGATTCTACAGCCCATGGCAGCCATTTTGGGTTTGGTTCTATGTCCCGCGGCAGCCATTTTGGGTTTGGTTCTATCTCCTGCGGCAGCCATTTTGGGTTTGGTTCTACCTCCTGCGGCAGCCATTTTGGGTTTGGTTCTATCTCCTGCGGCAGCCATTTTGGGTTTGGTTCTATCTCCTAAGATGAGCCCTGCTGGATCATACCAGCGGGGTATCTAGTCCAGCACCTTGCCCCGCACAGCAGCCAGCCAGTTCCTCTGGATGGCCAATAACAAGGCAGAGAGGCCGATCCCTGATGTATGCGGTCAAGGCCCAATGTACCTGAGGGACCGCCTCCCCACCTATGCCCCCAAAAGAGCTCTGCACTCTACTGCCTCCAATCAGCTAAGGATCCCTGGCCCTAAAGAAGTCCGCCTGGTCTCGACCAGGGCCAGAGCATTCTCCGTCCTGACCCCTACCTGGTGGAACGAGCTCCCAGAGGAGATCAGGGCCCTGACGGAGCTTAAACAGTTCCGCAGGGCCTGCAAAAAGGAGCTCCTCCACCAGGCATTTGGCCGAGACCAGACGTAATCAACAGCGACCAAGGGCCCCTGCTCCCCCCCCCCCTCAGAATCCCATCAACAAGCCCTGGACCTGTTTGTATTACTAGATTGTTTTACTGTTATACTGTGCTGTTATTTGGTTGCAATTATTAGTTATCAGTTATACATGTTTTGCAGACTGTTTTATGTATTGTTCTCTGTTACGATGTAAACCGCCCTGAGCCTCCGGGGAGGGCGGTATGGAAGTATGATAAATAAATAAATAAATAAATAAAATGTTTCTTCCTGGCTCTCGGATTCAGAGGTTGAGTGCCTCTGAAGTTGGAGGTTTCCCCTCAATCATTGTGGCCTGCAGCCATGGATAGACTTATCCCCCAATGAATCGGTCTCATCTACGCCTGTCGGCATCACTCCCTCCTCCTGGCAGTGAACCTGACGTTCAGATCACTCACCACTTGCTCCTGCCTGTCGTGGTTTCCTTGCCTCAGCAGGAAATCTTCGGCGAGGGTGACCGCCTGAAAGCAGGTCTCCGGGCGGCCTTCCTGGACCCAGCTCTGCATCTCCGGGGGCAGGACGTTCAGGAACTGCTCCAGAATCACCAGTTCCAGGAGCTGCCCTTTCGTCTTCCTTTCCGGCTGCAGCCAGCGGCGGCAAAGATCCCGCAGCATTTCGCAGAGCTCCCGGGGCCCCTCGGCCTCCTCGTAGCAGAACTGGCGGAAGCAGAGGCGTTCCGAATTCCAGCTGGAGGCCAGAAACTCTTTCTGGGCAGCCCTCTGTCCGGACTGAGGAGTCCCAACCGTTTGCCAATGCTCGTGGGGCCGTGCCGCTGGCCCCCCTTTAACCGGCTCGGGGATGGCTCCCTCCCAGGATTCCTCTGGACCCCCAGGGCGTTTCCCCGTAGCCTTCTCACGCTGTGAGCCCAAGGCGTTTATCTTCTTCTTCTTTTTCTTCTTCCTCGGCTCCACCGGGGGGTACCAGATAGACGTGGTTTTGCAACGCGTGGCCGTCTCCCACAGCATTTCGCAGAGCTCCCGGGGCCCCTCGGCCTCCTCGTAGCAGGGCTGGCGGAAGCAGAGGCGTTCCGAATTCCAGCTGGCGGTCAGACCCTCTTCCTTCATCTCCCGGCAGTCGACTTGCTGTTTCACTAGGAGCGTGCTGGAAGGACCTTGGGTTTCCCCACCGATGCTTAACAGGATCCATCTCTCCTTGTCTCCGGGAAGCCCTGTATCGGACGCTTTCTCATCCGGAAGATCATCCCTCGGTCCGAAGCCCGGCAGCTGGGCAGGAGTCTCAGCCGTTTTTACAAATTGCTGCCCCTCGCCCTCCTCATCGCAGAACTGGCGGACACAGAGGCGTTCCGAATTCCAGCTGGTGTCCAGAACCTCTTCCTTCATGTCCCGGCAGTAGACTTCCTCTTTCACCAGGAGGCTGCTTGCAGGAACTTCGGTTTCACAACTGAAGCTCAGCCTTCTCTCCTTCTCTCCAGGAAGCACAGTATCGGACGTTTTCTCGTCCGGAAAATCATCCCTAAATCCGAGGCCCGGCGGCTGTGCAGCCCTCCGTCCGGACTGAGGAGTCTCAACCGTTTTTACAAATTGCTGCCCCTCGCCCTTCTCGTAGCAGAACTGGCGGAAGCAGAGGCGTTCCGAATTCCAGCTGGTGTCCAGAATCTCTTCCTTCACGTCCCGGCAGTTGACTTCCTCGTTCACCAATTGGCTGCTGGCAGGAACTTCGGTTTCCCGACTGAAGCTCAATACGAGCCATCTCTCCTTCTCTCCGGGAACCCTAATACTGGACACTTTCTCGCCTGGAATATCATTCCTCGATCCGAGGCCCGGTGGCTGTGCGGCCCTCTGTCCGGACCGAGGAGTCTCAACCGTTTTTACAAATTGCTGCCAATCCTCAGGCGGCCCTGCCTCTGGCCCCCCTTTAACCGGTTCAGTGATAGCCTCCTCCCAGGATTCCTCCAGACCCCCAGGGTCTTTCCCCGTAGCCTCCTTACACTGTGAGTCCAAGGCATTTAGCTTCTTCTTCTTCTTCCTCGGCTCCACCGGGGGGTACCAGATAGCTGTGGTTTTGCAACGTGTGGCCATCGTTCCCGACATCAAGAGTTGGATGGAATGGGCCCTTTGGTTTGGGCAATCTCAACAGCTCGTTCTTGGCATGATCCTCTTTACTTTCTTTCTTTCTTTCTTTCTTTCTTTCTTTCTTTCTTTCTTTCTTTCTTTCTTTCTTTCTTTCTTTCTTTCTTTCTTTCTTTCTTTCTTTCTTTCTTTCTTTCTTTCTTTCTTTCTTTCTTTCTTTCTTTCTTTCTTTTTGGCCTGAGAAAGACCCGGTTGTTGGCCACAGAGTTGGAAATGCCCCCTTGAAGACCTGAACATGAAAAAAACAATTGTTGAAAGGTGAGGGAAAGCAAGGCCAATCAGGGAGGCTTAACAAAGGGCATGAGCCAAAGTTGTCACAGCAGTCTGAAATGTAGGGCAAAAGAGAAGAGAAGAAGAGTTGGTTCAAATATGCCGCTTTTTTCTACCCAAAGGAGCCTCAAAGCGGCTTACACTCGCCTTCCCTTTCCTCTCCCCACAACAGACACCCTGTGAGGTGGGTGAGGCTGAGAGAGCCCTGAGATTACTGAAGAGTTGGTTTTTATATGTCACTTTTCTCTCCCTAAAGGAGTCTCAAAGCGGCTTCCAGTCGCCTTCCCTTTCCTCTCCCCACAACAGACACCCTGTGAGGTGGGTGAGGCTGAGAGAGCCCTGATATCACTGCTCAGTCAGATATCAGCAAAGTCTCTTAGTCACTTTTCCTCAGGGTCACCGAGAAGCCATGTTCGCTCACAATCACCACACAGAATGGATACCTCAGTCCAGAAGACGGCCACCCCCCCGTTTCCATGGGGCAGCTCTCCCCACAAACCTCTTCTATGGAAATTCTTCTCATCGTTCTAAATTCTAATCTAATCTGTGGGATGGTAGGTGAATTTCCTCCAGGCCAGGCTGGATTCGGGAGATACAAGAATATGGCCTAATACACATAGAAAACTTAAAATGCCCAATTATATGAAGAATATCTCCAATTATTACAAAATAATAATAATAAAACCAATTTTAGGCCCAAATGAGAGTCTCACATACAGAGTAAAGTGCCAATCCTGGGGTTTCTCAAAAGCAGAAAAATGTTTCAGGGTCTCAATGGTAAAAAAGCTGAGAACGGGCGGGTTAAAAAAAAAATTACAAGTGTATGGCCTAATAATTCATTTTCTACATGGAGAAAGTTAAAAATGCCCAATTATAGGAAGAATATCTGCATGTATTACAAAATAATAAAAAAATAATTTTAGGCCCAAATCTCACATACAGAGTAAAGTTATTCAGCAATATCAAATAAGGACCACAGATGGTCACAGATGGTCTTTATTAAAGGTAAAGGTCGTAAAGGTATCCCCTGTGCAAGCACCGAGTCATGTCTGACCCTTGGGGTGACGCCCTCTAGCGTTTTCATGGCAGACTCAATACGGGGTGGTTTGCCAGTGCCTTCCCCAGTCATTACCGTTTACCCCCCAGCAAGCTGGGTATTCATTTTACCGACCTCGGAAGGATGGAAGGCTGAGTCAACCTTGAGCCGGCTGCTGGGATTGAACTCCCAGCCTCATGGGCAAAGCTTTCAGACGGCTGCCTTACCACTCTGCGCCACAAGAGGCTCTTTATTAGATATTAGATATCGACTAATTTTACTCTATATGTGAGTAAAATTTGAGCCCAAAACTCTTTTTAATTATTTGGTAATAATGACTTTTTTCATTCAATTGAGTACTTTTAATTTTCTGCGTGGAGACATTGATTTATTAGGCCGTACACTTCTATTTCTTTAACCTTTGGGTTCTTGATAAAAGCTTTTCATGGGGGGGGGGTTGTTTTTTCTGCTTTCTTTCTGGCTGGTGACATTCATGTTTACATCATTTACATACCCCTCTTTTTTACCTGGAGAGCCAGTGTGGTTTGGTTAAGAGCAGCAGTCTCTAATCTGAAAAAGCAGGTTTGAGCTCCTTCTCCACAGCCAGCCTGCTGGGTGGCCTTGGGCTACTCCCAGTTCTCTCTATAAGCCCCATCTGCCTCACAACGTGCCTGGTATAGGAAGAGGAAGGGAAGGAAGACCTATTTGAGACTCCTTATGGTAGTGAAAAGACGCTTGCTCCTGTTGAGGAAAGCTATGGCAAATCTAGACAGCATCCTAAAAAGCAGAGACATCACCCTGCCAACAAAAGTGCGTCTAGTCAAGGCTATGGTCTTCCCAGTTGCAATGTATAGCTGTGAAAGTTGGACCATAAGGAAGGCCGAGTGTCAAAGAATTGAGGCTTTTGAACTCTGGTGCTGGAGAAGGCTCTTGCGAGTCCCTTGGACTGCAAGGCGAACAAACCGGTCAGTCCTAGAGGAGATCAGCCCTGACTGCTCCTTAGAAGGCCAGATCCTGAAGATGAAACTTAAATACTTTGGCCACCTCATGAGAAGGAAGGACTCCCTGGAGAAGAGCCTAATGCTGGGAGTGATTGAGGGCAAAAGAAGAAGGGGACGACAGAGAATGAGGTGGCTGGATGGAGTCACTGAAGCAGTAGGTGCAAACTTAAATGGACTCCGGGGAATGGTAGAGGACAGGAAGGCCTGGAGGATCATTGTCCATGGGGTCGCGATGGGTCGGACACGACTTCGCGCCTAACAACAACAAATGGTGGTGATAATTAGAGTATAAAAACCCTCTCACCTTCTTCTTCACATTTGCAAACGCTCTGTTGTCTGAGTTCTGCCTGAAGGAGAGAATTAATTATTAGAGAGAATGTTACGAGAAGGGATGGCAACTGACCAAGAAACCCCAACCTGACCTGCTCCTCTGATTTTTAGCAAAGGACTGGATTTACAAAGAGCAGCTGATGATATTGTCTTCTAAGAACATGCAACAAGTAGGAGAAAGTCCATAGTCCGCTTTTCTCTACCCGAAGGAGTCTCAAAGCGGCTTACAGTTGCCTTCCCTTTCCTCTCCCCACAACAGACACCCTGAGAGGGAGGGGAGGCTGAGAGAGCCCTGATATTACTGCTCGGTCAAAACAGCTTTATCAGTGCTGTGACTAGCCCAAGGTCACCCAGCTGGATGCATGTGGGGGAGTGCAGAATCGAACCCGGCATGCCAGATTAGAAGTCTGCACTCCTAACCGCTACACCAAACTGGCTCTCATAGGTGGTCTTTATTAGATATCGACTGCTTAATCTCATAGATTAAGCAGAAAACAAAAAGGAGCCAGGAAGTCCTGGGATCCAATGTATGCAGAGATATTTAAAAACCCAAATCATAGTTGTATTGAATGTTCTGTCTGAGACAACATACACGCTGGTGTCTGCTTCACTGAATTTCTTACAAATAATTATTTTATATAACCAAATGATTGTTCTTACAAACAAAATATACCATCCTATATTACAAGAAGAGCTTCTCTTTATAAGACCTTCCTTTTTCACATCCCAAAGGTTGTCTCAAAGCGGCTTGCAACCGCCTCCCCTTCCTCTCCCCACAACAGACACCCTGCAGGGTAGGTGAGGTTCAGAGAGCTCTGGCAAAACTTTGACAGGCCCAAGGTCACCAAGTATACCTCACATGTCTCAGCGACGCTTCCCTTCGCCTTCCCTCCCTCTCCCCACCACAGGTCCCCTGGAAGGCAGGTGGGGCTGAGAGAGCTCTAACAGAACTGCTCCCAGGTTGCACGTGGAGGGGAAGCCGGGAATCAAACCCGGTGCTCTCTTAGGCGGCCTTAACAGGGGAAAACGAAACCAGCACACAGCAGAATGCTACTAGCCATGGCAGAAAAATGGAACCTCCATGTTCAGGGGCAGTATATCTCTAACAACCAGCTGCTATCGCGGGGGAAGGGGGGGGGAACAATGCGGAAATTTGGACTTTATGGGGAAGCTTTATGGATTCCTGCAGCTGCAAAGGGGCTACCAGACCCGGCGGACCCTGGGGCTGCTCCCAGCCCTGCTCCTGCACGGGCTCTTCTCCCAACCAGCCCTTTTGCAATCCCCCCTTTTTGCTCGACCCTCCCAGAGACCCCCCCACCCCCCTCTTCATCCCCAGCCGCGTCTTCCTGATGCTCCCCCCGCCCCCCCCCCCCGACTCACCCCAAGACTCCCCGCGTTGGCAGGCGACACGATCCTCCGCTAGCACCATAGAGACGCCGAAGGGAGGGCTTGGGGGGGATGAGAGAGAGCGGGACTTCCGGGGGGCGACCCAGGGCCGCTCTAGGAAGCGCGTCTCGTTCGCCGTAACCCTCCCCAGGGGGCCGGAGAGGAGGCTTTGGGAGCGCGAGGTCGAGGCTCCCCGTTGCAAGGAGGGCGGGGAAGGGGCGCTCCCTCCCCACGGGCGCTGAAACTCCAGAGGTAGTCAAACTCCAGATGTCCGTGGACTACAGTTCCCATGAGCCCCTGCCAGCAAATGCAAATGTTGCAGGGGCTCATGGGAATTGTAGTCCATGGACATCTGGAGGGCCGCAGTTTGACTACCCCTGCTCCAAGCCCCCAAAGTGTTTATCTCCATGTAGAGCAGGGGTAGTCAAACTGCGGCCCTCCAGATGTCCATGGACTACAGTTCCCATGAGCCACTGCCAGCTGGCAGTGGCTCATGGGAATTGTAGTCCATGGACATCTGGAGGGCCGCAGTTTGCCTACCCCTGATGTAGAGAATGAGCATGGAAACCATGTTTGGGGCAGGGTCTGCTGTCCCCTTTTGAGGCCGACCCAGTTTGGTTCTAGCAATGTGCTCGCAATGAACAGGGAGAGTGCCAATACAAGGAGAGGGCAAATGCAAATGTTGAGGCTAGCGATGAATGGCTGGTCTTTCTCCCACTGAGCTGCCGTTCATCGCTAAGCAGCTGGGTTAGGAGTGCGGGCTTCTCTAATATGGGGAGCCGGGTTTGATTCCCCGCTGCTCCCCCACGTGCGGCCAGCTATGTTAATTTGGGCTCCCCACGGCACTGATAAAGCTGTTCTGACCGAGCAGGAATCTCAGGGCTCTCTCAGCCTCACCCACCTCACAGGGTGTCTGTTGTGGGGAGAGGAAGGGAAGGCAAATGTAAGCCACTCTGAGACGCCTTCAGGGAGAGAAAAGCGGCATATAAGAACCAGCTCTTCTTCTTCTTCAGTAATCTCAGGGCTCTCTCAGCCTCACCCACCTCACAGGGTGTCTGTTGTGGGGAGAGGAAAGGGAAGGCGACTGGAAGCTACTCTGAGACTCCTTCAGGGAGAGAAAAGCAGCATCTAAGAACCGACTCTTCTTCAGGAATTTCAGGGCTCTCTCAGCCTCACCTCCCTCACAGATATTGCTTCAGATGGCTTCAGATATTGGTGTGACAGCAGGATTGAGTCAGGTTTCCTGGTATCCAACCTGTATCATTCTACACATAGCTTAAACCCATTACTGTGGGTCCTCAACTCTGCTCTATTTGTGCTCTCCTTCAATTTTTATTTACAAATAGAGCTTTTCATACTATAATACTGTGACTTCTATAAAATACATGCACATTAAATCTAGATAGCAATTTAGATTTTCACAGTACAATATTTTTGCTTTTGTATTGAATTCTTTGGGAAGGGGAAACAAAAAGGAAGTGGGGGTAAGCATAGATTTGATTTGATTTATATTTCTACACCAGGTCTTAGCATTTGGAGCATCCTGGGGAAAGGCTGTGGCTTGGTAGAAGAGCTTCTGCTTTACCTGCAGAATGTCGCAGGTTCAATCCCTGGCATCTCTAGTTAAAAGAATCTGCCAGCAGATTATGAGACAGACCCCTGTTGAGATGCTACCAGCCTGTGTAGTCAATACTGATTTTGAGGGTCTGATTCAATATAAGGCAGTTTCACACGTGTATGTAATAATTCAAGAAACCTAGCTTTCAGAAAACATTTTATTGAGTTTAGGAAATGAAAAAACAAACAAAGAATATAGTGAAAGAAAAATTAAGAGAGAAAAATAAGAATAAAGGGGGGGGGGAGGATTAGTGAGCTACACAGAAGCCAAGATTGGACATTAAATTACAATTTAATGTTGAAGCAAATATTTCTGGCAAAGGCGAATAACCATGACAGGCTTTGTTTTGCTATCCTCAAACCTTTCAAGCATATCCTTCTCCCCTCCTGGAAGCCTGAAAAATTCTTATATATTGGCAAAGATGGAAGTAATTTCACAGGGCTGTTGCTAGGCAACGGGATACTGGGAATGGTAGATGTTGGCCCGTAGCTAAGAAACTACCACTTCCTTTCTGCTGCCATGATCAACATGGAGGATGGCTACAGTTATAGAGGCTCAGGGGGGAAACCTGCCATCTTTTCTTACAGAAAATGAAGGTCAAATCCCATAAATATGTCAAATGCCACAATCTTATAGGCTAAGTCACACGTGATAGATTTTGTGTTGTCCAACCAGTAAAAGAACACATTTAGATTAAATAGGAAAGTAAGTATTGCATATATTTTAGGGTTCATCCCCCTCAATTTCCATTTTTCTTCTGGCTTCCAAATTTCCAGAATTTTTTCATCTCTACAGCGGGCTAAGAAAGAGACCCAGAAGATAAGAAAAGGGGAGGAACTGGGAGGAGAAATACAGGAAGTGGAGGCTCTCCTCATATCCTCTTTTCTCTTTCTTTTTTTGTGGTTACACCACAGCCAACAACACGGGCTTTTCAAGGCAAGAGATGTTCAGAGGTGGTGGCTTGCTTCTGCGTAGCAAACCTGACATCCTCAGTGGTCCCCCATCCAAGTACTAAGCAAGGCCGACCCTTCTTAGATTCCAAGATCTGATGAGACCAAGCTAGCCTGAGCCTTCAGGGTCAAGAGACGATTCTTGTTGCCTCCTCAATAGTAGTTGCTATGAGGTTGCCACGGCTTCGGTTTCCTTAGCAAAAGAGGACTAACATAAGCTGGGCCTCATTCCCTTTATTCTATCTGGGAGGGAGGAACTGCTTTCCCACATTTTAATTCCTTTGTTCTTAGAATCATAGAGTTGGAAGGGACCTCCGTGGTCATCTAGTCCAACCCCCCTGCAGAATGCAGGGAACTCACAAGTAACTGCCCACCCACAGTGACCCCAATTCCATGCCCAGATGACACCCATTTCCCCAAAACGAACAAACAACAAAACAACCCAGATCCCTGGCCAGTTTGGTGTAGTGGTTAGGAGTGCGGACTTCTAATCTGGCATGCCAGGTTCGATTCTGCACTCCCCCACATGCAACCATCTGGGTGACCTTGGGCTCGCCACAGCACTGATAAAACTGTTCTGACTGAGCAGTGATATCAGGACTCTCTCAGCCTCACCCACCCCACAGGGTGTCTGTTGCGGGGAGAGGAATGGGAAGGCGACTGTAAGCCGCTTTGAGCCTCCTTCGGGTAGGGAAAAGCGGCATATAAGAACCAATTCTTCTTCTTCTTCTTCTTCTGGAAGAAATTTGCTTCCCAATCCCAACGTTTTCCTTGGGCATGCAAGAAAGGGCCACGGGAGCCAAGCACTGACACAACCCCTTCTGCCCACCCACTCACCATCTGCCTAAGTCCCCAGAATCTGCATTTCTGTCTAGTGGCTATCTAGCCTCTGCTTTAAGACTTCCAGAGGAGGAGAACCCACCTGCTCCTGTTCCACTGAGGAAGTGCTCTCAGTGTCAGGAACTTTTTCCGGATGTTTAGCTGAAAGTTCTTTTGAATTAATCTCAACCCACTAGTTCCGGTCTGATCCTCTGTGGCGACAGAAAACAACTCTGCTTCGTTCTCCAGCCGCTCTTCTCCCTCTGCCTCTGGACAAAAAGTCCAGTCTCATGATATGCATCCTCGGGACACTTTTCTTGGATCCTCTGTACTCAATGAGAAAATCTTCCAGCACTTGGCGCGTATAAAGATTTCAGGCCTAGGTGGCTTCGCTGGTGGCGAATCAGGGCCAATTTAGCCTTGAAGCAGCTCCCACACTCGGGACAGACATATGGCTTTTCGATGGCGTGCAATCGCTCGTGAGCAACGAGCTGGGCTCTCTCCCGGTAGCACTTCCCACACGTCAAACACTCATAAGGTCTCTCGCCTGTGTGGGACCTCTCGTGTGCTACCAGACTGGACCGCTGGATGAAACCCTTCCCGCACTGGAGGCAAACGTGCGGCTTCTCTCCCGTGTGGGTTCGCTCGTGCTTGTTCAGACTCGAACGGACGCTGAAGCTCTTCTCGCAGTACATGCACTGGTACGGCTTCTCGCCCGTGTGAATCCGCGCGTGGGCGATGAGCTCCGAGCTCCAGTTGAAGCCCTTCCCGCACTCCAGGCATTTATGCGGCTTCTCGCCCGTGTGCGTCCGGATGTGGGCCATGAGGTGGGAGTTCTGGCTGAAGCTTTTAGCGCACTCGGAGCAAGTGTACGGCTTCTCTCCCGTGTGGATGATCTGGTGCCTGATGAGGTCCGCGCTCAAGGTGAAGCCTTTCCCGCACTCGAGGCATTTGTAGGGCTTCTCCCCCCGGTGGCTCTTCTCGTGCAGGACGAGGGTGCTCTTCTGGCTCAGGCGTTTCCCGCACTCTGAGCACGCATATGGTTTCTCGCCCGTGTGGCTTCCCTCATGGATGAGGAGGCTCGACCGCTGGTTGTAGCTCTTCTCGCACAACAGGCATTTGTAGGGCTTCTCGCCCGTGTGGGTCCTCTCGTGCAGCTGGAGGTGGGAGTTCTGGCGAAACCGCATGTCGCAATACGAGCATCTGTAGGGTTTCTCTCCCGTGTGGGTCCTCTCGTGCGTGTTCAGGGTCGACCGCTTCCCGAAGCACTTCCCGCATTCATTACACCTGTATGGTCTCTCAGCCGACAGGCGTTTCTCTGGTCCGCCAAGCTGGAAGCTCTCACTCAGATTCCCCACAAATTTCTTGGCGGTCTCCTGCTTCTCAAGAAACCTCTGCTGGACTGCAAAGTCCGGAAAGTCGAAGAAGCCTCCCGCGAAAGGAAATGGGATTGCCGCTCTGTTCTCTAACGGGTCACTCTCGGAGACATGCCCCTGGCCTTCGCCTCTGGGGAAGCTGACTTCATCGCTCCCCCACACGATCCGATTCAGCTGCAGATGACTCAAGCTTCCCAAGGTAGGCTCCCCTTCTTCGTCCTCCTCTAGCCAGCCAGCTGCAGGAATAAAGAAAACTGAGATACGGGCCATTCTGAAGGAGAGAACGCACATGCAAGAAATGGCTGCCGTAGGAGGCGGAGCCAAACACAAGATGGCTGCCACGGGAAAAAGAGGGAGAATAGCTTTTTTGGGTACCCCACTTTTTACTAACCTGAAGGAGTCTCAAAGCAGGTTACAAGCATATTTCCTTCCTCTCCCCAAAGAGACACCCTGTGAGGTAAGTGATGTTCTGATTCAGTATAAGGCTACAACATGTTTTCCCATCAGTCTCAGCTCCAAACGCAAAGGATTCTGGGAGAGCCGCCCTATGCCTAAATAGCTTGCGTCCCCAATGTGGCACCTGAGAACAACATTCCTGGCACCTAGAAAGCACAGGGGGGCAGAAGGGACACCCAAAGGCTTCTGACTGACCCCTAGAGAATTGATTGGCCGTGCAAGCAACACAAGAATCTTCACAGTGTGACTCTGGCAGCCATTTTAGGGCTGGCTCTGCTTCTTGTGGCAGCCATTTTGTAGTTGCGCTCCTCACACGGTGCCAGAGCGCCAAGGGTGCCCATAAAAATTTGAGGGGACCTGGGTTGGAGAATAAGAGAGCCGCTCCATCACTTGGGGCGCAATCTGTTTCTTCCATCCAAAGCCGCCTCTGCTGACCGATCTCTCCTCAGAGCATGGTTTTACTTGTTTCTTTAGAGCAGGGGTAGCCAAACTGAGGTCCTCCAGATGTCCATGGACTACAATTCCCATGAGCCCCTGCCAGCATTTGCTGGCAGGGGCTCAAGGGAATTGTAGTCCATGGACATCTGGAGGGCCGCAGTTTGGCTACCCCTGCTTTAGAGCCTTCATTTGGAGTTACACAAACAATTAGGGACAGGAAAGTTATATGGCTTGCTCTGGGACAGGGGAGAACTTGTCCAGAAGTCAAACAGGGGCCCAGGAAGGTGCTCCCCTGTGCTTTCTCTCCCTCAGTAGTGATAAAAGTGGAAAGATCCTTACCCAGATAGGCTGCCGTCTCGTAATTCTCCTGCATGACGTCCCAGTAGAGAGCTCTTTGGGAGGGATCCAGCAGAATCCATTCCTCCTCCGTGAAGAACACGGCCACCTCTTCGAAGGACACGGGCGGCCTCTGCAAGACGGAAATATTCCCGTTGAAACATGTCTTTTGATAGCTGATTATTTTGCGAAGACGACAGAATCCCCTAGACCAGGGGTAGTCAACCTGTGGTCCTCCAGATGTCCATGGATTACAATTCCCATGAGCCCCTGCCAGCATTCGCTGGCAGGGGCTCATGGGAATTGTAGTCCATGGACATCTGGAGGACCACAGGTTGACTACCCCTGCCCTAGAACAGTAATATAAAAATCTAAATAAATAAATAAACAAACAAATAAATAAAAATTGGATAGAAAGGGGAGCTGACCAGATAATAGCAATAAACAGGAAATGTGCATTTTCACACCTTGAAAATATTATCTGCTGAGGTTCACTTGAGAAATACACGGAAAGCGAGAAATACAGGGAGCGTTCGGGCTAGAAAGAATTACAGTCATTCGATTTATACATTTAGGCCTAGGGAAGAATTGAAGTCATAGTTTGGAAAAATGAGAGGTTCACATTTTTTTTTACATTATTTTAAATGTGAAAAATATGGAGGGGGGGATTAGAGATTCTTATTGTGGTATATTCGCCACTCCTCCACATGCAGCCCGCTGGGTGGCCTTGGGCCAGCCACAGTCCTGATCGCACTGTTCTCACAGAGCTGTTTTCTCCGAGCTCTCTCAGCGCCACCTCCCTCACAGGGTGCCCACTGTGGGGAGAGGAAGGGAAGGCGATTGTAAGCTGCTTTGAGATTCCTTTGGGGTACTGAAAAGTGGGGTATAAGAACCAACTCTATTTCTTGGGAAGGAAGGAAGGAAGGAAGGAAGGAAGGAAGGAAGGTGGGAAGGAAGGAAGGAGGGAAGGAGGGAAGGAGGGAGGGAAGGAAGGAAGGAAGGAAGGTGGAAAGGAAGGAAGGAAGGAGGGAGGGAGGGAGGGAGGGAAGGAAGGAAGGAAGGAAGGAAGGAAGGAGGGAGAGAGAGAAGGAAGGAAGGAAGGAGGGAGGGAAGGAAGGAAGGAAGGAAGGAGGGAGGGAGGGAGGGAGGGAAGGAAGGAAGGAAGGAAGGAAGGAAGGAAGATCCCAGGTAAATGTAAAATATATACATTTTTAAAAAATAGAGGCTCTGGTGTAACCCTGATTGGGAAACACTTATATAAAACCACACCCACCCACCTTTCTTAGATGTTTCTACCTACTGATGCATTTTGCAGTGACAGCTGTCTAGATGCAAGGAAGGAAAAAACCTCTCAAGCCCTTAGCAAGTGACCACCAGGACCCCTGCAGAAAACCCCTTCTGTTATAGAAGGGCGATCACCAGGGGGGTTTCGAGTTGTCACAACAGGGGTGGGGTGGGGGAATAAATCCTTCTTATTGTTAGCAGTTGCACGAATACACTCCAGCTGCTGAACGCCAGCCAGCCAGCTGCAAACCTCTGCATCTTCCTCCCCACGTGCTCTTTCCAGCCACCTCCTCTGGAATCTGCGTTCATTCATTCATTTATTTGGATTTTATTTTATTTATTTGGATTTATTGATTGATTTGGATTGATTTGGATTTCAGGCAGGCTCGTCTGTCTGCCTGTCTCCCACCCCATCCCACCCTCCCTATCCTTGCCCAAGATTTCTTTCCGGACTCTTTAAACCCACCTTTCCTGCAGGTGCACAAAAGCCAAATTCTGCCGCCAGACAGGGGTAAAGAGGGCAAGCAGTCTCCATCTCATCGCATCTTGCCCCCCCCCCCACGAAATCGGGGGAAGGATCACGCCTTGCAGTGGGCGCCTTCCCGCACCCCTCCCCAAGATTTAAAAAGCCTATGCCAGGAAAATCCTCGGTGGAGGGCTTGGGGACTCGCAGGGGACTCTGGGAGTTGTAGTTCATGGACCCAAAACCCACCCTGATAAAACCTGAAGATTTGGGAATAGGGATGCCAGGCTCCAGGTGGGAGGAAATGGATGCTTTGGAGCTGGAGTAGTCAAACTGCGTCCTTCCAGATGTCCATGGACTACAATTCCCATGAGCCCCTGCCTGCTGGCAGGGGCTCATGGGGATTGTAGTCCATGGACATCTGGAGGGCCGCAGTTTGACTAGCCCTGCTTAGGAGGGTGGAGTCTGTGGCCTTGTATCCCACTGAGGTTCCTGTCTAGGGATGCCAGGTCCCATGGGGAACCCTGGATCCTCATCTGACATTTTCAGAGGGTGGACTCCAGAGCATTTTACTCCACTGAGATCCATCTCCACCCCAAAAGTCGCCAGGGATTCCCCAACCTCGAGGTGGATACCTTATCTCCCCCTTCCCATCCCTTGCTGGTGGGAAACTGGGCAAGATAGGTTTCTTCCCCATTAGCCTCTGGTTTAGCTTTCTTCAAGATGCTTCGTTCTGAGTTCTTCTGCCAGGCATTTGGTTGGGGCCGATGAAAGATCAATATCTTATTGGCCTCCTCCTATAAAACCCTAGAAGAGCTCCCCCTTGGGACATATTTGCCAGCAGGCTGTGCTGATAACTGGCACTCCAGCCAACTTAGAATTATGTTACTGTTTCATGACGAATGTTTGAATGTATTATGTTGTAAACCGCTCCGAGCCGATATCTGGGAGAGGTGGTTATATAAATCCAAATAAAAATAAAGAAAATAAGCATATGGCACGCAAGGCACAGATGCCTGAGCTTGTTTGCATCGGGGTGCCAACCTCTAGGCGGGACCCGGAGAATCCCCGGAATTACAGCTCATGCCTGGACTACAGACATCAGCATTTCCGCACATCATTAACAATATAGTCACGCTTGCAGAAATGCAAAGCTCAACATTATATCACCCCCTTGGTCCTCCTCACCTTTTTGCTGTTTCACCTTTTTGCGCGTCTTACCCTCCTCACCTGCTGCTGGGAGAGGCAGAAGAAAACAACGCGGCTTATACGCATCACGCTTCCGCCTGTCAATCAATTCAGGCAACCAATCCCCTTCCTTCATATTCTGACGCAGTTTAAAGGTCCCACAATGCCTGCTAATTTTTTTTTTTTAATCATACTTCTCCATTGCAATGCCTATGCATGGAATTATAGAGGGATAGTGCTTTTTGGGTGCCACCCCTTATGGGATCACGAGTAGGGTTGTGTACAAAGGGCCCGATTCAGCTTTGGCGCCCATAGAAGTTAATGGTACCATAGACTATAATGGTGCCATAGACTATAATGGGAATGTTGGCATTCCTGCGTAGTGACCCTGAATTTTCCCAGTGGTCTCCCATCCAAATACTGACCAAGATTTGACAAGATTGGGCTTGCCTGGGCAGGCCAAGTCAGGGTGTTGAATATTCCAGTGGGGTGAAGTGGTTAAGACCAGCAGCTTCTAATCTGGCAAGCCGGATTTAATTTCCGGCTCCTTCACTTTCAGCCAGCTGGGTGACCTTGGGCTAGTCACAGTCCTGAGAACAGCCTTGTCAGAGCTCTCTCAGCCCTTTCTACCTCACAGGGTGCTTGTTGTGGGGAAGAGGAAGGCAAGGCAATTGTATGCTGCTTTGAAACTCCTTCAGATAGCGAAAAAGCGGCATATAAGAACCAATTCTTCTTCTTCGTCAGTAATATCAGGGCTCTTTCAGCCTTCCCTCCCTTACAGGGTGGCTTTTGTGGGGAGAGGAAGGGAAGGCTGCTTTGAGCCTCCTTCTGATAGAGAAAACTGGGGCATAAAAAACAACTCTCCTTCTTCTTCTTTAGAGATATTTCTATCCTATTCTCTACCCAAGGAAGACTCAAAGGGGCTGGCATCCTCATTCTCCCTCGTACCTTTTACCCTCCATCTATGCAAGGAAAACTTGCCTGCTACAGTGCAGCAGACCTCTGTGGGGTTTTTCCACAAATCAAGAGATGTTGATTTCAGCCCCTATTCTTAGAGGGCCAGATTCCACAAAGTGCTTTGTGGTGCAAAGGAACGTGAGCCAAACTGGATCAGGCTAGGGCCAAATGCAAAGAGAACGTGATAACGAATCACCTCCGTTTTTTTTTACTTTCATCTCAAACTACAGCCTCACGGAACAGAACTCACCCACCGAAAAGACAACCTACACTCTAGTGCTCCCTCAGAACCAAATCTGAAACATTTGGGTTTGCCGAGTCACTTTAGTCCCGCTGCCCTTTTTTTGGCCAGCCTTCCTCGCAGGATCGTTGTGAAGATAAAATATAGGTGGCGATTGCCACGTGTGTTCCCCTGAGAATTTAGGAGGAAAGGGAAAATTTATGTATTTATATTCCAACTTTTATTCTGTCCTTTTTCAGAGAGACCCAGGGCGGATTACAGTGTCAGTGAAACACATATTCTAAAAATGTACAAAATTCAAAATTAGTTAAATACAGTTAAAACGTTTTAAAATGACACAGCTACTATTGCCTTTTGGCGTGTTCTTATATGGGAAGGGAGGTGGGTAAAGTTCATAGAATCAGAGTTGGAAGGGACCTCCTGAGTCATCTAGTCCAACCCCCTGCACTTTGCAGGACACTCTCAACCCTATTGCTCCACTTAATATAACCCTCATGGAGGGGCACAGCCTGGCCGCTACAGGCGGAGTAGTTAATGGCCGGACGTCACTGTAGGCCTCAACCATAGCTTTGGCTGTTTCACAGACGGTCTTGAAGGCACTTTTGTTATTTTGATCCTTCAAGTTTCTAGTCCTTAATGCGGCCCTTCTCCACATTTTTACTGCTGAGAAACTCCTGAAACATTCTCCAGGCTTCGAGAAACCCCCGAAATAGTCGGATCATGCAGCATGTGGTTGAGAGATGCAGGGAAAAAGTGGACGATTCCAGAAATACAACGAAGGAGAGAACGAATCTGTCCAGTGGCTTAATTAAAAATCAAAACTTTAAGAGTCTCTGTTATCTTTTTTATTTACTTGGACTCTGCCGGAACGGTCTCTAGATTGTATTCCGTTTTCAATGCTTTAGACATTGGCAACGAGTCCGTTATTGTTATAGAATCACAGAATCATAGAGTTGGAAGGGTCCATAGAGGCCATCTAGTCCAACCCCCTGCTCAACGCAGGATCAGCCCAAAGCATCCTAAAGCATCCAAGAAAAGTGTGTATCCAACCTTTGCTTGAAGACTGCCAGTGTTAATTGTTAATCGTTTGAAAATATATAATAAGGCTAATGCTCTTCTGTTATGGAGAGTCAAGGCTGTCATTGAAGGATCAATTAAAGAGATAACGGAGACTCTTAAACTTTTGATTTTTAATTAAGCCACTGGACAGATTCTTTCTCTCCTTTGTTGCATGTGGTTGAGAAGCACGGCTGTGTACATGCCCCTGCCCTTCCCGCCCCCTCTGAGCCCATCACTGGCCATTTGGCAGGGCCGACATGAGCATACCACCCAATAAATGTTTAACAAGTTTCAAAAAGATATTAAACATTAATTTCACGCCCACCCTTTTGGGAAACCCCTTCCAGGGCCGTCGAGAAACCCGAGGGCCTCCCAAAAACCTGGGAAGGTTTGGGGAACCCTGCCTTGATGGATTTGAAACAGCATGAATTTCCAGTTGGTGAGGCTGAAGCAATCAAAATTACAGAATCCTAGATTTGGGATGGGGGCCGGAGAGGTCATCTAGTCTGACCCCCTGCTCAATGCAGGATCAGCCTCAAGCATCCAGGATAAGAATCTACCCAGCTGCTGCTTGAAGATAACCAGTTAGGGAGAGTTCACCACCTCCTAAGGCTGCTGAATTACTCTGTGAATATTTTTTCTTTGATATCTAGCCGGTGCTGGTCAACATATAGTTTAAACCCATTACTGTGGGTCCTCTCCTTTGCTGCCAGTAAGGACTAGTCCAAATGACAGCATTTCAGATACTTCAAGAGAGCCATCCTGTCCCCTCTCCACCTCCTCTTCTCCAGGCTGAATATCCCCAAGTCCCTCAGCCTTTCCTCAGAGGGCTTGGTTATGAAAAGAGGGTCAATGTTTGGCCATTTGCTTCCTTAGCAAAATGGAAGGAAAGCCCGGCATACAGAATTTCATGGTCCTGCGTTTTGCACTTCATGTGTCACATTTCTGGGGGATTGGGAGGGAAGAGGAGAGGTACGGAAGAGATCTCTTCCCCCAAGAGTCAGGTCTTCAGCTTCTTTTGAGAGGACAATGCCGGAAATCTGGTTCCTAGATTTCATTTTATTGAGCTCAAGAATTTGGGGGTGGGAGCCTGAAGGGCATTTCCAAACGAAGCATATCCATACAGAGGAAAATTGAGAGAAGGAAAGACAAAACAATCATAAAATGGAAAACAAAATCAGCAAAGGGGAGAGGGAGAATAAAACCGTCGACATCAAGCCAGATTTGGACACTGGAAAATTATTTTTAAAAGTCCGGAGATGCCTTTCCTTCCAAGACTTGATTTAAAGGGGAAGGGGTCTTGCCTGGAATGCAAAATGAACCCTGAAATGCGACTGTTTCCCGCCTTTTGGGTCTGCAGTAGAAAAGTTAAATTCGAGCCTGGGAGCCAGCATTTCAGGGTGTGAGCTTTCCTCCGACGTAAACCTTTGACACTCAAAAGCAGGGGTAGTCAAACTGCGGCCCTCCAGATGTCCATGGACTACAATTCCCATGAGCCCCTGCCAGCAAATGCTGGCAGGGGCTCATGGGAATTGTAGTCCATGGACATCTGGAGGGCCACAGTTTGACTACCTCTGCTCAAAAGCATACACCCAAAAACTTTTGATGCTCTGCAATGTAAAAATCGGATCACAGTGGCAAGGGCTACGGGGTTGAGACCGTTTATGGACCTACCAAGAAAAGACAGGTGTTTCTTTTACCTGGGCTTCTAAAGCCATCCAAGTCAACGAACTCTGCCTGGGATCGTACTGCAAATTATGTCTAACTTTTGCAATTCATTTACCAGCTTGGGCACCATTCCTGCGGCACAGACGGCTTGGGACCGCAAATTTTACCAGGAGGGGACTGCTTCTTCGAAAACAGACCTCCTGTGAATTCTAGACCCCCCGATTGTTAATCTCATCAGGTACAAGATTCTGGCATTTCAAGCAAAGGATGCCACCCCAGGCTGGTTTGGCATTACAAGAGGACTGTGCCAGACTATTCCGTCTCTGCCATTCCTGCAAAGAACTCTGGGAAATGCAGTTCCACCACAAGAGGGTTGACAGTTCTTTGGGAGGCCAGTCCCCGTCAACGCTTTATAAAAACTCCCACGAATCCTTCTTTGGGCCCCCGGACAAGCCTTCCCACCTGTTCCCAAATCCTGCAGCGGAAAGAAGTGGGCCACAGCAAGCGACGAGGCACCAAGGAGTGTGGCCAACCTGTGTCCCCACAAGGGCCAGGAGATGGTGGCCAAAGTGTGAGGTGATGGAGGCGGAGAAGGACGGCTACGGGCTGGGGAAGCCGTTTTGAGAGCACTTCCTTTAAAATGCCAGCTGAAAGTAGCTTGTCAGAGAAAAAGCTTCTAGCCAGTTCCGTCCTGCACTCTACAACTGCTTCTCTACATGTTGTGAGGGAGCTTACTTTAACAAAAAACAGGATTATATCGTAGAGAGCGATACTAAACAGGTCTCATTTGGGAGCAATTCTCGTTTCGTTCACGGCGGCTTATCCCAGGAACGTGGTTCTCCTTTGGCCACGGTGGGCAAACGAAATGGGGCAGGAGGCATTCTGGGAGAAAACATACAGCCCAGGATGGGGGAGAGAAAACACACTTCCCAGATCGTAACAAAACCGCCAGCTTCATGAAAGGGAGGCACGGTATAGCTCTTTTCTATCTGCAGATACATTTTCTGTTTTCTTTTTAACTTTTTTTTAAATATGGGGGGAATGCTCGGATGAAGAAATAAGGCCAAGGCCAGTGAAAGTACAGCTGAAATAAGTGCTTTGTTACTCATCTACTGGTCTTGTACTTTGCTGAAGGAACACTGAAAGATTAAGAGACTCCCCTGCAGAATATCCAGGACCACAGGCCTTGGCCTTATTTTTCAGCTCTTGGTGATGGGAACGGCCCTCTGACTTGAAGACCCAGACGATCCGTGCAATTGCAGATTGACATACAGAGATGGCCACACAGGGAAGGGGCGGTCCTTGAAGTGGTCGAATGGATTTTATCCTTCAAACCACCAATGGGCAAAATACTTGGTTTTTTTGCACCCGTGAGAAAAACCTCCATACAAGGTCAGTAGTACCGCAGGGAGAATTAATTCCAAATTCTTTTGAGAACCCCTGGTTATCAAAAAAAAAAAAAAAGAAAGTACATTCCTTTGAAGAAGAAAGGTAGCATACGAAGGAGAGGACCCAGATCATTCAATGATATGCTACTTTTCTACTTGCATGGAGGGCTTTTCTCTTTTTAAAAAATTGGAGCTACGTTCTGAAGTGCTGTTTTCTTTTCCCTCAAGTTCCCAAATTCCTCCCCCGCTGTTTAAGGACTTCACAACCTCATATTGTGGCATCAACAGACCTAAACCAAATTTCTCAGCGGGTGCCGCTGATTCAGGTTCAAAGCTGGACAAAAGAGGAGAGGGGGACCCCTTGTAGGCGGCAGCAGGGCCAAGCACGGTGCCCCAAACATGTCCGCCCTCATTCTGACAAAGAGAGCGATCACAGTATCTACAAAATAAATAGTCCATGCTGAAAGCCAAGCCTGCTCACCCAAGCCAAAACGCTAGCAGGAGAAGAGAAGGTGTTAATTTCCCAAAGTGGGAGGGGATTTATCTAAACCAGGCCCCTCCTGCCCAGGTCAGGTCAGGCTGGGCCATCTCTCAGGGCTGACTTTAGCCCTCAAAAACAGCCCTCTGATCGCCTCCCCCTGCAAAAAATAATAATAAAAAATCAGTGGCGTGGAATTGAATTTCTGTCACAAACCGGTAAATGTCCCGTTGACCGTCCCCCAGACTTCTTGGAGCGCTGGTCAGTTAAATGTGTCTACCTCAGGAACGTCCCTAGCAACCAGTGTCTTTTGGACTCATTCCAGAGAATTCGTTTTTTTAAAAACCCTCAGGGTACATAAATAGAGGTCAGCAACTGGAGGGGGGGTTTGCTACCTGGACTAAACAAGCCACCCCCCCTCCCCGAGGTTCCGCTTGATAGCTCAAATGCAGCCCCCACTTTCTGCTTCCGCCACCCTGCAGAAACAAATATTCCGGGCCGAGGTGGAGATACGATATGGGTCTCCTCGCCCGACGGGATTTCTTTTTGCTAACCTCCGTTCTTTCAAGGAAGTTCCTTTCCTCTTCTCCTGAAACCTCTTTCCCATTTTGGGAAAAGTGGAGGAAGTGCTCATCACACTGTGTTGCTCCTATGCAACAACTCCCTTCTCCCCCTTCCCTGCTCAAAAGCAGCCCGGAGGAGTGGGGAAGAAAACGGGGTAGGAAATTAAGAATGCAGGGAGGAAATGGACGATAGCAAGAGGAGGAGAACTCTGCCCCCGGCCTTAGCTGCCGCCTCAAGATCAGCTGCTGATTAGGTATCTGCTAGTAGCCAAACCGTCGATTCCTCCAAGTAGCTACTGCAGCCGTTTCCTCTTCAGTCAAGAAGTCCGATGTCAGCAAGACCCCCACTTCCTTTATGGAAAAATGTGTGAGTTCTGATGCGGTCGGAAAGCTTTTTCTCAATTCTTGATTCCACTGTCCTCGTCTTCCATTGCCTCCGGATAGGTCTCTTCCGACCCCTGCAGGAGGCCCGACATCAGGCTCAGATTCACACACTCGGGACATTTCTCGGGATTCTCACCGCCCGACGAGAAGATCTTCCCGCAGTCCGCGCATATAAAGGAGTTGACGCCCAGGTGGCTCCGCTGGTGGCGAATGAGGGCGGCCTTGGCCTTGAAGCAGCTCCCGCACTCGGGGCACACGTACGGCTTCTCGCTGGTGTGCGTCCGCTCGTGAGCAATCAGCTGGGAGCTCTCCCGGAAACACTTCCCGCAGTCCAAACACATATAGGGCCGCTCGCCCGTGTGGGACCTCTCGTGCGCTACCAGGCTGGACCGCTGGATGAAACCCTTCCCGCACTGGAGGCAAATGTACGGCTTCTCTCCCGTGTGGGTTCGCTCGTGCTTGCTAAGGCTCGATCGGACGCTGAAGCTCTTCTCGCAGTACATGCACTGGTACGGCTTCTCGCCCGTGTGAATCCGCTCGTGGGCGATCAGCTCCGAGCTCCAGTTGAAGCCCTTCCCGCACTCCAGGCATTTATGCGGCTTCTCGCCCGTGTGCGTCCGGATGTGGGCCATGAGGTGGGAGTTCTGGCTGAAGCTTTTCCCGCACTCGGAGCACGTGTACGGCTTCTCTCCCGTGTGGATGCTCTGGTGCCTGATGAGGTCCGCGCTCAAGCTGAAGCCTTTCCCGCACTCGAGGCATTTGTAGGGCTTCTCCCCCCGGTGGCTCTTCTCGTGCAGGACGAGGGTGGCCTTCTGGCTGAAGCTCTTCCCACACTCGGTGCAAGTGTACGGCTTCTCGCCCGTGTGGCTACGCTCGTGGATGATGAGGCTCGACCGCTGGTTGTAGCTCTTCTCGCACAGCAGGCATTTGTAGGGCTTCTCGCCCGTGTGGGTCCTCTCGTGCAGCTGGAGGTGGGAGTTCTGGCAGAAGCGCTTATCGCAATGCGAGCACTTGTAGGGCTTCTCTCCCGTGTGGGTCCTCACGTGCGTGTTCAGGGTCGACCGCTTGCCGAAGCACTTCCCGCATTCGTTGCACTGGTACGGCTTCTCGACCGTCGGGCCTTTCTCCGGCGTCCCCAGCTGGGAGCTCTGGCTCAGGCTCGCCCCAAAGCTCTTGGAGATCTCCTGGCTCTTCTTCTGGAGGAAGCTCTGCTGGACCGCAAACTCGTTGAAGTCGAAGAAGCCGCCGCCGAAAGGAATCGAGATGGGCCCTCTGCTCTCCAGCAGGCCGTCCTCAGAGGCGCCGGCCTGTCCTTCGCCGCGGGGGAAGCTGACTTCGTCTCCCCCCCACATCATCCGGTTCAGCTGCAGGCGATCGGCGCTGCCTAAGGAAGGCTCCCCCTCCTTGTTCTCCCCGAGCCAGCCAGCTGCAGGAAGAAAGACAAGGAAACTAGAGGTCGTTCAAAATGGTGGGACTGCGAACATCACATGTATTCTAGGATCAGGGGTAGTCAACCTATGGTCCTCCAGATGTCCATGGACTGCAATGCCCATGAACCCCTGCCAGCGTTTGCTGACGGGATCATGGGAATTGTAGTCCATGGACATCTGGAGGACCACAGGTTGACTACCTCTGTTCTAGATTGCCAAAACAGCAATAGCAAACAAAGAAATGCTGTACATCATGGATTCCCAACCGGTTTACCAGTGTTCCTCGAGAGCTCCGGATCAGGTCCATGGCCTTTTCTCTCCTAACTTAATGGTCTCAGCCACCAGATAGGAAACTGAGGACTTCCACTGCTTCCCCTTCCCCCTCCCGAATGAGTTTTCTTGTGGCTTCTGCATCTGGGAGGGGGACGGGCCTACACAGCTACTCCTGCCTTAAATGCCTCCAGTCTCTACTCTCCCAATCTTCTTTGAGCCTGCATATTAACGTGAGTGGTGATGTCACTTCCGGGGGGGCGTGGCAGGGAGGCGAGGTCAGCTGACCCCTTCCAGCGTTCTTTGAAGCCTGAGAAATTATTTCAGGGGCTCCCCCAGGATGAAAAGGCTGCTCCACAGTTTCTAGTTGCTATCAGGCAAGGCGATAAAGCAGAATCCAGAGGTGTTACCACTTCAGGCGGAGAGGCAATCCTCCCCTTTCGGAATGCTCCCCTGAGGCGTCTTTTAAAAAGACGTTGCTTGCACAAAGCAAATTAACCCATTATAACCATAGATTCAAGTGGGTAGCCATGTTGGCCTGAACACAACAACAAAACAAAATCAGAGTCCAGTGGCATCTTTAAGGCCAAGAAAGATTTATTCAATGCGTGAGCTTTCGAGTGCAAGCCCTCTTCCTCAGACTAAGAACTACCATCAGGACATGTTCCCACTGTCATGATGGTCGTTCTTAATCTGAGGAAGAGTGCTTGCACTTGAAATCTCACACAGTATTATAACCATGTTATGCTAGCTTTCAAGCTTCCAGGGAGCTTCCTGACTGAGTGAAAGTTTTAAAAGGGCGATTCTTCACTTGTCCCCTGTAGTGGTGCAGTCCGTTCTAGCCTTTATGATGATCTGTTGTTGGAATCTGTTCTTCAGGCCCTGGCCTACGTGATCTAGGCTAGACAAATCTTGTCAGATTTTCAGAAGCCAAGTAGAGTTGGGCCCTGTTTGCATGTGGATGGGAGCCCACCAAGGAAGTCGAAGGCTCCTATAAAGAGATCCTTGCTGTTCTCTTACCTTGTAACCTCAACAGGGCTGCCTAACTCAGCGGTATCCTGACGGTATTTTCCACCACCCACCATTCTGATACCCCCTATAGACGGGAGAAGCATCACCTTTGAGACTCAGCATCATCTCGTGGAAGGCTGTACTGCTGTGGCACAAGTCGCCGTATCGCTTCCGTATGTCCTCGATTCCCAGAGCCGGGAGACTGTCGTCCTCCCTGGGTGGGGAGAGAAATGTATATTGTATCGGTATGTTACCCCGGAGGGACGGACCAGAACCAATGGGATGAAATTAATTCAAAAGAAATTCTGTCTAAATATCAGGAAGAAGTTCCTGACAGCCAGAGTGGTTCCTCAGTGGAACAGGCTTCCTCGGGAGGTGGTGGGTTCTCTATCTTTGGAAATTTTTAATCAGAGGCTGGATAGCTATCTGGCAGAGAAGCTGATTCTGTGAAGGCTCAAGGGGGTGGCAGGTGACAGTGGGTGAGCAATAGGGTTGTGAATGTCCTGCATAGTGCAGGGGGTTGGACTAGATGACCCAGGAGGTCCCTTCCAACTCTAGGATTCTATGATTCTATGTTCTTTTAATGGAGGTTTTAATGAGACCATGTGACCCACACTGAGCCATTGTATGAGAGTGGCGGGATATAAATCACATAAATAAATAAACATCTATTAGTTGGTGTCCACGATCCAGTTTATGGAGGTTATATTGTGGGGTTTTAGAGGCGGGCTATTAGTATTGGATGTTTGTTAATTTTTATCGTGAGTGTAAGCCGCCACGAGTTTACAGAGCCTTACCTTGGATGCTTGAGGCTGATCCTGCATTGAGCAGGGGATTGGACTTGATGGCCTGTATGGCCCCTTCCAACTCTATGGTTCTATGATTCTTCTCAGGGATGCTTGAGGCTGATCCTGCACTGAGCAGGGGGTTGGACTAGATGGCCTGTGTGGCCCCTTCCAACTCTATGATTCCCCCGGGGGCTTTGTTAACATTCCACCCTGGCATATTAGGGAGTTTTGCAAAATAAAGGAGGATAATGGGCTTTCACTAGCAAAAGGATTCATTTTACTGCCAGTGGTTTAAAAGGGAAAGGATCCCTATCCTTCCAGAGGGTTAGAATTGGCTGCAGGCAAATAAAAGAGGGGTCCTGGCCAGGAGATCGGAGAACGTCCAGGACTTACCTGTTCCCGATGCCTCCAGCCTCCTTCAGGGGAAAAAGGGAGGGAAAGGAGAAAAAGGGAAAATTAATCATTCACAAATAAGGGGAAATTAAGCACTTCCACAAAACACAGAGGTTTGATGGGGGAGGAGGGGGTAGAGAATGGCAAGACAGCAGGTTAAAACACATGCCAAGGGAGGTGAACATAACTTAGAGGTGTAAACCGTTTTGAGAAGTGAATTGGCTAAGATTCATGGAGGACATCTATCAGTGGTGACCAGCCATGGTGGCTGAGGAGATCCTCCATGTTCAGAGGCAGTAATCCTCCAAATCCAAAAGCAAGGGGGCAACCTCAGGGGAGGCCACCTCATGCCTCTCTGCCCTGTCGTTGGCCTTCCAGAGGAACTGGTCGGCCACTGTGTGAAACAGGATGCTAGACTGGATGGACTGTATATTTATTTATTATGGGATTTAGATTCTGCCCGGTATTTGGAACCTCGGCGTGGCGGCGGCTGTTTTACATATATTTATTGTAACAACAGATCCTTGTAAGTCTCACAACATTAACTACAATTAAAAAGAATTCTGTACTCCAATGGAAATTTTAAAATGTTACAATAATAAATACACTATGAAATAGGTAAAATTGACCATTGTGCTTTCTTCATAAGAGGAGGTGGGGAGACAACTCAAAGCTACAGTGTCTATTTTCAGTCTGGTGGGGTTGGACAGAGAGGCAGGTGGTTTCCGAGTTGTCTGATGTTGCTTCTGACCTCAGCCACAGGCCTGGTGGAACAGCTCTGTCGGCAGACCCTGCAGTACTGATGGAAGTCCTGCAGGGCTCCGACCTCAGACAGAGCATCTCATGAGTCTGGAGCCACAACCAAGAAGGCCCTGGCTCTGGCTGAGGCCAGCTTGGTTTCCCTGCGGCTGGAGACCCAAAGCAGATTTTCTTGCCCCAACGTCAAGTCCTATTGGTCTGACTCTGCAATGCTCTTCTTATGTCCTTAACTGTGAAGCTCACTGCCATTGGATGTTGTGACTGACAACAGCAAAAATATTTATTTATTTATATTTATATACCGTCCTCCCCCGAAGGCTATAGATATTCTAAACATCCGGAAGAAGTTCCTGACAGTCAGAGCGGTTCCTCAGTGGGACAGGCTTCCTCGGGAGGTGGTGGGTTCTCCATCTATGGAGATTTTTAAGCAGAGGCTGGAGAGCCATCTGACGGAGAGGCTGCTTCTGTGAAGGCTCAAGGGGGTGGCAGGTGACAGTGGGTGAGCGAGAGGGATGTGAGTGTCCTGCATAGTGCAGGGGGTTGGACTAGATGACCCAGGAGGTCCCTTCCAACTCTAGGATTCTATGATTCTATATTTCAAAAAGGTATAGATATTATAACACACTTCAGATCTTGCCTGAACAATATTTACCAAGTGAATTCAGGGCACCCAAAAGGGAAAAGGCTTTGAGGGGCAGCCTGAAGGATACCAACGAGCTGAGAGTCAAAGTGAAGTAACATGGAACAAGATGGACCAATGATCTGACTCAGAAAGTCAGTTCATATGTTACGTGGTAAACAGAACAGCAGGCCTAACTCTGTAATCGGGATCAAAAAAGAAGGAGGTAACAGAAAATCAGTTTAAATACTGCCTTGTTTGTCAACGTTACTGTTTTGGGAGTAATAGACAGCGTGGCTTGCTTACTTGAGCTACCTGGATTCCCGGAAACGGCCGAGAGGGAAAACTTACCGTTATCTCCTCACTGCTACTCTCTTCATCAGCAGCCTCCTTTTCTGCACTTTGGATTTCCAAAGCTGTCCCTTCTGAATCCAGTGACCCCTTTGAATGAAGACATCACTGACATTAATAACACCAGTGTGTGTCTCTTTTAAAAAAAAAGGCTTCTTAAAACACGTACTTCACATTCTAAGACAAGAAACCCCCAACATTGCTAAGCTCTAGGGAATTCTAAGGAAGGAAGAGGAGAACAGCTAGTTCTTAGTACCCTGCCTTTCACTACCTAAATGAGTCTCAAAATGGCTAACAATCATTTTCCCTTTCTCTCCCTACAACAGACACCTTGTGAGGTCGGTGGGGATGAGAGAGCCCCGAGAGAACTGGGACTGGTCCAAGGTCACTCAACTGGCTGCACATGGAGGGGGAGCACGGAATCAACCCCCCGATGCTCCTGATTAGAGGCGGCCCCTCTTCATCACACCATGCTGGCTCTCCGGTGCCACCACAAAATGGCTGCCAAGGAGTCGGTGGATGGGGCAATTGTGAAATGGCTGCTCCCCGGCCAACCTCAGAATGGAGGGGAGGCTCTACACCACATTGGGAGGCCTCAAGCCAAGAGGCCTCCAAGAACATGGGCAGACGCTTCCAAACTGGCAGTCTTCAAGCAAAGGTTGGATACACACATTTCTTGGATGCTTTAGGATGCTTTGGGCTGATCCTGCGTTGAGCAGGGGGTTGGACTAGATGGCCTGTATGGCCCCTTCCAACTCTATGATTCTATGACTAGATGGCCTGTATGGCCCCTTCCAACTCTATGATTCTATGATTCTATGACTAGATGGCCTGTATGGCCCCTTCCAACTCTATGATTCTATGATTCTATGACTAGATGGCCTGTATGGCCCCTTCCAACTCTATGATTCTATGACTAGATGGCCTGTATGGCCCCTTCCAACTCTATGATTCTATGATTCTATGACTAGATGGCCTGTATGGCCCCTTCCAACTCTATGATTCTATGATTCTATGATTCTATAAACGGATGCGCTGATCACACAGGAAGGCCGTGGCCCTTGCGCTCTCCCCTGAAGTACCTCCTTCTCGGAGGAAGCCCAGGAAAGCCCAGGCACTGGGGAGAAGAGGCATCTCTTTCATAAGAAAGGCAGGGCTCCCTCCCTCTGTAGATACAGCGAGAAGCTGCCAATCCAGAGACGAATGAAAATCTGTGCGTGGCCAAGCTGAAGGCATGTCGCTGAGATGTGTTTGCCTGGGAGGAAGCTGCTTGTGCTGGCAGGGAATTGCAGTCCGTGGAGGACATCTGGAAGGCCACAGTGGGGCCACCCCGGCTTTGAAGGACCATGGGGGCACACCTGAGGGCAGGCAGGGCTAGCAAAATCTGGCAGTAGTGCTCTCTGAAGAACCCACCAAGGCCTCACTGTCATTTCCGATTTCCTCCTCTTTCTCGTCTATCAGTAATTCCTCGCTGCTGCTCTCTTCTTCCTCTGTGTCAGGCAGGTCTCCTCTCTTTTCGGGCAAGGTGGTCAGCTTCTCCTGTGAGGGGAGAGCAACACAAGCACGATGTTAGCCAGGTCTGGATGTGTACTTGCTTTTCATTTGGGCAAAAGATGGAGGAGGTCAAATTCACTTCGGACTGCGGGGGAGTATGGGAGATCCCAGCTTTGGAAGGGCCTTTACATCACAGGTGGCCAAACTGCGGTTTTCCAGATGTTCACGAACTACACTTCCCATGAGTCCCTGTAGCCCACGGACATCTGGAGAGCCAGTTTGGCCATCCCTGCTTTACACAGACACACACACAGACACACACCACCATACAAGCAGAAAATCAGCACAGCTGGAAGAACGACCACACAGCCTCCTGCCCCATCTCTTTGTTTGCTCTGTGGGTTTTCTTTTTCTATCTAAACGCTGTAAATATTCCAAAACTAGTAATCAAGCCTGCTGCAATAAAAATACAACAGGCGCTAGGCAAGGGAGCCTCTCGCCGCGTCAGGCCGCGCGGCTCGCAGTTCCTTCCTTGTCGGCAGGGCGGGAATCGGCCTCATTTGTCAGATTTGTCAGAGAGTCAGATTTGATCCCCCACTTGTCCTCCTCCACACGAAACCTGCTGGGGAAATGCGATTGTGAACCGCTTTAAGACACCTTAGAGCAGAGGTCCCCAACCTTTCTGAGGCCCAGGACCGCCTCCGGGGGTGAGGGGAGAGCCGACGGCCCGGGTGCCACGCACGCGGCAGCTGCACGCAAACGCACATGTGCACAGTTGGCGCACATGCACGTTTTTGCCACCAGGTGGCGCTAACGCACATGTGCACAGTTGCCGCGCATGCGCGTTTTTGCCACCAGGTGGCGCTAACGCACATGAGCGCAGTTGCCGCGCACGCACGTTTTTGCCACCAGGTGGCGCTAACGCACATGTGCACAGTTGCCGCGCATGCGCGTTTTTGCCACCAGGTGGCGCTAACGCACATGAGCGCAGTTGCCGCGCACGCACGTTTTTGCCACCAGGTGGCGCTAACGCACATGTGCACAATTGCCACGCATGCACGTTTTTGCCACCAGGTGGCGCTAACGCACATGCGCGCGATTGCTGCGCCTGCACGTTTTCGCCACCAGGCGGTGCAAACACGCATGAGCGGCAACTGCGAGCATGCGTGTTTGCGTCGCCGGCATGCCGGCGGCCGCGCCTACTTTTTCCCTTCGTTCTCGCTGGGGGGGGGCAGGCAGGTGCGGCTGCCGACGGCCTGGTAACGGGCCACGTACTGGGGGTTGCTGACCCCCGCCTTAGAGTGGAGAAAGGTGGGGTATAAAAACCAATTCTCCTTCTCTTCTAGGAAAGGCCACTGAAATGCATACCACCAACTCAGCGCTGGTCGGGCCCTCCTTTTCCTCTTGTACTGATAAGACTCCGCTGTTCGTGGTCGCCTTTTCCTCTTTCAGCAGGGCCTTCTTGCTACCCATCAGCTCCTCGGGCCTTCCTTCATGCGCTCTCTCTTTTGTAAGGCCAGTCAGATGCTCCTCTAGCACTTCCTGAGGGAAGGAGAGGAAAAGATGGGGGGGAAATAATAAGAAGAGGGAAGGTCATGTTAAATACTGACATGCTGGTGATCCCCAGAGATATGGCTGGCCTTCTTGGGCTTGGCCCCCGCCTGGTGGAACAAGTTGCCCGTGGAGATCCAGTGGGAGTTAATTTTTTAATATATTTTTTTAAAGTATTGAACATTTATTGGGTGATATGACCATATAATAGAGCCTCTTGTGGCGCAGGGTGGTAAGGCAGCAGAAATGTTGTCTGAAAGCTCTGCCCATGAGGCTGGGAGTTCGATCCCAGCAGCCGGCTCAAGGTCGACTCAGCCTTCCATCCTTCCGAGGTCGGTAAAATGAGTACCCAGCTTGCTGGGGGGTAAACGGTAATGACTGGGGAAGGCACTGGCAAACCACCCCGTATTGAGTCTGCCATGAAAATGCTGGAGGACGTCATCCCAAGAGTCAGACATGACTCGGTGCTTGCACAGGGGATACCTTTACCTTTACCTTATGACCATATATGGTCATGTTGACCTGCACCCCCTCCCAAAATGGCCAATGATGGGCCTGGAGGGGGTGGGAGGGGAAGGGCCCCGGGTGGGCGTGTCCACAGTGATGCTTCCCAGCCGTATTCTGCACGATTGGGCCACATCTCGGAGCCTGAAGAATGTTTCAGGGGATTCTCAAGTGAAAAAAAGGTTGAGAAAGGCTGTTCTAAAATAATAAAATTGCCTTAAACCAATGATGATGAGGCCAGAATGTCATGAAATATAAATCTCGTATGTTATGTAGAATGTATAAAATTTTGAGAGAAATAAACAATAATATACAAAGAAAGAGACTCTTGTGGCGTAGAGTGGTAAGGCAGCAGACATGCAGTCTGAAAGCTCTGCCCATGAAGCTGGGAGTTCAATCCCAGCAGCCGGCTCAAGGTTGACTCAGCCTTCCATCCTTCTGAGGTCGGTAAAATGAGTACCCAGCTTGCTGCTGGGGGGTAAACGGTAATGACTGGGGAAGGCACTGGCAAACCACCCCGTATTGAGTCTGCCATGAAAACGCTGGAGGGTATCACCCCAAGGGTCACACATGACCCAGTGCTTGCACAGGGGATACCTTTACCTTTAACTTTATACAAAGAAAACTGCCTGGCTGAATTTATCAATAAAGAAGCATAAAGTCACAGAATCATAGAGTTGGAAGGGACCTCCTGGGTCATCTAGTCCAACCCCCTGCACTATGCAGGACATTCACAACCCTATTGCTCACCCACTGTCACCTGCCACCCCCTTGAGCCTTCACAGAATCAGCCTCTCCATCAGATGGCTCTCCAGCCTCTGTTTTAAAATTAAAAAGTCCATCTTTATGTTACCTGGTTTCACCTAAAACCATATGAGTGCATCTATGGGCAATGGAAGCCTTATATGTAACACTTTCCCCTCAAAAAGCCTACAAAGTGTATCTTTGGGCTACAGAAATCCTATAAGTAACAACTGCTTACAGCAACAGGTCACATGAGAACAGTCCATTTGCTTTGGAGTGAATCCACACTAAATCATTTTGCCTTGACTTCAAGCAAAATAAAAATGTAAAAGACTATGAGCCAGAAGTTTTGTTTCTTTATTCATAAATACAGTCAGGCAAATTTTTCTTCGTATATGATTATTTCATAACTGTGTCTCCCGGTTATGTTGTGATGTAATTTTGACAGGCCTTGCCTGGTGAAGTTAGCCTGCGTAGTTACGGCTCACTGAATCCAAAGTTACAGCGTAGTTACGGCTCACTGAATCTCCCCGTTCCCATTGTTCTAACATTATCCCGCTAGCAGCAGGCAGCTGCGCAGGAACGTTTTATGAATGGCTGGTCATCTTCCCGCATGAAAACACCCACAAAGCTGTTTTATACTGGAGCGGGCCCTTGGTCCATCAAGGTCAGAACTGACTGCTCAGGCTGGCTCAGAAGTCTTTCACTTTATCTACAGCAGGGGTCCCCAACCCCCGGTCTACGGCCCGATACCGGGCCGCAAAGGCCATCATACCGGGCCGCCAGCGGCCATGCCTGCCTCCCCCCCCCTGCAGCGAGAGGGGGGAAAGAGGCCGGCATGGCAGCTGGCGCGCCGGCGACGCTAACGCGCACACGCGGGACTGCCGCGCATGTGCGTTTGCGCCCCTGGTGGCCAAAACGAGCATGCGCGGCAACTCTGCGCATGCGTGTTAGCGCCACCTGGTGGCCAAAACGCGCATGCTCAGCAATTGGGCATGCGCATTTATGAGCAACTGCGGCAGCCGGGCCGCTGGCTCTCCCCCACCCCCGGATGAAGGTTGGGGACCGCTGATCTACAGCCCGATCTTCTTAACTGGAGATGCCGAGGATTGAACCCGGGACCTCGGGTGTGTAAAGCAAATGGCCCGCCACTGAGCCTCAAATGTCACGCCTCAAAATCTCAGCCAACAGAACAGTGACACTGTGAGTAGCAAACAGAAAGGGGCCTACAGTTTCTCATAAAAGTCCCCGCCCCTGAGGAAATTAAACGGGCCTCGGCCAGAGACAGGGCCTTTTCGGCTTTGGCACTGGCCTGGCGGACAAAGTTGTTGTGGTTGAGGCCGAAAGTAAGATCTAATACTGTGGGCCTCTCTATCCAACCCTGGCAGGCTAAAAACCTGCACTGAATTTCTGAATGCCCCCTATGAAAGAAAGCACAATGGCCCGTTTTAATATTGTAATATTGTTATGCTATTATTTTAATATGTAAGATCTTAACATATTACAGAATTTATTTTAATGGCTATTAACTTTTATGCATAGAGCCTCTTGTGGTAAGGCAGAGTGGTAAGGCAGCAGACATGCAGTCTGAAAGCTCTGCCCATGAGGCTGGGAGTTCGATCCCAGCAGCCGGCTCAAGGTTGACTCAGCCGTCCATCCTTCCGAGGTCGGTAAAATGAGTACCCAGCTTGCTGGGGGGTAAACGGTCATGACTGGGGAAGGCACTGGCAAACCACCCCGTATTGAGTCTGCCATGAAAACGCTAGAGGGCGTCACCTCAAGAGTCAGGCATGACTCGGTGCTTGCACAGGGGACACCTTTACCGTTTTCCTAACTTTTATGCAGGGATTTTGTGCATTCTGGAAATGTTTCCTCCACTCTAAGTTTTCAAAGACAGGGTGGAATATAGATCCCCAATATATCCAAATAAATACATTTCATACAGTCGGAGAGAGAGAGCATAAATTAGACCGCAACATAAAGATGAACTTATTTTTGCGTGTCCTCAGTGCCTTTGGATATTTAAGTTCTTAGTGCCTTGTGATGTACTAAGCTCCTCAGACCTTGATTCAGGGAGCTTGCTCTGTTTCCCAGAAATTCTTGGGCACGGCGACTGAGTACTTTAATTCATTTAATTCAATTTAAACTGGGTAGGAGAGTCGTGTTTGTGCTTTCATTTTTAATACCTTTTGCTTATGCCTCTGTGATCTGTGTACCTATGGCTATTTTGTGCTTCGCGTTTTTTCATGGCGTAGTGAGTACCGACTAGGATAAACAAGGTATTCTTTTCATAAGGGACATGGAATAAATGAATAAACCCGTACTCCCTTGAAGTTGCAAGACTAGATCCTGGAAAAAGAAATCCAGAGAGGAAAATTCACTCAGAATGCTGCCTTTCTCCCCAATGGGGCACCAATGTGCAACTTATTGGTTAGAGCAGGGGTAATCAAACTGCGGCCCTCCAGATGTCCATGGACTACAATTCCCATGAGCCCCTGCCAGCATTCGCTGGCAGGGGCTCATGGGAATTGTAGTCCATGGACATCTGGAGGGCCGCAGTTTGACTACCCAAGAGCATTGCTAAAATTCAACCAAAGGGCGGTCTTTAGTTTCCCTATATTTGGGTGTGCATTTTTGGTCATATCCCCTCACAAACTGGTCGTTCACACTGATAAACAACTTTATACTTCAGCCAATCTGTCATTTTAGAAGAAGAGTTGGTTTTTATACCCCGCTTCTCACTCTTTGAAGGAGTGGTTTACAATCACCTTCCTTTCCCCACAGCAGACACCCTGTGAGGCAGGTGGGGCCGAGAGAGCTCTGAGAGAACTGAGACTGAACCCAAGGTCACCCAGCAGGCTTCCCACGGAGGAGCGGGGAATCAAACGGATAACTCAGGGGGCTACCAGATATCAAAGGAGATATATGCATCCCTCATTACTCCGCCTCAAAAAAGAACAATGTAGATTTGGAAAAGAATGCCGAAAAGAGCAATCAAATTGGTCATTATGCAGGAACACCTTCCCTGCAGGGAAGGACTGTGGGCCTGGCTCTTCTCTTTATCCCGGAATTCCATCTTTCACGGGAGACAGAATGTATATTTTTTTATATATATCTGAGTTTCGGGAACACTGTTAGGCCTGAAATCTGCTTCCTGTCAAAGCCATGAATCAGGGCATTTTTCACTGGCTGTTCCAGTGTACAGATAACAACGTCCTTCAGAAAAAGCCACTGGGCCAGGCTGAACGAGTCTGGTTGTTTGTTCCAGAGGCTTATGAATAGCTCGTCGCCTGCCAAGCACAAATCCCCAGGAAAACGGCCTCTGACGCTGTGAGCAGGGCTCAGAAGGCATCTTTCAGATATCTCCTTCAAAATATCCTTCCCATGCTCAGAGGAATCTCATCAAATAGATCCCATATCAGAAATACACCCTTTCTGCTTCTAATTTTTGCAATCCCGGTTCTTCTGCGTCATCCTTAGATCGCTCGTGAGATTTTTACACCATGTAAGCCATCTTGGTGAGAAAAGTGGACCATAATTAAAGTAAAGGAATAAATATGTAAACGTTTTTGCTTGTCCCTGGGAGGTTTGAATACCCTCAGTTCCTTATCTAATTTCTTCCTCGTTTAGCTAACTTTAAAGCAAAGCTAGAACACAGTGTGATTAATGGTTGGCCAGACAAGGTTTTCGCCAGAGACCTGGACTGAATAACCCCTTCAGTCAGAAGCATGAGCCCTGGACAGGGGTGCATTCGAGAGGGAAAATCAACCCAGCAGAGTGGGACGCATTCCTCACAATCCCCTCCAACCAACAGAGTCAGGTTTACTTCCATCCGTGGCCTCAGGCTTACACCTCAGGAGAGGAAAGGGAAGGCGAATGTAAGCCACTTGGGAGACTCCTTCGAGGAGAGAAAAGCGGCATATAAGAACCAAGTCTTCTTCTAAATAAACATGCAAAGCTGCTTTCTCCTGTATTATATTGGTCCGTCAATGTCTGTATTTTCGACTCATGGCCGCTCTCTTACGATCTTTAACAAGACAATGAGAAGTCCATTCAACCAAGACCTTCAGACTCGATAGCTCAATGGAGCCTCCATGTTCCGAGGCAGTAAACCTGATGAACGTTTGTCACTGAAGACAATGAAACACAGAGTGGCCCGGCCTTCATATTCTGCTCATGCATGCTTCACACAGCAGTGGCAGCCGGCGACCCCAAGAGGCCAGGCGGTTCCTATAAGCCCTCTCCCCCCTAGAATCATAGAGTCGGAAGGGAACTCAAGGGTCATCTAGTCCAACCCGCTGCACAGTGCAGGAAACCCACAACCACCTGATCTTCCACAGTGACACCAATTCCATGCCCGGATGATCCCCCCCCCCCAAAAAAAACAAATACCCCAGAATCCCTGGGCAGTGTGGCCTGGTGGAAATTTGCCTTCCGGCCCCAATGTGGTGATTGGTATTTCCCTGGGCATGTGAGCCAAGCGCTGACACGCCCACCCCTCCCTGCCCACCCACTCACAATCTGTCTACAAACCTGTCTACTTCCACCACACCTTACTTCAGCTGTACCCATTCAAAACTCCTTCCATGTGCTCAACCCCACTCCCCTGGTAAAATCCATGATAGGAAAAAGGAACCTCCACATTCCAAGGCAGTATATCCCCTGAACACCGGAGGGGTAGTCCATGTTTGAAACATTGGCCTAGATGGACACAAGAGATTGGTCCAAGGTCACGGTCAGAGTGTGAGGTAGAGTTCTCCCATGTCCCCACCTTTCAAACCCGTTTATCTCTACACAAAGTGGCCGCAATCCGAGCCAGGGTTTTTTCTGTCCTGGTGGAACAGTCCCCGAAATGCGATCAGGGCTCTCTGGGATTTAAAACACTTCCGCCAGTGTTTTAAATCCCAACACTGTTCCACCAGGCCTATGGTTAAGGCTGACAGAATCACACCAGCAGACTGGCCTGTCTACACAGACCGCAACATCTGCACGCCACTTAGCTGAAAATGTCATACCACTTTACTCCCCCTTCCTTCCATCAGAGAAAAGGCACCGAGCACCCCTGGATTTTAAGATTTAAATGTTTAAATGTTGATTTTATTGTACGGACACATTTGTGAGCTGCCCTGAGACCTTGGGGAAGGGCGGCATGAAACTGTAATAAATAAATATCACTAAATTGAGGTTACTGTGGGTGGGCAGATAGTCGTGAGTTCCCTACCTGAGCCTTCGGGGAGGGCGGTATATAAATCTAAATAAATAAATAAATAAATAAATAAATGCAGGGGGTTGGACTAGATGACCCTGGAGGTCCCTTCCAACTCTGATTCTAAGACAGCTGGCTTTCTCAACCAGGGTTCCATGACGGCCCTGGGAGGGTTTGCTGAATGGGTGGGAGTTAATTAATTTTTAAAAATATATTTTTAAAATTATTAATATTATTATTATTAATTGGATTTATTTCCCGCCACTCCCCGTAGGCTCGTGGCGGGTCACAACAGTCCTATCCCCATTAAAATACCCATTAAAAGACTTTAAAAACAATCCTAAAATGGCGGAAGCTCTCATTATTCCCACCCCTGCTATCAGAGCGGCAGGGAGGGTGGGGAGATCTAACTTACTAGGTCCGGGGGGGGGGGGGGGGGAATGCTGGCACTAGTTCGCTGACCCCGCCCTCAACCAAAAACCTGGCGGAAGAGCTCCGCCTTGCAGGCCCTGGGTGATAGGACCATATAGCAGGATGGCCAAACTGTGACCCTTCCAGATTATCATGGACTACAATTCCCATGAGCCCTTGCCAATCAGCCATGCTGCAGAGGCTCATGGTAATCATAATCCATGAACATCTGGGGAGCCACAGTTTGGACACCCTGGCATATACGGTGATGTCATAGAATCACAGAATAACAGAATTGGAAGGGACCTCCTGGGTCATCTAGTCCAACCCCGTGCACTATTCAGGACACTCACATCCCTATCGCTCACCCACTGTAACCTGCTGACCCACCCAACCCCAAATGGCCAATGATGGGCCTGGAGGGGGTGAGAAGAGGAGGGTCCCCAGGTGGGCAGTTACACAACCACATTCTGCATGTTTGTGCCACTTCTGGGGTTTCTTGAATCCTGAAGAATGTTTCAGGGGTTTCTCAATGGTTAAAATTTGAGAAAGGCTGGGCTAGGGCATCAGACTCAGATCTGGGAAATCCAGGTCCAAAATTCCACTCCGCCATGGAATCTTCCTGGCTGACGTTGGGGCAGACACACACTCTTAACTGACCTACCTCACAGGGTTGTTGTGAGGATAAAATAGAGAATAACATAAGCTCCGTCAAGGTTCTGACCGGAGAGAAAAGCTGGATACCAAAGAACAAAAAAATACCTCCTGCACCTTGCTAGACGCATACCTGCATGATCGCCTCGTGCGCTGTTCCGTTTTCGCCGTCCATGGTTAAGCTGGGCCGATCTCCAAAATCAGATTGCTTCGTCCCTGCCGGAAGAAAAACGAAAGGACAAAAGGGGTGTGGGTGGGGGAAGAAGGGAGTCTTTTTCGGTTTTATGGGACTGGGCTTGGGGGGAGAGAAAAGGAGAAGAAAAATAGCTAAGGCTTTCTCAGCAAGGTGGGGGGGAAAGGGACAGGAGAGTGAGAAGCCCCCCCAAAGCCTGCAAGGATAACATTTATATCGCAAGCTCACCTGGAACAGAAATTTAGTATGCTCAGCAGCACAGGAGATGTTACTGAGACAGGAAAAAGGGCTCCTCTGAACATACACAGAGTACATTCTCCCTTTTACGCACACAAAAACACAACCCACCCCCAAGTGCTCCCCTCTTCATCATCAGGGGAAATAAAGATAAAATGGGGATTGCTGAAATCAATCCTTCTGAGCATGTGCAGAATGCCCACCTACGAATTAGCCCAGCGCCTTCCTCCAGCCTCCGGGATAGCAAGCAAAAGAATGATGCAATCACAGTTGAGGCTTCTGAGCATGTGCAAGGCGCCCCCCCCCCCAAATCTGGACTAGAAAGGCCTTTCAGAGCTGATCCAGTGAGATCAGATCCTTCTGAGCATGTGCAGAGTGCACCCCCAGCTTCCCGATCGCCTGATCGGCGCACAACTCCTCCTCCCTCCCCGCCATGTAAGAGAAAAGGTGGCACAATCCATTTCCTCTGATCATGTGCAAAGTACATTTCCCCCCACCTCCGAATAGGCTTTCCAAACAGGCGTCAGGTCGGGCGCTCGCTCCTCTCTCTTTTAAAAATAATAAAAAATATAAAATAATAATAAATGCAACCTTGCAGGGTCAGCTCCCGGGTCCAGCCTCTCTAGCGTTGAGGAGGAATGTCTAAATTGCAAACTTAAACCGGTTAGACGCCCACTGGCTTCCCCTCCCGGGGAACTCTGGGAATTGCAGTCCTGCGAGGCCGGCGGGCGGGCGAGGGGGACCCCTAGCGGGCTCGCCGGCGCGCGCACGCCGAACTACATTTCCCAGCAGGCCTTGCAAAGCATGCCTCTCAAAGCGGTCTCCTTTTGCGCTGCAGAAACCGGATTGAAACAAGGAACCGCAGAAGGGGGCTTGGGTGGGTTATATATCCCGCCTGCGGCCGATTCAGACCCGTCTGCAATTGTGGGACTGCGATTCTGAGAAGTGGGTGGGGGTGTGATCCGGTTTGAAACCGGTTTGCAATGGTTGTGCTGTGTAAACACGCCACATTTGGGTTTTGCCTCCCTCCCTCCTCCCGTCTTTCCAAAATCCCTCACATTCCCCGGGTGCATAATTGTTTTTTTTTGGGGGGGGGAGGAGAAGGAGGGCTCACCGTTCACATTGGGCAGTGCCCAGTTAGGAAATCCGGTGTCGCAAAGGGCCAGACAGGGGTAGTCAAACTGCGGCCTTCCAGATGTCCGTGGACTACAATTCCCATGAGCCCCTGCCAGCATTGCTTGCAGGGGCTCATGGGAATTGTAGTCCATGGACATCTGGAGGGCCGCAGTTTGACTACCCCTGGCCCAGAGCCATCTGGTGGCCAGGAATAAGTGGAAAAGCGATCCACCCCAGGCCAAAGTCAAGAGGAAACCCGAGATCCTGTGGCGTGCAATTCCGGAGGTCTCGCTTCCAAAAGGATGTGGGCAAAAGGGAAAGGGTGCAGAGGAGAGCAATGAGGGGGATCTGGGTCCCTGGGAGGAAAGGTTGAGGGCCTTGGGAAGGTTCAGCCTGGAGAAGAGGAGCTTAAGAGGGGACAGGATGGCTCTCTGTAAGGATTTGAAAGGTGGTCACTTAGAGGAGGGCAGGGGGCAGGTCCTGTGGGCCGCTGAAGAGAGGACCTGCAGTAAGGGGTTTAAACGACATCGAGAACGATATTGTCTATCAGGAAAAAGTATTCAGCTCCAGAGTCGGTCAGCAGCAGAATGGGCTGCCTCAGGAGGTGGGGAGCTCCCCCTCACTGCTGGTCTTCAAGTGGTGGCTGGACAGATGCTTATCTTGGAAGCTTGAGGCTGATCCGGCACTGAGCAGGTGGTGGGACTAGATGGCCTTTGAGGCTCCTTTAGGAGTGGTTTAAGGATTCACAGGGCCTGCAGCCCCAAAGCCAGCTTAGGGATTTGGGGGGGCCCTACAGTTGTGGTGGGAATGGCAGACTGGGGGGCAGGAGGACATCCCACAGTGGAAAGGGGTATGACTCATTCTAACTCGTCCCTGTCCATGTTTAGCAGGGCAAAATTGCCAGTTGGAAACCTGATAATCCTGCACCTACAGCTACCGCATCTGAAAGAGAGGCAGAGATGTAGAAATGTCCACCTCCCTGCGGGTAGAGATCTAGTAACTCTTCTTGTACACACAGAGTGTTCACTGTTTCTGCAGAAAGGCCTGCCGTACACCCGCACTGGAGTGCAGAAGGAGCAACCTTCTCAGCCTCGCTTGGCAGCATCCAAGACAGGAGCTGCCACTTAAGTAAACGGGAAAGCCGACAAAGAAACCACTCCCAGGGAGAGGGAGGCGGCTGCCCCGTCGCTGCCATGCTCATGACAAAAGGAACTCGGCTCTCGGAGTTTGCTATTTTATTGATCGCCATAGGAATGAACAGAGTTGGCACGCTTGCCTTCCGAAACAGAAACGTGATTGTCAACACAGACAATAGCTATGCATTCCGCCCCTCGTCCCCAAATGTTTTTTTCTTGCAGCAAAATAACACCTGTGTCTCTCAAACACAACGCAACTCATTTTTTGCCTATTCGTTAGAAACGGCTGACGTTTTATCAGTTCTGCATTGGATTGTCGAAGGCTTTCACGGCCGGAGTCAACCAGCTGTTGTGAGTTTTCCGGGCTGTGTGGCTGTAGACCAGGGGTAGTCAAACTGCGGTCCTCCAGATGTCCATGGACTACAATTCCCAGGAGCCCCCTGCCAGCATTCGCTGGCAGGGGGCTCCTGGGAATTGTAGTCCATGGACATCTGGAGGGCCGCAGTTTGACTACCCCTGCTGTAGACCCTGACGTTTTGCCAGCCACTGTGGCTAGCCCTTTCAGAGGTGGGACATGGCAAGATGGGCTGGAGAGGTTCTCATCTTGCCGTGTCCTACCTCTGAAGAGGCCAGCCACAGTGGCCGGCAAACCGTCAGGGGCTAAAATTAGCGGACCAAAGCCAAACAGCCCAGAACATTCCCAACGCCTGGTTCTGTGCTGCCCTTATTTGATTTTCAGAGCAGCAAAATTTTTACTCTGTCACTTCCATTTTAAGGCCTGACAATACAGGTACAGAACTCCATCCCCTACAGCCTGGGTATGAGGCGCACGATGATCTTCCTTTCCATGTGAATCTCCACCTCCATCCTAGATGAAAAACAACCAGCTCCAAAAACACATTTTTGGGGGAATAGCTGGAAAAGAAGAGATCCGCTTGCCTATATCTGACTCTTGTGTCAGAGGCAACGATTCCCCCCTCCCTTTCATGTCTAAATATTTCCCCCCCCAGAATGTGCCATCCCCCTCAAAAAAAATTGCTGACACAGCTGAGATTTAATACAAAGTTGTCTTCAGAAGGATGCTGTAAAATAATAATAATAAGGGGCTTTTTTTTTAAACACACCTTTCTAATATATGAAACACTTTGGACATGGAAAAGTTTAGCCTGAGTTCTCCTGGGCTAGTTCCTCACATGAAATCTCTACTCTCAAGGCGCTTTATTAAACACAATAATAATAATAATAATAATAATTAATAAATAAAAGTCTAATTCTCCAGAAGGACTGGACAAAAAATTTTGTTTGCTGATATGCTAATCCTGTGTACCAACTTGAAAAAAAAAAAAGAAATTCGCAGCACATCCAGAAAATAATTATATTAAACCACTCTTAGACCTAAATGTTAGCACATTCGGTATTATGTCTCATTTTATTCATGTAGTTTTCTCTCAGGAAAGAAAGCCCCTTGAAGAAACAGGTCTTACTACCCAACAGACTTCCTTGGGACGACTCTCTTAAATCCTTTTTCTCGGTGAGTTAGTTCTTTATGCCCGTGCTTTCTCCCTGAGGAGCTAGACTTCTAAGTGCGCAAAGTGTTTCTCATATCAAAAGAATCTGCTATCGGAATTTGTTAGAAGAGCAACATTCTCCTGTCTCATTTGGCACAAATGACTCCCATTCCTCATCAGATCCCCCCCCCCTTTACACATACACTGAAAACAGTCAGGGACGCTTATGTTCGTGATGAGGACATCCCCCCCCCCCTTCCCCGTTTCCTCACAGAACACGAATAACATTTTCCCCCGTGTGAATTCTCTGATGTCTTAGAAGAGTCTCTCTCTGACCAAAGCTTTCCCCGCACTCCAGGCATTCGTAGGGTTTCTCCCCTGTATGGACCCTCCAGTGCCTCATCAGGGTCTCCCTCTGGTTGAAGCTCTTTCCACACATGGGGCACGAGTACGGCTTCTCCCCCGTGTGAACTCTCTGGTGACGGATCAGTTTGGCTTTCTCGCTAAAGCTCTTCCCGCACTCGGGACAGGAGTACGGCCTCTCGCCCGTGTGGATTTTCTGGTGCGCTGCCAGGTTCCCTTTCCTCCGGAACCGCTTCCCACACCACGGGCAGTCGTACGGTTTGTCGCCAGTGTGGACCCTTTGGTGCCTGCTCAGGTGGACCCTCTCGCAGAAGCACCTCCCGCAATCCGGACACTCGTACGGCCGCTCGCCCGTATGGACCGCCTGGTGCGCCAGGAGGTTCCCTTTGTGGGGGAAGCTTTTCTCGCACCCGGGGCACTCAAAAGGTTTCTCCCCCGTGTGGACCTTCTGGTGCCGAAGCAGCTTCCCTCGGTCGTAGAAGCTTTTCCCGCACTCTGGGCAGGTGTGCGGCTTGTTCCCCGTGTGGATTTTCTGGTGCGCAAAGAGGTTGTCTTTCCGTTGGAAGCTCTTCCCGCAGACGACGCACTTGAAAGGTTTTAAACCTGTATGGATCATCTGATGTTTCGCCAGCTGGGACCGGTAATGAAATCTTTTCCCGCATTCAGGGCATGGGTGTTTTTTCTCGGCCTCTTGGGACGCGCGTTTGTTGAAGGACCGCAAGCCTTCCACGAACTGAACGGGCCCTCGCCACCTCTGTACGGCCCGCCGGCCTTGAAGCCTCTCCGGATCCCCTCCTTCCTTGCGGGTCTCCGGTTTCAGGCGTCCAGGGGATCTCTCTGGGAAGACCTCCGGCGATCCGGCCGTCTCAGGACCGTTCCACTGGAAATGCTCCACTTTGATCTCAGCCGGGGTCCTGTTGTCTGTGGAAACAGGGGTGGGGTCCGGATTGAATACGGAAGAAGGGGTAGGGGAGTAAGGGGAGAGAGAACACAAGCGCGGGAAGAAAAAGAATTCCGGAAGCAGAAAAATCAAGTCGAATTTACTAATCTCAACCGAAGAGAAGATGGAACAGGGGGATAAGCAGTCCCTCAGTTCAGAATCAGAATACCTTTATTGGCATAAAATTGTAAAGCATAAAATGAAATTTTCAAACAGTTTCAGATGTAAAATCTATCGTAAAAGATTTTCATTTAAAATTGCCAGTAAAAACTTTGCTACTTTTATAATAGTTGCTCTGTCCCTCACATTTAATATCATTTTAATATAGTGTTTCTCATTAACACAGCTGAATTTCAATTTCTTCAGATGATTAGCTAACGGGCGACGAAATATTTCAAACTTAGGACACACCAGAAGTATATGATGCAACGTGTCAGGGACACTACATCCATGTAAACAGTATCTCTCCTGAGGAGGGATCTTCAAAAATCTACCTCGGGTGACATTTGAAGGAAAGATGTTTAAGCGAGCTACTAGAAATGCTCTTCTTAACTGGTGTGTTTCCAAAATTTGGAGATACATGGGCATGGATTTGTAAGATGACGGAATATCCCAGAAGCGGGGAGAACATACACTGTTGTTAGAGGAGCCCAGAATCTGTGTATCCTGATCTTCTAGTCTCTGTGATATTAACTTTAGTATCGTCCTTTCGTCTTGCATGCTAAGGGATGAGATGTCCACAGCCATAATTTGAAGTTTTTTTGCACCTCAGTTATGTTTAGGTGCTGTGGAGTTATTACACTGAGCTTTTGTGAAGGCTCGTGTCGAAACAAATATTATTGGTTAATTATCAAAGGCTCACACGGCTGGAGTTTTCCGGGCCATGTGACTGTGGTCCGGTACACTTAGCCCCTGATGTTTCACTGAGGAAAGCTCGGATTTAACATATGTAGCCAGCCTGAGGAACATTCCCAATTCAAACATTGCGGGAGATGGGGCTAAGCAGAATGCTATGTCTCATGATGTCACTTCCAGCCAGATGACCAGAAGTGACATCATTCTCTTCCTGGCGATAACAGGGAATCCGTGAAAGAATCCTTACTCACCCAGGGAGATCACGTTCCCATAATTCTCTTGCCGTGCTTCTCTGTACACAGCTCTCTGGCCCGGATCCAGCAGGGCCCATTCGCCCTCGGTGAAATGGACGGCGAGTTCAACGTCCACTGAGCCCTGGAACAAGAAGAAACACCCTGGAAATAAAGCCATTCGCAGAGCATCGGTCCAAACATAGGACCTGAGACAGCGGACTTGGACTGCGGGAAGGTTATTTCCTGCTTGGTTTGCACAAAATCCCAGGTTCAGTCCTCAGCACCTCCAGGCAGCGTTGTCAATTTTGAGTGGGGGGATTTCTGGGGATTTGGGGAGAATAACTGGGGAGGGGGAAAACGGCGGAGGGCGGAACCGTAGACGCTGAGACTTGTGCTTTGAAAGTTTCGAGTGGGTGGCCATGCTGGTCTGAAGCAGCACAACAAAATCAGAGTCCCGTGGCACCTTTAAGACCAACAAAGATTGATTCAAGGCGGGAGCTTTTGAGTGCAGGCCCTCTTCCTCAGACTAAATGACAATGAGAGCCAGTTTGGTGTAGTGGTTAGGAGTGCAGACTTCTAATCTGGCATGCCAGGTTCAATTCTGCGCTCCCCCACATGCAACCAGCTGGGTGACCTTGGGCTCGCCACGGCACTGATAAAACTGTTCTGACCAAGCAGTGATATCAGAGCTCTCTCAGCCTCACCCACCTCACAGGGTGTCTGTTGTGGGGAGAGGAAAGGGAAGGCGAATGTAAGCCGCTTTGAGCCTCCTTCGGGTAGGGAAAAGCGGCATATAAGAACCAACTCTTCTTCTTCTTCTTCTTCTAAATGAGCGCGTGCACTCGAAAGCTCACGCCTTGAATCAATCTGTGTTTAGTCTTAAAGGTGCTCTTGGACTCTATTTTTGCTTTGAAAGTTGATACCCATAATGGTTCTTCCCTTCAGTGATTTCTGTCCTGAAGAATTCCTTCTCATTTCAGCATTTGGGGGGATTGGGATAGAAATGTATAAAGCTATCTTATGCTGAGTCAGTCCCTCAGGGATGGTACTGCCTGTTGAGATGGGCGGTAGCTGCCCAGAGTCACATGTCTTTCACATCACTTCCTGCCTGGGTATTTGAAACAGGAGGGACCGGGGATCAAATTTGGGGGCCTGCTGCATGCCAGCTACCCCTTCCTCCCACATGCTCTAGACCTGAGTAAACCCACCCTGCATGTACGTACCTCAGCGGGTCCCGTTTTGGCAGATTCCCAGGCCTCAGGAGGACGCAGCGATGGGGGGTGACTGGGGGCCATCGTGCCACCATCTGCAAAAGGTAAAGCGAGAAAAGAGAATTCAGAGCAGGGGTGGCCAAACTGTGGCTCTCCAGATGTCCGTGGACTACAATTCCCGCGAGCCCCTGCCGGCATGCTGCCTCGAGGTGACATTGTCAAGAGAAGCGGGGTATAAATCCAAAAATAAATAAATAAAAAATATATAGGTAAAGGTAAAGGTATCCCCTGTGCAAGCACTGAGATATGTCTGACCCTTGGGGTGACGCCCTCCAGCGTTTTCATGGCAGACTCAATCCGGGGTGGTTTGCCAGTGCCTTCCCCAGTCATTACCGTTTACCCCCCAGCATCAAGCTGGGTACTCATTTTACTGACCTCGGAAGGATGGAAGGCTGAGTCAACCTTGAGCCGGCTGCTGGGATCGAACTCCCAGCCTCATGGGCAGACAGCTTCAGACTGCATGTCTGCTGCCTTACCACTCTGCGCCACAAGAGGCTCTAAAATATATATATATATATATATACACGGGACAAAATATTCCCTCTCAAGAGAAGTAGCACGTGATAATGAACTAAATATTTTATGAGCAGGGGATTTCAATTAAAAAAAAAAGAAACAGAGATGAATTCCACATTGAGCCTGAGGTGGTACAATGCAGAAACAGGCTTTGCCACTTTAGAAGAGCATCGGAAGAGCCCTGCTTGCTCAGACCAGGGGCCCACCTAGTCCAGCCTCCTGTCTCACCCAGTGGCTAACCAGCTCCTCTGGAGGGCCAACGACAGGGCAGAGAGGCCTGAGGTGGCCTCCTGGCTCTGGGATCCAGAGGATTAGTGCCTCTGAGCATGGAGGTTCCCATCAGCCACCAAAGGCTAGTAACCATGGATAGATTTATCCTCCATGAAACTAACCCCCCGTCGAAAGCTTTTTATTCCTGGCGCCGTCCCAGTCCTCTGGCAACAAGTTCTGCATTTTAATCACCCGGTGTGTGTAAAAAAGTAAGGACCTCAATGAGATCTAATTCAGGGTGTGTAGTTCAGCACAACATCCACACAATTGTGTGTGCGCGCGTCCGTGCATGCACACATGCGCATACACATAAGCACATGTGTGTGTGTGTCAGGATTTACTTCACAGCTGCATTTATTTCTCCTTCTTTCCATCAGGGAGGGGGGAAAGGCGGACACCAGTAACAAACCTACCTGACAGACTGGCATCCATGCCACCTCCTGGCTTGGGGTCCACGTACAGATCCCTCTTCTCAGAGCCTGGCATACTCGGGATCACATCTTTTGAGGGCACCAAGACCTAAGTCGGAAGACATGGCCACAGAGAGATTACAAAGAAGAAGAAGAAGAGTTGGTTTCTATACCCAACTTTTTGCTGCCCAAAGGAGTCTCAAAGCCGCTTCCTTTTCCCACGACAGACCCCGGGAGGTAGGTGGACCCGAGAGAGCTCTGTGAGAACAGCACTATCAGGACTGTGACCAGCTCAAAGTCACCCAGCTAGCTGCATGTGGAGGAGCAGGCAATCAAATCTGGCTCGCCATGTTAGAAACACCCGCTCTTAACCACTACACTATGCTGGGAACGGGTTATTTCTTTCTTTATAGTCTGCCTTTCTCACTGAGGTGCAAGGGGGCTCACTCAATACAAGAAGAAGAGTGGTTTTTATATGGCGCTTTTCTCTACCGGAAGGAGTCTCAAAATGGCTTCCAATCCTCTCCTCCCAACAGACACCCTGTGAGGGAGGTGAGGCTGAGAGAGCCCTGAGATTACTGAAGAAGAAGAAGAGTTGGTTCTTATATGCCGCTTTTCCCTCCCCGAAGGAGTCTCAAAGCGGCTTCCAGTCGCCTTCCCTTTCCTCTCCCCACAACAGACACCCTGTGAGGGAGGTGAGGCTGAGAGAGCCATGAGATTACTGAAGAAGAAGAGTTGGTTCTTATATGCCGCTTTTCCCTCCCCGAAGGAGTCTCAAAGCGGCTTCCAGTCGCCTTCCCTTTCCTCTCCCCACAACAGACACCCTGTGAGGTGGGTGAGGCTGAGAGAGCCATGAGATTACTGAAGAAGAGTTGGTTCTTATATGCCGCTTTTCCCTACCCGAGGGAGTCTCAAAGCGGCTTCCAGTCGCCTTCCCTTTCCTCTCCCCACAACAGACACCCTGTGAGGTGGGTGAGGCTGAGAGAGCCATGAGATTACTGAAGAAGAAGAGTTGGTTCTTATATGCCGCTTTTCCCTACCCGAGGGAGTCTCAAAGCAGCTTACAGTCGCCTTCCCTTCCTCTCCCCACAACAGACACCCTGTGAGGTGGGTGAGGCTGAAAGAGCCCTGATATTACTGAAGAAGAGTTGGTTCTTATATGCCGCTTTTCCCTACCCGAAGGAGTTTCAAAGCGGCTTACAATCGCCTTCCCTTTCCTCTCCCCACAACAGACACCCTGTGAGGTGGGTGAGGCTGAAAGAGCCCTGATATTACTGAAGAAGAAGAGTTGGTTCTCATATGCCGCTTTTCTCTACCCAAAGGAGTCTGAAAGCGGCTTACAGTCTCCTTCCCTTTCCTCTCCCCACAACAGACACCCTGTGAGGTGGGTGAGGCTGAGAGAGCCCTGATATAACTGCTCCTTCAGGTAGAGAAAAGCGGCATATAAGAACCAACTCTTCTTCTTCTTCAAATGTAGAAGACAGCGCAGAGGAGTCATGGGATGGTCTGTCCTCAGGATCACGGCCTCACCTGCCATTTCCAAGTCTCGCTCTCCTGCTGGCTCATCAGGAAATCTTCTGCCAGGCCGGCCGTCTGGACGCAGCTTTCCGGACCACATTCCCGGACCCAGCTCTGGATTTCCGGCGGCAGGATGGCCAGGAACTGCTCCAGGATCAGCAGCTCCAGGATCTGCTCCTTGGTGCGCCTCTCGGGCCTCAGCCACAGGCAGCACAGCTCCTGCAGCTGGCTGTAAACCCTCCGCGGGTCTTCCACATCCTGGTAGCGGAACTGCCTGAAGTGCTGGCGCTGCGTCTCCATCTTGATGGCATCCCCTCGCAAGATGGCGGCTTTCACCTTCCCGTAGTCCCCCCTGTCTTTGACCTCCAGGATGCTAACAGCCTGCTGGGCGTCTCCGTTCAGCGCTGGCAGGAGCCGGCTGGCCCACTCTTCTCCCGGCCACTGGCAGGCTTCGGCCACTTGCTCGAAGGAGGCCAGGAAGGCCCTGGCATCGTCCCAGGGCCCGGGGTCTTTGGCCGGTGGGTTCCCCCACCCCGGAGGGCAATCTAAGGCCTTCAAGAATTCCTGCCATTGGACTTCCCATTCCTTGGCCTGTCCTTCCTCAAGATCCTGCTTCAGCCATTTTGACGCAAGGCACCTTGGGAAATCTCCACAGTCCGACGGGCTGGCCTGAGACCCTTTTTCTGGACCTTCTCCGGCTTTCGCTCCCCCCGGTGGAGTCTGTTGCTCCATGTTCATTTGCAGAGCCAGCCTCCAATCCAGCACGGCCTCTTTGGCGGGTACTCCTCCCTCCTGTTTGGAATAGAGACTGTATCTGCGAGGGGAAGGGGACTTGCCTGGGTAACACAGTCGTTCTGTCATGGGGGGGCTTTATCGTCGGTCCATTCGGCTTTGCTGAATGGAAAAACAGATAATAGTTTTTGCATTTGTTTCTCAGCCTGGATCTGGCAACCCAAGTCCCCCATCCCCTGCCGATGGTCAGGGGGGACCTGTCGACTCTATTTCGAGCGTATAAGCTTTCAAAGAGCCAAAGCTCACTTTTAAAGCAATCTGTACCTCTTAGTGAAGGACATAAGAAGAGCCCTGCTGGATCAGACCAGTGGTCTACCTAGTCTAGCATCCTGTCCTACACAGCGATTGACCAGTTCCTCTGGAGGGCCAACCATTGGGCAGAGAGGCCTGAGATTGCCTCCTGGCTGTGGAATTCAGAGTCTTGATATTAGTAGCCATTTTATGCGATTCAAAGGCTAGTAGCCATTGATATCCTCTGTGAGTCTATCCAACCCTCTTTTAAAGCTGTTTTATTCCTGTGGCCATCACATAGAATCTCCTAGAGTTGGAAGGGGCCATGCAGGCCGTCTAGTCCAACCCCCTGCTCAATGCAGGATCAGCCCAAAGCATCCTAAAGCATCCAAGAAAAGTGTGTATCCAACCGTTGCTTGAAGACTGCCAGTGAGGGGGAGCTCACCACCTCCTTAGGCAGCCTATGCCACTGCTGAACTACTCTGACTGTGAATTTTTCCCCCTGATATCTAGCCTATATTGTTGTACTTGAAGTTTAAACCCATTACTGCGCGTCCTTTCCTCTGCAGCCAACGGGAACAGCTTCCTGCCCTCCTCCAAGTGACAACCTTTCAAATACTTAAAGAGTATTTAAGTATTTAATACAGCTTCCTGCCCTCCTCCAAGTGACAACCTTTCAAATACTTAAAGAATATTTAAGTATTTAATAATTTAAGTATTTAATACACACCCTCCATCATATGAAAGTTATAAGAAAGCCTTGCAAGTTATTTTATGAAGGATTAATCTTCAGATACCGGATGGTGCTTGAAAGTTTCTACCCTGGGAATCCTGTTGGCCTTTCAAGGTACTACTGGACTAGAATATTTTTCTGGGTAGATATTAAAATCCGTAACAGAGCAGCATACTCCAGATATCCGCTGTAATTCATCAATCTGTGCAGGGGCAGCTTTAAATCCCACTGACATTTTTGAACGTGAAGTAAACGCTGCCTTTTGTATTACAGATGGCAAACAAGAAAATAAAAGACCAAGAGTCCAGTAACACCTTAAAAGACTAACACATTTGTGGCAATGGTTAAGCTTTCACGAGTCACTGTGCCCTTCTTCGGGTCACAAGATTTGTCACCAATTTTGTTAACACGGCCACCCACGTAAAGAGAAATCCATTTTAAGAGGACCGTGGTAAATATATCTGTTTTATGATAAATGTAAAAAAAAAAATGACTGTATATTAATCCTTTCCTTCAGAATGATAAACGAGAAGGCATTAACAAACACACATATAGAGAAACCTATAGTAGGTAAGTCTATTATAATGGCTATTAACCACGATAGCAAAGAATAGAGCCTCCCTCTGCAGGGGCAGTTCACCTTGGAATGACAACTGCTGGGCATAGACAACAAAGGAAAGCATTTTAGTCAGAAAACAGGACATAAATTGCAGACAAGAACCAGCCTGGACATTCTTATGCACTGAGGTTTTCATGAATAAATCAGTATTTCTGGGGTTTTCCCTTTCTTTGAGAAGCCAGATTTTAATTGGGGGAGGGGGGGAATCCCTTTCAACTCACCCAGGGAATTGAAGCCATTCAAAAGCCAGTTTTCCACTCCTATATAACCATAGAGCGCGAGAGACAGAGGGGGCGGCACAGGAAGTTATTTAAGCGCAGGGGGCCTCTAGGAAGGACAATTTTGCTGCTTTAACCCTTTGAGGGCTTTGCAGAAATCCCCAAACAGCTGAAAACAGCTGTATTCAAGCTGGCCTGAAGTTTTGAGCCCAGGGTCACCTTTAAGCCCAAAAAAGTTTAATTCTGGATATAAGCTTTCAAGGTGTATCCAAAGCAGTGTGTAATGCACAAGAAAGCTTAGATCTATTCTGTTGGTTTTAACTTTGTTCTCTTGTTTTATGCAGAACTTGCAAAACTGCCCCTATTTATCCTGATTTTATTTTAATTTCTTTTACTGTGTATGCCTCCCGGAGTCAAACCCAAACAAACTATAACCTTGTATATTTATTGACATTACTTATTGTTCTCCCCCAGGTTCTATTGTTCATAATGTTGTTATTGTTATTCTGGTATTATTATAAATGGAGTTCTTTGTACTGTTCCTGTTTGATGTAAACTGCTGTAAAAACTGATGTAAACTTCCCCTGAGGCTTCAAATTGAATGGATGGATGGATGGATGGATGGGCAAAAGGCAGAGACTGGGAAGTGGCAGGTCAGTCGGAGTGCTGAGCTATTTTCCTCTTCTAGAACAAAATGTTTGTGTGCATTCTGTTGCTTCTATGCAGGACCACCTATATTCCTGGAGAAAATTGCCTTGAGCAGGGCCTTTTTATCCCTGGCCCCACCCTGGTGGAAAATGCTTCCGGAAGAGATCAGGGCCCTGTGAGTTCGACAGGGCTTGTAAAATGGAGTTATTCCACCAGGTTTACGGTGGACGCCCAAAATAAAATAACATCCACCAATAAGGCGGGCCTCACTGCTAGAGGAGGAGGAGGAGATCCATTCTTTGATCAAACGCCCCCTGTCAGGGAATTTTCCCCCACCATTAATACAAGGGATACAGGAGAAAAAAAGGGAAGGGGAGAATTTTGTATTACAGTTGTACATATCTTATACAGCCGTCCTTATTAGTAAAGTGTAAAAACCAACCCGTAAATATTATTCTCTACTATTGCCACCGTCAGGGGATGTTAATGGGGGGAATAAAGAAATGTAATGTTTTAATTTTAAATTTGTATGTGTTTTTAAAATGTTGTTGCCCACCCTGAGCGACAAGGAAGGATGGGTTAAAAATAAAAAAATATTATTATTATTATTATTATTATTATTAGGATGTTATTCTCTAAATGATGTTAGCAACCTCCATCAGAGATGGCTGCCATTTTGAAGTCATCAAGCAGCAGTGATTTCTGTAGCCGGGAGATAAGAGGCAATTCCGGGAAATCTCCAGGTCTCCCCTGGAGGTTGGCAACCCTAGCTGGGGGTCGGTGACAAGGGAGGTTGAGGCCCAGCCCAGTTAAGGGTCTGGAAAGGCAGCAAGAGAGGCGAGCTTCCAGGCCTCGGCACATTATGATGAAAAACCACCCTTGGGCCATCACTTCCAGTAAACACCTGGCGCTGGCGTCACCTCACCAACTTAGCACTCCTGAGATTCAGCCCAAATGCTATGAATTTACCACAGATTTTTGTGGAATCTTAAAAGAGTACCATGCCAATGTGGTCCTGTCAATTCCAGATATTTATGTGAGCACCCTGTCATCCCCCCCCTCGTAAGAACATAAGAAAATCAGGAAGAAAAGGAAGAAGCGATTTTGGGGAAGGCTATAATTTTTCGGGAATGGGAATCATAGAATCATAGAGTTGGAAGGGGCCATAGAGGCCATCTAGTCCAACCCCCTGCTCAACACAGGATCAGCCCTAAGCATCCTAAAGCAATGGAGCCAAAGAATGGAGCCAAAAGGGGCAGGCGAATGGGATGCCACTCTGTAGAGGGCCCAAGCTTATCAGGAAATACTATCTGCCACAGCAAAATGGAACCTCCTTATACGTAAGCAGTATACCTTGAAGTGTACACTGTGGAAATTAAACAGTGGGATGGGGCCTCATGCCTAGGTACCGAGCGAACCACTGCTGGAAACCAACTGGCAGGCTAGATGGAGCTGTGAGGTTTTCTCCCGTGCTCCTTACATTCATCCAAATCCCAAGATTCGACTTTACGGCCATGTTCCTTTACACCAAACTGGATCTTCTTTGCTGTTTCAGGTACCGATTCAGGAGGTGGCCGGGAGTTCCTTAGAGCCCCTGCCAGACTCTGCCCAGAGAGGGGCCATGGACATAAAGCCAAAAGACGATGGGGACCTTGGTTTGCGGGGTGAGCATTTGAGCGTTCCTCAGTCCACATGCGTTTCCGTTCCCCCATCAAAATGTCCTTCTTTCTAGGAGACGTAAGAAGGGAAATATTCCATATGGCACAGCTTCCTGAGGCAGCCATTTTGCATCTGGCTCCGTCTCCTGCGGCCGCCATTTTGGGGTGGCGCTCACCATCCCCTCTCAAAATTCCACGGGCCCGAAACAGTTGGAGACCCCCGCTTTATACGATTTTTGGCATCTGGAGGGGCAGGAGCTACGAACAAACCCCAACACTTTGTTTTGTCTTTCAGAGGCATCACATTGTTGATTTATTTATTTACTTTTCAAATTTCTATGTATGTATGTATGTATGTATGTATGTATGTATTTATTTATTTATTTATTTATTTATAGTTTGATTTATATACCGCCGCTCTCAAGAGGCTCGCAGCAGTTTACAATAAAAGAATAAAACAACCGAACCCGTAAAAAAACGCCCAGTACATTAAAAGATGGCAATTCATTGGAGTTATGTGTAGATATATCACAATTCCTTTATACCGGATCACTGAGCACAGCTGACTGGAATGTGAATTGGAATATACAAATGTTAACAATGTCAAATTAAAAAAAAATAAAATAAATTCTCCCCTAGGCTGCCCTTTCCTGGCTCACGGCTTTATCAAATACAGTTCGCTTAAAACATTTAAATTAGGAGTTATTAAAACCGATTTGCCCTCAAGTCCAGGCGCACACCACCATCTCTCCAGCGGGAAGGAGGGGAAATAAAGTGCTGAGAGGATTATAACTCAATGCAGATGTTACTATCTATGTATGTATGTTTGTAGGCAGGCCAGAGGTTGTGGGTGTGGTTTCTGCCCTCCAGCCTCACAAACGTTCCCCTCCCTTCTTCCCTTACAGCCAGCAGAATCACAAACCCCGGAGTTTCTTGGTGACCCTAGAAGGGTTTCCTGAATGGATGGGAGTGAATTCATTTTTTATATATTTTTTAAAACGTGTTAAACATTTCTTGGGTGATAGGACCATATCTGGTCATGTCGACCTGCCCTCCCTTTCCCAAAATGGCCAATGGTGCGCCTGGAGGGGGTGGGAAGGGGAGGGGACCCCGGTGGGCGTCTACACTCCCGAAACCTTTTGGCACGATCATACCCTCCTGGGGTTTCTCAAAGTCTGAAGAATCTTTCAGGGGCTTCTCAACAGTACAAAAGTTGAGAAAGGCTACAGCAGAGAAAGGCTAGAGCCAGTTTGGTGTCATGGTTAGGAGTGTGGACTTCTAATCTGGCATGCCGGGTTCGATTCTGCACTCCCCCACATGCAACCAGCTGGGTGACCTTGGGCTTGCCACGGCACTGATAAAACTGTTCTGACCGAGCAGGAATATCAGGGCTCTCTCAGCCTCACCCACCCCACAGGGTGTCTGTTGTGGGGAGAGGAATGGGAAGGCGACTGTAAGCCGCTTTGAGCCTCCTTTGGGTAGAGAAAAGCGGCATATAAGAAACAACTCTTCTTCTTCTTCAGTAATCTCAGGGCTCTCTCAGCCTCACCCACCTCACAGGGAGTCTGTTGTGGGGAGAGGAAAGGGAAGGCAAATGTAAAGTCGCTTTGAGCCTCCTTCGGGTAGGGAAAAGCGGCATATAAGAAACCTCTTCTTCTTCTTCAGTAATCTCAGGGCTCTCTCAGCCTCACCCACCTCACAGGGTGTCTGTTGTGGGGAGAGGAAAGGGAAGGCGAATGTAAAGTCGCTTTGAGCCTCCTTCGGGTAGGGAAAAGCGGCATATAAGAACCAACTCTTCTTCTTCTAGTTTCAAAGCTTCGGCTTGCCATTTTGTTCTAACGGTGCTCACCATAACACCAGCCTGAAATAAGTTCTGGGTAATTGTTAGGCACAAGGAAACGTTTGAGTCAGAAGACTCTTAAGAAGCTATTCTCGTGTGTGTGGGGATGATTAGTATGAAAATTCACCTTGCCGTTCTGTCAGGAATAGGTCCCGGGAGTAAAGGGGAGGTCATCACCATTCTCCGGACTTGAAGACATAATTGTTAGATAGAAATGCGGTCATTAGAAGTTCACCGGTTCCTTGAATTAGAAGAGGACGGGGGAACGCCTCTTAAATTAGCCAAGAATTACCATTTGGAGTTAGATGAATTCTCAAGGTGGAAAGAGTGTTCAGGTGTGGGGGCGTTTGTAACAGGTGCTTGCTGGAGTAAACAAGGTACAGGAGAGGGTAATCCACGAGCAATTATAGATACGGTCACTCCGCTAGGACTTTGTGGTATCTTGGGAAGGGAGGCCCCAATTATGAGGCCCATGTGGCTTGCACATGAGTCAGTGATTGGGGATTTCAGGGTCTGTGTACTGTGAAGTTATTAGAGCGTATTGTAATGATGCCCCAGAGAAAAGAATTACGAAGACGGAACAGCCAAAGTTGGGCAGGCCAAGGATCCACCTGGTTCTGCATCAGGTTTCCCACAAATGGACAAACCGAGCCCACAAGTAGGACTCAAAAGCCATCAGTACTGAAGTAGAATCATAGAATCCTAGAGTTGGAAGGGACCTCCTGGGTCATCTGGTCTGGTTATTCATTTATGCGTTCCCCTTTCTCCTCAAGTGGGGATGCAGAGCAGCTTCCATCATTCTGTCCGCCATTTATCCTGAGAACACCCCTGCAAGGTAGGCGAGGATGGAAGCAGGTGCTCGCTACATTATCGCCATTGTTTTCTTTGCAGGGGAAGGGAGAAAGATCAAGGTGGAGAATTCTCACCCAGGAGGGGGTGATATGGAAAATACACAGACAGTATCTCTGGCAAACCCCCACGGCGACATTTCTGTGGCTGCTGGCCTTCCAGATCCCAAATGCAATGCCGAAGAGCTGCCAGGAGAAACGGAGATCCACAGAGATCCCACTGCAACACCCATGAACAAAAGTTCAACACACCCTGGTTTGGAGCAGCCTTTGACCACTAAGTCTGGGCAAAAATGCTGCTACAAATCAGAGCTTGTCAAGATGCACACCGAGGAGAAACATTATGCACGTCCTGTGTGCAGGGAGAGGTTCCTTAATAAACATGAGAGAATGCATGCAAGAGGAAACCCGTACGAATGGTCGGCGTGCGCTCCGAGAGAAATCTGGGTTAGACAGCAGGGGGTCGATGTGGACGAGAAATCATGCGAATGCCCCGAATGCGGGAAAGGCTTCAGTTGCAGGGTGACCTTAATGAGGCACCAGAGAATCCACACGGAGGAGAAACCCCACGAATGTCCTTGCTGTGGGAAAAGCTTCAGCCAGAGGACGAACTTAATGAGCCACCTGAGAATCCACACGGGGGAGAGACCCTATCAGTGTGAGAAAGGGTTTCGGTGGAAGCTACATCTGAAAAGACATCAGAAAATCCATACCGGGGAGAAACCTCACCAATGTTCCGAATGTGGGAAGAGCTTCACTCGGAGAGACACGCTGATCAACCACCAGCGTACGCACACGGGAGAGAAGCCCTACGAGTGTCCCGAGTGTGGGAAGAGCTTCAATCATCCATGCAACTTGATTGAACACAGGAAAACCCACACGGGAGAGAGACCGCATGCATGCGCTGTGTGCGGCAAAAACTTCTTGCGCAGAGATACGTTGATCAAACGTCAGAGGACCCACACTGGGGAGAAGCCCTATGAACGCGTCGCGTGTGGGAGAACTTTCAATCACCCGTGCAACTTGATTGAACACCAGAAAACCCATACAGGGGAAAAACCACACGAATGCCCCAAGTGCGGGAAACATTTCTCTCGAAGTGACACTTTGGTCAGACATCAACGAACTCATGCGGAGGAGAAACCTTATGAATGCCTCCAGTGTGGGAAAACCTTCATTCAGAAGAAGGCATTCATTAGGCGTGAGATCATTCATTTAGGGGACAAACCCTGTTAATGCTTTCAGCAAGGCCAAATACTATAAACTCTAGAGGAAGAAAGTTTTAATGACACATTTAATCCTGTTACACATCAGAGAACCCACATTGTGTCACCATAAAATCAGAGTCCAATAGCACCTCTGATTTTATTATGCTACTTCAGACCAACACAGCTACTCATTTGAATCCACATTGTGTCAGTGTTGCATACCTAAATGAAGGCCAAAGGAAACCAAAAATAAAGTACCACAAAAATACAGGGGTAAACATGGCAGGAATTAATGTCCACCTTTAAAGAAAGACCACAATCACCCATTCCATCATTCCTCATCGAGGAAGATTTTTAGAAAACGTGATTATGAATTAAAAACGTTCGGCTAAGAAATCATAAAAAGGTTTGATTGACAAGAGGAGAGTTTGGGTTTAACCTAATAATCCAAGGGGAAAAGACGGTGAAAGCATTTATATTCTGACATTTCCATCATTTGGCATTATAACTCTTAGTAATTCTTATTATCTTGAGGGGCAATATACCATCTAAAATGTTTTGTTTGACATTCAGTAAACATCAACCCGTTAACCTACAGTCTCTCCCATGGGTCCATACTTATGTTCTTTCTGAGGTTTTGAGTCCAATTTATCATACAGTCATTAACTTGTTCTGTTTCAGTCGTATATAACTGTTTGTAGATTTTTGCCGAACAAATGTATTGCATCACCTGTTTCTCTCAACTGACCACCTTCTTTTATAAATTGTTCTATCGATTTTGAGACTGTTTGATAGTGAGTTACCCAAAGTCTATTCTTTCCTTCTTTCTTGACAAGTTTACATTCTTTTATTTTCAGCATGGCCGGCCAGCACCTGTCCCAGCCATGGAGCCGGTCAACCACAAAGCTTGGAGGCAGGTTGGGCTCATGGGCGGGCAGGTTGTAGGAAGGCCTCACATCACAGCCCCCCCCCACACCCTCCTCCCTGACCCTTGGTGGTGATTGCCCCCCCTCCTGCGGTGCAAAGGCCAAACCTGGCAGCTTGCTGGGCAACGTGAAATCTTGGGTGGCTGTAATCCTGTTCCCCTACACAGTAGAGGCCAGGGTTGTCACCCTCTCCCAGGCCCCAGCTGCTGGCTGGGCAACACCCCTTCCCGGACTGTGGTCCCAGGCCCCCCATCCCTCCCTTCCAGCAGGCTCACCTCTGGGCATCAGCACTGTAGAGTAGGCTGCCACTTCTTCTTCCATGATGTCGTTGGAGGGGGTTGCGGCCATGAGCGGGACGGCCTTCCTGATTGGCTCATCAGTTACATGATGAGTCCCAACTCCTCCCACCATTCCTCTCTAGCTTTATGGTACAGAAGATGAAGAAGAAGAGTTGGTTCTTATATGCTGCTTTCCCCTACCCGGAGGAGGCTCAAAGCGGCTTACATTCGCCTTCTCTTTCCTCTCCCCACAACAGACACCCTGTGGGGTGGGTGAGGCTGATAGAGCCCTGAGATTCCTGCTCGGTCAGAACAGTTTTATCAGTGCCGTGGCGAGCCCAAGGCCACCCAGCTGGCTGCATGTGGGGGAGCGCAGAATCAAACCCGGCATTTCAGATTAGAAGTCCGCGCTCCTAATCACTATACCAAACTGGTTCGCTCACCAAATGGCCATTCCTCCATTTTCTCCAGATAATTGGATCTCTATCATCTGGGGATGTGTTATAATTCCAGGAAATCTCTAGCTATCACCTGGAAGTTGGCAAGCATAAGCTGGCCTTTTGGTGCCCTGCCTCTCTCCCCCCACAAGTCCTCCAAGGATAATGGCCTGGAGGGAGCAGACGTTGTCGGGGTGCAGTGGGGGGAGCAGAATAAAAGAAATCCTGGCTTCACTAGGCCAAGGCGTTTTTACAGAAATCCTGGCCTGCGAACAAAGAACACCTCTGCAGACAAATGTTTAAAGCAGAAATCTTCTGCACAAATGCAAGTTCCAGATATTTAGAGGGTGAAGTGAGCAAGGTCCTTTGGACAATCAGGAGCGTGTCCAGAAGAGGGCGACAAAGGGGTTCGGAGACCAACACGTATGAGGAAAGGTTGGGGGAGCTTGGAGTATTTAAAAGGCTATTTAAATCATGAGAGTGTCTAATATGGGGAGGCGTGGCTTTCTTTAATGAATAGTCTGAAACAGGGACTATCCCCTGGGCCACTTTTTCTCTTTCAGAGATCCTGAATATCCTTTAAGGAGGTGGATGTGTTCGTGTCACACAGTGGCCAAAACCCCGGTGCCACCAGAAGGTCCACAAGTGGGACCAGAACTCCAGAAGCCCCCCCCCCCACTGTTGTCTCCCAACACCAAGAGCATTACTGGGACAGACATAGGAACATAAGAGACGCCTTGTTGGATCAGGTCAATGGCCCATCCAGTCAAACACTGTGTTGCACAGTGGCCCCAAACCACTTGCCACCAGGAGGGCCACCAGCAGGGCCAGAACTCCAGAAGCCCTCCTACGGTTGCCCCCCCAAATTGCCATGAATACAGAACATCACTGGCCCAGGCATAAGAACCTAAGAGAAGCCATGTTGGATCAGGCCAATGGCCCATCCAGTCAAGCACTGTGTCACACAGTGGCCCTCCCATTGTTGCCCTCCAAGCACCAAGAATACACAGCATCCCTGCCCCAGAAGAGTTTCCCCCCTAAGAGCTGATGATGGACCTCTGCTCCAGATGTCTCTCCAATCTCCTCTTGAAGCTGTCCATGCTTGTACCTGCTGCCATTTCCTGCAGGCCGTGGAATCCACATACTAATCACTCTTATCATTTACCACAGAGATCAGCAAGAACGGCAAAAGTTGAAAGCCTTTGTAGATCATCAGTTAAAATTATCTTCTTCTGACGGCACCCAAAGCCATCTTAAGCAGGCAAAGCTGCCTTCGATCTTAGAAGAAGGAAAGCAAAGTTTAAATGCTTTAATAACAGAGTGAATTGAAACAAGCCATTCATTCCCCCCAAGTCACAGAACACATCCCAGTAAGCATGCATTAGCACAGGGGTAGTCAACCTGTGGTCTTCCAGATGTCCATGGACTACAATTCCCATGAGCCCCTGCCAGCGTTTGCTCCCATGAGCCCCTGCCAGCGTTTGCTGGCAGGGGCTCATGGGAATTGTAGTCCATGGACATCTGGACTACAATGGGAATTGTAGTCCATGGACATCTGGAGGACCCCAGGTTGCCTACCCCTGCATTAGCAAGTCCTGACAAGGAAAAGTCAAAAAGGCAATCGCATAAAAACGTCCTGTATAAAGATCAAAATGGCAATAAAGGGGAGCCTGGTTCAACACCACCTCGTCCCCCCCCCATAGCTATTGAAATTGTGATGAAAAACACATTAAATGGATTATCTATGCTCTCAGGCATGAATATGCTAAGCTGATCCCAAGGTGTTTTAATGTTACTTTCGCAGTTCCGATTAACCCGATCAAATGTATTCTCAGCATCTACAAAATAAAAAGTCACCGGCATCTATTCTTGATTCGCCAAATTAATCAGTCTTCTAATGTTCCTTGTCATCCGACAGCCCACTAGAAAGGCTTTTTGGGCAAATCTCGACATTGGGCAAATCTCAAATCTTAACACTGTCTTAGTTCTGCGTATCATTGAGAGTTCATATTTTCATATAGTTGCCATCTACAAATATAAATGTCTATAATATAATTTCAGTAGATACAGAGCTACTGATGGAATAAAATTCATTTACTCGGCCATCCAGATTTCCCAGCTTTAAAATATTTTAATTATAACTTTTATGTTCCCAGTTGAATAGGTGGTTGCCATATTCTGTTATGTTCATAGAAGGTGAACCAAAGAGGGTGAATCAGTGAGTCCTTCAGAAGAAAGTGTGTGTGAGGGAGAGACAACAGCTCTTAGGAAAGGGCAGCCATTGTGGCTAACTCAGACAGGGAGAAGCTCTGGGGAGAAGAAGGAAAGAAATCCTGTATAGTGCAGGGGGTTGGACTAGATAACCCATGAGGTCCCTTCCAACTCTATGATTCTATGATTCTATGGCAGTATCCAGGCCAGAAGAGGGCAGGTGGTTATCATACGCTGCTGGGGAAAAAGCACTAAAATACACTCGCTGGTCACACAAGACAAAGTAGCAGTATTCACTGGTTTCCTGCCTGCAAACTGTGACTGTAGAGGTCTTCTTCTGTGTGAACCTTCTGGTGTGAGAGCCAGCTTCGGCTCTGGCTGAAATTCTTCCCGCACTCCAAGCATTTATATGGCTTCTCCCCAGTGTGAATTCTTTTATGGACTTCCAGTTTGCCTTTCGAAGAGAAGCTCTTCCCACACTCTAGGCACTCATATGGCTTCTCCCCTGTGTGAATCCTTCGATGTACTGTCAGGGAGCCACTCGAAGAGAAGCCCTTTCCACACTCCAAACATTTATACGGCCTCTCCCCTGTGTGAATTCTTCGATGTTGTGTGAGGTGGCTATTGTGAGAGAAGCTCTTTCCACAGTCCAGGCATGTATATGGTTTCTCCCCTGTGTGAATCCTTCGATGTACTATTAGTGGCCCAGACTGAGAAAAACTCTTTCCACAATCCACGCATTGATATGGCTTCTCCCCTGTGTGAATCCTTTGGTGTTTAATTAGACAATCATTCTGAGAGAAACCCCTTCCACATTCTATACATTTAAATGGCTTCTCCCCAGTATGAATCCTTCGATGTGTGTTCAGGGAGCCATTCTGAGTGAAGCTCTTTCCACATTCTGTGCATTTATATGGCTTCTCCCCCGTGTGGATCTTGTCATGCGCATTTAGGCAGCTATAAGTAGAGAAGCTCTTTCCACAGTCCAGGCATTTATATGGGCTCTCCCCTGCGTGAATCATTTTATGGACATTTAGTTGGCTTTTTGAAAAGAAGTTCTTTCCACACTCCAAACATTTATATGGTCTTTCCCCTGTGTGAATTCTTCGATGTTTAGTAAGGTGGGTGTTATGAGAGAAATTCTTTCCACACTCTGGGCACTCATATGGCTTCTCCCCAGTATGAATTCTTCGATGTCCTATTAATGCGCCAGACTGAGAGAAACTTTTTCCACAATCCACGCATTGATATGGCTTCTCCCCTGTGTGAATCCTTTGATGTTTAATTAGACAGTCATTCTGAGAGAAACCCCTTCCACACTCCAAGCATTTATATGGCTTCTCCCCTGTATGAATTCTTCCATGTGCCGTCAGGGAGCCATTTTGAGTAAAGCACTTCCCACATTCCATGCATTTATATGGCTTCTCCCCTGTGTGAATCCTGTCATGCACAGTTAGGCACCTATTAGTAGAGAAGCTCTTTCCACACTTCAAGCATTTATATGGGCTCTCCCCCATGTGGACGATTTGATGGATTTTTAGTTGACTTTTTGAAGGGTAGCTCTTTTCACATTCCAGGCATTTATATGGCTTCTCCCCTGTGTGAATCCTCCGATGTATTGTTAGTGCGCCGGACTGGGAGAAACTCTTTCCACACTCCAAGCATTGGTATGGCTTCTCCCCTGTGTGAAACCTTTGATGTTTAACTAGACAGTCGTTCTGAGAGAAACTCTTTCCACACTCCAAACATTTATATGGCCTCTCCCCAGTATGAATCCTTCGATGTGCAGTCAGAGAGCCGTTCTGAGTGAAGCTCTTTCCACATTCCATGCATTTATATGGCTTCTCCCCCATGTGGATCCTGTCATGGGCACTTAGACTCCTACTAGTAAAGAAGCTCTTTCCACATTTATATCGGCTCTCCCCCGTGTGAATGCTTTGACGTATAGTTAGCTGGCTACTCCAACAGAAAACGTTTTCATATCCAAATCTGTAGAACCCTTTCACATTTGCAGGATCCGCAGCTGGAAAAGAGAGATGAAAGCCATGTAAGAATGAAAGGAAACCCAATGGAAACAAGCAAGCCCAGTGACTAGTGAATGGTGCTTTGTACAATGAAATCTGGGCCTCAGAAAAGGACAGCTAGGTAGGTTCAAATGACAAGGTCACGGAAGGGTAGAAGGAGGGAGGGAATTTGTTACTTCTGTCATCCAAAGTTGCTCCTGGGCCCTCAGAGAAAATGCAGTCAGGGATTCCTGTGGATGGAGAGTTATTTTCACAGAGCATTCCCATCCCACAAATCTTCTCTCTCATCACCACAGCAGGCAAAGGACTTTCCCGGTGGCCATCCCTCTAGTTGTGGGGCTTAAATGGGGAGGGTCCAGAGCATTCTCCCTGCCCTTTGCAGCAGCTCTTTTCTTGTTCAGTCTGGGCTTGCCCTGCTTAATTTTCAGAGTAGGTTGTTTAACCAGTGATAATTTTTGAGGCAAGGCGAGAGAGAATGCTTTTCTTAACTTGAGTCTTATTGGCAAGTTTTTGTTTGACAGGAAGGGGGGGGGAGGAAATAGGCAAATTCACGATCATCATAAATAAGATGTCAAGGAATGGCATTGTAATAGTGATGCCATGTAGAGGGGATGGCCTTTATTTGGAAAAGAAAATTTGTTAAGCCTGTGTATATCGGACACCTTTATTGGCGTAACTAATATTAAGCAAAGAACCTATGGCAGGATGCTGTTTCTGCTGGCTGCAGAAGAGAGGACATGCAGTAATGGGTTTAAACTACAAGTACAACGATATAGGCTAGATATCAGGAAAATAAATTTCACAGTCAGAGTAGTTCAGCAGTGAAATAGACTGCCTAAGGAGGTGGGGAGCTCCCCCTCACTGGCAGTCTTCAAGCAAAGGTTGGATACACACTTTTCTTGGATGCTTTAGGATGCTCTGGGCTGATCCTGCGTTGAGCAGGGGGTTGGACTAGATGGCCTGTATGGCCCCTTCCAACTCTATGATTCTATGATTCTATGTATGCTTAAATAAACTCCCAGAGTGTTGAGATCTTGTTGTCAATCGACCTGGTCTTACATAGCATCAGTGTTGGTGTCACCCTAGCCCTCTCCCAGTGTATTTCAGGATGGGACCAAGATTAGAACGGTTACAAGTATTACCGTATCTCTCAGCCCTTCTATTGGCCAATCACCTCCCACTGCTATATCTTCCTTGGCCCAATACTGTCGGGACCCCCAGCCCATGAGGTGCCCCTCCTCTGTACCTTCAGTCCCTGGGCACACTCCAGACATTTCACCCCTCACAGAACCCTATCTAATCTAACTAGCCCACCCTCTAATCTGCCAACAGGCCTGCTGTGGGGCTGAAGTAGAGGGCAGGAGGAGTTTGGTGGGACTGGAGGGCTGCTTGGAAATGACTTTCCACCCCCCACAATCCCTCCCCTCATGGGCTCATCCATTCCTGCAACAAGAGGTGTAGCCATTTAAGCAATATAAGACAATACTAATCCTTCTCTTTAAGATTACTGGATACTCAATGATTCAGATACAATCTTAGCTTGGGAGACTATAACAATATACCCTATATACTCACGTATAAGCCTAGTTTTTCAGCACCTTTTTCCCACACTGAAAAAGCCCTCCGCAGCTTATACGCGGATATATACGGCAATTGAAATAAAATCCTGCTCCAGCCAGCCAATCTCTGCATTGCCTTTTGCAATGTTTCTTCCAAAGTATTATTTTGGTTTCTGCGGGTGGGGTGGGTGTTGGGGGTGCTTTGGGATTTATTGTTTCTTTCTCCTAGTGTTTCTTCTTTTATCAGAGGGGCAGCATTGTTTGCCTTTTCTTCTTGGGGTTGTGTTCCTTTTAAAAGTTGATTTTTATAGTTCTTTCTTTCAGTCTTTTGTTCTGGGGGGGGCACTGCAGTTGTAGCTAAGAGTTGTTCATTCTCCCAATTTGGTAGCGGTTGTACTATTATAGTAGGTTGACAACTTCGGGTACTGTTCTGCTCTGGTTTGCTGGCCTGGGGGGCACGGTTTGGTTCTCCTGCCAGAGCTGTTCTCACAGAACAGTTCTGTCAGAGCTCTCTCAGGGTGTCTGGCATCGAGAGAGGAAGGGAAGGCAATTGTAAGCCGCTTTGAGACTCTTTTGGTTAGGGAAAAGAGGGGGAACAAAAACCAGCAGCTATTCATCCTCTTGACTTTTTGTTTTAAGCAACAACAGCAGCAAGCTTGGGACTGGCCCTAAATTGGAAATTGCCTGAAATACCAGCTCTACAGTCTTGGTTTGATTAATTGACTGAACTATTGAAGATGGCTAAACTGACTTGTACAGTCAGCAGAAAACCTCTGTAGCAGTGTTTCTCCATTCCCTTTGAGGAAAGTCCAAAGAGTCTGGGACTTCTCTGTTCAGAAAAGTAAAAGTGACATGACTGAGGTTTATAAAATTCTGCATGAGATAGAGGGAGTTGAGAAAGAGACATTTTTCTTCCCTCTCCCTAAATACTAGAACAGGAGGGTATCCAAAGAGGCCGATGGGCCGTCGGTTCAGGACAAAGGAAATACGACTTTGGGTGAATGTGAAATTTGCTGCCACAGGATATAGCAGCAATCTGAACCACAAGGGAAGACAGTATATAAGTTAGAAATTCTTTAAAAATAGTGATGGCCATTGGCATATATATAGCTTTTAAAAGGGTTAGAACCTCCACATTCAGAGGCACTAATCCTCCAAATCCCAGAGCCAGGAGGCAACGTCAGGGGAAAGCCTCAGCCCCTAGACCAGGGGTAGTCAAACTGTGGCCCTCCAGATGTCCATGGACTACAATTCCCAGGAGCCCCTGCCAGCGAACGCTGGCAGGGGCTCCTGGGAATTGTAGTCCATGGACATCTGGAGGGCCGCAGTTTGACTACCCCTGCCCTAGACCCTGTTGTTGGTTGGCCACTGATTAGGTCAACTACTAGTCTAATCCAGCAGAGCTCTTCTTATGTTCCTACAGTGGCCACCCAGACCTTTCTGATTTCTCCTTACAGCATGAGTTTACATAGCTAGCTTAGCACATTCATTAGTCAGTCATGGAAACATCTGGAGATGTTTGAGCTCCATTCTTTCCTGGGTGCTGGATGAGCCTTCACCCTGAAATCAACGAAGGGCTCAGGAAGACGCTCCTTAAACGCTTCCGTCTATTCATGATAAAAAGGGCTAAGATCCTTACCAAGTGACGCCACCGTCTGGTAATTTTCCAGCATGACTTCCCAGTAGAGGACTCTTTGGTCTGGATCCAGCAGAGCCCATTCCTCCTCCGTGAAGAACACGGCCACCTCCCCAAAGGACATCTGGAGCCACTGAAAAAAGAGAACACATCCCATTGGACTGTGCCTTTCTATCCCTGAGTTTTAGGGAAGAAGACAGAACCCCACAGACCAGCGATCTGACAAAACTGCCCACCAATGAAGAGTGTTAACAATTGGAGCTGGTTTTTTTCCCCCAAATCCTGGAAATATGATCTTCCCTGTTTCTGCACACAGTTCTATGGAGGTGACATTTCCATGGAACACTGCTGCTTTCAATGCAGAAGTTCTTTGCGTCCTGTTCGGCAAACACTGGTTGCATTCATTGCAATCATGATGTTTTTTTTCCTGCTTCCCCGCCCCCCCTCCCCCGTCAGCAACCTAAGGCCTGTTTAGACTTTGATTCGGGGGGTTTGCATGTATTTATTTTATTTCTTGAATTTATATACCACCATTCCCAACTGGGCTCACGGTAGTTTACAAGCAATAAAAGAATAAAAATACAATAAGGTAAAGGTATCCCCTGTGCAAGCACCGAGTCATTTCTGACCCTTGGGGTGACACCCTCTAGCGTTTTCATGGCCATTTACCCCCCAGCAAGCAAGCTGGGTGCTCATTTTACCGACCTCAGAAGGATGGAAGGCTGAGTCGACCTTGAGCTGGCTGCTGGGATCGAACTCCCAGCCTCATGGACAGACAGCTTCAGACTGCATTTCTGCTGCTTACCACTCTACACCACAATAAAACCCCATAATTTCCCTTAATAATAATAATAATAATGCATAAATACTATTAATACCAAGGCAGCAGGCGTGCTAAAGATGTATATAGAATACCAAGCAACAATATAGCTCTTCTAAGAGGCTTCTCATATAGCTCTTCTATGAGCCTCTTGTGGCGCAGAGTGGTAAGGCAGCGATATGCTGTCTGGAGCTGTCTGCCCATGAGGTTGGGAGTTCAATCCCAGCAGCCGGCTCAAGGTTGACTCAGCCTTCCATCCTTCCGAGGTCGGTAAAATGAGTACCCAGCTTACTTGCTGGGGGGTAAACGGTCATGACTGGGGAAGGCACTGGCAAACCACCCCGTATTGAGTCTGCCATGAAAACGCTGGAGGGCATCACCCCAAGGGTCAGACATGACTCGGTGCTTGCACAGGGGATACCTTTACCTTTACCTTTAAGAGGCTTCTCAATATTCAGGCATTCTGTAGTGGCTGCCTTAGGGATGAATATTTCCTTGAACCTTGAACCCACAACTCTTTAAAAAGGACCACAGGCAAATTTTTATATTAAGTGTTTGGGTGTGTGGATTTTAATTGTAAAGAACTACATGGGGGGATTATTTTGAGAAACTGGAATAAATTCCATCCGTTTGCTTGAAAGAACAAGCATCTAACCTAGGGCTGCCAACCTCCAGGTGAGGCATGGAGCTCTCCCCCTGTTACAACTGACCTCCAGGTGGGTAGCTGTGTTGATCTAGCAAGAGAACCAAGCTGGAGTCCAGTGGCACTTTTAAGACCAACCCAGCTTAATTCTGGATATACATTTTTATGGATTTGAAGACTGAAGAAGTGTGCATGGTGCACGAAAGCTTATACCCAGAATTAAACTTGGTTGGTTTTAAAGGTGATGCTGGACTCCAACTCAGTGCAGTTGTTAACAGATGTCCTGGGCCAGGAAGACCAGTGGTCTGTCTTTTGGTCTTGGGTTCAGACTCCTTAACAGGGATTCAAGTGGTGACAAAGAAGAGCCAGCTTGGCGTGGCGGTGAAGAGCGGCGACCTCTAATCTGGAGAGCCGGGTTTGATTCCTCAGTCCTCCTCCACGTGCAGCTAGGTGAGCTTGGGTCAGTTGCAGTTCTCTCAGAGCTCTCCCCGGCCCATCTACCTCAGAGGGCGTCTGTTGTGGGAAAAGGAAGGAAGAGTAGGCATTTGCAAGCCAGCTTGAGACTCCTTTGGGTTCTGAAAAGCGGGGGTACAAATCTCAGCTCCTCTTTTTCTTCAACAACAAGAGATCTATTCCCCTGTGGAAGACGGCGGCTCTGGAGCAGGGGTAGTCAAACTGTGGCCCTCCAGATGCCTGTGGACTACAATTCCCATGAGCCCCTGCCAGCAGGCAGGGGCTCATGGGAATTGTAGTCCATGGGCATCTGGAGAGCCGCAGTTTGACTACCCCTGCTCTAATTTATTGCATTCTACCCCACTGAGCTCAAACCCAGCCTTCCACCACAAACCTCCAGGAATCTCCCTAGCGGGAGTTGTGAACCCGGCCACTTTGTCCACCTGCGCTCCCTCGACCTGGCCCCATCCTCTCTCTGCTTACTCCCTTCCCTCCCCAAATCTTACCCACACGCCCCATAGCCCCTCACCATTCCTGCAGACATGCAAAAGCCAAATTCTCCCTCCAGCCAGGGAAGAGGAGAGCCCATGTTCAAGTCCATCAGGTCCCCCCCGGGAAGAGAGAAGAAAAGGGGTCCAGCTCCAGCATCCCCCCCCCCCCGTCTCAGCCTTCCTAGCCTCTCTAGGAAAAATTGCTTGCTTTCCCTGCATTTCCTGTGCGCAACTGGGGCAGAAGCCGGTGGGCGGGGCGTCTCTTTTGGGCACGCAAGGATTCCTGGGAAATGTAGTTCCCAACTCGAGAACAAAAAAAAAAAAGCAAGGATGTATTGTGATGCTTAAGGCAACTCCCTTATCATTAGCTTTTTTTCCCGGATCCTTCTTGATTTGAATTGCTCCCCTCTCGTTCTCCGCAGCCCTCTCTTGGGTTGCCAACCTCCAGCTGAGGACTGGAGATCTCCTGGTATTGCAACTTATGTCTCCAGACTTAAGAGATCAGTTCTCCTGGAGGAAATGGCTACTACGGAGGTGGAGGGCTGCATAGCATTATATTCCACTGAGTCCCAGTCCCAAATCCCGCTCTCCCTCAGCTCCACCCCCAAAGTCTCCAGATAATTCGCAACCTAGAGTTGGCAACCTATTCTGGTTTATAGGAAGACATTAGACCAGGGGTGGGCAAACTGTGGCCCTTCAGATGTCCATGGGCTACAATTCCCATGAGCCCCTGCAAATGCTGGCAGGGGCTCATGGGACTTGTAGTCCATGGACAACTGTTTGCCCACCTTTGCATTAGATAGTAGTGAATAAACTTTCCGTATTGTTTACGTCACCACGTAAATTCTTTTGCCGTCATTGCTGTTTTGCGAAACGTCCAGATATGGGCTGGAGTTCTCATAGTTACACCTCAGCCTCTTAAGGCTCTACCCCCAAGTCTCAAGGAAAACATGGAGCTAACAGGATAAAGATGAACTGATCTATTGTGATTCCAGGAAATCTCCAGGCTCTGTCTGGAGGTTGGTAACCCCATGGAGTAAAGGAAGCAGGAAAAGGGGAAAGGCTATGAGGGCATTCAGGAACGAGGTAGAAGAAATAATAGGGGAGGGAAAATGACATTCATCCCACAAGTCCCCGGGGGTATGAACTAATACACCCCTCCCCCCCAATATTATTTACCCCCTTTCAGGAAAAAAAATGCACCCAAAATTGTTGGGAACAGGGACTTTATTGACATTTTGGGACTGAAAATAATGGGATATGTCAACAGCTTGGAAAAGTTTAATAAAAGTGTGAGAGATCAGCATTTTTATTGCTAAATTTTATTTCTACAATACTATTCTTATCTGTAAGACATTTTTTTCTGATACTATTGTTCATTTAATGTCTGTTCAGGTCTGTTCCACGGTGTCTCAGCAGCATTTTGGCCTGGAAAGGGTGCAATATTTCTCTTTCGGTTTCCAAAACATTGTTCTGGAGTGCCTCTAACGCATCCTCATTTTTCTTTGCTGTACTATTATTCGTTTAATGCCCATTCCATGGCGCTCAGGCAGAATTTTTGCCAGCAAAGGGCTAATCAATGTGTGATATTTCTGCATTCTGATTTCCAAAACATTGTCCTGGAATGCTTTTAACGCATCCCAATATGTTTTTGCACTACTATTGTTTGTTTACAGCCCGTTCTATGGTGCTCTAGAGACATTTTGGCCAGGAGGCTGAAATTGGTTCCCAGTTCCTTATTTGTTTCCTAGCCGTGACTTATTTCTGAATTCCTCCAAAACCACTGGGGAGTATGGAACTGGGGACCAACTTCAGCTTCCTATTTTAGCCTGGAAAGGATTATTGCATTCAGATTTCCAAAATATTGTTCCGGAGTGCCTTTAACACACCCCACTGATTTTGTGGTTGATTTGTTTTGTTTGTTGCATTACTATTATTCATTTCTGCCTGTTCCAGCTTTTACCCTGTCCCTGTAAAAAGCTCTCTCCCTTAGATGAGATCTTTCCTCAGCCATGGGGGCAAGAAAGACTCCTCCATTCACAGAAGCAACCAGGTGGGGAGAGGCAGGGGTCTCCTTCAGTGGCAATTTTGGGACAGCCGAGAAAATTGAAACTCTTGCATATCACTACTGTTGTGGCCGACTGCATGGAATTCCTCAGAAACAGAAATAAACAAGAGGCAGGGGTCAAACTGGGCCCTCCTCCAAACACTCTGTTTTTATTATAATTAAACTTGTCGTTGGGATCTCCAATTCTCAGGGAAAAAAATTAGGAATTCTTCTGAAATATACTCATGGTTCTCTTTCAGGGCACTATAATGAAAAAGGCTGCCAGCCGCTAATAGATATATGGGTACAGTCATGGCTACACACCTGAATCTACAGGTGCATATAGCTTTTTATAAAAAAAACACATTTAATTGGATTGAAATTTGAAGTCAGTTTGACCATTACTATAAGCTCAGGCCTGTGCAGTTTTCTGAGCTTGTATCTCTAGGATATACTCCATATATTTCTGGAGACAGCGTTCAAAGGCTGAAATTAGCTAACTAATGTAGTTTCCATTAGTTTTCAGTATTGCTTTTTTCCTTTTTTAAAAATCGAATGACTGGCTGGTAGGATTCTGCTTCCTTCCATGAATCCTCAGGGGCAGGAAGAGATTCTCAACTGGGAAACGATTTCGTCTTTCAGGGCCCGCCAGTACCCGTTGAGGGGTTGGAGTAATGGGCTCTCCGGGATCCAGGCCAAACCGCTCGTAAGTAGCTTGAACATAAAAAATAGCCTTCCCCTCAGAAAAGGGAAACCTATTCTTGTCCCATAAACATTCTCGGAATGATGAAATTCTGGTTGGCTTTTTTCCATCCATTTTGCCCCCAGGCATTCTTCATATTGGCGGGAGGAGCGGTGCATGCTGGGAGAATCCCGTTTTTGTCCGTTTTTGTCAGTTAGCGACAGTTGGAGCCAGTTAACTGATTCTCTCTCAGTCCGCCCGTGCCTGTGCTTCTCTGTGCTTGTATGTTTGAGGCAGAGTCAGCATCTCAATAAGTTACTGGAGCAAAAAGAAGCCGGTTCTGAACAAAGTTTACCTCAGTCAGAACCTGTAAGATTGAATCTACATTTGTTATTGCAATTTAACCAACGGAGAAAAGCCTGTCAGCTGTATAGACAGCAATGCGTGTTTGTTAAACGCGAATATAAGTAAGCATGTTTAACAGTTCCTCCGAAGGATCATTACAAGACAAAGAATCACTGCCCAAGTAAAAAAAAACAAGCTGAGATTTACTGAACACGGCCTAAAAAGGCTATCCTGCAGATTTATTCTCACATTCAACAACCCAGCCCAAAATTCAATTTCTAGAATAATCCCTTCATGTTGCTTTCTGTTTTCCCTGGAAGGTCTTTGGGTTCTCCGGCCATTCCTCCCAGGGCACCCCCTACCCGCCAGTTTGCCCTCCCTCTTGGCGGTCATTCCTTCTACTGGCTTTTGTGGGTTTTCCAGGCTGTGGTCTAGTGCAGGGGTAGTCAACCTGCGTTCCTCCAGATGTCCATGGACTACAATTCCCATGAGCCCCTGCCAGCATTCGCTGGCAGGGGCTCATGGGAATTGTAGTCCATGAACATCTGGAGGACCACAGGTTGACTACCCCTGGTCTAGTGGTTGCACCAGTAACCGTGCTGGCATCTCTGGAGGTAGAACACAAGAAGATGGGAATCTTTCCATGGCCAAGTCACAGACCACAGCCACACAGCCCAATCATAAAAAAAAAAAATCATTTCTCTGCAATAATGATGAGATTTTCAGGTAGGCAGCTGTGTTGGTCCGAAGCAACAGAACAGAACTAGAGTCCAGAAGCACCTTTAAGACCGACAAAGTTGTATTCAAGGCATAAACTTTCATGTGCACGAAAGCTTACACCTTGAATACAACTTTGTTGGTCTTAAAAGTGCTACTGGACTCAAACTTTGTTCGAAAAATAATTAGAAAAGCCATATCAATGCTCAGTTGTGATGCTAGGTTTGATGCCTGTTCTGGCTGTCTCTCTGAGAACTTTGTACTCTGCGATTCTATGATTTTATCCAAGAACAGCGTGGGTGAAAGTACCTATAGGGAATACTTCCCATCTTCTGGTGGAAGTCCATTGAAAGCAGCTGAGTTTGATTCCCCGCTCCTCCTCCACATGCAGCTAGTTGGGTGACCTTGGGCTCATCACAGCACTGATAAAGCTGTTTTGATGGAGCGGGAATATCTGGGCTCTCTCAGCCTCACCCACATCACAGGGTGTCTGTTGTAGGAAGAGGAAAGGGAAGGGAATTGTAAGCCGCTTCAAGAATCCTTCTGGTAAAGTGGCATATAAGAACCAACTCTTCTTCTTCTTCAAGTAATCTCGGGGTTCTCTCAGACTCACCTTCCTCATAGGGTGCCTGTTGTGGGGAGAGGAAAGGGAAGGCAAATGTAAGCCGCTTTGAGACTCCTTTGAGTGGAGAAAAGCAGTATACAAGAACCAACTTCTTCTTTATTTGTAAAAAAAAAAAATCCAGCTAACTTTCAGCTCTGGCCCATGTTGAAATTGTCTCTGCTTTTCCCATCATGGTTGTGGACCTTATGGTGTTTATCAAGGCTAACTCTCTGAATGAAGCTCTTCCCGCAGTCAGAACACTCGTAGGGTTTCTCCCCTGTGTGGATTCTCTGGTGCCGATGCAGATTTGAATTGCTGGTGAATCGCCTTCCGCAGATGGGGCATTTGTGTGGCTTCTCTCCCGTGTGGATTCTCTGATGACGGTAAAGGACGGAACTGCAGCGGAATGTTTTCCCGCAATCTGGACACTTGTAGGGCTTCTCTCCTGTGTGAGTTCGCTGATGGATTATGAGTTTGGAACTGGAGAGGAAGTATTTCCCACAGACCAAGCATTTGTGCGTTTTCCCCCCTGTGCTACTCTTCTTCAAGACACTGGAGTTCTGACTCAAACTTTGCCCATGAGCTTTGCTGGAGGTTCGTTTCGTGCCCGGGTTCCTTCCCATTTGGACTGCGTTCTCAATGTAGGCCTTGTAACGTCTTCCGTGTGGAGTAGACTCATCCTCTTCCTCTCCTGGGTGGATTTCCTGGCAGAACTCTGGTCCTTCCCAGCTCACAGAAGTATTGTCTTGCTCACAAGGCCAGGAAGAGGTCTCCTTGGTTTTCCACATCGATATCCCACTTGGTCCTTCCAAATCTTCTGCCGCACATTTCTCCTCATCGTCTCTAGTCATCCCCTCTAGTCCTGCTTGAGAAATCAGAGCCCTAAATATGATTGAAATAATAGACAAAATATTCCCATCAAATAACCCGTTCACTGAAGACAGACATCAGAGGGATGCCCGAAGCACAACTCTAAAATTCAAGGGAACACACAGAAAAGAGTAAATCAACGTATGGAATTCACTGCCACAGGAAGTGGGTGCAGCTACAAGCACAGCCAGCTTCAAGAGGGGGGCTGGATAAACATCTGGAGCAGAGGCCCATCAGTGGCTTTTAGCCTTTAGATGTAGATCAGGGGTAGTCAAACTGCGGCCCTCCAGATGTCCATGGACATCTTGCTGTTTCCATTGGCTGCAGAGGAGAGGACACGCAGTAATGGGTTTAAACTACAAGTACAACGATATAGGCTAGATATCAGGAAAAAAATTTTCACAGTCAGAGTAGTTCAGCAGTGGAATAGGCTGCCTAAGGAGGTGGTGAGCTCCCCCTCACTGGCAGTCTTCAAGCAAAGGTTGGATGCACACTTTTCTTGGATGCTTTAGGATGCTTTGGGCTGATCCTGCGTTGAGCAGGGGGTTGGACTAGATGGCCTGTATGGCCCCTTCCAACTCTATGATTCTATGAAATCCCCTACTATTACCTCCTAATAAGCCCTCCACCATCCTCTGCCCGCTGCCCTCCTGGAACAACTTACTTACCCATCAGGCTGGCATCATCGCCATCTTCCCGCTTGGGTTCCTGGCACAACTGTCTCTGCTGGGCATCAGAGTGAGACGGATCTGCTTCCCAGAAATCCACACCAGTTGCTGCCAGTTCCACCTGGAATGGAAGCAGTGAAAGCTTTCAGGCATAAAGAATAAAAGAGAAATTGTTCTAAAGATCAGAACCCTGATTCAGTTCCATGGGCATGGAGGGTGTGTGCATATCTGTGTGTACAAGGGGTAACCGATGGAGGCAGGGAGAGAAGAGGAACAGGACAGGCCTTGCTAGCTCACCCAAAAAGGCTCATGGGAGATTTGATACCAGATCCACAGAATCACAGAGTTGGAAGGGACCTCCTGGGTCATCTAGTCCAACCCCCTGCACTATGCAGGACACTCACAACCCTATCGCTCATCCACTCTAACCTGCCACATCCCATGTACCCAAGCCCAAAACTCTATATGACACCACCGAGGAAGCTGCAGGCAAACCAGAAAACCGCCACCTTTCTATATGGCTCTCATTATAGTCAAGAACTCACAGAGGGGGCAGGATAAGAGCCGAATACACGTATGCTGCAAAACGACATGACATCCAGATCCAATCGGAAAGTATTGGGAGGCGGGGTTGGAAGCAGGCAAGAAACCAAGACAAGAGTTCCTTTTAATAGACTGAATGACTTCAGGAATTGGAGGAGAGCAAAAGATCAGGGCCGAGTTTCTTTTTACATATTTAAGGGCTTTAGGACCGTCCTTTAGCCTTTATTTAGTTCCCAGGTCCCTAGCCTTTTTTGAGCCTGTGGACACCTTGGGGGCATGACAGAGTGGTGGGCGCGGCCGCAGGAAGGGGGGGGGCAAATACAGAATGGCTGCCCAGGTTACTTTCAGCGGCCCAGTGCAGGTCCTGGTGTTGTGGTGGCAGGTGTTGCCCACGTAACTTTAAAAAAAAACCACCATCTTCAAAGCCAGTCAGATCTCCAAAATCTCCCCTCTCCAAGGGGGCATTTGCACGCTAATCCAACTCCCTGCCAATGCTGATCATGATGGTGAAGAAAATGAGTGTGTAGATGTGTGTGTGTGGAGGAATTGTAAGTAAATCCAGAAGTCGTGGGTGACACTCCATGAATCTTCCCAGTCTCTATGGTCTTAACCACAGAGATTGGGGGGGGGGGATCCTACATTATTACCTTGGACACAATACCACCATGCATACTCTCTCTTCTGCCTCAATAATCAGTAGATCTGTCAGCCCTGGCTTTAGTTTCCCCAGTTCCCCCTTGACCACCAGCAGGCGATGGGGGTGTAGAGTGACCAGATCTAGGTTGGAAGACACCTGGAGATTTGAGGATGTACCCTAGGGAGGACAGGGACTTCAGTGGAGTCCAATGACATACAGCCCACCCCTCCAAAGCATTAATTTTCTCCAGTCTGTAGTCTGGAGATGACCTGCAATTCTGGGGGGGATCCCCAGGCCCCACCTGGAGGCTGGCATCCCTACCTGGCATATATCTAAGAGTCCCTGACATTATACAGAGGGCTACCGGCTGTTGTTCTGTCTCTGTGCCAATGGACTGACCAGTAAAGTCCCTTGGCATTTGGTGTAGTGGTTAGGAGTGCGGACTTCTAATTTGGCGAGCCGGGTTTGATTCCACACATGAAACCAGCTGGGTGACCTTGGGCTCACCAGAGCACTGATAAAGCTGTTCTGACCGAGCAGGAATATCAGGGCTCTCTCAGCCTCTCCTCCCTCACAGGGGGTCTGTTGTGGGGAGAAGAAAGGGAAGGCGATTGTAAGCTGCTTTGAGACTCCTTTGAGTAGAGAAAGCGGCATATAAATACCAACTCTTCTTCAGTAATATCAGGGCTCTCTCAGCCTCACCCACCTCACAGGGTGCCTGTTGTGGGGAGAGGAAAGGGAAGGCGAATGTAAGCCACTTTGAGACTCCTTCGGGTAGAGAAAAGCAGCATATAAGTACCAACTCTTCTTCTTTTGATAAGTCGTAGGGCCTAACCAAGCTAATATTGAAGAGACACAACACAACCTCACCTCATTTCCTTGTCTCTCAGCCTCTGGTTGCCTCAGCAAGAAAGCCTCTGCCAGGGCCACCGCCTGAGAGCAGGACTCCGGGCCAAGCTCCCTGACCCAGCTCTGGACCTCCGGGGGCAGGACGGTCAGGAATTGCTCCAAGATCAGCAGCTCCAAGATCTGCTCTTTCGTGTTTCTCTCCACGCTCAGCCACTGGCAGCAAAGCTCCTGGAGCCGGCTATAAGCCCCTCTCGGGCCCTCGGCCTCCTGGTAACAGAAGCGCCGGAAGTGTTGTCGCTGCTTCTCCCTGGCGATGGACTCCCTTCTCAAGATGGCCGCCTTCACCTTCCCATAATCCTCTCTGTCTCCAGCCTCGAGGCTCTTAAAAGCCCGCTCGGCTTCTCCGCTGAGCGCCGGCAAAAGCTGGGCGGCCCATTTTCCTTTGGGCCAGCGGCAAGCGTCAGCCACTTGCTCGAAGGAGGCCAGGAAAGCTTTGGCGTCGTTCCATGGCGCAGGCTCCTCGGGCACCTGTGAGATTTCTCCCCCTAAATGAGGGGAGGTGACTGTCTTTAGGTACACCTGCCTTTGGGCATCCCAGTGCTGGGCCAAACAGTCTTCCGGTTCCTCCTTCACCCGGCGCGGGGTGGCCCATCCATGGGACCTCCAAGTGCTTCCCAACGGCACTCCTTGCGTGGGTTGAACGTCTCCCGCCAAATCCACCCAGGGCTTGAGGCCTACAGCCTGGTGAAGGACACAAGATTTCCCTTCTTCCTCCAACGCTTCCCGTTGCACATGGCCCGCGAGGACGCTTGCTTCCATTTTCATCCTCGGTCCCCCTTCCCGGAGAATGGCGGGCTGTAGAAAATTCTAGAAGAAAGAGATGATGATGTCGATTGTTAGGCCACAGTTCTCTGTTCCACAGGGAAACAACGCAGGCAGAGAGGAGGGACACAATCGCTCTGCTGTGTGCAATCTCAGAGAAAAATCAATTCTATCTCTAGCGCATGGAAATAAAAAAGTTGAGATCCACGGATAGATTGTGGAACCTGAGGGTAATGAAAAGGGAACTTGTCACTATTGTTCTTTTAATTACTCTCAGGTTTATTTTATTTTATTATTTATATATACCGCCCTCCCTGAGGGCTCAGGACAGTTTACATGGAACAAGGTAACATCATTTCTAGAACAACAACGTTCTAGTATGTTGGGTAGATTCGTTGGAATAAGAGAGGGGGGCTAGGGGGCCTATGGGAAGCGGTGGTTAAGGTCGACCTCAACCAAATGCCTGGTGGAGGAGATCCCAGATTGCAGTCCTTCAACTTATCCATCAGAACATCATGGGGAACCTTGTCAAAAGCTTTGCTAAAATCCAAGTAAATGACATCGACCGAATTCCCCCGATCCAGCAGACCTGTTACTTGGTCAAAAAAGGAATGAATCGGGGAGGTTCCTGCCAAACACATTCTTCCCCAGTTTCGATAAGTGCAGTCCCATCAGGTGCTAGTAGGCCTTCCTCAAGAAAGCCTATCCCACGGTCCCAGAAACCAAATCTCTTGGTTTCTGGGACTGTACTTATTTCTAGCCCTCTAGACTCTGGGCGGAGTTCACCATAGTAAAACATGCATACACAAATATACACAAAATGAAATTCTGAATAGAAAATACAGTAAATTACTACAATAAATATTGTTAAAAGTCTCAAACAATTGCCTAATTCTGTCAAATGCCTGTTTTGGGGTTGGAAGGTTAGGGATATTCCTAGTTAGTAGCAGGTGTCACTGCTTAAAGGAAGATTTGGTTCTTATTCCCCACTTTTCACTCCCCGAAGGCGACTCAAAGCGGCTTACAATCACCGTCCTCTCCCCACAGCAGACACCCTGTGAGGAAGGTGGGGCTGAGAGAGCTCTGAGAGAACTGGGGATGCTCCAAGGTCACCCAGCTGGCTGCATGGGGGACCAAACCCGGTTCTCCAGATCTGTGATTGCCGCTCCCAACCATGCTGGCTCTTAAAGAAACGTGATTGTATTGGAAACGTGATTTATCACAGCGGTCACTAGTTTGCAAAAATCAGTCGAGAAATATTTCTTTTTTTGCTTTTCAAAACTGGGTGACCCTGCTTCCTGGCATTATACCCTGCTTTGTGCCTTCCCCAAAACCCACCCTCTGCAGGCTCTACCTACCAACCCCCCCTCCCGGAATCCCCCACCCTGGAGTTGGCAACCCGCCCCTGGGGTCAGATGGTGAAGCCAACATGAAAAACTCCTGCAAAGTGACCCGAAAGAAACGCTACCTAATTCAATGCCTGTTTCGTTATATGGCCAAAGCCCTGCGCGCAGCTCCTCCAGCCACGAATCCCTTTTCCCACCTCCAGGGCGGGAGATTTCAAATGCCCCCCTTCCTAGACCCTGAGCGCTTACCTCTCTGCAAGCAGGCAAAGAACCGGGCGCTCCTCTCCTCCCGCTTGCAGCCGGGAAATTGGCAAGCGCGCCCCGCCTCCCCGGCTTCTTTTCACCTGTCCTCTCTAGGAATTGGGAGCTCGGTGGGTTTAACCCTTCTGCAGCCCAATCCTGGCCTGATGATGATGATCAATCATCATTATTAGGTTTATAAACCACTCCTCCCTAACAGGCTCATTATTATTATAATCAGCAGCATAATATAATATACTGGAAGATCGGCTCCCTTCTAGAGGTCCCCCCGTCCGGGATATTTTTAGAGGAGCCAACTGTGTGTTCTGATTAAAGTTTTTATATTGTCTGTTATTTTCCTGATGTTACCTGCCCTGAGTGCTGGAAGTACCCCATGAAACGAGGACGGTTCAAAATGAATATAGCAGCAAAAAAAGGAGAAGACCCTATCCTAGTGTGTAACAAACAGTTATCCAATTTAACAATGAATAAAGATGAAAATATGGTACATCTTATCTCTTCTTTTTAGTAGTGGCCAAAACGGACTCTAGCCTTGTACCGATTTCAATGTAGTATTTTCATCAGTGGTTGTTTCCTCCCATTACTATTTTAAATGCATGGAGAAAACAAATGTTGTTGTTCCAATAGAGATCCAACTATATAGTCTATTATTCTCTATTTCGGTTTTAGCAATATATATATTGGCCTTTGGTTCAAAGATATGGGGAAGTTCAGTCGAAAGACCACAAATGCTGGGAGGGCAGGTTGCAAATAGAATAACAACCACCACAAGCGTAATATCTGCTCTGCTCAGCCATTAGGTCCCATAGAGCTCAGTGGAGCCCCCACCTAGCTTTCAAAGGGGATGAGAGAGATTCCTGGAGGATAGGCCTAACCGTGGCTACCAGCCATGGAGACTAAGGGGAACCTCCCCATTCAGAGGAACAAAGACTTTGGAGCTGGAAGGCTACCTCAGCGGAAGGCCATGGCCTGTTTGTCTCCACCTCCTGAGGCAGCCATTTTGCATTTGGCTCCCCCTCCTGGGGCAGCCATTTTGGGGCAGTGCTTAAGATTCCAAAGGGACCCGCTCAAAAAGCATGCCTGGGACCCTTGCCTCTTTTCTAGGTGACCGGCCACAGACGTTTGTGTGGGTGGCTTCCAATTGTGACTTTGCATTCCTGGGATTTGTGGAAATTAGCATCTAGGAATTGGGAAGGGGGCAGTACATGGGGGTCTCCCCTACACTTCTGGTTCAGGGTGATCGCATTGCTGATGCTAGAACAGAACCACTGTGAGAAATCATCTTGCTCTAGAAAAAGAATCACACAAAGAATCCAAAACGATTTGCAGGAAATATCAGCATTTATTATTTCTAAAACAGCATAATCAGTGTATTTGACAGAGTGACATGCCCAGAGGAAGAAGGCATGTTTCCCTCCCCTCCAAGGAGTTTATAATCTAAATTTTAAATCCCTAATGTATTTAGAGCTGGTTTTTGTACCCAATTTTTTACTACCTGAAGGAGTCTCAAAGTGGCTTACAATCGCCTTACCTTCCTCTCCCCACAAGACACCCTGTAAGGTAAGCTCTGAGAGAACCGTGAGAGCTGTGAGAGAACTGTGAATGGCCCAACGTCACCCAACTGGCTGCACATGAAGGAGTAAGGAATCAAGCCCAGTTCTTAAGAATGGTAAGCCTCTAATCTGGAGAACTGAGTTTGATTTTCTCACTCCTCCACATGCAGCCAGCTGGGTAACCTTGGGCTAGTCAGTTCTGTTAGAGCTGTTCTCACAGAACTGTTCTCTCAGAGCTCTCTCAGGCCCACCTACCTCACAGGGTGCCTGCTGTGGAGAGAGAAAAGGAAGGCAATTGTAAGCTGCTTTGGGACTCCTAACTAAGCATGTCTGGCCACTTTGCAGGGAAAAACCAGCTTATTGGAAAAACTGGCCAAGGTTTCCGTCTGTTTCTGCAGATCAGAATGGTACTTTCTGGGAAAAGTTAGAATCACAGAGTTGGAAGGGACCTCCAGGGTCATCTAGTCCAACCCCCTGTAGAATGCAGGAAATTCACAACTACCTGCCCACCCACGGTGACAATTCCATGGCCAGATGATGCCCCCCCTCAAACCAGAATCCCTGGCCAGTCTGGCCTAGAGGAACTTTGCCTCCTGCTCCCGAAGTGGCAATTGGCACTTCCCTGGGCATGCAAAAAGGGCCAAAGGAGCCAAACATCGACACATTCCCTCCTGCCCACCCACTCACCCTCTGCCTAACTTGACTGGCAGACCAGCTTGGTGTACTGGTTAAGAAAAGCAGCAAGCTGGGTTTGATTCCCCACTCCTCCTCAACATGCAGCCAGCTGGGTAACCTTGGACTCATCATAGCACCGATAGAGCTGTTCTAACTGAGCAGTTCTCTCAGGGCTCTCTCAGCCCCACCTATCTCACAGCGTGTCTGTTGTGGGGAGACAAAAGGGAAGGCAATTGTAAGCCGCATTGAGACTCCTGGTAGAGAAAAGTGGCATATAAAAACCAACTCTTCTTTTTATACATCAAGATTTACTATCTGACCCTCTTCAGCCTATTGTGGTTGAGAGACGTTTGCGCCGGTCTGAATGGTCCCCCCACAGAATGGAATAGAGGCAGCACACGCTGTGACCCCCCCCCTTGACACCTCATGACCCACAGCCTGGACTGGCTGCGAGTTCAAGTCCTGACACTGGCACAGTTTCTCCCTGGATCCACGAACCCTAGCTGAAGCTCTGCTGTGGTTTGCCTCCCAGGTGAATGTCTTGGTGCTTAATTAGAGTCGATTTCAGACCGAATGCTTTCCCGCAATCGGAGCATTGATATGGCTTCTCCCCGGTATGATTTCTCTGATGCCTGACAAGGTGATGGTTGTAAATAAAGCCCTTCCCACACTCTGGGCACCTGTACGGCTTCTCCCCGGTGTGGATTCTCTCGTGGGCTTTCAGCTGCGATGGCCGGTTGAAGCTTTTCTCGCACGCAAAGCATTTATAGGGCTCCTCCCCTTTGTGGGTCCTCTCGTGGTTATGAAGGCTCGAGGTCTGGTTGAAGCTTTTCCCGCACTCTGAGCATTTGTATGGTTTCTCCCCCGTATGGATTCTCACGTGGACAACAAGGTTGGACTTCAAACAGAAGCTTTTCCCACAGTCTGAGCACTGGAAAGGTTTCTCCCCCGTGTGGATTCTCTGGTGTCGGAGGAGGCTGGCTTTCTCCCCAAACCCTTTCCCGCAATCGGCACACTTGTGTGGTTTTTCTTCCATGCGCACCCCCTCGTCCGCGAGATGTATCTGATGGTGCTTGATGAAGTAAGAGATCTGCCGGAAACTTTTCCCGCACTCGGGGCATTTGTAGGGTTTCTCGCCAGTGTGAGTCCTCTCGTGTTCCTTCAGGTTCCCGGCCTGGCTGAACCGCTTCCCGCACTCGGAACACTTATAGGGTTTCTCCCCCGTGTGGGTTCTCTGGTGAGCGATGAGGTTAGAGCTCGTGCTAAAGGACTTTTCGCAGCCCAAGCATTTGTAGGGCTTCTCTCCCGTGTGGAATCTGCGGTGCGTCGTGAGCTCGGAGATTTTTCGGAAGCTCCTCCCGCAATCTAAACACGTGTACGGCCTCTCCCCGGTGTGGGTTTTCTCGTGTTCCTTAAGGGACCCTGAGCGGCTGAAGCTTTTCCCACAATCAGGGCACTGGTAGGGTTTCTCTCCAGTGTGTATCCTCACGTGCAACACAAGACTTCCTTTATGACTGAAGCTCTTCCCGCAGTCGGAGCACGCGTATGGCTTCTCCCCCGTGTGGATTCTTGCATGGGCAATGAGGTTTCCTTTCTGGTCGAAACTCTTGCCGCAATCCGGACACTTGTATGGTTTCTCCCCTGTGTGGATTCGGTGATGTCGGACGAGCTTAAAGCGAGCGTTGAAGGACTTTTCGCAAAATAAACACCGGTATATTTTCTCCTCTGCTTGGGCGCCACCGTTCGAAATGAAGTCTGAGCTGTCCTCCCACGGTTTGAACGCTTCCTGCGTCCCACGTTCAAGCATTCCTGCCTGGGCTGCAATTCCACTTTCCCGGCAAGGAGGAGATTCGCCCTCGCTCTTCTTTAAGTTGTTTTCCCCTTTGTCCTTTGGCCTACGTGGACTTCTAGCAGCTTCAGGGTTTCTGGAACTCTTCCTCCTGGCGTCAGACACAAGCAGCTTCCCTTGTGTGGAGGGTTCCCGATGTCTGCCTTCATTTCGGTAGTCAACCGTACACCCCTCACCTAAGAGACAAGAAAATCCCAGAACAAGTTATTAGGGAGTTTGGCCAGAGTCCCACTTGAACGGCAGGAGGAGGAGGAGGAGGAGGAGGAGGAGGAGGAGGAGGAGGAGGTATCTGTTTAGAGGACAGAAAGAGAAGGGAAGAGGTCTGTGGTGGGGAGGAAGAAGAAGAAGAGTAGGTTCTTAGATGCTGCTTTTCTCAACCCAAAAGAGTCTCAAAGTGGCTTACATTCACCTTACCTTTCCTCTCCCTACAGCAGACACCCTGTGAGGGAGGTGAGGCTGAGAGAGCCCTGAGATTACTGAAGAAGAGTTGGTTCTTATATGCCGCTTTTCTCTACCCGAAGGAGTCTCAAAGCGGCTTACATTCGCCTTCCCTTTCCTCTCCCCACAACAGACACCCTGTGAGGGAGGTGAGGCTGAGAGAGCCCTGAGATTCCTGCTGAGTCAGAACAGCTTCATCAGTGCTGTGTGCATGTGGAGGAGGAGTGGGGAATCAAACCCAGCTGGCCAGATTAGAAGTCCTCACTCCTAACCACTACACCCAGCTGGGAGAAGAAGGGAAGGCAATTGTAATCTACTTTCAGACTCTTGCAGGAAGCGACAAGCAGGGTATAAAAATCAACTTCTTCATAATGAAAATGTCTACAAGTTATAAGGCTCTTACAGAAGTACAGGAAATTAAACACAGCTTCTTATTTCTGTAAGGCCCTTGTATAGAGGGTCACCTGCAGTTCAGAGGCTCCTTTGAGACCAGCAAGGTTTTCAGGGTCTAAGGTTTCAAGTGTCAAATCTCCCTTCACCAGGTGACAAGGGGAGTTTTGGCTCTCAAAGATGGATACCCCAAAAATTGAGCCATTAAGGTCGAATCTAGCTCATCCAAACAAAGAATCAACTAGCAGTTATATCTCTCAAGTGCTAAGTATGAGAACCACTAACTTGGCAAGATGAAGTACTTAATTCATTCACAACATGGGGGGGGGGGACTGGTCCTTACCCAGAGATGCCACATCCCCGAAATTCTCCTGCATGTCTTCTCTTTACAGCTCCTCCTCACAGCAGTGTCCACTCTCTGAACAAGGGGTGGGGGGAATCTTCCGCCTTGGGAATTGTCACAGATACAAGTTATTTTATTTCAAATATTTCTGTGCTCCCTTCATTCCCAAGTCAGGGCCTCGCCCAGGCAAGGAAACATTCCAGGCATTCAGAAGCATTTAAAGTGCAAATATATTCAAAATATATTTAAGATAATTAAATAAAAGGAGGGCTGTTTTTTTTTTTTAATACCTCGCTTTTCCCTACCTGAAGGAGCCCCAAAGTGGCTTACAAATACCTTTCCGTTCCACTCCCTGTGGGGCAGGTGAGGCTGAGAGAGCTCTGAGAGAACTGTTATGCGAGAACAGCTCTAAGAGAATTCTGCCTAGCCCCAAGGCCACCCAGTTGGCTACCTGTGAATCAAACCCGGTTCTCCAGAATCTTGCCGCTCCTAACCACTACGCCGCACGGCGTCTCTAAAATACAAACCCATAAAAATATGAGCACTCCAGAAAACCCTCACAAATCGGGAGGAGTTAGTGAGGAAAAGCCAGTCTTCATCTGCTGGCAGAAAACCACCATAGAAGAAGACGGACAAAACTCCCTAGGAGGGAGTTCCACAGTTAAATTCCATCTCAGTAAAGGACCCAAATTTGCCTCTTTGCCATCTAATCCTCACAACAACCCTGTGAGGTAGATTAAATTGAGAATGTGCGGCTGGCCCCAGGTCACCTAGCGGGCTTCCGGGACATGTGGGGATTCGATTGTCAGCTGCTTTGTGTTGCCTTTAGGTAGTGAAAAGCAGGGTATAAAACCCCGCTCTTCTTCAGAAATCTCTGTCGGTCTTCAAAGTGCTTCTAGACCAGGGGTAGTCAAACTGCGGCCCTCCAGATGTCCATGGACTACAATTCCCAGGAGCCCCTGCCAGCATTCCAGATGTCCATGAACTACAATTCCCAAAAGCCCCTGCCAGCATTCGCTGGCAGGGGCTTCTGGGAATTGTAGTCCATGGACATCTGGAGGGCCGCAATTTGACTACCCCTGGTCTAGACTCTAGAGCAGGGGTAGTCAAACTGCGGCCCTCCAGATGTCCATGGACTACAATTCCCATGAGCCCCTGCCAGCGGGGCTCATGGGAATTGTAGTCCATGGACATCTGGAGGGCCGCAGTTTGACTACCCCTGCTCTAGAGCCTGAGAGACATTGCCCACTGTCCCCCCCCCTGGGGGCAATCACTCGGCCTCTGGCCTCCCTCGCAGGGTTGTTGTGGCTGCTGTGAGGCCAGAACGCAGGCGCACAGCCCAAAGGCGCGCTCAACCCCGATCTCCTTAGCAGGGCCAAACCAGAACCACCGGCCCTGCGTCTCCCAAGAGCAGAGGGGGTTGGGGCTCTCCCTGCCCCACCTCTCCAGCGACCCCCTTTCTCCTCCCCCTGCAGCCAGCTCCTCCCTGCTTGCCTTTTCCTTCCCCACCCGCACCTCGTGCAAAAGCTCCTGCTCAGCTCACCCCGTTGCATGCAAGCCAACAACACACAAAAACAGCAACACCCCCCCCCAAAAAAAATAACCCCCCCAGCTTTTCTCCCTCCCCCCCCTGCCCAAACAGGAAGGGCTGCACCATCTTTCCTTGCCCCCTTCCTTTGTCTCTCTAGGAGCCGGCGCTTGGTCCCTTTAACTCTTGGGTGTCCAGGGGCTGGCCGGGGAGCTTTGCAAAAAAAAGAGAGAGAGGGGTGGGTTTTTTGACCCTCACGCTGCAGCCCCTCCCTGGAGATCTGAGGCTGCCCGAGCTCCGTCCAGGTGAGTGCTGCCTCCTGGGGCTGCCCCACGGATCTCCCACCCCCCCCCCACCCCCGGGCTCTGGTCGAGGAAGCCTTTGAGATCATGGTTGGCCAAGGGTTGCGTGGTCCCCCCTGCCCACCGGCGGGGGAAGAGGGGAGGGTCGCCAGCTCCAGGGGGGGGAGCTCTTGGAGATCTGGGGAGGGCAGGGGGTGCAGTGCCCCAGGGACCACCCTCCCCAGCCTCCATTTTCTCCAGGGGAGGCTGATCCCGGCAGCCTGGGAAGGAGCTGCAATTCCGGGAGATCTCCTGGTCCCGCCTGGAGGCTGGCATCCCCGCGCCTCAGTGGGGGTGCAAGGCTACGGAGCTCACCGTTCCAAGCATCGATTTTTTTTCTCCAGGGGAGCTGATCTCTGCGGTCAGGGCATGAGCTGGAATTGGTGGGGGATCCCCCAGGTGCCGCCTGGAGGCTGGCATCCCCCGCGGGAGCGGATGCTTGCTTCATTAGAGATGCCGGGGATCGAACCCGTGCTGAGCAGACGCTGGGGCCATTAGGGTTGCCAACCGCCCAAATGCAGCCTGGTGGTCTTCGGGCATTCAGCTCCACACTGCTGAGATCAGTTCCCCTGGAGAAAATGGCTGCTTTAGAGAAAGAAATGAATGGCCGTGTACCCTCCTGAGGTCCTTCCAAACTCTGCCCTCCCTAGACTCTGTCCCCAAATTTCCGGGGAATTTTCCAGAGTGGTGGTGGCAACCCAAACCGTGCTATAACACAAGTCTTCCGTTTTAGAACTCAAAAAGGTTGTTACAGGCTTATGGTGGGTTTTTTTGTTGCTGTTATTTTCAGATACACTAACAAGGATGCGCCTGCCTACAGGTGCTACTGTTCTCTTGGTCTTTTCTCCCGCTACAGACAGACTAACATGACTGCCCATCTTGTTCTACTACAGATAGTGGGCACCGGCAGGGGATGAAGGAGTAGGGATGCCAGATGCATGTTGGGAAACCCCTGGAGAATTGGGAGATGGAGGCTGGGGAGAACAGAGACGTTCAGTGGGGTACCATGGATTTCTGGGGTGATCAGATCTTATTGGGAGCCAGGTTGGTGTAGTGGTTAGGAGTGCGGATTTATAATCTGGTGAGCCAGGTTTGATTCCCCACTCCCCCACAGGCAGCCAGCTGGGTGACTTTGGGCTCCCCACAGCACTGATAAAGCTGTTCTGACCGAGCAGGAATATCAGGGCTCTCTCAGCCTCACCCACCTCACAGGGTGTCTGTTGTGGGGAGAGGAAAGGGAAGGTGACTGTAAGCCGCTTTGAGACTCCTGCGGGTAGAGAAAAGCGGCATATAAGAACCAACTCTTTTTCTTCTTCAGTAATCTCAGGGCTCTCTCAGCCTCCCCCGCCTCACAGGGTGTCTGTTGTGGGGAGAGGAAAGGGAAGACGCCTGTAAGCCACTTTGAGACTCCTGCAGGTAGACAAAAGCGGCATATAAGAACCACCTCTTCTTCTTCTTCAGTAATATCAGGGCTCTCTCAGCCTCACCCACCTCACAGGGTGTCTGTTGTGGGGAGAGGAAAGGGAAGGCGATTGTAAGCCGCTTTGAGACTCCTTTGGGTAGAGAAAAGCGGCATATAACTCTTCTTCTTTTTCAAATAATCCGTTTTCTCCAGGGGGACTCGTCTCTGTGGTCTGGAGATGAGGTGTAATTCCAGGGGATCCCAGGTCCTACCTGGAGGCTAAACAGAACAAATAAATAAAGCAGAAACAGCGTCAGCCGCTAGACAGGAAAAAGCTGAGGCGGACGGCTACAAGTTCAAGAACCCCTTCTTTATTTGGAGATGACGAGAGCCAAGAATGAGGCCCGGATTGTCTCACATTCCCTCAGTAGCCCCCAGCCTTGATTTCTAATCCTTAAATTTAGATCTCATAATATGTCTTTCCACATATCAACATGACCCACCAAACACAGAGACGGTTGTTACTTGGGATCCTTCGTTTAGAACTGACGGCCATATTGCCGTGAAAGTCTTGCATGCTAATGTGGAAAGACCGTGAGATATAAATGTATTGATTAGAGATAAGTGTTGGAAGCTACAGAGACAAGTGGCCACCCTGAGAACGAGAGATAACCCCGACTTCATTCCGTCTGTCATCTTCTTCTAATAAAGAAGGAATTGTTGAACTTGTAGTTTTCCAGCTGCTTTCTTCTCCCTTAACTACAGACAAACATGGCTACCCTCTGGACGTAAAGGGCTGTTAGGTTTGCCTTAAATTCCTGTTTAATGTTTGCAAAAAAAAAAGAAAAAAAAGAGCAAGAGTCCAGTAGCGCCTTAAAGACTAACAACCTTTATTTTATGTTTATTTGTTTTATTTATTTATATTTATATTCCGCCTTCCCCTGAGGCTCAGCGCAGTTTACATCGAACGCAGAAGAATACAAGGAACTTACGTTTTCCATAACATATAGATAACCACCACAACAATAATATTAACATTAATAGCTGTAACACAGGTAACCATAAGAATGTGTCAGGCCAAGATCTTTCCTGACAAGTATCTGAAAAGGTGAGTAGGGACGCCAGAAAGAAAGCTATCCCCCTCCACCAATTTCCTTAGAATTTGTCCCTGGGCCCTGGATCTTTTTTCCTGCTTGATAGCCTTAATAGGGCTCCCTGCCTTTTGTTAGGCTTTTAAGTAGCTCCCGGACTCCTCTTTGAACTAAGCTCCCAGTTCCTGCTGCCTCCAGGACTGATAGGATCAAATCTGCATATGAATTCCAGTCTGGCAGATTCACAATGCCCCCTCCTCTTGAAACCCCCGACTACCTCCTGGGTAATCTTTTAAGGGGGAAACAAGAGTTTGACCCCCAGCGTCTCCCTGGTCGCTTCCTGGGGAGGGCCATGTAAAATCTGAGAAGGCGATCCGCCCTTCCCTTTACCATCAACACCTGGCTATTGTCATAGGATAGCTAGGAAGAGGAGAGCCTCGAATATGCCTTGAGGCCTTTCTTGGAGGGCCGTCTTGGTGTAGTGCCGAAGAGCAAGGGGCCTCTAATCTTGAGAACAGCGTTTGAGTCCTTGCTCCTCCTCCATGCCCAGCCAGCTGGGTGACTTTAGACCAGTCTCAGTTCTCTCGGGGCTCTCTCAGCCCCACCAACCTCACAAGAGGCCTGTTGTGGAGAAAGGAAGGCGTTCGCAAGCCGCTTTGAGACTCCTTCGGGCAGTGAGAAACAGGGTACAAAACCCCAGTTCTTCTTCTTCTTCTTCTCTTTCTTTTCTGAAGTTTTCAGGAAGGCGTCCCCACCGTGTGATAAAGCAGGAATCTCCCCAGAGGATGGTCTTGGTGGAAACCCTGCCTTGGAGGTCCCCGGGACAAGAAACGCTGCCGACGTCGGGCAAGGCCAGCTTTTCGGACTGATCTGAGCCAGCCGGGAAGGGAGAAACAAGATCCTCGCCACCCGCCGTGAAGATTTCGGAGGGGGATCAAATTTCTCTCCGGCGGATTTGTGCGAGAGGGGAAGGGGTTAGGAGCAAGGGTGAAAATGGAAGGCCGAAAGCATGCAGGAGGGTTAGAAAAGAGGCTGGGGAGCTCACGAGACGTCCTCCGGGCGGTTCTGCCGGAGTGGAGGGTGGACCGTGCGGGATGGGCGACGTCCGAAGCGGTTGACTGGGAACCCCGCAAGAGGTTTCGACAGCACTGGGATGGCCAGTGGCAAGACTTCCTGAAGACACACCAGCCCCCTTGTTTGGGGCTGAGGAACTCACTGGAGCCCGAACCTTGGGATGACACCAAGGCCTTCCTGGCCTCCTTCGAGCAAGTGGCCCAAGCCTGCCAGTGGCCCAGGGACGAGTGGGTCCCCCGTCTCCTGCCAGCACTGAGAGGAGAGGCACAGCAGGCCTTCGAAAGCCTGGAGGCCAGAGACAGAGAGGATTATGGGAAAGTGAAGGCGGCCATCTTGCGTAGGGAGGCCAACCGCATGGAAGCCCTGCGCCAGCACTTCCGGCAGTTCCGCTCCCGGGAGGTGGAAGACCCGCGGCGGATTTTCGGCCAGCTGCAGGAGCTCTGCCGTCGGTGGCTGAGGCCGGAGCAGCACTCGAAGGAGCAGATCCTGGAGCTGCTGATCCTGGAGCAGTTCCTGGCCATCCTGCCGCCGGAGCTGCAGAGCTGGATCAGGGCCGGCGGTGCTGAGAACTGCACCCAAGCCGCGGCCCTGGTGGACGACTTCCTCATGAGCCAGCAAGGGAGTGAGGCAAGAATATGGCAGGTCCGTGTATACTTGCTCCCCGGAATTTCCAACAGGGGGCGATATGTGCATTAGGTTGCCGGCTTTGCAGAGGGGACTTGGCTTTCTAGCCTCGTGTTACTCTATGGTTGCCCCACAGCTGCCATCTGCAATTGAAACTGGTTATCCGCATAGGACAATCCGTCTGGGGATGACAATTGTATGATATGCAGGGATGTGTGGACAAGGGTTTCCGGGCCCCCCTGACAACCGGCAGGGGCAGGAAAGGTTTACTGTGGGTGCTTAAGTGGGCCCATCCCGGCATCTTTGAGAGCCACAAAGTTTAATTCTGAGTATGAGGTTCCCTTATAGTCTGTAACCAGATTAGTTATTCTCCTACTTCTCTGTCTCCAAGCCAAAGTGGTTCTGGAATTGCCTAACGTGGTCCAAAGAAAAGTCCATGGTCTATGGCAGGGGTAGTCAAACGGCGGCCCTCCAGATGTCCATGGACTACAATTCCCATGAGCCCCTGCTGGCAGGGGCTCATGGGAATTGTAGTCCATGGACACCTGGAGAGCCGCCGTTTGACTACCCCTGGTCTATGGACTTCCCTATCCTCTGCCTTTTGGGCAACTAGGAAACCTCAAAGAAGGGCACGATGGTCACAGCCCCCTGCTCATGGGTTGCTCCCCAACAACTTCAAGGGGGTAGCTGTGTTGGTCTGAAGTAGCACAACAAAAACTGAGTCCAATAGTGCCTTTAAGACCCACAAAGATCTATTCAAGGCGTGAGCTTTCGAGCGTAAGGGCCTCTTCCTCAGACTAAATGAACAGCCTTCATCAGTGTAGAGATAGAAGGTGAGATCAGTTGTGGCCAATTAGTAAACGGTGTCATAACATATAAATTACTATGATAATTCTTTGCCAAAACAGCTCATCCGCCCTTTTAAGTTCAGCTGCAGTTCACAAAAACAGCGGAGAACTAAAAATGTCTAAATTAGTAATTAATGGCAGACACTTCCCCGGTTGCGTAAAGAAATAATTTAAAGAGACTAGTGGCTGGCCCCATCTGTCTCCACACAAGCATGGAATTATCCCTGCGAGTGACAAGCTGTGCTGGCAAGTCTCTTGTCCTGAGACCAGAGAGTTAAATTCAAGCGTTCAAAGGTACACTGCCTCTGAACATGGAGGTTCCACTTAGCCGTTGGGGTTAACAGCTGTCGATCTTCGTTCCTGTTTCAGGCCCCGCTGCGAGAGAGGCCTGAAAATTCCCTGGAGGCCCAAGACGCTCCGTTGGGTTCCGCCCAGAGGCAGGTCCAGGATGAGACGGATGATGTGGAAATTATTTCAATGGGTAAGGAAGGACGGATTTGTGAGGCCCTGCTGTCCAATAGCAAAAGGAGGTGGCGAGCTCCCCCCTCCCTGGTGGTCTTAAAGCAGCAGCTGGACAGATCCTTATCCTGGGTGCTTGAGGCTGATCCTTCACTGAGCAGGGGGTTGGACTAGAGCAGGGGTAGTCAACCTGTGGTCCTCCAGATGTTCGTGGACTACAATTCCCATGAGCCCCTGCCAGCAAACGCTGGCAGGGGCTCATGGGAATTGTAGTTCACGAACATCTGGAGGACCACAGGTTGACTACCCCTGGACTAGAGGGCCAGCTCTATGATTCTGTGACTCTATGACTCTAAAAGGGAGGGGCTGCCCCTGGCCCAAGACCTCCCTGCTGCTAGACCTGGGAAGGGAGTTGATCATGGCCCATCCTGATTTGGCCAAGGGGAGGAAAGGCTCTACTAGGAAAAGAAATGCTTCGTTTTCTTTCTTTATCTAAAACATTTCTTGTGCTGCTGGGTGCCGTGGGTTTTCCGGTTTGTGTGGCCGTGGTCTGGTAGTTTGATTCCCTGACATTTTGCCAGCAACCGTGGCTGGCTGCTTTAGAAGTAGGGCACGGCAAGATGGGAATTTCTCTGTGCCAAAGTGCTGCCTTTCTGCACAAATATGGTCCCTAAGGTGGCAGACGTAGAATCATAGAGTTGGATGGCCAGATAGGCCATCTAGGCCAACCCTTTGCTCAATGCAGGATCAGCCTCAAGCATCCAGGTTAAGCATCTGCCCAGCCACTGCTTTCAGATTCAGATTAATTGATATACAGTACTAAGCCGGGTGCAAAGACACTTAAAAATCCAGAACAAACCTATAACTATTACAAATTATTATAATCCAGGAAGTTGTCATCAAAGTAGGGAATTTCGAGTAATATTAAAGGGATCGTTTAAGAGAAAAGTTAAATTACCAAAATTCATAATGAGCTTCAGGTACTGACATACATTTGACGTAACCTATAAGCTACAGCATCATAGAATCATAGAGTTGGAAGGGACCTCATGGGTCATCTAGTCCAACCCCCTGCACTATGCAGGACACTCACTTGGTAAGTATCTGTCCAGTTGCTGCTTGAAGACTGGCAGTGAGGGGAAGCCCCCACACACACACACACAACCAGTTCCACTACTGAACGACTCTGACTGTGAATCCCCCCCCCCCATATCTATCTTGTACCAGTCTACATGTCATTTAAAGCCACGACATCCCAAAAGACATTTAAAACATTAAAAATATTGATATAATTGGATAAAACCAGTGAATTTACACAACACAACCAGGGAGGGGGGCTAGAAAGAGTTACTGGAGGGGGGGGACACTGCGGTATGCCAACTAGGAGACATCGAAGAACCCTAAATGGAAAGAATTTTGTCAGAGGCGATACGAAGGACCCTGGCCTGACAGCCTGCAAAGTCAGGGCTCTCAGCCTCTGCTGTTCTTTTTGGCAACTCTAGATAAGGGACTGAGGCCCCTTGTTTTCCTTTTATCCTCCCGCCGACTGTGGTTTATCTGGGGAGGAGGGGCCGCGTGTATTCTGCCAGTGGTCTGAGCGATTATTCTTTGCAGGCAGCGGTGACCTTGGGCTATCAATAAGGCTCCCATAGCCACGCATTCCACCCATCTCCGATTTCCCAGAAGCAAATGGCTTTTGCAGAAAGGAACAGAAGTAGAAGGGGAAACGGCTGCAGTTTGGTCCCGTTTACAGGCTGAAATTTCGGGATCCCTCGCAAGCTGTCTTCTCGTTCGCGTTCTGGTTGAGGGCCATACACGGTCTGGGCCCAATGTACTTGAGGGACTGTCTCTCTCCCAATGCCTCTCTCAGGGCACTTTGCTTTGTGGGTACAAATAGACAGGAGATCCCTAGCCCTTGGGACATTTGCCTTGCTTTGACTATAACTCCGTTCAGCAGGGCCTGTAAGATGGAGCTCTTCCGCTAAGCTTTCAGTTGAGGTCTGGCTGACATAAGATCTTGCCCCTCGTCTGGAGTTTGGAGTCTCTCACCTGTAACATCATCCCCTGGGACTTGGGGGGTCTGGCAGAATGGAGGGGGGGGTCAGGAGTTTGTGGGGTTATGCAATTGTGTGGCATGGTTTCCTTTAATTGTATGCTTTTAGTGTTGTCAGCCACTGCGAAATAGCAGGCCAAGGAGTGGCAGCATACAAATATATATAATTAATAAATTATATATCCTGACAGAGTGGTTTCTCAGTGGCTTCCTCGGGAGGTGGTGGGTTCTCCATCTTTGGGAATATTTAAATAGAGGCTGGAGAGCCATCTGACGGAGAGGCTGATTCTGTGAAGGCTCAAGGGGGTGGCAGGTGACAGTGGATGAGCAATAGGGCTGTGAGTGTCCTGCCTAGTGCAGGGGGTTGGACTGCATGACCCATGAGACCCCTTCCAACTCTATTATTCTATGATTCTAAATAATAATTAATAAATTGTAATATGGCATAAGACCAGTAGCCCCTCCCAGACCAGCAGGATTTGGGGGGCCCTGTCAGATGCAAACAGAGAAACCAAATGAAAGGATCTTAAAATGGCGAACGGAGGAGTAAAGAGAAGCTATCCTCGGACAGCAGCTCAGATCTGGCAGCATCCAGGAAGTGGAGAATACCAGCGTGGCTCACAAGAATTGGCAGGCCTTCCTCTCACATAATTAGATCAGTTGATAAGCCTGGCGTTCAGAGAAGGAGAAACGTTTGGAGATTTTAGGGTGGGGCTGGTGGGTTTCTGTCTTTTAGGCTGGGCTAATCGTCCTTTGTGGTGTGTGTCTCTCTCTCTTACATAGATATGGGAATGACGGCCCCGAAGACCTGCGGCCCAACCCTTTCTCCAGGAAGACAAGAAATGTCCGGCACTGGCCCCATTGAGGTACAGGAAGCTCCGTTGGCAAATATAAATAAAATAAAATGTGTAGGTCAGTGACTTCAGTCCCCCTTTGTCCTCTTCTGGGACGCCAACAAACACTAACATGGTAGATTGTTTTTCTCTACGCAACAGTTTGCCTCTACTTGAACAGCAGAAAAGAGCAAGAACCTCCAACCCCCTGAAAGGCCAACGCAGTCTGCAAACAGGGGTGGAGCGTTTGCGAGTCCTTGCTTGCTTTTCCCGAAGCCAAGGCTAAGTGAAGAAGTGAGCCGTAGCTCATGGGAGTTCCTCCCCTGCTAGAAAGTTTTCTAGTCTTGAAGGCGCTCCTGGACTCCGGCTCTTTTTTGCCGCTACGGACAGACTAACACGGCGAGCCAGCTCGATCTCTCTGCGAGAACGGAAGGCTTTCCCCTTACATGCTAGTTTTCTACATGAGGAGAATACTTGCGTGGGGAGATGCATCACGGGAGCCCCTCCGTGCTGCAGGAAACGCATCTCCTCTTCAGTGAGAATGAGGCTGCTCCATCAAACGGGCTAACACATAAATGTGGGGGGGTGGGGTGCTATCAAATGTGGCAATGAGGGCATAGGCCTGACGTGGGAGGGACCCGAGTTTAATCTCCACTCTGCCCCGCCTTGGGCCCATCACTGCTCCTTCAGCTTCACCGACCTCATGGGGTTCTTGGGAAGACAAAACACAGAAGGCGGAACCTCGAGGTCCTCTAGTATTATGAAGCCAAGCCTGTTGCATTCAGGAATACTACGAGCGCTAGATTAGGGGGGTTGGGGTGAAAGAACTCTGTGGATGGCCTCCCCCTCCTCTCAGAACCTGGAAAGGCTGCAGGCCGCTGTTAGGGAACTCGCCAGCAGGGGCAGCTCTCACAAGGCAGGGATCTGCAGCCTCCGAGCCTCGAAGGGAAGTGGAAGGAGGAGGGGCGGTCAGGGGTGGGGGACGGAAGGCGATTGGCTGGCCGCTGGACAGACAGGCAATCCGGTCGTAGGAGGAAGAGGCACTCAGGGGCGGGACAGCCGCCCTGAGTGGGTGTTAAGCGCTGAGTGGCACTTAAGCCATGAGACCAGCTCCTCCTCCAAGCCCTTGCCAGAAATATATCACGTGGAACAGATTTATTGTACGGTTTGTGTGTCGCCTAGCCAGGAGACCCTACGCTTGCAGGATGCTCTGGCAGCCAGGCAAGAGGTGTCAGAGATGGTTTGACATGGCCTGCCTCCGGGTCCCGACCCCTAGCGGTCCTTGGAGGCCTCCCATCCAAACACTCCCCATGGCCAAGCCTCCTTAGCGCCCGAACTCTAACAGATTTGGCTGAAAATGTACCAGCGGCCTGGCTGCTGAGTGGGGCTTGCTTTGCTGTTTTAGGGAGCGGTGGGGTCGAAAGCTGCACCTGTCCTGGTGGACGAGGAGGTTGTCGAAAGTCTCTCCGAGAAGCCTCTGCGGTGGGAAGTCACCCAAGAAAATTTGGGGGAGGTCGTCTCTTCAGGTAACCCTCTCTTGTGGGCCAGGCATTTCTTCCTGGAAACCGAGTTGAGAGATCCCCCTGGCAGGGGAGAGGGGGCAGGGTGGCCGGATCCTGGTTATGTAACTCCTGGAGATTTTGGGGAGGGGGCCTGGGGAGGACAGGGACCTTCATGGGTTACCATGCCATAGATTCCCCTTGATAGCAGAGCAGACAGTCCATTTAACTCCTGTTTTAATATTACAACTTAATATATTTATTTACATCTGTTTTTATCATATAATTGAGTATGTTTTATTCTCATTGTAAACCACCCAGAGTCTCATGAGAGAGGGCGGTCAAGAAATCACCCTTCCTCTTTATTTTGCAAAAGAGCTCTGCTGGATCAGACCGGTGGTCCATCTAGTCCGGCATCTAGTCTCACCCAGCGGCCAACCCCTTATCTGGAGGGCCCACAATAAGGTCCAGAGAGGCCGAAACTTTCCCTGTATGATTACTGACTCTAAATGTGGAGGTTCCTTTTAGACCCCACTGTTTGCAGAAAGGTTTCAAATCAATAAAACTCCCCGCCTCCACATTTCAATAATCCAAGTGTTTTTGTTTTTTTATTAATATGATTGATTATCCAAAGGAGGCCTCGTGATACCCAAACCTCAAAGCATCTCCCTGCCAGAACAAGAGAAACCGAAGAGTGTCCTGAATTTCAGAGACGATGTGCCTTTTCCAGGTAACCTTCAATGGGGGCGGGGGATTTGGTTTCTGGGAATCATGACTGGATTTCTGGGGTGCTCACATCTTATTGTGACCCAGCGTGGTATAGTGCTTAAGAGCAGAGGCTTCTAATCTGGCAAGCCGGGTGTGATTCCCCACTCCTCCACATGGAGCCAGCTGGGTGACCTTGAGCTCACCACAGCACTGATAAAGCTGTTCCGACCGAGCAGGAATATCAAGGCTCTCTCAGCCTCACCCACCTCACAGGGTGTCTGTTGTGGGGAGAGGAAAGGGAAGGCGACTGTAAGCCGCTTTGAGCCTCCTTCGGGTAGGGAAAAGTGGCATATAAGAACCAACTCTTCTTCTTCTTCGGTAATCTCAGGGCTCTCTCAGCCTCACCTCCCTCACAGGGTGTCTGTTGTGGGGAGGGGAAAGGGAGGGCGATTGTAAGCCGCTTTGACCCTCCTTCGGGTAGAGAAAAGAGGCATATAAGAACCAACTCCTCTTCTTCTTCAGTAATATCAGGGCTCTGTCCCCCTCACCTCCCACACAGGGTGTCTGTTGTGGGGAGAGGAAAGGGAAGGTGAATGTAAGCCTTTTTGAGACTCCTTCAGGCAGAGAAAAGCGACATACAAGAACCAACTCTTCTTCTTCTTTTACTTATTATCTTAGGCCAGGAGTGACCAAACTGTGGAATAAAATCCCTATGAGCTGCTGGCAGGGGCTCGTGGGAATTTTATTCCATGGACATCTGGAGAGCTACAGCTTGGCCACCCCTGTAGCTTCCAAACTCTGACCAGGTTGGGCCACTTCTGGCTCTTCAGGTGCCTCCCCACCCATATTAAGTGACCTCCAACGGCTTCCTTCTTCTCTGCCGCAGGTGTGGCGGAGCCAAAGACAGTCCGCATGAATTCTGAGCCGAAAAAGAATGAGCCGGTGACAATCCACAGACAGCTTTCCAGAATACAAAGAGGGGACGATTACTGGGCTGCCGTCTGCCAGCAGATATATGACTCCGAGGGGCGGCGAGGGGCGGAGCCAGAGGAGACCCCCGCCAAATCCTTGGAGCCATCGCCGTACCCCCGGAGGGCGGGGGAATCCACGATGGACCCACGTGTGGGAGCAGACAGACAGATTCACAAGTACAAACCTGGACCGTTTCAAACGCCGAGGCGCCACTTGGAGGAGACTCTTGCAGGGGGCTCAGCGCATGCAAGGCCGTTCCCGCAGCCCTCCCGGCAGAAAATGCTAAATAACACAGACCTGAAATTGTTTGAGTGCTCCGAGTGCGGGAAAAGTTTCCGCCTCAAGGCCAAGCTGGTCAGGCACCAGCGGATTCACACCGGCGAGAGGCCTTACGAGTGCTTGGACTGCGGGAAAACTTTCTGCCGGAGCGACGGCCTGCTTTCCCACCAGAGATCTCACACGGGGGAGAAGCCGTACACGTGCATGCAGTGCGGGAAAGGCTTCCGGTGGAGGAACAAGTGGCTCGCGCATCAGAAAGTTCACACCGGAGGGCTGGAGTGGGAGGAAGTGGAAATCCACAACTACCGGAGCCAGCACGGCATTGTGGTCACGGTGTCGGACTAGGATCCGGGAGACCCGGGTTCGAATCCCGCCTCGGCCACGGAAGCTTGCCGGGGGACTTTGGGCCAGTTGCATATGCTCAGCGTAGCCTACCTCGCAGGGTTGTTGTGAAAAAAAGGAAAGGGGGAGAGAATATCGATGTCAGCTGCTTGGCGTCCCCAGTGAGGAGAAAGATTGGGGTAAAAAAAAAGAAAGAAACGAAGTCAATAAATAAATAGTTCTGGAGGGGCTGGGGCCAAAGGAAGAAGGGGACAGTTATGAGTAAATGCGCATGCACAGAGACAGACGCTTCAGGCCACTGCATGGTCTCCCTCCCACATTCTCTTCCACACATCTGCCCACTAGCATATGATCGCTTCCCTTCCCCTAAGACCTGCCCGTTCTCCATCGCTGGGGTCACATTCAGACATTACAGATCAACTTCAGATCCTTTGCACAGAGAACAAGCCTGTTTCTTTTGCTGGCTCCTTAATTCCTCCCACCTTGACCCCCTTTTTGTGTGGAGAGACCCCATCCGAGACTTCGCAAAACGAGGAACTTCCTTGCCGCGTTTAAGCTCCTGGTGCCTGAAATCCGGGCCATTTGGCATACATGATTTTTATAGACCCCAGATTCTAAGCCGCAGACTTCAGCCCTAGTTTGTGGGTGAGAAGAACCCCGATCGGTTGAATCTAGATGTCCTTGAAGACTTCCTTAACTAGTAATCTCTGCTCCGTGCGTAAAGGAAAGAGGGGTGAAACATATCCGTGAGTCTGAGAACGAACTGGCCTCTTCATCCCAACTGTGGTTTGTCTCCCTTTACTGCTGGGCAAGAAACATCTTTCCAGCCAGTCCTGCCCTAGGATTTGCAACAGCAGAGGATTCACGTGGGCCAAAAGGAGGGGGGGCCTGGCCTGCGGGCCCCCGCCCCCTAAAAGCATGCCTGTGCATGTGGGAAACGTAGGCCCATACTGTAGCTTGGAAACAATCAAGCAATTACGGTGATAGATGGCTCTTATGTTTTCTAATAACCTTGTAGACAAGAAGACTTGAAAATATGGTTATCAGATCCCCTCTCAGTCGTCTCCTCTCCAAGCTTGGTCTGTTTAGCCTGGAGGAGGAGATGACTGAGAGGGGATTTGATAACCATCTTCAAGTATTTATAAAGCTGCCATGTAGAGGATGGAGCAGAGTTGTTCTCTCTTGCCCCGGAGGGACGGACCAGATCCAACGGGAGGAAATTAATGCAAAAGAAATTCCGTCTAAACATCCGGAAGAAGTTCCTGACAGTTAGAGTCGTTTCTCAGTGTAACAGGCTTCCTCGGGAGGTGGTGACTTCTCCATCTTTGGAGATCTTTAAACAGAGGCTAAATACCTATCTGACGGAGAGGCTGATTCTGTGAAGGCTCAAGGGGGTGGCAGGTGACAGTGGATGGGTGATAGGATTGGGAGTGTCCTGCATAGTGCAGGGGGCTGGACTAGATGACCCAGGAGGTCCCTTCCAACTCTATTCTATGATTCTTAGAATCATAGCCCGTTTTGTATTTGATCTTCCTCAGAAATTATTCTTATTACTTTCCCTCAAGAGTTAGCCACCCATTATACGATATCTGTACGCTTATATGGGAAGTAAACGCCTATTTATTTAATCTGGTGCCATGCCACCTGTTTTGATATGAGCTGGCAAAGATGGCATTCCTTTTTTCCGGCCCGTTTTGCCAAGCTGTTCTGCAGTCCCGTTAGGCTAGCAAGGATGGCCACACAGTGGCTCTCCCGATGTCCACAGACTACAACTCCCATGAGCCAGTGCTTGCAGCATGCTGGCAAGTGGGAATGGTAGTCCGTGGACATCTGGAGAGCCACAATTTGGCTGTTCTGGGCAAGGGGCTTCTTAAATTTATGTCGCAGGATCCCATTTACTGTAGGGCCAGCCTCATCCTTTGTCCAATTAATACCCAAGGGCCTTAAATAAAATAATTGCCGTTATTCTCAAACTTAAGAGCCATTAATCCCAGGAATGGTCTGTCTGTTTCTACACAACATTGTAATCTATGTGTTGTCGCTTAGGGCTGTGGGAGAAATCAGATTCCACCGTAAACGCTCCCACCCTTTACTCTTCTCCTTTCTCGACTGAAATTACTGCTCTCTCTCTGTCCCATGCTCACGGCATTCTTCAGTTCTCCCTTGTGGGATTCTCTAACGTGTACGAAGATTAAATTTAATAAGAAATGTCACTGAGCGGTTTATCTCCGGGGGGGTGAGAGGCAGGGCGGTGTGGTGGTTCCAGAGCGGCCGACTCTGCTCCCGAGAAGCAGGTTTGATTCCCTGCTCCTCCTCCACACGCAGCCAGCTGTTCTCTCAGAGCTCTCTCAGCCCCGCCTCCCTCGCAGGGTGTCTGTTGTGGGGAGAGGAAGGGAAATGTGTTTGGAGTGAAAAACAGGGTATCAAAACCAATTCTTCGTCCTCCCCAAAAAGTTTTGTTGGGCTTTGAGGCGCTCCCGGACGCTAGGATACGAGGGACGCAGGCTCAAATGCGCGCTCTGCCCTGCCACCTACCCGCACCACCTACGCCTGCCCCTGGACGACAAAATAGCCAGGTACGTCCCTGCTCTCCAGAGAGGGAGCCCAAACAAAACCCAGAAAACTCACAACCTGGAGAAGAATTCCTCTTTGCCCACTCTTTCCAGCCCATGCCTGACTGTATGAATCTCTCTCATCCTCCCCACCCCCTGTCATCTCTTTTAAGGACTAGAAAAGGTCCTGACACCAAAGGCATTGATCTCTCTGTCTGAAATTGAAACAACCAGAGACCCCATCATGGTGCCCTGTGTTTCGATGCTGGAACGGTCTCCCTCCTGAGGTTTTGGGTTCTTTAGGGTTGGGGGTTTTCATGTGTCAATGGGATGCCTACTCATCAGGGATGTTGTGATTTTTTTGCAGGGGGGTCAGGCTGGGCAACTCTGGCTGACCCTCGCAGCTCTGAGTTTTAAAGACAGGCAGTTGCGGTTTCCCACAATCAGCTGCGGTTTCCCACAATCAAATCCATTTTCGATTGTATGTAAATTGGGATTCTGTGCACCAGCAATCTCCGGTGAACACAGAGGCAGAACCCGAGAGCAGAGGAGGCCTGGAAGGAAAGCGGAAAGTCCTGTGGCTTAATGGTTGAGGATCTGTTTGGCATGCAGAAGGTCTCAGGTTTCATTCCCAGCATCTCCAGTTCAAAGGGCCAGATAAGAGGGGATGGGAAAGACATCTGCCCAAAACCCTTAAGGCAAGGGTAGTCCAACTGCAGCCCTCCAGATGTCCATGGACTACAATTCCTATGAGCCCCTGCCAGCATGTGCCAAGGGCCTGATTCAGTCCAAGGCAGTTTCATGGGGTTGTAATATTTGTTGGTCTTCAATTGGTACGATTTACTCATTCCTGTGATTTCTCAGCTGACATAAAAAAAAAAAGAAATAGAAAGTCACAGACCTAGGATTCTGTTGCATAGGCGGGATCCCTTTTTTGACTATGTTCAACACGACTCCAAGGAGTAGAAAAGAAACTCAAAGTCTTTATCGAAGTTATCCACAATGCATAAGCGAAATCTCAAAGAACGATGCAGAAAGCGTCACTGACAGAGATAGAGAACTGAGATCTATTCTGCTTATAAAGGGCTGAAACTACAGGCGGGAATCTTTGTTCCCACTGGAGAGGCCTTTGGGGACTGGGTCTCTCTCCCCCCAGATGCGGTCCATTTGTCTTTCCCCTGTGAACCAAGGACACCGACTGATAAGACCCAGTTCCCAGTGGGGGTGGGCGGGGGGAAGACCAGCCAGTGTGCCATCTGGTTGTAACCCCAGGGGTGTGGAAACCTAAGGAATGCAAGCGTGGGGGGCCAAGCGAGAGAAACACAAGGGGCTGCTGGCTCATGAAACCAAGTCTCCCTGGTCTTTCGGGAGACTGAACGCAGAGTCATTTGACATTGAACTATCTACTTCAGGATGGAGTTCTCCGGATGTCCATGGACTACAGTTACCATGAGCCCCTGCCAGCACATGCCTCGCAGGGTGTCTGTTGTGGGGAGAGGAAGGGAAGGTGATTTTAAGCTGCTTTGAGACATGTGAGGCCTGTCGGGTGACCTTGGGCCTGTCCCAGTTCTCGTAGAGTTCTCTCACCCCCACCTGGTGTGTGTTCTGGGAAGAGGCAGGCAATTGTAAGCTACTTTGAGACTCCTTCGGGTAGTGAAAAGCAGTGTACAAAAAAAACCCACTCTTCTTACAAACATAAAATCCCGTGAGCTGAATGGCCCATTTATACGCAAATGTTCCTTTCTCTCTTTACATTATATGCCATTAAAGGTCTTATGTATGTAAATGAGAGGATCAAAAAAAGAAGAGCTGGTTCTTATATGTATATGTTATTTTTCGCTACCCGAAGGAGTCTGAAAATGGTTTACAATCATCTTTCCTTTTCTCTCCCCACAATGGGCACTCTGTGAGGTAGGAGGAGCTGAGAGAGCTCTGGGAGAACTGTGATTGGCTCAGGGTCACCCAGTTGGCTGCATGTGGAGAAGGGTTGGGTTTTATACCCTGCTCTCCACTCCCCCAAAGAAGTCTCAAAGCGGTTTACAACAATATTTTCCTTCCTCTCCCCACAACTTGCACTCTGAGACGTAGGAGGAGCTGAGAGAACTCTGGGAGAACAGTGACAGGCCAGAGGTCACCCAACTGAGAGCATGTGGAGGAGGAGTGGGGCAAACCCATTCTCCACATTACAGACTGCCGCCCCTAACCACTGCCCTCATGCCGGCTGACTGGTATTCCCTGGGAACTTCCAATTTCACTGTATACACAGGACAACTTATATCGCCAGAATAAAACGCGATTGATTTTAAAACAGGGGTAGTCAACCTGTGGTCCTCCAGATGTCCATGGACTACAATTCCCACGAGCCCCTGCCAGCAAATGCTGGCAGGGGCTCATGGGAATTGTAGTCCATGGACATCTGGAGGACCACAGGTTGACTACCCCTGTTTTAAAGGACTCCCACTTTGTTCAAAGATTTTTCTCCCCCGCGCTGACGGAGGATTAGACCAGGGGTAGCCCACCTGTGGTCCTCCAGATGTTCATGGACTACAATTCCCATGAGCCCCTGCCAGCTGGCAGGGGCTCATGGGAATTGTAGTCCATGAACATCTGGAGGACCACAGGTGGGCTACCCCTGGATTAGACGACGGCGCAAGTGGACTAAACACAATCTCTGCCTCCAACCAGGCGGCCCCAGACTGTGCCAAAACACACGGAGAAGGCCAGTTCAGCGCGCACGGAGATATTTGGCCCTCCGCGGCGCCCGTAGCCGCCCCCGGCCGGAACTACCTTTCCCGGCACGCCGCGCGGCTGGAGACGGAAGCGCCGAGGAGAAAGAAAAAGGCGGGCGGAGGGGCGCGCGGCAGCTTCCCCGGGAGGACCTTGGCGCGCGCGGCGCCTTCGCAGTCCCTTCGGGCGGCGGCCGGAGCGCTTCGCCGGGTCTCCTCGCGAGGAAGCGCCTGCGCGGGGGAGGCGCCTTGCACGGCCCGCATTGCCCGCCCGGCCGCCTCTTCCGGGAGCCATTGCAAAAGGGGAGCTTTTCATCGTTGCAGGGGCGGCGATCGGCTGGGGGGTCCGGCGAGGCTCGGCCCTGCGGCTGCTTTCTCTCCGCGGCGGAGGCGAGAAGGGGGGCGATCCGCCCGGTCCTGCGCTCGGGGGAGCCTTTGCAGAGGTACGACCTGCAGCCATTTTGTAGGCCGGGTGCTGGGGGGGGGGGAGGAAAGTAAGTTTGGGTGCGCCCCGCTCCAGCCCCCCCAGGTGTGGGTCGCCCCCGGATCGCTTTTCTCCCAGGGGGCTGGGCTGCTGCTGCGCCGGAATGCCAGCGGGTCTCCCGGGCCCTTTCTGCACACATGGGATAATGCGATCTCGGTGCACTTCAGAAGCAGATTTTTCCAGCGATGCGCAGGGAAATCCATCTGCAAATGCACACTGAAAACACATTATCCAGCATTGTGCAGAATGAGCCCCGGACAGGCGATGATGCTTGGATCGTGGAGGGTGGGGGGAGAAGGGGGCTTCCTGCATCCTGCCTTTGGCTTTCCCTGGATTTAGCCTCGTGGTTTGGGGAAATAAGATGCATATGCAGAATCGTGTTGATATATAGGTACTTCTTTAAGAATTAGAGGAGAAGCTGGTTTTGGGCGCACCGCTTTTTACTACCCAAAGGAGTTTCTCAGCGGTTTGCAGTGGCCTTCCCCTCCTCTTCCCAGCAGATGCCCTGTGAGGTCAGTGGTGGGCCTGAGAGAGCTCTGAGAGAACTGGGATGGGCCCAAGGCTAGCCTGCTGGCTGCATCCAGGTTAGAGAAACAGACAACTGGGGCTAATGGCACCCTATATGTTGAAGCCTTGAATGTAGTGGTTTTTCTTTAAGAGATAGGCAAGCTGGGGGTGAGTTTGCTCTTACATTCCTGAAAATTATGGCTTCACCCCACTGCATACTTAGCTGGTGGGGCACCCCACTGAACGGAATGGGATTTCTGTTTATCCTGGCAGTTTCTGGGAACAGGCTATTGTTATGCCCGTTCTACACAGGTTAATGCCCTTAAGTTCCTGGTCTGTAAATGCTCTATTATGATGCATGCTATTGTGCCGCCATTCACAGGTCTTGCAAACTGCCTTAATCCAAGTAATCCGGTCTTCCTGCTGAGTTACTTTTGCATCTTGACCCCAAGTAGCCGCCCCTGGGAGCACTCTGCCTGCCCTCGACCTACACCTAATAGCTCATGACTTCTGCTTCGGTGTATCTGGAGCACTGGGTGTGCACAAGACAGTTTATACACCAAGAATAAAGCTTGGTTGGTCTTCAAGATGCCACTGGACAGCATTTCCTAGTTTAGTTTGACCATTCACCGAAAGTGCCCCCATGTTTCCTGTGGTCACTGACGTGCTAAAGTAGAAAAAGAGTCTCAGTCCAAAATTGACAAAAACCAAAACCCTTTGAAAAGCTTCTAACCAAAATATGTTATCAAAGAATTGCCAACTAAAAAAAGCAACAAAAAATACTTTGGGTACCTGTGTCGTGTTTGGTGGCTTCAGAAATTTGAAGTTAATCTTAATATTTCCGTTCTAAAAACATTGTGTTATATGCAGTTAAGTTGCTTCCGACTTAAGGCGACCCTATATGCTAATGATGCCCCAAATGGCCTCCCATTAACAGCCTTGCTCAGATGGGAAGAATGTAAGAAATGGACTCCAGAGGTCCCCCAAACAGTGCCAGCCGTTCATAGATTTTAGCTCACTACTTTACTAGGTCAAGTAACATAAATGAAAGAGCCATTTCCTGTGGCTGCCTGTAATTATTTGCTTTTATACTTGGTAAAGCTGCACAGATTATTAGGAAAACACATGGCCTAGAATCAAGGGTGGCCAAAGTGTATGTATGTATGCATGTATACCCCCCATGTATATGCATATGTATATGTATGTATGCAAGTGTATGTATGCATGTATACCCCCCCATCTACTAAGGACTATATAACTCAGGGGTGGGCACACTGCAGCCCTCCAGATGTCCATGGACTACAATTCCCATGAGCCCCTGCCAGCATTTGCTGGCAGGGGCTTGTGGGAATTGTAGTCCATGAACATCTGGAGGACCATAGGTTGACAGACAGACTAACACGGCTACTCCCCTTGACCTGTGTATAACCTGGTTGTTGGCTGGGTCCGTTTTTGATTGTTCCTTCTGATGGCTCACAGACTTCAGTTTGAAATACGTTCTGGTTTGGCAAATGCGGAAATGTCAGTTCTGAAAACACAACTATTGTGTCAGGAAAAACAAAACTGTTGTGTCAGAAATTTGGATAGATCACCGTCACTGGAGGGGGTCCCCCCTTGTGCCAGACTTCCTTAATGGCTTGCTGTCCTTTAATGATATTCTCATGGATAGTGATATTAAAATTGTTAGGGGAACGACAAAGCCTCAATACACAACAGAATTGTTTTGCTGTTGGAGACTTCCTGTAGCAGGACAGAAGTCTGCAAAGCTGAATTTTTAGCTGATCGTTAAACATATATTCTTTTAAGAAATAGAATAGTGCATCTTATTGCTACAAACTGCTGCCATATTGAGTTTTTTTGTCCACTTGACTAAAGCTTTTTGGCTTTAGAAATAGTGCCTTCAGTGTTATCGTTTCTAAAGAAGTGACTTGAAATTTTAACATCTGTAAAATGCAAATGAAAACCCCTTCATGTGATAAATACTGCCCTGCCTCCTTCAGATTTGTCACTGGGTAGGGGGGGGGGGCTTTCCACAATTTTGGGACACTTATTTAATTGTCCTTCCATTCATGTGTTTCTGTTTTGTTTTATGGGTTTTTTCATGTGTTCTTGAGTTAATGCGTTCATTGCTGATTGCCTTATGCCTTAAGTGTCCTAGTTTAGGTAGAATGGCGCCTTTAAGTGTCATAGATAAATATATAATACACTCGTTAAATGTTTCGTGGGAATTTCTTTTGCCTGTGTTCAGGACTGAAAAATTTTCTTGGGTGGGTGGCATGGGAGTGGGGAAGCTGTGAGTGCAAGATAAATGGTAAAAAGAAACATATTTAAATGCAGTCTTTAAAGTAGCAGCTATGGGAAGGGTCCGTGGCTCAGCGGAAGAGAAGAAGAAGAGTTGGTACTTATATGCCGCTTTAATCTACCCAAAGGAGTCTCAAAGCGGCTTACAGTCGCCTTCCCTTTCCTCTCCCCACAACAGACACCCTGTGAGGGAGGTGAGGCTGAGAGAGCCCTGATATTCTTCTTCAGTAATCTCAGGGCTCTCTCAGCCTCACCCACCTCACAGGGTGTCTGTTGTGGGGAGAGGAAAGGGAAGGTGATTGAAATCCATTTTGAGACTCCTTCTGGTAGAGAAAAGCGGCATATAAGAACCATTTCTTCTTCAGTAATATCAGGGTTCTCTCAGCCCCACCCACCTCACAGGGTGTCTGTTGTGGGGAGAGGAAAGGGAAGGCGACTGTAAGCCACTTTAAGACTCCTTCTGGTAGAGAAAAGCAGCCTATAAGAATCAACTCTTCTTCACATTTCTTACTCCAGGTTCTCAGTGTAGCTTGCCCTTCTAACTAGAACAGACCTGGGACACTCTCCTGTATTTACATCAGACTTTCCTACTAGGCCTAAATAATGGTTATCAAGCAGCAGTTTATTTTTCTGGTGTGTATGTGTGCCCTTAACTCACCGTGCCTCCTGAGCAGCTGATTTTTTGGGGATTGTGATTTTGTCATGCATATTTCTTTCTGCGTCTCGGCCCCATTCATAGAAAGGTGGCCATAAGTCATCTGGGTTTGTTCTCTCTGTATGTTTTTTTTTTTTAAATCTGAATTATTTCTGCTTTGCACACTGTGTTCTGGGAATGCAGATGGTTTTAAATCCGTTTCGACGTGCTCCAAAATGCCTGGCGCTCTCCGGTAGGTAGCAGGGATAGCAAAATTCTGCTTTTGCTTTTGGGGTCCGTCAGAGGGCTGCAGGACGAGGAGGACCATGTGAAAAAAACGCCAACTTCCACCTGGAATGAGCTTGAAAGTGTTTGCACAGTAATCTCTCGGGCAGGTTTCTGCCGAGACGGCGTTAACGCCGCAGGAATGCACAAAGACCACTTGCTTGATAAGGAAGGGTGGTGACCCCTTTCGTTTTCAGAAAGGGAATAAAGGGTGAGGGAGGAATTCCAGCCTTCTTGCACTGGGGTCGCCTCTCCTTCATTTACCTCTAGCTAATGGCTGTCCAGGCTCAGAATGAATGGATGAATTCAAAATGGTTCCTGTCAAACGGTCAGTCGGTGCTTAATTAGTGGCCTGCCAGAGAGCATTTTGCTGGACAGGGCCTCTTATCTACCAGGCCGTCTCACAGGACCCTGTGGGTGGATTTCCTTTCGCCCTGGCATGGGTTTTACCCGGTTACAGCTCTGATCTTTTAGCAGTCTTCCAGAGGGAGGTGACACAGGGGCTTTCTCGGTTGATTTCCCCTCCAGAAGCAGCAGTGAAATGTCTTTTGTTGCAGGGGGATAACCTTGTTTTTGTGATAACTGGTGCTTCGTGAGTGGTAGTCTGTCCTGCCTGATGTATAATGGGGGGGGGGGGTACGTGGCGGCTTGTCTCAGGGCTGCCACGTTTCGTGACCTTTCTGCCACGGCAGGATTATGTATTGCTGGTTCCATCTTGCAGGCTTTTTTTCTCCGTAGGCGCTCCCACGTTGTGCGATAGGAGGAGATTAGAGAATCCACATGTGTTTTGGAGGACGTATGAGATGGAACTTCGAGAAGAAATATTTTCTTTTGCACCTTTGGCTTTGTGGCTGTCTTCAAAGAGAGTCTATTTGAAGCTTTGTGTTTTCCCGTTCGTCTTCTTCTGGGGGTTTTAATTCCGTTCTCAGGGTGAAATGACACTGGGCCGATTTTTTGTTGTCGCTCCCCATCTTGGGTCTCCCTTGTCTGGGAGAAGGGCAGAATTAAGACCTGTCTCCTTGTTTGAAAAACTGATTCATGGTAGACGACACCCAATGCTTTGGGAGATGGGTGCCTCGAAATAAATGGGTTTGTAAAGGGTGTTTTCTCCTCTGAATCGGTTTCTTAGGTTGCTAAGATTTGAATGTAGAATGCAAAAGACTCAGGAGTGGCCAAAACCGTCCATGGACTTCAATTACCAGGTGCTGGCAGGGGCTCATGGGAATTGTAGTCCATGGACATCTGGAGAGCTGCAGTTTGGCCACCCCTAATATATATAGTAGAGCCTCTTGTGGCACAGAGTGGTAAGGCAGCAGACATGCAGTCTGAAAGCTCTGCCCATGAGGCTGGGAGTTCGATCCCAGCAGCCGGCTCAAGGTTGACTCAGCCTTCCATCCTTCCGAGGTCGGTAAAATGAGAACCCAGCTTGCTGGGGGGTAAACGGTAATGACTGGGGAAGGCACTGGCAAACCACCCCGTATTGAGTCTGCCATGAAAACGCTGGAGGGCGTCACCCCAAGGGTCAGACATGACTCGGTGCTTGCACAGGGGATACCTTTACCTTTTACCTTTAATATATATAGTGTTATATTGTTTATTGGCATTGGTTGTATAAAGTTGGCTGCCCATAGAAACCTGTTTTCTGTTTGCTTATGGTATTTTCCTGTGCTCCTGTAGTTTTTGGACTCACAGAAGGATTATCAGGCTGAGTCCGCCAGTCACATAGTCTCAGCCTGACCTACCTCACAAGGTCGTTGTCTCCCCAGAGCACGGTGGCTGGGCCTTAGAGGCGAAGCCTCCGTGATTGGCCGCCTTCCCTTAAGCTCCCTCTCTCATTGGCTCTCCTGGCTGCCTGTATGAGGAATGCCAGATTGCCTTTAGCAAAGCAAAACTTGGCCCTCTCCTTGGTCTTTTGAAAGCAGCTGAGCTTGGGGAAATGCAGCCGGCGATTTCCCCCCTCTGTGTGTCAGGAGAACCTTTCTCCCCGCTGCGTTTCCGTGGGTCGGGCCGCTTCTGAAAAGCTCAGCAGCCAGGGCCCAGCAACACCCAGGCGGATCCAAAATGGCCCCCGTCCCGCTTGCAGCTTTAACACGTAACCCGTATTAATAATGCGGGCAAATGAAATTTGAAATGACCAACTTGGTCATTGCTCGCCCTCTCGTAACACAGCAGAAGCCGAAAGTCCTGACGTAGCAACCCTTAGCTTCACTCTCCCCTCAAATTCGGGCCTCGGGCTTCCGATTGGCTGTCTGCCCTCAGCTCTGCTTTCCATTGGCTTTCCTTGGTGCAGGCGCAGTGGCTCGGCCATTACCGAAGAAACCGTCGTCGGACGCCCCCCCAGGACCTGGGCATCTTGCATTTCTGGGGAAGGTGTTTCTTAAGGCCTTAACACAGGGGTAGTCAACCGGCGGTCCTCCAGGTGTCCATGGACTACAATTCCCATGAGCCCCTGCCAGCATTTGCTGGCAGGGGCTCATGGGAATTGTAGTCCATGGACATCTAGAGGACCGCCGGTTGACTACCCCTGCCTTAACATACCAAGCGGTTGGAGCCGTTGACTAGAAACTAGAAACGCACCACCTGCTACGATCTCCCCCTGGATATGAATATCGATTGCTAGATCCTGTTGGTGATAAAATGTGAAGGGATTGTTTTTCTCCCCAAGTTATGTATTATAACTGTAAAATTATTTTATCCTGTACTTCATTTTACATTGTTAGCCGCCCCGAGCTGGCTTGCCAGGAGAAGCGGCATATAAGTCCAGTGATAAAAACACGCCGGTCAGCGATTCGGGTTTCCCAGGAAATTGGAATGGTTTTCAGTTCTAAGTTTAAATCATTTTCGCCAGCCTTCATAATATACAAGCATGAGGGGGGGGGGCTGTGTATATCTTTTATTTAACCCATCTAACATGATGGAGACAACACACAATAGCCCTGGTAGCTGTTGATCTATTCACGTGCGGAGTGGAAATTTCTCCCGTGGAGAAATATAGTTTTGGGAAATTTTTTCGGCCTACATCACAGGCTGGCCTCCAGCTTTTCGAACTGGCCAAATGCTCTTGTGTTTTAAAAGCAGGATTGGTAGGAGCAAAGCGATTTCCCCATACTGAATAAATAAATTATAGGGAAAACATAGAAACAGACCTGTTTTTTTTTTAATACAAAAAGCTAAATAGCAACTGCCAGGCCCTTTTCACAGGCCCCCATGTTGGCAGACTGCACGAAATCAGTCAAGATAGAGGAATGTGAAAAGTGAAACCCTTCAGGCACATCAAGGGAAGTTGTGGGGCTTAATTGAGCACACTGAAATTCTGCACATAGGCCTGTTCCTGAAGGTATTCGAATATGTCGGCAAGAAGGGCAAGACACGAGCAGAAGTAAATAAAGCCGTCGCTCATAGTGGGGCTGTTGGGACCATATCTACACATCCACATATGTACAAATCTACACTTATCTACACAGGCTTTTGGTTGAGGTCGGGGTGGTGGTGGGTTGACCGGAGATCGGTCAGGGGTCCCACCCTAGCGGGAGCATCCTTATAATATAATAACAACTAGTGCTGACTTTTTTGGCTGGACTTAGTAGGTGGTGTTGGGCTAGTTTGTTTCCGCCATCTTGTGGGTCTTTATATGTACCGTTACTGTTTTAATGGGGTAATGGTTTATGTTTTTTCATTGTTAGCCGCTTCGAGGCGGCAAAAGTTGCGAGAGGTGGGATATAAATCCAAGTATAAATAAATAAGTTAAAAATCCGTGAGGACTGTTTCTTTAAAATTCGTAAACACCCAAGCGAACCATCAATTCCCTTGGGTAACTCCAGTCCAAACAAAAATATATAGGAATTGTCCAGGCTATTCCAAATCAATAATCTTTTTATTTCTTCTTTTTAAATCACCCAAAATCATAACGGAAATAAATCACAACCAAAACGGGTTCCTAGGTAAATAATCTCCCGTTTTCCCAAACTCCCTCAGTGATTTTTAGCCTTCATAATATTTTCTTAATATTTTCGCTGCTCCATATTAATTATCACATGGGCTCTCAGCTCATTGTGCTTTGGGGTCCTAAAATTTAAAAAAAATATTATGAAGGATCACAATCACTGCGGATGTTTGGGGAAACGGGATATTATTTACTTAGAAACCCGTTTTGGTTGTGATTTATTTCTGTTATGATTTCGGGTGATTTAAAAAGAAGAAACAAAAAGATCCATTATTGATTTGGAATAGCCTGGACAATTCCTATATATTTGGATTGGAGTCCTTAAAATCCATGCCTGCATCTGTTTCCGTTCTAATGCGCCTTTTTCCATTTCACACAGGGGACATCCCAGCTTTTAGGACAGCCACCCCCTCGACAGTGGGGATGCTTTTGGGAAAAGCACCGGCTTAATTTTTCCCAACCTCCCGAGAAACACAGCTTGGAGGATTAGCCAGCCGACAAAAATTCCCGCCCGTCGAGGGCCAGCGTGCAGACTTCAGAGCACCAGCAGGCGCTTAGCCGGATCTGCTTAGCCGGTGGTCCTGAGATGAAGACAGACACGGAAAAGAGCCTTGAAGCCTCCTCCGGGAAAGTCCCGCGCATCGTCCAGGTGATGTACTTCAAAGAAGTCCCGCGGCCGTCGGCCAACCAGCAGCCGGAGCAGAGTTTACCGCAGGTGTGGGAGGCCCAGTGGGAGCAGTTTCTGAGGACGGTCCAGCAGTCTCACGCCGGATGGGGCAACCCGCAGCTGGCGGACACGGCCCCCTGGGACAACACCAAAGCTTTCCTGGCCGCCTTCGAGCAAGTGGCCGAAGCTTGCCGGTGGCCTCGGGAAGAATGGGTGGGCCGGCTGCTGCCGGCGCTCAGGGGAGGGATGGAGCAGATCTATTGCCGGCTGGACGCCCAGGAGAGGGCGGACTACGGGAAGGTGAAGTCCGCCCTCCTGCGAGGGGACGCCGTGCGGACGGAGTCCAAGCGGCAGCGCTTCCGCCAGTGCTGCTCCCAGGAGCTGGAAGGGCCGCGGCGGATTTACGGCCAACTCCAGGACCTCTGCCGCCAGTGGCTGAAGCCGGAGCAGCGCACCAAGGAAGAGATCCTGGAGCTGATCGTCCAGGAGCAGCTCTTGGCCATGCTGCCCCCGGACGTCCAGAACTGGGTGCGGGAAAGCGCGCCGGAAGACTGCATCGAGGTGGTAGCCCTGGCGGAAGACTTCCTCATGGGCCGCCAGGCAGCCAAGATGTGGGAATGGCCGGTGAGGTTCATTTACTGCTTCGGTTTATTTTGTTTTAATGCCGCCCCTCCCGTATGGCTCACGGAAGTTCACAGCGTTGATCGGTACACGTGTTAGAGAGGATGAAACAGGACAGCGCATTCAGATGATCAGACAGAGTGAGCCGTATCGATATCATTAAGCATTTAACCAGCGAGGGCAGCAGGGGGCTGGGAGAGAAGGCAGTGGGGCTGGGACTTTGGGTGGGGATGGAGGGAGGAGCCCCTGCCTGCGCTCACCCCCCACCCACCCACCTCTGAGCAGCCCCAGCCTCACCAGGCCTTGGCAGAGTTCCCTGGAGCAGCTTGGAGAGGAACTGTGTCCCTGCCCCCGAAAAGTATCGCCTGCCCTGCCCGGGGGCAGGGAACCTAGCACATGCTGTATTTTTAGATAGAACGGGCTTTGTTGCTAGTATATATATAACTCCCACTCATTTAGGAAACCCACATATATTAAAAATATTGGGTCATATGACCATATTTGTTCATGTTGACCTGCCCCCCCCCTCCCAAAATGGCCACTGATGGGCCTGGAGGGGGTGGGAAGGAGAAGGGGCCCTGGGTGAGCATGTGCACAGCTATGCTTCCTGACCATATTCTGCCCAATTGCTCCCCAGTGGGCTTCAGGGGTTTCTCCACAAGTTGAGAAAGGCTGCGATAGAGACTTGCAGAATTAGCCATAGGTTAGAGAGGTTAGATTTTTTGTTTCTCTGCCGGCCGTTCTCAGTGCATGGTTCTGTCCTGAGATAAGAATTTCTGAACATGCCCCGGCTGTTTGTACAAGCGTGTGTTTCCGTGTTGATCAGTGCTCTGGCATTTGGGGAAACAGGGTGCTTAGACCAGAATATGAACTTGAAGTCAAATATTTTTCTTTTGCTAACTTGCTGCCTGCTGTGGATTAGAGCCGCCTTCTATAAATGAGTAACTCCATGCAGGGGCGTATCACCAGTTTTTTGTTATTTTCAGTTCCTTTCCTGTTAGTCCCCCAATGTAGAATTTCCCTCTTTTGGTGCTCCAGCACCAGTTGGGTTGACATTTCTGTTTCCCTTCTTGAGTTGCTGCCCCCCCCCCCAGCTTCTAATAGCAACCAGAACGCGGCCTCTGGAGAGGACTGTGATGGTCAGGTAGGTTCCTAAGGGGATAGGCAGTCCTTAAGGTACCCTGGTCTCAAGGGTACTGTATAGGGTTTGATGGGTCGGAAGACACATTATCCGTATTTGGGGGCTTGTTTCCAGGGCCCGTAAGAGCCTCTTGTGGCGCAGAGTGGTAAGGCAGCCGTCTGAAAGCTTTGCCCATGAGGCTGGGAGTTCGATCCCAGCAGCCGGCTCAAGGTTGACTCAGCCTTCCATCCTCCAAAGGTCGCTAAAATGAGTACCCAGCTTGCTGGGGGGTAAACGGTATTGACTGGGGAAAGCACTGGCAAACCGCCCCGTATTGAGTCTGCCATGAAAACGCTGGAGGGCGTCACCCCAAGGGTCAGACATGACTCGGTGCTTGCACAGGGGAGACCTTTACCTTTACCTTCCAGGGCCCGTGGAGTCTAAGCAGCCATGTTTTCTGTTCTTTTTTTTCCCCCCCAGGGGCTTGCAAATTTGAGGGATAGGAATGCAGCTTTAGAGAGGGGCGGCTGGACTACGGTTAATGCTGATCAGAAGCCCTCCTTGCACTGGGAAGTCACACAAGGGAACTGTGGGAATGTGAACAGCTCAGGTAAGCTTCTTTCTCCTTTGGAAAAAGGGGTCATATTGTGTTTGTGGCGGGGGGGGGGAGTGGGAGGTGCATATTTTTAGAAAGGCCCGTTTTTCGATTGCTGCTATATTGTACTGGTTTTTAATTTTTAAAAATATTTGTAAGCTCCTCCAAGACTATTTGGAGAGGGGCAGCCTAAAAAACCCAAAATAAGTGAACCAATGTTCAGATTAAAAGTTCTTAGAATCATAGAGTTGGGAGGGACCTTCTGGGTCATCTAGTCCAACCCCCTGCACTATGCAGGACAATGGTAGCATAGCCAGGAGATCCGAGGCCCATTCTCAGAGGCAGGAGATCCTTTTCCTGTTCTTGCTTCTGTACAAGCTTCAAAGATGGCCTTCCTGCTCCAATCCATGCAGTGGTCTAGTTTTGGGATTTGTGACGGGATGGGCGTTTCCCCCAAAAGCTTGCTTGCACTTTGTTTTTTAAGGCACTTAAATTTTCAGGCTGGGGCCCATCAGTATGTTTCCAGCCAGGTCAGGAAAGAACGGTCCCGTCTCCCGTCTCCTGATTGTGTTTTTTGTTTTGTTTTCCTGTTCCCAAGACGGGCTCTTGGTTCCCACGCCGGATGCTGCCCCTCAGCCTAACCAGGAGGGAGTGGCCTTCTCCCACATTACTGAGACAGGCGAAACTATTCCAAGTATTGCTCCAGGTAAGCGTTTGCCATTGAGAGTGAGAAGCCCCTTTCCTGCTCAACGGCGGCCTTCCCAATTTCCTCAGTGCTACGACGGCTAATAGATTAGGAAACTTGGAATCCTAGAGCTGGAAGGGGCCAGACAGGCCATCTAATCCCACCCCCTACTCGGTGCAGGATCAGCCTCAAGCGTCCGTGGGAAGAAGAATAGAACCATAGAGTTGGGAGGGGCCAGACAGGCCATCTAGTCCCACCCCCTGTTCAATGCGGGATCAGCCTCAAGCATCCAGGATAAGGATCTCTCCAGCCGCTGCTTGAAGACTGCCAGTGAGGGGGAGCTCACCACCTCCTGAGGCAGCCCATTCCACTGCTGAACTACCCTCACTGAAAGTTGTATTTCCTGATATCTAGCGAATATCGTTCTACACATAATTTAAACCCATTACTGCTGCCAACAGAAGAAGAGTGGGTTCTCATATGCCACTTTTCTCTACCCAAAGGAGGCTCAAAGCGGCTTACAATCGCCTTCCCTTTCCTCTCCCCACAACAGACACCCTGTGAGGGAGGTGAGGCTGAGAGAGCCCTGAGATTCCTGAAGAAGAAGAGTTGGTTCTTATATGCCGCTTTTCTCTACCCGAAGGAGGCTCAAAGCGGCTTACAGTCACCTTTCCTTTTCCTACAACAGACACCCTGTGAGGGAGGTGAGGCTGAGAGAGCCCCGAGATTACTAAAGAAGAAGAAGAGTTAGTTCTTATATGCCGCTTTTCTCTACCCGAAGGAGGCTCAAAGCGGCTTACAGTCACCTTCCCTTTCCTCTCCCCACAACAGACACCCTGTGAGGTGGGTGAGGCTGAGAGAGCCCTGAGATTACTGAAGAAGAAGAAGAGTTGGTTCTTATATGCCACTTTTCTCTACCCAAAAGGGTCTCAGTCGCCTTCCCTTTCTACGCATTGGCAGGTGGAGGCGAGGTCAGCCCAGAAGTCTATACCTTGGTAGTGAAGTGACACTCTGTATCTTTTCCTGCCCCTTTCAGCTGAGGGCCGCATTCTGAGCGAGATTAAAATCGAGAGTTTCGAGGATGCCGTTTCCGAGGCAGAAGGCTCGATCGAGGCCTCAACGGAGGACTCCCAAGACGCAGCCTCCACAAGCCCCGAGGCGTACGAAGAGAGTCCCCAGCGGAAACTGCGCCCGAGGGACCCGCAAGGCCGGAAGCAGGAGGCCCCCGTGCTGCAAAGACCTACCGTGCATCTCCGCAGGGAGAAAACCACGCTGGCGCCCACGTCGGTGACAACCAAAAAGCAGAAGGAGAAAAAACACTTGTGCAAATACTGCGGACATCGTACCTGTTACTTGTCGGACATGCTGAGGCACATGAACAGCCACAACAGTAAAAGGCCCCACCGGTGCGCGGAGTGCGGGAAAACGTTCAAGGACATGTCCTCTCTCGAGAACCACCAGTTGATCCACACACCCTCCTCCCGGCTCCGGCCTCTGCGCAAAGCCTTGAGTCCTCCGGAACAGGCCGGCCGTGGCGGTCCCAAGCGTGGGAAGAGGGGGGCTGTGCCCCCTACCCTTGCCAAGCCTGCGAAAGCCGACTCCAAGGATAGACCTTACCAGTGCTTGGATTGCGGCCAAAGCTTCCGGTGGATGTCGAGCCTGTGTAGGCACTGGAGAATTCGCAGCTGCCGCAGGAATCCCCCCAGTCAGTTCAAGCGTGGCGGTAAGTCGGAGTGGTTGGGGGGGCCCTTTTCATTCTGTTTTGCGGAAACTCGCTACATCTTAAGAACATCCGGATTAGGGTTGAGCGCTTCATTGCGGTTCGGCCGCGGTTCGGTTCGGCCACGGTTTACCAAAGCCCAAAGTGGCGCGTAGGAGGCCAGTGGCGCGGAGTGGAGGGGTGGTGGTAGCGTTGCAATAGCCAGTGGCTGCACACAGCTCTGCCGACTGGCACACTACCGCTGCCCCTCTCTCTATGCCGCGGATTTAGACACCTCGGGCTTCGGTGATTGCCGAGGTGGCCGAACCGTGCTGAAGGAGAGCCCTGCTGGATTGGAGCAGTAGTCCACCAAATCCAGCATCTCGTCTCACTCAGTGGCCAGCCCATTCCTGTGGACAACCAAGAACGGGGCACAGAGACCCAGGCTTTCCCCAGAGGATGCCTCTTGGCTCTAGGATTCATTGGATTAGTGCCTCTGAATGTGGAAGATCCCCTCCATCACCACGAGTAGCAGTTGTGGATAGATTTCTCCATGAATCTATCAAATCCCCTTTGAATGCTGTTTATTCCTATGGCCTTCATGATATCCTTTGGCAGCAGATCCCACATTTGAAGCTCTCCCTGTGCAGAGAAGTATTTCCTTTTGTTCTACTGGTGGCAGAAGTTGGAGTGGGGGCGGGACAGCCTACTTGATTGGCGGTTTGTTGGACTGACAGCCAATCAGGTAGGTGATGAGTTGGTCTCAACTCCTCCCACTACCCCAGCCTCGCTTTATTTATGTTACAGGTACAGATTAACTAAATCCCACCTATTCAGGAAACCCGGGGCCTTGAGAAAACTCCAGTTTCACGAAATCCTGATTATTGGAACCCTTCCTAGATCTAAAGAGGGGCATTACAATATCGACCATTTTCCTTTTCCAACACTACAGCATCCTGGGTTGATGACACTTTTATCGAACTATCCATTACAACCGTGAGATTCCCCCCCCCCTTACAGTGGAAGCAAATTCAGACCCCATTAGCTTATCCTTGACTGTGATTTTTTTGTGTGTGTGCCGCTGTGCATCACCTTACACCAGAGTTTTCCAAACTGCGGCCCTCCAGATGCCCATGGACTATAATTCCCAAGAGCACCAGAGGCCAAAAACCTTCCTCTGAGGTGTTTCAGAATTACTTTCAGAACTGTGTTTCAGAATTACTTTGCTTCTCATGGCCCCGATCTCCCCATGAACCCATCTTTCAATTATCTGCCTCCACAGCCCTTGAAAAAGCCAGACGCAAATCTCATCCAGGAAGGACTGACTCCAATGACAGGTTCACATCATTGCTCGAGAAACCTCCTGCCCCCTTTCCCCGGGCCCCCAGGGCTTGCAAGGTAACGCTGGCGGCCTCCAGGCTGCGGCCCAGGAAGCTGCCGGGGGGCGTCCCAGAAGCGTCCGAGCAGAAGCCATCGGCCAATCAAGATAGGAGGAAACACGAATGCCCGGATTGTGGGCGGAGGTACATAAGGCTGGCAGACGTCCTCCAGCACATGAGCATCCACACGGGCGAAAAGCCCTACAAGTGCCCGAACTGTGACCAAGCTTTCACGTGGTCGTCGAACTTCTTGGCGCACCAGCGGAAGTGTCGCGTGAAGAAATGTGCTCCCAGCACCCCTCTCGCAGAGGATCGGGTCGCGCAGGCAGGTGGGTGAGGCGGGGCTGGCGCATGTCCCAGAGCTAGCGGATTAGGCCTGTGGGAGGTTTTGGTCTTGTCAGAGACCGGCTGAGGGCCTCCCTCCCTCTGCGGGGCAGCAGATTGGAAAGCAGTAAGAATCAAAAGGGGTGAGTTGGGTGAGTTCGGCCTGTTTTTGCCACTGATGTGTGACGGCCAAATGGGGGAAGCAAAGTTTCTCCGCATTGCCCTGGCTTGGTTTTGGTTTCTCGGTGGGGCCCTCTGGGGACCTGATGCTTGCCCGGGGGCCTCCTGGGCGGCGAGGGGCAGCGTGGTGCAGTGGTTAAGAGTTGGAGGCCTCTAATCCGGGAAATATTTTCTGATGATTTGCGAATAGAACCATCCCTGCCCTCTGGGCTGGCTACCAGTTTTCTCTTCACCAAAGGGGGCCTGCAGAAACACGGTTGATGCAGGCCTATACCACTCCATTGGGCAGGCCTACGCTTCTCCTTCACCTCCTCACATACCCCACGCCAGAAACCAGGACAGAGCAGGTCTAAGCTACTCCACTGTCCACCTGCCGAGGCTGGAGCAGGCCTCAGCTGCTATATCACCTTCCCCCTTCCTCCCCAGGGCCAGAACAGGCCTCTGCCACTCGGTCGCCACAGTACTCACCCCAATATCAGGGCAGTCCTGTGCTCCTCTGTTCTCCCCCACCAAGTTAGAATGAGAGAGTACTTCCCTCTCTGGATCTCTGTCCCTACCACGGGTGACAAGCCACGGCCAGCAAGGATTTGTATGGCAGGGTAGAATCAGAATCATAGAGTTGGAAGGGGCCATACAGGCCATCTAGTCCAACCCCCTGCTCTACGCAGGATCAGCCCTAAGCATCCTAAAGCATCCAAGAAAAGTGTGTATCCAAAGTGTGTCTCCTCCCCTTCCAGCCCCCTCCAGGCCCATCACTGGCCATTTTCTGAGGGGGGTCGACATGACCATATCAGCTGATAATTGTTTAAATTAGAAATATATTAAAAATTAGTTAACTCCCACCCAGTTGGTGAAGCCCTTCCGGGGGCATTGCGAGACCCTAAAGCAGGGGTAATCAACCAGTCGTCCTCCAGATGTCCACGGACTACAATTCCCATCAGCCCCTGCTCAATTCATGGGAATTGTAGTCCATGAACATCTGGAGGACCCACAGGTTGACTGCCCCTGCATTATAAGGTACCAAGGCAGCCAATAGAATGTTAACAGCCCATCCAGTAGCTTTCTGGGCCATCCCCCAGTCCCTTCTCTGATAGGCTTGCCATGTTGTCATTTGCTCCTTTGCCCCTCCCCTGCAGGCGACGAGCAGCTCTGTCCCGTGAAGGAGGAGGACATCAAGTCCGAAGATCAATATGGCGTGTGGCCCGGAGAAAACCCAGAGGCTGCTTCCCCTGAGGCTTCTGAGGCTACGTCCCCGTTGACGGAGCAGCCCAGCGAGCATCAGGGCGGGGAACAGGAGGCACCCACCTTCCCCAGCAAAGGTGTCTTGCCCACCAGGAAACCAACAGGCTACTCTAAAAAGAAGAGATACCCATGCCTGGAATGCGGGCGCAAGTTCCTGAGGTTATCCAACATGCTCCTCCACACGCGAGTCCACACCGGGGAGAAACCCTACAAATGCTTGAGCTGCGGGAAGACCTTCCGGTGGGCATCGAACCTTTCCGAGCACCAGAAGAGCCGCCACGGATGCAAAAAGGAACCCGAGCCTAGCCCTGTTTTGGCAGAATGTGACGTGATTCTGGAAGGTGGGGATGTTCTCGGGTAGTCCACTGGGTGAAGCTCTAATCTGGCTTTCCCTCCAGTTTGGGAGGGTAGGCGGTCTGTATCATTACCGCGGAAGGTAGAAACGTAAGGATTTTGGGCCAAGGATTGAGGTTTGAGTTCTCCTTGCATGCAACTGGGTCCGTGCTGGTTTGTCCGCCATTTCTTGGGTTTGAGTTTGGGGCCCCTCTTTGGAGAAGGGGCTGCAGCTTAGTGGAAGAGCCTCTGCTTGGCGTGCAGAAGGTCCCAGGTTCAATCCCTGGCATCTCCCGTTAAAAGGATCTAGGGCGGGTTTTCTCTACCAGGTTCTCTGGACATCCCTGGAAGGGAGTCCCAAATGGGTGGGAGTTACTTTGTGTTAAACATTTATTGGGTGATTTGACCATATACTGACACGTGCCCCCCCCCCCCCAAACGGCCAACCATGATTTTTGGGTGGGTGGGAAGGGGAGGGCCACAGGGTGGGTGTGTCCGCTGCTCTGCTTCCCAGCCCTATTCTGCACATTTGCACCACTTTTGAGATTTCTCAAAGCCTGAAGAATGTTTTGGGGGTTCTGAATGGTAGAAAAAGTTGAGAAGACTGGGCGTTAGGTGAATAGGAGAAATAAGGGCTGTGGCTCAGTGGCAGGGCATCTGTTCGGGATGGAGAAGGTCGCAGGTTCAATCCCCGGCGTCTCACAGTCAAAAGATCCGGATGTAGACACAATGTGAAAGACCTCTGCCGGTCTGAAAGCCCGGTGGTGACCTTAAGGGCCTGATTCAGAATAAGGCAGGCCAAATTGGTCCTGAAGCAAAGAGCGATGGAATTGAGGGACAGACGGAGCTAGGGAGAGCGTGAGACTTCCTGTCACGTGATCAAATCAGGTTGTATGTCTCCCCTGCCTCTGGTTTCCGCAGGCTGGACATACCCATTCCCTCACTGCAAGGTTTTCTCCCTGGTTAGATGGCAGGCGTTGCCCTCTGCAGCACCCGACAGCCGATACAAAAAGATTGTGCTCGCAGAAAGGGTGTCCCCCTGTGGATCAGAGGAAATGGAGTCCATAGCACGTCTTTTACTCCGCTGCCCCTTCTGGCAAGCGGTTCCTCCCAGGACTGTTTCCTCCCTTATCAGCAATATCCCAGATCTGGAATATGTCAGTTACTCACCAATGATTCCGCACAACTTACGGTACTAAGTGCTGCCCTGACACTTGTAAAATACGTTGGCAATGGGCAACTTAGTGTTCGTTCGTTCGTTCATTGTTTGGATTTATATACCGCTGTTCCCAATTGGGCTCACAGCGGTTGACACAATAAAAGAATAAAATACAATAAGTCCCATAAATACCCGAATTACATGACTAAAAATTATTAAGGCTAAAGATGGCGGCAACTACTGATTTAGTTTATCCCTTCGACCAGCCAGGACCGGCAGTCTTACTATCTTACTGATGAGAGTGGGAGCAGATGGACACAATGGGCATTTAAACTATAAATGTTTTTGTTTTAATTTATAGTAGGTTGCCTTTATAATCGCTGATCACTCCTGTATATGTTTATCTTTATGCTACGTTGCTTTGCTGGCCTAAGACGAGGGGCAGTCAAACTGCGGCCCTCCAGATGTCCATGGACTACAATTCCCCATGAGCCCCTGCCAGCATTTGGCAGGGGCTCATGGGAATTGAAGTCCATGGACATCTGGAGGGCCGCAGTTTGACTGCCCCTGCCTAAGACGATTATGGGTAAATCACAAGGCATGTGCACGAGGAGATGCAGCAGCCCTGAATTTCTCTTCCCCCCCCAACTTTATGTCCTCGCAGACGAAGAAGAGTTGATCCACATCCTGGAGAGGGACTTCCAGAAGGGAGAGACGAAATCGGAAGCCTCGATCGAGACGCCGCCGGAAGAATCCCAAGACGCCGTCTCCGACAGCTCCGAGAACAGCGAGATCCGGGCCGCCCCACGGCAGCGTCGGGGGCGTGTCGGGCGGCCCCGGGGCGTGTCCCCTCAGCACCTGAAGACGGCCGCGGCCTTGAAGAAAAACAAATACCGGCCCAAAGAACGGAAGCACAAGTGCACCGTCTGCGGACACAGGACCTATTACCTGTCCGATTTGCTCCGGCACACGGCGATCCACACCCGGCAGAAGCCGTACAAGTGCCAGGAGTGTGGCCAGGCCTTCGCGCAGAACTCGGCGCTCCGTTTTCACCAGAGGAAGTGCTTGTACATCGGCAGAGCCGGCGACCGCAAAGGCCTCGGGGCGAACCTGGCGGCCCGCAAAGGGGAGAAGAACCCCAGAGGGAGGAAGAGGGCTCTGAAGTTAGCCGGCCTCACGAAAGGGAAGCGAAGCTGCCCGGAGAAGGAAAGGCCCTTTGTGTGCGGGGAGTGCGGACAGGGCTTCACGTGGAGCTCCAACCTCTACCGGCACCGAAAGCTCCACAACAGGCCCATCGGTGGCGTGGATGCAGGTGGGTTGGTGGGGGGCTTGCTGGGTGCAGAAAATGGATCCCTAACGCATTTGAACTTTTCTTCCCTGCACAAACGTGGACGGCTGGAGCGTCAGGTTTGATTTCCCCGCTCCTCCGCATGCAGACGGCTGGGTGACCTTGAGGTAATCACGGGCCCGATAGTTCTATTCTCACAGCGGTTCTCTCAGAGCTCCCTCGGCCCCACCTCCCTCGCAGGGTGTCTGTTGTGGGGAGAGGAAGGGGAGGCAGCCATAAGCCGCTTTGAGACTTCTCCGGGTTGTGCAAAGCGGGGTATAAAAACCAGCTCTTCTTTTATGGAGTTTTTACTGTTTTGGATGCCGTGAATGGACCGAGGTAGGGGGCGGTATACAAGCCCAATGAATAAATAATAATAAAACCGCAGACCGTGAAGGGGGCGTTAGCGGGCTGTCCAGGGCTTAGAGGCGAAGCTGACCATCCTCTTTGCATTTCTGCTTGTTCCTTCACTGGAAAGGCCGTCTCCCATCTCAATCATGTCTCCCTGTCCCTCTCCCCCCCCCCAGGCAGCAGTAAGCCGACCAAGATGCTGTTGGAGAACTCCCCGCAGGCCCGAGCCACCCTGAGGAGATTGGGCAGCGCCTCGGCGGAAATCACCCCCGGGGTGGCTTCCGTGACGGTCGTGATCAACGACGGCCGCTGGAAGCCCAAGAACCAGCCGGGGAAAAAGCTGGCCGCGGGGAAGGGGGTGGCCCCGGCGGGCAGGTATACCAAAAGCGGGGCGGCGTATCGCTACCCTTCCGCCCTCGCGGCCCCGCGGAAGCCCCCCGCCGCCCCGAAGAAGCACCAGTGCAAAGTGTGCAAGAAATCGTTTGCGATGAAGTGTTACCTGGTCGACCACGAGAACAGCCACTCGGGCGCCAAGCCCTACGTGTGCAGCGACTGCGGGAAGGCCTTCTCCTTCAAGGGCAAGCTGTACCGCCACCGGAAAATCCACTCCGGCGTGAAGCCCTACACCTGCCCGGAGTGCGCCAAAACCTTCCTGCGGAAGGACAGCTTGATCATCCACCTCAAGTCCCACCGCTCCTCCTGCGCCTACCAGTGCTTGCAGTGCGGCCGGCGGTTCAGCGAGAGGGAGCAGCTCTTCCGGCACCAGAAGAGCCACGCGGACCTGCACCCCTACGAGTGCCAGGAGTGCGGCCAGGGCTTTAGCCAGAAGGAGAGTTGGGTTAGGCACCAGCAGAACCACCGAGGGAAGAAGTAACGCCGGGGAGCCAGAGGCCGGGGTCCCAGCTAGGGAGACGTCCGCGTGCGTCGTCCGAACTGCCTCTGCGTCCCGTCGGCTTCCGAACTCAGGCGGGCCCTCCTGCCCCTCTCCCAACTATCCGGCACTTCGGCAGTGCTGCCCGCTCTGCTCTTTTTTGGTAAACTCTCTTCTTACTGAAATCTCACCGTCTCGTCTGTCCCCCGGAGTCTTGTGTGCTGACAGGGTTTTGGGGGGTATTTTTTATTTTTGTTTTGTCTCGACTTCTGAGAAGTTGGAGTATTCCTGAAGATCCTGTAACGCTTCGGCAGCTGAGCTGAGAGCAAGGGAAAGCGCCCTGGGTTGGCGGAAGCCAGAGCCCTTGTGGGCCGCTCGGGAGATAATGTTCGCCGCTGTTTACGTTTACCTCAGTGTCATCACTACCCCTTTGCTGGGAGGGAGAGTGCCCGGGTGATAGACGCCTTTGACCTTTGCTTCAGTTCTGGTCTCGCCAGCTGTAGTGAACGCCCCTATCCGCATTGTCTGAATTTGGCTTCCCCGTGCCCCGGAGCACTTCGGTCCAGGGGGAGGGTTTCTCAGACATTGGGGCCTTGCTGGTGGTCCGGATGGGAGGGGCATCTTTCCCTGTTCTCAAAAAGGAGAGTTTCGGCTGAGGCAGGACGCGTGGGAATAGCAGCCCACGACCCACCCGGGATCCCATGTGGGAGAGGGAGCTGATGGATCACAATAAGACACCAACCCACCCTGCGCCCCCAAGCCATGTGGGTTCTTTTGAGAGTTTTCCACCAATCCGGGGGGGGGAACTCCAGTCCACTGAGTTTACAACAGGGATTAAAGGCTGACTGTACAAAAATGGCAGGGAGGGGAGTTGAATGAACCACCCCATTGCAGGTGTCCTACAGGCCTCAGTGGTGTTAGGGCAGCTTGTGGCACACCCCAGCGAGAGGTATTTCACATATTTGTTTCCTTCTTACAAGGGAATTAGGGAGCCGACGACTTTTCCTCGTCCCCATCTGCCGTCTCCAATCAGCCGTCTCCCCGTTCCTGTAATTGTCTCAGGCCAGGACAGCTTGCTTTCCGTTCTGCAAACAACATCGGCCATCTCACGACCGCAAAAGCCGGCCAAGGAATACCTTTTTCCCCTTTCCCGTCAGCTGGAACCCCCCCCCCACCCCAAGTTGAAACTTTCCCCGTCTTCTTGGAACTTGATGCCCTTCAGTATTTCTCCGCCCTCCGCGATCTCTCTTCCTTCCCCCTTTATCCTTTTCTTAGGAAATTTTCTTTTTCTTAAAAAAAAAAAAAAAATCACTTACTATGAGCCTGCTGATTTTATTTTTTTTGTTTTTTTTAGACGTTTGTGATCGTAGTGCGTTCTAGATGCCGTTAGAAAACAATTCAGGGACCGGTGGGAAAAGCTTTCACCTGAGTTTACCCTTCCTGTGCCTCGAGGTGCAGGATCAGGGCCACACGAGAAGCTATATCAGGGGTGGGCAAACTGCGGCCCTCCAGATGTCCGTGGACTACAATTCCCAGGAGCCCCTGCCAGCAAACGCTGGCAGGGGCTCCTGGGAATTGTAGTCCACGGACATCTGGAGGGCCGCAGTTTGCCCACCCCTGAGTTATATAGTCCTTAGTAGATGGGGGATATACATGCTAAGATGATGATGATGATGATATTTTATTTGTTGAGCCAAACATCCCCGTTGCTTGTAATAAATTCTGGCATGGTTGGTTTACTTGGAATCAATAAATAAGTGTTTTACAACCATTTGGAATCACGGGCCTTTAAAAAAAAACAAAACGTAAGTGTTTTTGTGATGTTTCGGAAGCTTGGTTTCAAAGGTGTATCGCTGTTATCCTACTCGAGAGTCTCTTGATTAGAACTCTCTGACTGCGACTACTTCAGCACGGAAGGCCGGAAGAGCCTAGCTCCATACTCCCGCCCTGCCCCAAGAGCCGGCTTAGTGTCGTGGTTGAGAGCGGCAGACTCTTAAGTTGGGAGAACTGGGTTTGATTTCCCGCTTCTGCTCCGCAGGCGGCCAGCTGGGTGACCTTGGGCTGGTCTCAGTTCTCTCAGAGCTCTCTTGGCTTCACAGGGTGTCTTTTGTGGGGAGAGGAAATGTGGGCCGCTTTGAGACTCCTTCGGGTAGTGAAAAGAAGAGCTGGCTTTTAATACCCCATTTTTGACTACCGGAAGGAGTCTCAAAGCAGCTTAAAATTTCCTTCCCTTTCCTCTCCCCACAACAGACACCCTGTGAGGGAGGTGAGGCTGAGAGAGCCTTGATATTACTGAAGAAGAAGAAGAGTTGGTGACTTATATGCCACTTTTCTCTACCCGAAAGTGTCTCAAAGCGGCTTACAGTCTCCTTCCCTTTCCTCTCCCCACAACAGACCCCCTGCGAGCGAAGTGAGGCTGAGAGAGCCCTGAGATTCCTGCTCGGTCAGAACAGCTTTATCAGTGCTGTGTGGAGCCTAAGGTCCCCCAGCTGGCTTCATGTAGAGGAGCGGGGACTCAAACCCGGCTTGCCAGATTAGAGGTCCACACTCTTTAACCACTACACCGAGCTCGGAGGGGAGGACTAGGAAGATCCCAACCAGACATTCTGCTGGTTTCGGCTGTAAGCTTGGCGGAAGAGCTCCGTCTTCCATCCCTTGCAGAACTTCCACAAGCTCCATCACGGCCCTGATCTCCCTGTAAAAGCCCTGGTTTCGGTCGAGCCTAAGCAAGCTTCCCTGTGGCTGGTTGCCGTTTGCTGATTGAAGGTCCGACTATATTCAGACAGGTGGTCCCTTGGACAGGCAGGGCCCAGCCTGGGCGAGGCCTTCAAAGGTTAAGAGACCAGAACTGGATCCAGAATTCAACTAAGAGCCCGTGCAGTTGCTGGAGAGCGGAACAGCACAGTGAAACCACCTGAATTTACCTTGGCATGTCTTTGTGAGAGGTGTTCTTACCTTCTAAAACCAGGCCTGAATCTCACACCCCCCCCCATCGGATCTCTGAAGCGGAGCCTGGTCAGACCTTGGGGGTGGGAGATGGGTCTGTGGAGGGAAGCAAACGGCAGAGACCACCTCTGCTGCTAGCTCCTTTTAACCCCCTGTCCAGGGGGGCCGAAATTCAGTGGCCGCTTGATGGCCCTTGTGGATGTATGTGTGGCCTCTCCTTCCCCCCCCCCCACTCCCCAAAAATACCCCTTATTCAACGCAACATTAAAAAGTGTGAAAGCATCCTACCCGCAGTGGTTTAAAAGAAAAAGCAAAAACAAAATAACATGTTGAAATCACATTCGTGCAAAAGGAGTCACAAAGGAAGAAGCTGTTTTAGCAAATTGTTATTGTATGGCTTAATTTGGCTATTATGACCCAGTGTACTCATTTGCTTTTGCCTTCCATCTCCATAGTTATGGTGGTGGCTCATTTAGTCTGAGGAAAGAGGGCCTGCACTCGAAAGCTCATGCCCTAAATAAATCTTTGTCGGTCTTAAACGTGCTGTCGGACCCTTTTTAAAGTGAGACGTGGTCAGGTTACAGCAGATAGGCAAGAACAGTTGCCTTTATACACCAAGCTGTTCGTCTCCTGCAGGAGTCTCACAGCAGCTTTCCCTTCCGCTCCCCACAACACCCACCCTGTGAGGGAGGTGGGAGGAGAGAGCTCTGAGGAGGAGGAGAGGGAATCAAACCCGGCTTGCCCAGTTCAGTGCTGCTGCTCGTAACCAGTTCACCAAGCAGCCCTGTCAGGGCGCTCTCGGCCTCCCCTCCCTCACAGGGTGTCTGTTGTGGGGACAAGAAGATAAGGCGACCGTAAGCCGCTTTGAGACTCCTCCGGGGGTCGGCTTCTTCCTAGCATCTCCCCTTCAATGGCCTAGGGTCGGAAGTGACCTTTCTTGGGATTGCCCTATAGTGCATTTTTACCACACCCTGGCACCATATTGGGCTTGTTGGTCTATTGCAGGGGTAGTCGACCTGTAGCCCTCCAGATGTCCATGGACTACAATTCCCATGAGCCCCTGCCAGCGCTTGCTGGCAGGGGCTCATGGGAATTGTAGTCCATGGACATCTGGAGGGCCACAGGTCGACTACCCCTGGTCTATTGTACTTGTATTTTTGCGTCCATTTTAACAGGGGCTTTTAACTGGGCATCTGTCACCCACCACGAGCCTGCCTGGGAGTGGCAGGTAGCAAATTAAATAATAAAAGAAAAACCCCTGCCCCAAAGAAGGTACATGCACACCTAGGCCGTGCATCCTGTTTCAGCTCCCACCACTACAGTCTGTCTGTTCCCCACCAGAGAGCTGGCAGCTTACGGGCAGGGATCCAGAGATCCAGATGTGCTTTGCTTCAAAGCGATCGCATCATGGAGCCCCTTTGCACACGCCGGAATCTCTCCCCAAAGCCGGCTTGCATCAGACCGGGCTGCGAGTCAAGAAGCCGTTTCGACACTGACAAACGAACCTTTTGCGTTTATTGCGGAACTCGGATTTGGGCCGGGCAGAAAGCGCTTCCCCCGGCTCGCTCTCGTTGTAATCCTTACAACAACCCTGTAAGGTAGGCCAGCGACGTTCGTACTCCCGCGCAGGCCGGAGGAGGACGGCTTACCTCGTTAAACGGCAGGGGCGGGATTTGCGGATGCACAGTGCTTTGCTACTTGCTTCGGAGAGAGAGAGACGGAAGTCCCAGCGGTATGAAACGGGGAACTCGGATGGCAGACGCCAAAGGCCCTCCCCTTCACGCAGGGACACTTCCATCTTTATTGGATTCATAAACTTTTGCTCAAAACGTTTGCGGACATTTCGTGTCTTCATCTCAGGGCAGGTCTAGGGTTGTGCGCTTCGGCTATCACTGAAGCCCGAAGCGGCCACTATCGCACAACCCTAGCCCAACACTAAAGCGAGGAAAATAAAATCTAGCCTCCAGCCTCCTCCTGGGGTGGACCAAGGAGGCGATTTTTCCTTCCAAAACCAGCCCTGGTTCTCTCCCAACAGGAAGGGTACCGGGTGCAGCCTGATCTCATAGATCTCTGAAGCTAAGCAAGGTCAAAACTTGGATGGCAGACCTCCCAAGGAAGGCTCTGCAGAGGGAAGCGACGGCAGACCATCGCTGCCGCTTGCTTGCCTTTTTAAGCCCCCGGCCGGGGCTACTGCAGTTTGATGGCACTTATGTACTTCCGTCTGTGTGGGTCCCCCCACCCTAAAAAAGAAAGAAAGCCCTTATTCAAAGTAACAACGCAAAAAGTGTGAAAACTTGCCATTGAAAATAGTTTAAAAGTGAAAACAAACCATGCTCACGCAATAACATCAGTCGATTACAAAGGAAGACGCGGTCAAGTTACAGCAGCGAGGCAAGAAGGAGAGTTGGGTTTTTATCCCTGGCTTTTTATCCCCTGAAGGCGTCAGAACGCGGCCTTTCCCTTCCTCTCCCCACAACAGACACCCTGTGAGGTAGGTGGGACTGTGAGAGCTCTGGAAGAACCGTTCTGGGAGATCAGGACTGTGACTGGCCTCAGGTCACCCTGCTGGCTGCATGTGGAGGCAGGATGGGGCATCAACCCGACTCTTCCAGATTAGAGGGCACCGCTTGTAACTGCTGCCCCACACCGGCTCTCTCCGGGCAGAAGACTTCTCCCACCATATTCTAGCTGAGTTCTCGCTGGGATTCATGTGCTGGCGATTGCATATAAAGCTACCTTTTTCTCTGAGGCGTCCCTTGCTGTTTGCACTGGTCTCCCGACCCTGATGGCTCGCCTCAGCTCTGAGAAGCTAAGCCGGGTCGGCCCTGGTTAGAACCCGGATGGGTGACCCCCCTCCCACATGGAAATCTGGGCGGCCATGAAGAGGCAGGAAATGGCAAACCCCGTCAAGTCACCCCTTGCCCAGAAAAACCTTCGGGGTCACCAGAAGTCGGCTGAGACTGGACCGCACAAGTACACGGACTAGCCTGCAGTTCCCAAAGTTCTCCTCGCAGGGCAATTTGGGACCAATTCGGGTTAGCAAAAGGGGAAAAAATGAGAAGTGTCAACAAAGAATCAAGATGCGCTAAGGGCACTCCGAGGACAGGGTCTCTTCCGCCAAGACGAGAGGGAGGGAGGGAGGCGGAAGTGCTTCCACTCAGAGCATTAAGAAGTCTCTTTCCTCCAGGTGGATTTTTTCGTGTCTGTTGAGGATGGCTCGCTGCGTGAAGCTTTCCCCGCACTGCCGGCACGCGTAGGGCTTCTCCCCCGTGTGGATCCTCTGATGCCGGATCAGGACCTCCCGCTGGTTGAAGCTCTTCCCGCACTCGGGGCACTCGTAGGGCTTCTCCCCCGTGTGGATCTTCTGGTGCCGCACCAGGGAATCCCTCCGGCAGAAGCTCTTCCCGCACTCCGAGCATTCGAAGGGTTTCTTCCCCGTGTGGATCTTCTCGTGCCGGATCAGGCTCTCCCTCTGGCTGAAGCATTTCCCGCACTGGGGGCACTCGTGGGGCTTCTCGCCCGTGTGCGTCCCCCGGTGCCGGATGAACCCTTCCCTCAAGTTGAAGCTTTCCCCGCACTCGGAGCACTGGAACAGTTTCGGCCGGACGTGGATCCGCTGGTGCTTGGCCAGGTAGTTCTTTTTCTGGAAGCGTTTCCCGCAGACGAGGCACTCGTGGAGAGACGCCCCGGTGGGGATCATCTGCCCCGATCTGCAGCGGTACCACCTGCTGGGCTTGGAGTGCAGGAACTTATTCGCCCGGGCGTGCCTGGCGGCTTCCTTCGTTGCCGCGGCTCCCTGCGCGGCTTCGCTCCACCCCATCTTGCCGTCCGAATCGCAGCCGGATTCGTGGATCTCCGTGACCAGGGAAGCCTTCCCTTGCGAGATCTCCAGCGACATGCTGTACAGTTCCTCCGGCTCGCTGCTTCCTGGCGGGGAATATTCCTCTTTGACCTCGCTTGGGTCCTCGTCACCTGCGGGGATGAAGGACAAACCTGTTCTGCTGTGGCCAAAAGCCAGGAGAGAAGACTCGGGACGCCTGACTGACGGACAAACTGACGGTCAATGATTTTGTGTGCCAGAGATCATAATGAACATTAAGGGGATAAGAGACTATGTTAATATAGGCCAGGGGTGGCCAAACTGTGGCTCTCCAGAGGTCTATAGACTACAATGCCCATGAGCCCCTGCTAGCATGGGAATTGTAGTCTACAGACCTCTGGAGAGCCACAGTTTGGCCACTGCCTTCGCATGTTTGATGGATCTATTAACTTCCATGGGATAAAAGCATTTCAGTGTATGCTTTCCCACATTTGACTGCTATGATGTGCTTGATGCTGAAATGATAAAATCTGCAGTGTGCAGGATTCCAAAGGATATGAAGACTATCTCACAGAGGGGCATAGAGAGAGATGTACGTTTAGCAACTTTTCAAATAGTCTCCTCTTAGGCCCTGATTGGCTCATTTGGAGATCCCCAGTTCCTTTGAGGTTTCCTCCCTGCTTGCCTCCTGAACAGCGGTTGAATAGACTGCAGGCAACAGTCAGTTGAACTGTTAGGACTCTCTCTCTGCCCTCTCTTCTCTACCAAATAGTTTCTCTCTTTTTTTAATTAAACTATTCTGTGATCTTAGGCAGAAATCCCACAACCACCAGAACATGGAAACCCAGGGGCTACTGAGCAGAGCACTTATTCCACGCTGACAGCAAGATCTCTGGGGTTGGCCATCTACCCCCGTCCCCATCCGGACTCCCCCTTACCAGAGAGACTTCCTGGAAATGCTTCTCCCTCCTCAGAATCCTGGACAAAGACCATTTCTCCTTGTTCCACCTGTGAAACAGTGTCCGGCTTGGGAATCACAAATCCTCCTGCGGGACGGAGAGAGGCACAGGAAATCAGAAAGAGAGTGGCGTTTAGGGAGCAAACTGCTGGTAGCGGTGGGGATATACATGGTGTCCGGCCTAGCCACAGGGTGTGGGGCTCAAATGCTGGCCAACTCAAAAGACAGAGACACAGACCGCAAAATTCCATAGAAAGGGCCTCCTTTTTCTGACAATCAGAAATCTTTCAAAATCTAATATTTTCCTTTCCACTGCTTTGGAGCATACAGAACTGCAGCAAAACACAAGAGCCCCGGAAGGCTCCTTAAATGAACAAGTTCAAGGCTCATCATTGCTGGGGCAAGCGACAGACCCTGACTGAACTGTTCCTTGTTTTCAGCGGCCTGCTGTTCTTAAGGATGAAGGGAAAACCTGAAGAGGGGACTTACCTGCTTCCTTTTTGGGGGGGGGGATACCTACCTAAGGAGCTGAGGTCCTCACAGTTCTCCTGCATGACTTCCCAGTGCATGGTTCCTTGACGGGAGTTCAATATGGCCCAGTCGGCGTTCTCCAGGGACACCGTCATCTCATTCGAACTTGTGGCCTCCTGAAATGGGAAAGCAGAGATGGCCCCCGTCAGCCGAATTTGCGTAGACAAGAAAGGAATTTTCAAGCTGGCGATGGCAAAGTGAACTTAATTGTTGTTTTTTCAAGGATACTAACGAAGTCTTCAACACCCTACCATCTATTTTAAGCCATATAACTTGCGGGGGGGGGGGGGGTTAAGCCATATAACTTTTAAGCCATATATTTTAAGCCATATAACTTGGGTTATATCAAAGGTCCATGAAGGTCATTTATAAGACAGTTACCTTCATGGACCTTTGAAGCAAATTACGAAAACGAGATTTTAGACCTGGGAACTCGTTCTATTGTTTGAATAAAGTTCTTGCTATCGCCAGCTTGAAAATTTCTTTCTTGTCTACTCCTGAAATGGGAAAGCAGCTCCCCCTCAGCCCCCGTGGCGAACGGTTTCCTCGGTCACATCTTGCTCAACTCGGTCTCCATCTGTCTCCCTCAGAGCCAAGTAGGCCGAGGTCGCACCTCAGAGACGCCAAGCGACGGGGCGAAGGTGCTCTGCACCACGGTCGACGTCAGACGGCAATTTTTGCAAGAAAATGTGACAAACACGCCTCGTAGAGCAGGCAAGCTTTTCTCTTTGCTCCTCGGTGGGTTAAACTGCAGTAACAGGTATAGATTCGATCTCACGCGTTCGGACCGAGGTAAATTTTGTTCATAACCGGCTGCTTTTGGTTCCAGTAACTTACTGGGACACTCACTCTGCCTCAGACATACAAGCAGAGAGAAGCACAGGCACGGACTGACTGAAAGATTGGGGGAGCTTGGTCTGTTTAGCCTGGAGAGGAGACGGTAACCATCTTCAAGTATTTAAAAGGGTGCCATGTAGAGGATGGAGCAGAGTTGTTCTCTCTTGCCCCGGAGGGACGGACCAGAACCAACGGGATGAAATTAATTCAAAAGAAATTCCGTCTAAACATCCGGAAGAAGTTCCTGACAGTAAGAGCGGTTCCTCAGTGGAACAGGCTTCCTCAGGAGGTGGTGGGTTCTCCATCTTTGGAGATTTTTAAACAGAGGCTGGAGAGCCATCTGATGGAAAGGCTGATTCTGTGAAGGCTCAAGGGGGTGGCAGGTGACAGTGGATGAGCGATGGGGTTGTGAGTGTCCTGCATTGTGCAGGGGGGTTGGACTAGATGACCCAGGAGGTCCCTTCCACCTCTGTGATTCTATGACAGAGGTTCATTCAACTGACTCTAACCGACGCTAACTGACAAAAACCCCCGCAGAATTCACCCAGCATGCACCACTCTCCCCTCCTGCCAATAGGCAAAGATGCCAAAATTCCAACAGTTTGTGGCTGTGTGTTTAAAAGACTCCAGGAGCTACAAAAACTTATCTTAGACTGGAGAAGACAAAATGGGGTGTAGCAATTGTCCGGGGGAAAAGCGGGTGAGGCCCGGGTTCAGATAGTGCCTGCGGCATGGAACTAATTGGGGGGACTTGGGCCTGTCCGCTCAGGCCACTTCACAGGGCTGTTGTGAGGATAAAACGAGGGACACCCTGAACTGAAAAGGGCAAGATTAAAAAAATAATAAAGCAGAAGGACAGATGAGACCTTGGCGCAATCCACATACCTCTCCCAGCCCACCTTCAGCCAGGGCTTGCTCTTCGGGAGGCAGCACCGAGCTAGCATGACTTGGGGCCATTAATTCGCCGGCTGTGAGGGACCGAAAAGAGGAAGAGATGTCAGAAAAAAAGGTATTTATACCACTTCTTCATTGCCTAGAAGTGTTATTTTTTTATGCCTCACTTTTCACTCCCTGAACGAGTCTCAAAGCAGCTTACAATCACCTTCCCTTTCCTCTCTCCACAACAGACACCCTGTGAGGTAAGTGAGGCTGAGAGAGCCCTGAGAGAACTGCTCTGCAAGAACAGCTCTGAGAGAACTGTGATCGATACCAGGGCGCCTAGCTGGCTGCATGTGGAGGAGTGGGGCATCAAACGCAGTCCTCCAGATAAGACTCCACCGTTCTTAAGTTCAAACAAAATCAGGCAATCCAGGTCAGTCCTGTCAGGGCTCTCAGCCCCACCTACTTCACAGGGTGTCTGTTGTGGGGAAGACGAAAGGGAAGGTGATTGTAAGCCGCTTTGAGACTCCCCTGGGTAGAGAAAAGCGGCATATAAGAACCAATTCTTCTTCTTCAGTGATATCAGGGCTCTCTCAGCCTCACCTCCCTCACAGGGTGTCTGTTGTGGGGAGAGGAAAGGGAAGGCGACTGGAAGCCGCTTGGAGACTCCTTTGGGCAGTGAAAAGCAGCATATAAGAACCAACTCTTCTTCTTTTGAGAGCTGCCCCTGCCGGTGATTTCCCTTCCCAGGGGCCTCCAGCCTGCAGCCTTTCCAGGTCCTGGGGGGGAGGAGGAGGAGGCTGTCCAAAGACTTTTTCCACCCACCCACCCTAGTCTAGCTCCCATTGTATTCCTACATGCAAGGGGCTTGGCCCCTAGTCAACTCAATAAATGTTTACCCAGCAAACAGAGATCCCCATCCACTTTCTCCTTGGCCTCCACGTAGCTCTGCCGTTGAAGACCTCCCTCAGGTTCTGGCCTCACAGCTGCCTCCTCCGAAGGAACCTGAAAGAGCAACAATGATGTAATTTAGTAGAAAAAGGGGGACGGTGACAGATCCCCGTCGTTTTTATTTGCAGCCACTGTGTGGTGCGGTTGTTTTTTATTTTTATTAGCATGTTGGTGTCGTGGTTAAGAGCGGTGACCTGCGTTTGATTCCCTGCTCCTCCACATGCAGCCAGCTGGATGACCTCCCGGTTCCCTCAGAGCTCTCTCAGCCCCACCCACCTCACAGGGTGTCTGTTGTGGGAAGAGGAAAGGGAAGCGATTGTAGGTCACTCCTTTGGGTAATGAAAAGTGGGATATAAAAACTCTCTTATCCAAAAAAATGAACTCGTTTTGTTCGTAGCTAAAGAGAACTTCCAAGTTCCAAGGCAGTCTACCCCCTACCCCTTTCCTGGAAAAGAACAGGGCAAAATTGTTTCCTTAGACCTGCTTTTAATGAAAGGTTGCCTGTCAATCAGGGGCAAAAGGACCTGGAACGAGAGGATCAATCTGCCCCAAGGTACATTTTGCCCTGTAACTGGAGCACCCTGCTGCCCCATTGGGTGACCACATCCACCCCCTACTTTGTGGGTTTCTTTTCCTCTCCTGCACAGAACACAACACTGGCTATTTTGCTCTTGCACTTCCTGCTTCTGCAGACATCTTCAAGACAGGTACTTATCACCCTTTCCCTAAAAAGCTTTTCTTCTTTCCACCCCAATTTCTATGTGCATTTAGCGTGTGGGTAGGTATTTTTGCCCATTTCCCATTTGTACATCGGTCGAGAATTCCAGAATCCCTCCTTTGCTCCTTCTCCTTAAAGCTAATCCCCACAACTAAATTGGAGACTGACTCTTAGGTTGTGAGGATAAATCCGTTCCACATAATATATTCCTGGGAAGGCCCTGGGGGAGGAGCGTGGTCTCATGGCTTAAGTGTCATTCAGCGCTTAACACCCACTCAGGGCAGCTGTCCCGCCCCTAAGTGCCTCCTCCTCCTCCAATGGGCTTGCCCGTCTATCCAGCAGCCAGCCAATCGCTTTCCGTCCCCCACCCCTGACCACCCCCTCCCACTTCCCTCCGAGGCTCGGAGGCTGCAGTGAAAGCTGCCTTTGCCAGTGAGTTCCCTAACGCCTGCCTGTAGCCTTTCCAGGTCCTGGGGGGAGAAGGAGGCCGTCCGCAGAGTTCTTCCACCCCCCCCAATCTAGTACCCCTTGTATTCCTGAATGCAATGGGCTTGACCCCTAGTGTAGGAATAATGTCAGCGTTTCAGTCTTTGGAAGATGGACAAGATACCAATCTGACCCACGTAACATTAAGAGATCTGGAAAAGCCCCCCCTTGACGAATCTACAGCCAAATCCCGATTAAGCCCCAAGATTCATTGTACTCCCATCACATCCCCCGGCAGTGCAACCTTTCCAACTTTACCTGCCATTCCCAGTCCTTGGCCTCGTGAGGACTCATCAGGAACTCGGCGTCAGGAACGGTTGGGGCATCAGTCTCGACGTCCCGCACTCTGATCCTGCTTTGGATTTCCTGGGGCAGGATGGCCAGGAACTGCTCCAGGATCAGCAGCTCCAGGATCTGCTCCTTCGAGTGCCGCTCCGGCCTCAGCCACCGGTGGCAGAGCTCCCGCAGCTGGCCGTAAATCCGCCGCGGGTCTTCCACCTCCTGGTAGCGGAACTGCCGGAAATGCCGGCGCAGGGCTTCCGTGCGGTTGGTTTCCCGGCGCAAGATGGCCGCCTTCACTTTCCCATAATCCTCCCTGTCTCTGGCCTCCAGGTTTCTAAAGGCCTGCTGGGCCTCCCCGCTCAGCGCTGGCAGGAGCCGGGCGACCCACTCTTTCCTGGGCCACTGGCAGGCCTCGGCCACTTGCTCAAAGGAGGCCAGGAAGGCCTTGGCGTCTTCCCAAGGCCCAAGTTTGATCAGCTGCGGACTTCCCCATCCTAAACAATGGGAATCCAGAGCTGTTAAGAACTCCTGACACTGGGCAACCCGTTGCTGTGCCCATCCATCCTCCGGCTGCCGTTCTCCTTTTTGAGCGCCCGCCTGCCCCGGAAGTTCCTTCAAGCCCATCTCCGTGACCAGACGGGAAATGTCCCCCGTGATTTCGACCCTCTCCTCCTCCATTTTGGACCCTGACGCCTTCCGTTCCGGCTGACAAGGGGCCAACCTGCCCAAACGTCGTCCAAACCCTCAAGTAGGCCTCAGTCTGCGGCTCCCGAAAGGCAGGTTCAACATGCCGTTCCTACAGCATCATGTAGGCGGGCGTCTCTCGATGGGTCCTTCGCAGAGGGCATCATCAGACAGTTTTTCTCAACAGCGATGGGGACGGCTTCCTTTCAGAAAAAGAAAGGCGCAGAATGTGAGCAGGACTATTTTGTTTTGTGCAGAAATAAAAAGCCAATGGGGAAATTAGCTTATTTCCAAAACATAAACTGCCACTATAAAAACTGATGCAACCCCAAATCTAACTATTTTAATGTAATATATATATACACTAGCACATGACATATTTGCGTGGCAAGGGGGCGGAGTCTGGATGCCTACTCCTGCCTCAAACCCCCTCCTGCCCCCCCATCCTCCTCGGGCGTGGCAGGGAGGCGTGGCCAGCTGACATCGTTTTCGGCCCAATTCCGGGGCTCTTCGAAACCTTGAAAATATTTCAGGAGCTCCTCTGCAGTCAGAAGTTTGAGAAGGGTTGCTCTAAGCTCTCACGAGCCAATTTTCACACCTTCTCCTGTCTTGCTTTTCCATTCGCTGACTTTTGAATAAAACTTTATCGGTCTTAAAAGTGCCGCTGGAGTCCTGTCCTTCAGAGATTTGTCTAATCCCCTCTTAAAAGCCATCTGTGCCAGTGGCCATCACTACCTCCTCTGGCAGCAAACGCCGCATCTGCGGGTTCAAACTTACTGGACTTTCCCAGCTCCAGGGAAGCATGCCTGGCCTCTACCAGGGCCAGGGCCTTCTCGTTCCTGGCCCCTACCTGGTGGAATGAGCTCCCGGGAGAGCTGCGGGCCCTGCAGGAGCTTTCCGCGTTCTGCAGGGCCTGCAAAATAGAGCACTTCCGCCAAGCCTACGGTTGAAGCCAGGGTAGTGCGGAAGATCAATTCTCTCCCCGCCCCCGGTGTGATGCAGCACCTAGTCCATTTACTATCTTTGACCCCTCTTTCCACTAGAGGCTGGCTAGGGTGTAGGGAGAGCAAGGAATTACCGCCATGTTTGTTCCAGTTTGTGCTATGATTTTGTTGTCCTGTTTTTAATGGAGTTTTATTTGGGGGGGGGGGGTTATGGGACACTGTAACCCGCCACGAGACAGTCTCAGGAGTGGCGGGAAATACATTTAATAATAATAAATATTAAAAAATAATGATCTCTTTGCTAAACATTAAAGTCCCAGACGCTGCATCCTCCCTGTCGACAGATATTCTCACAATCCTATGAATTTCCGAGGAATTCTGTTCTCTACAACAGGGGTAGTCAACCTGTGGTCCTCCAGATGTCCATGGACTACAATTCCCATGAGCCCCTGCCAGCAAACGCTGGCAGGGGCTCCTGGGAATTGTAGTCCATGGACATCTGGAGGACCACAGGTTCTCTACCCCTGCTCTACATTGCTTGAGGATCAAATTGGCAGGGATGCGACACAGGAAGCACGTACGGACTGGGTTTGTGGTTGCTTCGTGGGCCGTCCAGCTCCCAATGGGCCGCAGAGACATTGCCCAACTGTTTAGAGGCGTGGGGCTGAATGAGTGGGGAGTTTGTGCCTCTGCTGCCCGGAGTCGCAGGAAGGGTTTGGGAGCAAACATGAGGACAGGCGGCACTGCCTCCAGAAGCAGCCATTTTGGTCCTGGCTCTGCCACCTGCGGCGGCCATTTTGAGCGGTGGACTCTACCACTCTCCAGATTCCAAAGGTGCCCACGGCGTAGAAAAGTGTGAAGACCCCTGGGTTGCCAATGGGGTGGGCCACACAGGCAGCCCTGATCTCATTGGAGGAGGAGGAGGAAGAAGAAGAACTGCTTTCTTTGTACCCTGCTTTTTACTACCCAAAGTTGCTTACAAATCACCTACCCTACCTCTCCCCACAACAGACAGCTTCTGAGGTAGGGGGAACCGAGAGAGCTCTGCGAGAACTGCGCTGCGAGAACTGTGGGTGGTCCGAAGTCACCCAGCATGTGGAGGAGCGGGGGATCAAACCCGGCTCCTTTTCAGCCACTACAACACGCTGGGTTTAACCACAACGCCGCACAAGGTTGCTATGCAGAGGTAGGGCTGGCCTCTAGCTTTGAACACCCTACAGCAGGGGTAGTCAAACCTGTGGTCCTCCAGATGTCCATGGACTACAATTACCATGAGCCCCTGCCAGCTGGCAGGGGCTCATGGGAATTGTAGTCCATGGACATCTGGAGGACCCACAGGTTGACTACCCCTGCCCTAGAGGGATGCCAGAGGCAGAATAACACAGGGCGCATACTGCACTGAATCGGGACCCAGCCTTTCTTCCTCCCTCCCCTCCCCAAATTACCTGGGGGTCAAAGGAGGCAGCCCTACCCCCAGCCAAACACTGGGGACCACCCTCATCACCTGTTTTTGTAACACCAGGGGCACCGTCCGGGCAGAAAACTTCCAAAAAGGCATGTCTGCCTGCCAACCTCCAGGCGGCACCCGGAGATCTTCCCGAAATCCCTCCAGACCGCCGAGATCAGATCCCCTGGAGCAGGGATCCTCAACCTGTGGCCCTCCAGATGTTCATGGACTACAACTCCCATGAGCCCCTTCCAGCATATGCTGGCAGGGGCTCATGGGAATTGTAGTCCATGGACATCTGGAGGACCACAGGTTGGGGATCCCTGCCCTGGAGAAAGGAGCCATTCCGGGGAGTAAACTCGACCTCGCGCGATTCCCTGCCGCGGTGCCAACTCTTCCTCCGTTCCACCCTCCCTGGGCGGTCTGCGCGTGCCCCCGAGCATGTGCAGAGTGCAATTCAGAAGGGCGTAGGAGTGGGGGAGAAGGCTTGAGCCACCCTGTCCTGCGCCCAGCAACCCGCGGCACTCGAATCAAAGAAATCAAGAGGCCAAAAGCAAAGATCCGGACGGCGGGGGTGGATTGGGGGTGGGGGGTCCTTAATTGACACCACCCCGGAAGAAGGGTCCCCTTTTTCTCCCTTTTGCAACTTTCTTCTCCCCTCCCCGCCTCCCTGCAGCCCAGATCTCCCTCTTGCAAACTCACCCTCCGCCTCGCAGCCATGCAAAGGCACAGATGCCCCAACAAAGCACGAAAGAGCCGGCGAGGAATGGGGGGGGGGGGGAAGAGACCCTCCTCAAATCCCCCCGTCCTTCCAGCTTAACCCTTTGCACGCCTCCGCCAAGGGAGCCCTTTGCAAGCGGCCGGGTTTTCTCCGCCTCGGCCGGGCGATCCGGCTGCAAACCGGGAGGGCGGGCGGGCGGATGGCGGAGGCGGGATGCCTGCAAGGGCCCAAAGAGGCAGGGAGGAGAGTCGCGCACGCCCCCCTATTTCCGGTCCCCTTTTGACACGAGGAAGAAATCAGCCTCGGAGGGAAGCGCTCTCGCCCGCGTTGGGATGAGCCCCAAAGAGGGAGTCAGGTCTGCAGCAGCACCGCACAACTGCGGTGCAAGGACGGGTGCGGGCCCAAGGGCGCTGCTGGAGAGGGGGGTGTGGGTGGGGGGGAGTGTGGGAGGGGTATAATGGCAGAGAGACCACCCGCCACCCCCTCCATTAAAAAAAAGCTCTCGCTTTCCTCCGGGGGATTGCATCTCTGTCTTCGAGAAGTTTGTTGTGGTTCCGGGAGATCTCCAGGCCCCACCTGGAGATTATGCAACAGCGGCTCTAAAGAGCAAATAATGGTGCTTGCCAAAGTGTAAAAAAAGTGGTAAATATCAATTTATAAACTTGTATACAAAAGGTGTAGTATTAAAAAAAATAGCTTGGGCTATTTTTCATACTACACCAGTTGGATCTTTTATTATAAATTTGTATGGGGTGTTTTTTTGTTTGTTTGTTTTGCACTTTTGGAGGCATTATTTGATCTTTAGAGCCACCTTTATGCTTTCTTTACTTTCTGGATTTTTCCATGTACTGTGTTTTGAAGGGGAAGGGCAAATACTAGTCATAGTATAGTGGCTGCATAAAGATCCCGCCCCCCCTTTGAAAAACTCTTAAAGATCCAAGAGAAGGAATTTACTAAGCAGATGGGGGGGGTCCTCTAGGAATCACTTCCTGCTCACTTTATAGCAGGGGTGGCCAAACTGTAGCTGTCCAGATGTCCACAGACTACAGTTCCCATGAGCCCCTGCCCACACATGCAGTTTCAATCCTATTTCATCAACCCTTTGCCCAGGGGTAGTCAAACTGCGGCCCTCCAGATGTCCATGGACTACAATTCCCAGGAGCCCCTGCCAGCAAATGCTGGCAGGGGCTCCTGGGAATTGTAGTCCATGGACATCTGGAGGGCCGCAGTTTGACTACCCCTGCCTTTGCCAGTGGATTTTGTCATTTCACTCAGTGAAATCCAGACGCAGAGTGCATCGACCGTGCATTATTTAGTGTGTGTGAAAGTGCTTTATTTAGTGTGGCACTTTAACTGGAAAACAACACCAAGAGTTGGTTCAACACTGGGTATGATCTCAAGTCCAGCAAAGGGTTAAAAACGTGCGATGGCAGATTCCTAGAGAGGCCGAAAACCCTGAGATTGAACTGGCTGTTTCTGCTCTCTGGCCAGGCAGGTGGGCTTGACGTGGCTTCTTGGGGTCCCACAGCCACCTTGGCGAGAGAGGAGTTTTGTTTGGGAAGGATGAGGGGTAGGACAGTCTGGGGCCTTCCCTTTGGACCGGATGTCTCCTTCAGTGGGAATTTAAACCATCACTCCCCAAACAGAACTCATTTCTTTTCTCTGGAACGGATTCTGTAGTGGTCGAACTCTGCTTCTAAGAGACCTGTCCCCTTCTCCCTCCCCACCCCATGTCAGATTTTGCAAATGTTTAATGACCCTCCACAGGAACTGGACCCCTGTCTAAACCCTCCAGCCCTGTAAGACCAGCTGGCAAGTCAAGGTGATGGATTCAAAACCGGTGTCCACAGAAAGTGAATTTTTAATTGGTCGCTACTCCTGGCTAATAACATCTCCCCAGGAATATTCATACATGCTTCCCAAGCAGGGGTCTCAAAAGGGTCAGGTGATAACCGTTGTTCCTTACTGCAAAATCTAATACATAAATCTGAAATTGTTGTAGGTCTGAAAGGTTTAATCCGTTGATGCTGTGTTTCCGATTGCTGCTTTTTGTGGCTTTAGAGTTTTATGATATCCTAAATACTTTAACAGGGTCGCAAACTGCTTGGCAAACTTTTAGACTGCTCATCATCCGCCGGATCTAGCTAAATATGAATCCAGCCCTACAATCTGAATCCAGTGTGTGCGTTCCAATTAATTTCTTCCACCAAGTGATGCGTGTTCCTTGCCAGGGGGGCTTGTGACGTTTTCTGTCACATACGAGCTTCCTGGTCTCTTGTCATCCAGCGATAACGCTTCCCACATCTAGAGCAGATGTTTCTCCCCTGTACCGACCGTCTGACGTTCCTTCGACCCCTCGCTCCGAAGCTTCATCCGGCATCCGTGAAACTTCTCCCCAATGTCGTTTTCCGGATTGCCTTTGAGGCGGGATCGTCTCAGAATGGGTTGGCCGCTCACCAGACGGCTGCACGGTGGTTTCTCCACAAGGTGGGGGGCTCCCTGGGGAACACGGCCTGATCCGTGGGGACATATTTGACCATCCTGGAGGTACAATAACTTTTTGACCCACATGGTCCTTGCGTCTCCTTCTGCGGATGAACTGTGTTCAAGGAGCCTGATGGTGTCATTTTGATTTGTTGTCGACTCCTCCTCCGGATGTCCTTTCAGCTCAGATTCTTGTTCATGCTTTGCTGCTTCCTCAGGGATTGTGTTTTGGGGAAATTCTTCTGGTTCCTTAGCTTCCTTCTGAGGATTTTCCTTTCCCCCCGTATTGGGCTCCTTGTTGCCTGCAAGAAGACAGATTAATCAGGTGTTTGACCTGGATTTTCACTGGATTTTCATGGAATTCATGAAACTTCCTTATCCTGAGCCAGATCATTGGTCCGTCAAGGTGTCCTCTGACTGGCAGTAGCTCGCCCAAGTTCTCTTCAGATCTCCTCCTGCCTGATCTTTTAATCTGGGGATGTTGGGAACTGGACCCAGGAACCAGCATGATGTGGTGGTTAAGAGCGGCAGCTTCTAATCTGGATAATAGGGTTTCATTCCCACTCCACATGCCAACAGCTTGGGTCACTCACAGTTCTCTCAGAGCTCTCCCAGCCCCACCTATCTCATAAGGTGTCTGTTGTGGGGGGAGGAAGGGAAGGCGATTATAAGTTGCCTTCAGACTCCTTTAGGAAGTGAAAACAGGGATATAAAAACTAACTTTCCTTTTTCTTCTTCCCTATGCAATAACTGTTCGGGTATTTTTATATAAAAATGCCACGTTTTTCTTTTCTTCTCTTTTATTTTTGTGTTTCTTTTGTTAGTTTTCAAACTTTTATGGTTTTATACTAGTCTCACTCCCTTCTGCATATCAAGGGAAACCATTTTTTGAATTGTTTTATTGTTTAATTGTTAAATGTTAACTGTATTGTTTAATTGCAAAACGTTAACTATATCGTTATTGCAATTTTTGTTTATAGAGATTATTGTAAGGGTATGATTTTATGGGGATTTTATGGATATTAGGAATGTTGATAACAGGCAAAACGTAACATTTCTAATTTTCCTCCCCCCCTGTCCTGCGTCTCTGACTACTTCACATGCAACCATGACATTATGTACGTTTTTGCATGGCGTTATGCGCTTTGGCTTCTCTCTCTCAAAACAGACACTCTCAAAATTAGAGTTAAGAAATGAAACAAGAAACCAAGCATTCCTTTCTATCCGAAATACGGGGAGACACGTACCTTGAAGCATTCTCGGAGAAGAGGCCCAGTGAAGGGGTGGCCTCCTGCCCCGGGGCTTCCGTTTGGAGGTGTGGACACTCTGGTGACCGTTAAGGGCTGACTTTTGCTTGAAGGTTTTCCCGCACTTGACGCACGAGTAGGAGCTGTCACCTGCATGGATTCTCAGGGATCTGATAAGGTCTGGAGACAAAGAGGTTTTGTGTCTGCGTTCAGGACGCTGGTGCCTTCTCTTGTTCACGGGTGTGGAGACTCCGTCTTCAGGCCTCTCCCCTGTCCCTGCGAGCTCCTTGCCTTCCTGGCCTTGATGGATTCTCTGGGGTTGGGCCAAGCTGGGCCTGGCTTTGTAGGCCTCAGGCTGCCACCCATCATTGCTTTGGCTATAGCCCGAGAGGGCCTCGCTTTTGTTCTGCTTCCGACACCTGCCACCTGCTTCAAAGACAAGGGAAACACCCTGTCATAGAATCATAGAATCATAGAATCATAGAATCATAGAATCATAGAATCATAGAATCATAGAATCACAGAGTTGGAAGGGGCCATAGAGGCCATCTAGTCCAACCCCCTGCTCAACGCAGGATCAGCCCTAAGCATCCTAAAGCATCCAAGAAAAGTGTGTATCCAACCTTTGCTTGAAGACTGCCAGTGAGGGGGAGCTCACCACCTCCTCAGGCAGCCTATTCCACTGCTGAACTACTCTGACTGTCATAGCTGTTAATTTAGTTGTAAGCCTAGTTTTTCTTCCAAAAGGGACCCCAAGTGGCTTACACCATCCTCCTGTCTCCACTTTATCCTCCCAACAACGACCCTGTGAGGAAGGATAGTCTGAGATGGTATCGCTGGCCCAACGTCACTAGCAGACTTCCATAGCAAAATGGAGATCTGACCCTGTTTCATCCAGATCCTGGCCTCTTTTTCTTCTAATACATTTACACTTCCTGAATCTGTCTCATTCCTTTTGTAACGTCATTTTAAAGAAATCGGTTAATTATGCATTCTAAATGGCAGGCTGTCATTATTTTACTAATGTGGGAAATGCGCTCGATGTATACTCAGAAATGCACTCGATGTAGGTACTTTCCATATTCTAGAAAGTCCTGGTGCCAAATCAGAATGGCCCTCAGCAGTCCTCCCCCCCAAAACCCTTCTTATTTGAAAGACTACCTGGAGAAGTCGCTCCATTCTCAGGGGCCTGGATGGGTCGGGGGTCCTCCAGTTCCGGCTCAGACTTGGGAAGAAGCCAGCCTCCTTCAGATCGGAGCGGAAAATGGGAACAGAAAGGTTATTTGGGCCTGACGTCATCCTATTTTGTAATCTACTTGCAGACTGAGTGAAAAGTTTCTTTCTCAGACTTGCATCCTCCCTCGGACCCCAGGAAGAAAGGTGGACTATGAATGGAAATTAATAGTTTTATCCATAGTTGGTGGAGTTGTCTTGTGGCAAATGATTTTTTTGGAGTCTAGGCTTAAGGAGAAATCTCATGCCTGGGAGAGGGCCTCTTCTACAATGTGGCCTGCTTTGACACAGGCTCTCATGGCCGGAAAACAAAAGGTATACCTTTCACAAAAGACCTCTGAGTGCATTTGGCACCAAATTATTTATTCACTTATCTATTAGATCATTAAAAAGGTAAAGGTATCCCCTGTGCAAGCACCGGGTCATATCTGACCCTTGGGGTGACGCCCTCTAGCATTTTCATGGCAGACTCAATACAGGGTGGTTTGCCAGTGCCTTCCCCAGTCATTACCGTTTACCCCCCAGCAAGCTAGGTACTCATTTTACCGACCTCGGAAGGATGGAAGGCTGAGTCAACCTTGAGCCGGCTGCTGGGATCGAACTCCCAGCCTCATGGGCAGACAGCTTCAGACTGCATGTCTGCTGCCTTACCACTCTGCGCCACAAGAGGCTCTTAATCGGCCCCAAATAAATACTTCTGATCCAGCATGGCTTCTCCTTTGTTCTTCTGTTCTCTCTTTTTGTGGGAGAGGCATCTGGAGCAGGGACTCAGTAGCTGCTCTTACAGCATGCTGCCTCTGCACGTGGAGAGTCCCCCTAAATAGCACCACACAGCTCATTAACCCTTTGACAGGCTTTTCCTTGCACTGGTTTCCCAAATCCCCTTCTTAAAAGGGCAAAGTAGTTGGATTTAGGATTTGTTTGGATTCAGACAGGGCACCTGAAGGAGGATTTAGGAGCAGGAGAAAAGGAAGCTTACCTACAGAGTCCACGTTCTCACCGCCTTCTTCCATCACTTCCCAGTACATCGGACTTGGACCGGTTTCTGGTCCAGTCCCTTCAGGCTCACCCAAAGACACGGTCTCCGCTTTCAAATCTGGGGGAGTCTAAAGCAGCAAAACAAGGAACCTCTGCTCCAATCAGAACTCATGTGAAGTCACCTATAGATTAAGAGGCGTCCCAGGGAGGTGATGGGTTCTCCTTTGGAAGTTTTTAAGCAGAGGCTAGATCGCCATCGGGCAGAGATGCTGCTTCTCTGAATTTAGACTGATTGTGAGTGGGTGGGCAGAAGCAACTGTGTGGGTGATTGGCTCTGGGGGGGCCCTTCTTGCATGCTCAGGGAAATGCCGATCGCCACTTTAGGATCAGGAGACAAATTTCTTCCAGGCCACACTCGTTTTTTTCTTGGGGGGGGGGCGTCATTTGGGCATGAAATTGAAGTCACTCTGGTGGGCAGGTAGTTGTCAGTTTTCTGCATTCTGCAGGGGGTTGGGCTAGATGACCCTGGAGGTCCCTTCCAACTCTTGATTCTAAGAAGCTGAGTTGGTTTTTATACCCCCTTGTCAAATCCTGGCCTCCCTGCTTGAGGAATCTCATGAGGATTTAGGACACATTATTTTTTTTTTTTTAATTCAGCTTATATAGTAATTATTTTAGTTACGTGACTCGTTTGGTCAGGCCCCGTCCCTGCCACTCCAGTTAGCAACCTCTTCCCCAGATGCAAGAATCCAGGCAATCAAATATTCTGTTTTAAAATGTTACCTGCCAGGCCTCAGCTTCTTGACGGCTCCTGAGGAAGTCGTCCACCAGGGCCGCGGCTTGGGTGCAGTTCTCAGCACCGCCGGCCCTGATCCAGCTCTGCAGCTCCGGCGGCAGGATGGCCAGGAATTGCTCCAGGATCAGCAGCTCCAGGATCTGCTCCTTCGAGTGCCTCTCCGGCCTCAGCCACCGGCGGCAGAGCTCCTGCAGCTGGCCGTAAATCCGCCGCGGGTCTTCCACCTCCCGGGAGCGGAACTGCCTGAAGTGCTGGCGCAGGGCTTCCATGCGGTTGGCTTCCCGGCGCAAGATGGCCGCCTTCACTTTCCCATAATCCTCTCTGTCTTTGGTCTCCAGGCTTCCGAAGGCCTCCTGGGCTTCTCCGCTCAGTGCTGGCAGGAGCTGGGCCACCCACTCTTCCCTGGGCCACTGGCAGGCTTGGGCCACTTGCTCGAAGGAGGCCAGGAAGGCCTTGGCGTCCTCCCAGGGTCCAGGGTCCTTCCCCCACCCAGTCTGAGAGGAGTTATATCCCCCCATGAACAAATGCCGTTGTGTTATGCACTGCTGTGTCAACTGAGCTCCTATCTTCTCGGGAGCTTCCTGTTTCAGAAATTTTTCAAAACACTTAATTTCGGCATCCATTTCCCCCCCCGCCTTTCTCCCTGAAGAAGGGACTGGTGGTTTGAAGCCTGTCTGTGGCTACTTGGCGACTAATTGGGCGAATCCTCTTGAATGCTTCATAAATTTCCACTCAAGATTGTTATTATTTTTTTGCCCACGAGCACTCCTGAAGAGCAGAAGAGACAGAACACAAAAACACCTGGACTTTAGAGAACAAATTCTGAGGGGCAACCTCAATTTTGAACCATTTCACTCATTTCAAGAAGTGGTTTTGAAACGTTGTGCAGATTTTGACAGGATGGTCCACGCCTCGGCTTTCCCTCAGCTTCTGCAGCGAAGAGGGGGAGGAACAAAGAAGGGGGAAACAAACTCAACAAGAAACTTACTGAGAAGGACATAAAGGTCGAGCTACGGCGGCTAAAATTTATATTGCAAGAAATATCCAGTGTAGTTAATGAAGTTAAAGGTAGGTAATGTAGTTAAAAAAAACAAGGCCTGAATACTAGGCTGCATTAAAAGTCTTCCAAAGCCAGCTGTACATACAATATTATAAATCCCTCATACAAAGCAGGTGATAAATACCAAATGACCATACAAGTTTTGTCCCCTTAGGCCTTCATCAGTGGTCAGTATGGCACAACATAATTTTCACAAACACATCTGGAAAAGAATTCAGTTTTCAGCCCTAACCAGGTAATGTTAGTTCATATGTTGTGTATAGGGATGCCACCTCCAGGTGGGACCAAGAATCCGGAAGGAAGGAAGGAGAGGGAGGAAAGAAGGAAGGAAGGAAGGAGAGGAAGGAAGGAACGAAGGAAGGAAGGAAGGAGAGGGAGGAAAGAAGGAAGGAAGGAAGGAGAGGAAGGAAGGAAGGAAGGAAGGAAGGAAGGAAGGAAGGAAGGAAGGAAGGAAGGAGAGGAAGGAATGCAGGAAGGAGAGGGAGGTAGGAAGGAGAGGGAGGGAGGGAGGGAGGGAGGGAGGGAGGGAGGGAGGGAGGGAGGGAGGGAGGAAGGAAGGAAGGAAGGAAGGAAGGAAGGAAGGAAGGAAGGAAGGAAGGAAGGAAGGAAGGAAGGAAGGAAGGAAGGAGAAGAATAGGACTCAGGGGGAAGGAAGGAAGGAAGGAAGGAAGGCAGGAAGGAGAGGAAGGAGAGGAAGGAAGGCAGGAAGGAGAGGGAGGAAGGAAGGAAGGAAGGAAGGAAGGAAGGAAGGAAGGAAGGAAGGAAGGAAGGAAGGAAGGAAGGAAGGAAGGAAGGAGAAGAATAGGACTCAGGGGGAAGGAAGGAAGGAAGGAAGGAAGGAAGGAAGGAAGGAAGGAAGGAAGGAAGGAAGGAAGGAGAAGAATAGGACTCAGGGGGAAGGAAGGAAGGAGAGGAAGGAAGGCAGGAAGGAGAGGGAGGAAGGAACGAAGGAAGGAAGGAGAGGAAGGAATGCAGGAAGGAGAGGGAGGTAGGAAGGAAGGGGAGGGAGGGAGGAAGGGAGGGAGGGAGGGAGGGAGGGAGGGAGGGAGGAAGGAAGGAAGGAAGGAAGGAGAGGGAGGAAGGCAGGAAGGAGAGGGAGGAAGGGACGAAGGAAGGAAGGAGACGAAGGAGAGGAAGGAATGCAGGAAGGAGAGGGAGGAAGGAACGAAGGAAGGAAGGAGAGGAAGGAATGCAGGAAGGAGAGGGAGGAAGGAAGGAAGGAGAGGGAGGGAGGGGGGAGGAAGGAAGGAAGGAGAGGAAGGAAGGAAGGAAGGAAGGAACGAAGGAACGAAGGAAGGAGAGGAAGGAAGGCAGGAAGGAGAGGGAGAAAGGAAGGAAGGAGAGGGAGGGAGGGGGGGAGGAAGGAAGGAAGGAGAGGAAGGAAGGAACGAAGGAAGGAAGGAAGGAAGGAGAGGAAGGAAGGCAGGAAGGAGAGGGAGGAAGGAAGGAAGGAGAGGGAGGGAGGGAGGAAGGAAGGAGAGGAAGGAAGGAAGGAAGGAACGAAGGAAGGAGAGGGAGGAAGGAAGGAGAGGGAGGAAGGAAGGAGAGGGAGGAAGGAAGGCAGGAAGGAGAGGGAGGAAGGAAGGAAGGAAGGAGAGGGAGGGAGGAAGGACGGAAGGAAGGAGGGAGCCTTTTAAGTGAGCCCTCACAAACTAGCTTATGTTTCCCTATCAGGACCCGTATAGAAGGGCCTCCCTTAGTTCTAGTTCGCCTGAAGGTTGTGGTTGCCCCTGCGTTTAAATTGATGCAAAGTAATAAAAATTTGATGCAAAATTTGATGCAAAATAAAAAAAATCAGTTGCCAAACCTCAATTAGCACCTGGAGATCTCTTGGAATTACTGTTAATCTCCAGACCTCCCAAATCTGTTTCCCTGAAGAAAATGGCTGCTCTGCAGGGTGGCACCCCTTTTGAGGTTTAGGGGTGCAAAGTCCCCTGCATTCAGAGCACACCTCTCCCCTCCCTCCAAGGAAAGAATGCCAGAACCTCATGTGCCTGCATGACCCAGAAGTCTCTCTCTCTCTCTCTCTCTCTCTCTCTCTCACACACACACACACACACACACACACAGAGGCGACATGTCTGTATTACTTCCCGGTCATGCCCAGAGGATATCCCAGGGAGGATTAAAATCTCGGATTTTCCTTTAAAAGCCGAGTTTGCAAAATAAAGTGGAACTTTTGGGGTTAAAAAAAATTAACGGTACATCCCCCTTTTTGACTTTTTGCTGGTGATTTTATTTTATTTTTTTTACTTTTATGTCCTCCAACTTGGCTTGGAGCGGAGGATGAATTTAATACATCCAAACATGTTAAAAGCGACACACCTGGGCACTCCTATACAGCTGCTTCCAATCAATAGACTTAGAGGAGACTCAGTCTGGACAGGATTGCAGCCAGAACTCAAGCACCTGGGCTTGGATCCTGCACCCTCCAAACACAGCCATGTTGTAGGAATGAGCAGACTTGACCCAGACAGGGAAATGTGTCTCAAAAGGGTGCCTCCTTTGAATCATCCCGTCCCGATTTGCAAGGGTTCATCTCAAGCAGGCCTCAGATTTGCCCCCTTTCCCTTCAATTTTTCCTTTCTTTTCATGGGATGGTGGCCAAGCTCCAGGCAGCGGCTGGAGATTCCCACTCTTACAATTGATAGGAATTGATTCACCTGGAGAATCAATTGGAAGGTGGATTCCATACTTGACGGAGATCCCCACTCCCCCAACCGCAATCTCCAGGTATTTTGCAACCAACCTGATCAAGGGGGTTGTTGAGTAAAGAAGACAGTCAAGAAAAACATACCTCTGAGAATATGCAGAGTGCCGGATGCTGAATAAACCATACAGCCTGCCCTGTGCTTTCAATGCAGCTACTGAAGATTAGGGAGAAGTGCTTCCAGGTCAAAGGGCATTTCTGGTTGCCAAAGTCCCCAAAAATGGGGTCCACAATGGGGTCCACAAACCAGATTATAGGTTTTTTTTTTCTTCTTCTTCCTATTGGGTAATTATGATTTCTGTTGCCTTGTGGTAAGCAAAATATGCCACCTTTGTTTTGCTAGATGCCTGGAGAGGGCCGTTGGATCGCTGCATTATAATAAACAGACCCGTAAGCCTTTTCCCAATAACAACAAAATTGCTGTGGCCATAAAAAAAAAAGGCAGCCAGGAAGACGTGCGGAGTTGAAGTCCTCATTCTGCTTGCAAAGTGCCAATTGTGCTCATTCTAGCCTACCTAACAGGGAAGCTTTTTCCTGGCACGCAATTAAACACAAGCACCTAGTAATGGCACCGGAGCCAGTGGTTATTAAAGAACACAGTCTCCAATGAAGATGAATTATTACGTGGTAGTTTATGATCTGGTTGACTGGAACATTTCTGTTATGAAGTTTCAATGTCTGTTCTCCCCCCCCTTTCTCTCCTCCCCCTTTAAAAATCTGCACTAAAACCTTTAATATAACCTTTGGGAGGGGTGGATCCTAAGAAATTAGGAGCTTCTAGGATTAATTTGCCTCTTTGGTATTCTTCGTTCGGACAAAACAGGATGCAAAATATATTTATTAAAGTTGGACCATAAGGAAGGCAGAGCATCAAAGAATCGAGGCTTTTGAACTCTGGTGCTGGAGAAGACTCTTGCAAGTCCCTTGGACTGCAAGGCGAATGAACCGGTCAGTCCTAGAGGAGATCAGCCCTGACTGCTCCTTAGAAGGCCAGATCCTGGAGATGAAACTCAAATACTTTGGCCACCTCATGAGAAGGAAGGACTCCCTGGAGAAGAGCCTAATGCTGGGAGCGATTGAGGGCAAAAGAAGAAGGGGACGACAGAGAATGAGGTGGCTGGATGGAGTCACTGAAGCAGTCGGCGCAAACTTAAATGGACTCCGGGGAACGGTAGAGGACAGGAAGGCCTGGAGGATCATTGTCCATGGGGTCACGATGGGTCGGACACGACTTCGCACTTAACAACATTAAATTTATAAACTGCCCTTCTGAGACCAGCTCAGGGTGGTGGACATACATCATGGGTCAATAACAAACAATCAAAACAACAGTAAAGTATTAAACGTTAACAATAATCCTGACATGAGGTCAACAGGGCTGGGGGAAAATACCCTGTCCTTTTAATCAAGGACAGAAATGTCCTTGTACATTAATCATGTACATTAATGGTCAGCCAGATGTGATCACATTGTGGAGGTAAATCCCCTGGTGGTAAATACCCTACGAAAGGCAGGGCATTTGGAAGATTTCCCCGCAAGCCAGCTGTGGTCACACCCCAGTTTCCTGAAGCCAAGTCCGCAGACCTGACAAGAGGGTAGCCCACGAAAAGAGTCCAAACAGTTTCAAAACGAAGGAGATAGATAGCCCAACCTCCTTGTTCATTCTGCCACCACCTCTGAACGAGCCCCTAGGCGTCCAAGACCCAGAGGCAGTCTTGAAGCTTTATCAGGGGTTTACCAGGGACCTTGACCCCGACCAAAGACAAGTCCCATAAATCAAAAGGATTAGTTGGTAATATGGTACGAGCTAGGCAGGTTAGGCTTCGACTTAGCTTCTTCCAGAACCGAAACACAAGGTTTTAAAAACTGACTGATATTTATTAAGGTGCACAAATATAAGTTAGATACCAGCAGTGAGAAAATAAGAGTGCCATACAATATTTCTGGCTAACACAAGATACTCACGGGAATGGCAAGCTGATACGGCAGAACTGCAAAGTCCACACTACAAGTTGCAGGTTTGCAAAGTTACAGACAAGGGTCTCCCCGAAATCTGAACACAGCTGGAACAGATAAAAAAAAACTGAGCAGGCCAAAACCTGGACGGAGCAAAAATCCAAACGACGTGATGTTACAACAGGAAACCTTTATGGCTTATTCCCACGTGGGGTCTTGGGCACAGAAACCAATCAACACCAAATTAACAATTGATCAATTAGCCAATGGGGTTACTAATGTCAAAGCGGACGGGCCAATCCTGAAGCGGATAACGCAGTGCCGGTTCATCTCACTCAAGTGTGTTCTCATAACACGCTAATTGGGAACAACTGAAGCCAATTGTCTTATCAGTGTTTGCGGACAGTGTGGGGCTGCTCAAGGGCACAGGTGCAACTAATTGGCGCTGCATTCTCACACTTAGAGAAGCCAAAACTTTCTCATGCGGCCCGCTGAGATTTTGCAGGGCCGAAGCCTGAACCAAAGTTTCATGAACAGGAGTTGAAGTAAACCTCTGCGAGTCAAAGCTCTCTTCATCATCCAGGGGTAGTCAACCTGTGGTCCTCCAGATGTTCATGAACCACAATTCCCATGAGCCCCTGCCAGCGTTTGCTGGCAGAGGCTCATGGGAATTGTAGTCCATGAACATCTGGAGGACCACTACCCTTGATTTAGACTCTCTAAAGAAGGGGTAGTCAAATGCTGGCAGGGACTCATGGGAATTGTAGTCCATGGACTTCTGGAGGCCCGCAGTTTGACTACTCCTGCTCTAAAGTTTATAACCCCCAAAGCTTGTTTGGTCCCTATGTTGCTACTGGACTTGAATCTGCCTGTTCTACTGCAGGCTAATATGGCCACCCTCTGAAACCTTTTCTAAAACGTGTGTGTATATTTTATTCACGTTTGCCTGTGCATTTGTAAAGTGAAGGACGGTGGAGGGGGGGGGTTCTATTTTTCAGAATACAGGGAGTTGTGTGGATAAAGGCAACTAAAACCCATGTTAGCTCACACTTTTCATCACCGGACTGAAAAGAAAACGCTTCCGTGAGACAGAGGTATAGCTGCCTCGTCTTTGTTTTCTGTAAGAAGCAACCAACCAAAGCTATACCCACTGAGTTTTATATGTAAACAAGTGGACTCTTGTGCATTCCCATCTTGTCTAGACCTTTAAGGCCCTGCATGGACTGGTCTCTGTGCATCTCCCAATATGTTCTCTGGAGAGCATCAACCTCAGCAAATTCCATCTTGTCCGTGATTCCTGGCCCCAAAGATGTCCATCCGACCTCAGCCAGGACTAGGGCCTTTTTGGTGTTAGCTCTGTCCTGGTGGAATTAGCTGCCAGCTGAGATCTCGGCCTATAAAACGGCACTCTTCCGCCGGGCACTCTTCCGCCGGGCACTCTTCCGCCAGACCTATGGTTGACGCTACGGCGGCCTAAATACTAAGCTGGCCTCCCTCACCTCATCCCACCCACCCATTTCTGTTTCTTCTTATGGGGCATATATTGGGGGCCAGGAAGGGTGCTGTTGGTAGGAATGGGAGGAAGGGTCATTCGGTTTTTATTATGTTTTTAATGTGTTTATTGAACTTTTACTACAACGTTTTACCATTTTTATGTAAACCACCCAAAGCCCACCGGTTACAGTGAATGACTTATAGGGTTGTGAGTGTCCTGCTTTGTGCAGGGGGTTGGACTAGATGACCCAGGAGGTCCTTTCCAACTCTATGAGAGATCCAGGGTAATGAAGCAATTCAAACCTCTCACTCAATACTGAAGACCCAGGGTTTAAACCCTCACTTGGTGAAGAAGCCCACTGTGGGCTGGCCACCATCTCTCATCTTACCTCACGTTGGCGTGAGGAGAAAATGGAGGGGCAGTGGCTCATGTGTACTGCTTCAGGAGGGAAAGATGTGGTGACATTAGCATGTGGAGAATTGATGCCCACCAACAAGGACCAGCTGGCTCCCCAGGAGGAGAAGCAAAGTTCAGAGGGTTGAGGAAGAAAGCTAAACAATGTATTTCTGTAAAACTGTAAATCTTCCTGCCTTTTAACCGCAGATTTTTCCTCAGAGTGAACTGAAGGGGTGTCCACTGAGGTGCTTCCTTTTGACCTGAGTTTAAATGTGGCTCTCTGAAGAAAAGCTGTCATGTGTGAATAGTTCAGATGATGCCTGTGGAGAAATCGGCAATGTTCAGCTGTTCAGGCATGGGCTCCATTTCCCACAGCACCCTGTCAAAACCAGCCAGAATACCAACTCAAAAATGTTATAATTGATTAGGGGGCATGACTCAACGATCAAGCCAAAATGTTGTGTGAGGCAGGTACAAGATTCAGTCCGTGGCACTGCGCATGAAGAGACTGTCCCACCTTTCTCTACCTGTGACCTTGAAGAGCTAGTCAAGGTCATCTTGGCGGGTCGCAGGGTTGGTGTGCTGTAAAACAGCTGAATTCAAATCCAATAATCTCTTTTTCAGTGGATGAGCTTTCCAGAGTCAAAGTTTTTGGTCAAGTGTGGCTAGATGGACAGATGGTGTACTTTGGTATAAGAGTTTCATGTGTTAATGAGCAGGTAGTGTTACCGATGCCAGCCTCCAGGTGGGACCTGGAGACCCCCCCGGAATTACAGCTCATCTCCAGACTGCAAAGATCAGCTCCCCTGGAGAAAATGGATGTTTTTTTGGGGGGGATTCTGGGGCAGTGAACCCATTGAGGTCCCTGCCCTCCCCAGGCTCCATCTCCCCAAATCTTCAGGAGTTTCCCAACCTGGAGCTGGCAACCCTACCCCCACCCCCCACCAGTGGCCAGGAGGGACATGGCTGCCCTAGGACAGAGAAAGAAGGGAGCTGTTTTCAGATTTTGTAACCATTACACTGGACACTGGAGTGCAGCTAAATTACGTCTTTTTGGTACACACCACCGTACTGATATAATTCTTTGGCAGGGGACATCACCACCAGCATCAGAGGGTCAAGAGTGTAGGATCTGAGAGCCAGGAGCAAATTTCCCCTTCTGCTATGGAATCTCAGTGGGTGACCTTCAGCCAGTCACTTTTAGATTTCTACTGGATCAGACTGGTGGTCCCTCTAATCTAGCATCCTGCCTCATACAGTAGCCAGTTATTTCAGAGGGCCAACACCACGCATGCATTCTCTCTCTCTCTCTCTCTCTCTCAGCCTAACCTTTTTATTTATTTTTGTGTTTCTATATCACCCTCCCCTGAGGCTCACAGGGTTATTTTTGCAAAGAGGAGCAGAGAATGATTTTGCAAACTGTTCTGGTTCTGCAAGGGGGAGAAAAGTGTTCCTAAATCAATAAAATAATCCAGGAGAGTGAGCTTGGATGCTCTTTAGAGCTATTGTGGTGTAGGGTTAAAGAGTGGCACTTTAATCGGGAGAACTGGGATGGATTCCCCACTCCTTCACACGAAGACAGCTGAGTGACCTTGGGCTAGTCACAGTTCTTTTAGAGGTGGTCTCTCAGAGCTCTCTCATTCCCACCAGCCTCACAAGTGGCCTGTTGTGGGGAGAGGAAGGAAAGGTGTTGATAAATCACTTTGGGACTCTTTCGAGTAGTGAAAAGCGGGGTATAAAAAAAGCAGTTCTTTGTTAATGGTGCTGTGTTTACATTTAAAATTTCAGAGGGGGCAGAATATTCCTGTCCCGACTTTTTTATTTATTATTTTGATATTATATACCGCCCCTCCCTACAAACAGGCTCAGGGCGGTTCACAACACACATTTCATACATATTATAAAATCACGGTTAAAACATTTAAAGCGCTGTTTAAAACTTTGCAATGCATATTCGTTAAGTAGTAAATCCACCTCCCAGTCCACTGGTTCAAGGAAGATTATTTTTTTTAAACGACACCATTCTGTAGTTTTTCCAAATCCCAAAACTTTATTGAAAAGAAACAAACAAACCCTACCGCTATTGTTTATTGAACACCCATAGCTCCGAGACAATTTGTAAGAGTCCAAAGGATGCGGCCGGCTCCCTTCAGAAGTTTTGGCAGCCTTTTAAACCTGCCCCCAGGCCGATGTCCCTGCTTCAAGGCAGACCCCAGATCTATCCATCGGGCACCTCAGATTTCACCTTTTCCATCTCTCCCGCCACACTGAAGTCGTTTCAAAAATTGCCTCCTCTTGATTAGCAAACTCAAATCCCTTCCCTCCTTAGACCAAAGTAAAAACATATTAAATAACATATTTCTACCCTTCATGCTTAGCAGCCTCGCTTCCCTGTGAAAGGGGGGGGGGGATAATTCAGGGCACTTTAAAAAATGAATCTCATCTTTAAACCCTGCCCCGTGGTGCAGAATAAATAAAAGAGTAAGGGCTCTGTGGGAGGAGTTAGGGCGGGACCTGTCCGGGATAAAAACTCAGAGAGGGCCAATCAGGAGCCGCGAAGCTGCTCCCGGTGCCGAGAGAAGACAGGCTCCTAGCGCCCATTTTATTCAGACATAAAATGGGCTTTATTTCTAATGTACTAGTAGATTAACTGAAGCAAACCACACATCCCAAAAAGGAGGATGCAGACAGTCCTGCTTATGTCCTGGGGGGGGGGGGGGAACGCCATCCTGAGAAATTTTTCGAAAGAGAGCTACAGTTCTTCCCCTGGACGGCCGTTTTGATCTCCCTTCCTCAACAGAAGTCTCTTCATCCTCTGTGCTGTTAATGGGCCCTGCAGGACCGAGATATTTATTTAGCCCACTTATCAGTTAATTTCAACACTCAGTGCCTCTGCTTTCGGTCGAATAAATCAGATTTTGAAATTTGGATGTTTAGGAGATTTTGCTTGGGGCCGTCCTCTTGGCATTTATTTCGGCTCTGAAGCTGACTGGGGCTTACACCATCATTTGAGAGCCTCCTGGATCAGAATATATTCCAAGATTCCCTGGTGGTTTAATTTTTATTACAAGCAGAGGTGCGGCCTCGGGAGTTACCTGATAAGTTACCTCAATGAATCCAAATGGGATTTACATCTCGGCTGGACAGCTAAATTCAGGAACACATTTTTTTAGGGGCCTGTGAGATTTTTATAACTGTTTGGCTGATTTAACTTTATTGGACACGAGCAAGGGCCCCTCACATGTGCCTCCAGTTTTTAATCATATCAAAGAGTCTTATTTTGGATAAGGCATTTGAACTTCCCTAATCCAGAAGCAAGGCAAAGTACGCAAAACTCTAGGACTACAATTCCCTACTAGCTGAATTTTCGTGGACGTTTCTCAAGGTGACGCTGCTGTGCTAATCCTTGGGATGTCACCCTCCGCTAGAAGCGTCGGTGAATTCTCTGATGTCGCAGGAATTTCTCCTTATGGATGAAGCTTTTCCCACACTCGGCGCATTCGTAACGTTTTTCCCTTGTGTGTATCCTCTGGTGCTGACTCAGTTTATCCCTCCGGTAAAAGTTTTTCCCGCACTTGGGACATTCATGCACTTTCTCTCCGGTATGGATCCTCTGGTGTCTCAAGAGATTTGTTCTCTGGTTGAACCATTTCCCACACTGAGGACATCCAAAGGGTTTCTCCCCTGTGTGGATTATCTGATGGACCATGACAGCTCCTCTGGACGTGAAGCTCTTCCCGCACACTGGACATTCGTAAGGATTCTCGCCTGTATGAACTTTCTGGTGTCTCAGCAGGTTTGATTTCAGGTGGAAGTTTCTGCCACAGTCGGTGCACACATACAGCTTCTCTCCCGTTTGGCTCATCTGGTGCTTAACAAGACAGGACTTGGCCTGCAGGTCATCCCCGGATACGGGGAGTTCGCGGAAGCCCTCCGCAGCATGATCGGTAACAACTCCCGGTCGGCAATGGTGCTTTCTACTATACCTGGAAACTAAAGGTTTTTTGGCCCAAGAGGACACTGCAGAGTTCCCGGTAACGGAAGCTGTCAATGCAGTCTCACTGCACCCGTGCTCTTCCTCTGCGGGCTTCTTCCCCCGGTTCCCACGGCGCTTGCATCTTTGCTCATAAATCTCCACTGCCACCGGACTCTCCCAGGGAGAGATTTCTGCTAATGTCCACTGTGCTTCTTCTGAGCCCAGTTCTACCTGCTGCCAGTTCTCCACCTTGATTTGACTTCTCATCTCGTCACCTGAAGAGACAGAGAGAGGAATTTTGTCCATGCTCTGGTCACTGCTTGTTTAGAGCCCAGTAAATTCTCCTTGGGGAAGGGGGCGTCCTAAAACTTCCCTCCCAGATCCATGTCCAAGAACCTCTGCTGAACATATCCCTCTTACACTTGAAACATTCTTCCCTTTTAAGAGAGAGAACCTAATTCTGGGGAGAGGGGGGAAGAGTCCCTGCAAACCTGGTACTAAATATACTGCTGACAACATACTGTCTTGGTGTAATTTACGTATTTTTTGCTAATCCTATGGAGGACCAGAGAGCCATGGTAATCACAGGAAGTCAGAAATCTATTGCAAGGGAGAGGCCGTGGCTTGGTGGTAGAACCTCTGCTTTGCATGCAGAAGGTGCCAGGTTCAGTCCCCCGCGTCGCCAATAAAAAGGGTCAAAAATAATTGGTACCAAAGACCTCATTGGGAGACTGCGGAGAACCCCTGTCAGAGCAGATGAGATTGACCTTCATCGAACAAGGGGGCAGCCCTATGCAGAATGACATGAAAGCCTTCCAAGGTCGATTCAATGCAGCTCACTCTCAGGAAAGTGGGATTGCCACGCAAGGGTCTCCTAGTACAAGGCTGTTTCAAGAGTGTTCCTGTGTGTTCATGAGGAACATTTATAATGCAGCATTTTGGGAAGCGACTATGCATTTGTCTTCTCAGGGATCTCAGCAAGCTTGCAAACCACGAGCCCAGGAGAGGGAGTGGAAGGGGTACAACCACAGGGACAATGGCCTCAAATCTGATCTGCAGCCTTATATCAAATTAAGTTTAATAAAGCAACTTTATCTACGCCCTGTTAAATTTCATAAGCAGCAGAAGAGTTGGTTTTTGTGTCCCATTTTTCACTGCCTGAAGGAGTCTCAATGTGGCTTACAATCGCCTTCCCTTCCTCTCCCCACAACAGGCACCCTGGGAAGTAGGTGGGCCTGACAGCCCTGACAGGACTGCTCCGTCAGAACAGCACTATCAGGACTGTGACGAACCCAAGGTCACCCAGCTGGCTGCATGTGGAAGAGCGGGGAGTCAAACCCGGCTTGCCAAATTAGAAGTCGCCTCTCTTAACCACTACACAGCCAAATATTCTTAGAAAACAGTCCCAAACAGTCTAGTCACAGCTTTTAAATATGAACAAATAAAGCTTTTTGGGTACATTTGACGGCACCCTGACAAGGCAAGAGAAGTGATCTTTTCTGGGCCTGTGGGTCAACTCCAGGAGATGCCAGTTATAAATGTTGAAGCAGGACTTCCCCCTGTGAACACTGTGGCACCTGCCAGCAGCTTTCCTGGTGCTCACCAAGTGTTTTTTGGAAGTGGACGGGACCAAGTGGAGCCTTTGCCCGCCAATACTTTTGATTTGCCATTGCAGCTCGGGTGTGCAGGCTTTTTGGACGCAGTTGCCATCGCAGCACAAGAATCCTTACTGTGTGACTGAAAAGACGCTATGGCAGCCATTTTGTGAGGCAGCCATTATGTGAGGCAGCCATTTTGTGGTGGTGCCCACCACCCTGTGCCAGAATTCCAAAGCTGCTTATTACAGTGTCTGTGTGATATTCGTGAAAACAAAACCTTTAAAAGATAATTGGAGAGAGTAACAAGGGATTAAAAGATCGGTCTCCTTCCCCCTTGCCCGCAAATGGCCTCCAGGAAAAAAAAATATTGCACATTAGGAGTAGAACGCCATGTTAATGTGGTTCATGGATGTTCTGATGCTTAATCAGTGTGCTTTTGTGACTGAACCTCTTCCCACAGTCGGGACACCCGTAAGGTCTCATTCCCCTGTGAGTTCTCAGATGCCCGGTCAGCTTATCTCTCCGAGAGAAGTTTCTGCCACACTCGGGACAGACGTATGGTTTCTCCCCCGTATGGATCCTCCGATGAACTATCAGATGTTCTCTCTGCCGGAAGCACTTCCCACACTGAGAACATTCAAAGGGTTTCTCTCCCGTATGGATCCTCCGATGCCTCGTGAGCGCGCCTCTCAGGGTGAAACTCTTCCCGCACTCCGGACACCCGTGCAGTTTCTCTCCGGTGTGAATTATCTGGTGCTTCTTCAACGTTTCCTTGTATCTGAAGCACTTCCCGCACTGAGCACACGGATACGCTCCCCCTTCGGCGTGGACCCCTTGGTGTCTCTTTAGTGACTTGGTACAACTGAAGTATTTCCCGCACTGAGGGCAGCTGCATGGCTTCTCTCCCATGGGGTCGCTAGGATGCCCAAACAAATTATCTCTTATCTCGACTAATTCATACTGCTCGTGGTCCACGTGGGTCTCCTGCTGACCGAGGCCGTGTTTCGACGGAACGTTTTGCCCTGAGGTAGGAGAGTCATCGCTGACGTGCATCATGACGAGTCCTGATTTGTAGCGGTGTTTTTGTCCCGAGCTGGCAAACAGGGCTCGTTTCCCTGCCGGGTCCACCGGGTACGTATTGCCGAACAAATCTGCAAGGCCGTCGGTGAACTGCGTGCCTTCCATCTCTCCGGGCCTCTCCTGTTGCCAGTTAGACACATATCTCTCCTTATGGATTTCAAACACCTCAGGAACGGTCCACTGAGTTATTTCTGCTAACGTCCCATATATCTCCTCTGGGCCAGTGTCCCCCTGCTGATTGCTCTCCACTTTGATCTGACTTCTGTTCTCATTACCTGAAGAGACAGAGAGAGGAATTTTGTCCATGCTTGCTCACCTCTGGGCCAGACTCCTGCAAACTTACAGCCCTTCCCTCCTGTCCTATCTCCCTGCTCAGCCTCTGCTTAAATGTCTTCTCCCGTCTCTACCATTACCTAATCTACAGCCCCTTATAGCCAAGGTCTAATTTTTCTCTGGCCCTGATCTGGGTGGCCTAGGCGAGCCAGGCTTTGGCAGCTTTCGGGAGCGAAAGAGGCTCAGCCCTGATTAGCATATGGATGGGAGACCACGGAAGAAGTCCAGGCAACGGCAAACCCCCTCGAAAACCGTACGGGGTCGCCAGAAATCGGCCACCTGACCACCATTTCTCACCACCTCCAATTCTTCACTTAAAAAAAAATGACAGGAACAGAAGAGAAATGTACCAACGTAACCTTAATTGCGTGTAAGAGTGACCAAGTATACAAATCATACAAATCAAGGAAGCGTTTTACTTTGGGCTGATCTTACTGTATTGCTACGTATCGGTGGCAAGATGGAGAACACCCTCGACAAAAGGCAGAAGGCCGGACGTCCTGCCTTCCGTTCTACTGATCGAAAATCGTGTCCGGCCTTCCCTGTGGAAGGGGGAGAGCGTTTGCGCAAAAGAATCACGCACAGGCAATCACGCACCAGCGTTTTCCACATTTCCCCAGCAGCCCTGCAGGAAAACAATGGCAGGCACTTTTGATATTAGCATATACGACCTCCGTAAGCCTACTATAGTTTGAGTGAAATGAATTGTGCGACTTGGTATGTACGAATGATCGTTCTCAGGGTACGACTGAGTCCAGTGACTTTGGGCTTCTGGGGCAAAACTGAGGGAGACGGATAGTTCTGTTGGTACCGGTCGCGCTGGTACCATCTTTGGAAACAAACCTTCCAAGAGGTTTTGGCCTCGACAAGAACGGGAGGCCCTGGATCACCCTGGCCGTGAAATGACCCTCTGGGGGGAATCAGGTGCCAGTTCAAAGCAAAATCAGTCAACATGCTACGCTTGGATCTGTCCTCCATAAAATCTCCAGTATGTGATCATCGGATCTCTCCCGGAGAAGTTTCTACCGCCGGCCCTTTTGTACATTTGCCGTCCTCCGGTGTCCCGTCAGCTGACCTCCCGGAAGGAAGCCTCCTGCCCGCCTTCAGGGCAAGTGCAAGGGGTTTTTCCCCGTGTGGCTGCTTTGATGCCGAATCAGATTGGCTCTCAGCGGAAATGTCCTCCCGCACTCCAAGCACTCGTGAGGTTTCTCCCCCGTGTGGATCGTCTGATGCCTAATCAAGTGAGCTCGCTCGATGAAGCAGTTCCCGCACTCCGGGCATTTGTGTAGCTTCTCCCCCGTGTGCAACCTCAGGTGTTTTGTCAGGGCTCCCTTGGAAGCAAAGCTTCTCCCGCACTCAGGACACTTGTAGTATTTCTCCCCTACGTGGCTACTCCGATGTCTCATGAACCGAGAGCGCATGTGGAAGATTTTCCCACATTCGGGGCACTCGTAAACCCTCTCTCCTATGTGGATGGTCTGATACTGGCGCAGGTCTGACTCTTGCTCCAAGCTTTCCTCTAGGGCTGGATGCTCGTAGCAATCCTCTCCAGCATGGTCTATCAGGAAGCCTGCACTGTTTGGGTCCCTTTTGTCATGCCTGGGGACCAGGGCATTTTTTGCTAGGAGACACGATGCCGAGCTCTCACTAGCAACATCTGTGGCCTCCCGGCATTCGTTCTTTCCCTCCGCCGGTGTCCTTCCCACCACCCCAGCAGAGGCGCCCTTCTGCTTGTGACTCTCAGACGGCCCAGGTCTGCTCCACGGGGATCCTTCTGCTAATGTCCTGAGGTTTTTCTCGGGTCTAGCCTCCTCCTGCTGAAGGTTCTCCGTCTTGACCTGACATCTCTTCTCACCACCTGAAGAGACAGAGAGAGGGACAGGGTCCAAGCTGCGGTGAACGCTTTTTTAAAATATCTAGTTAAAGCTTAGCGAAATCTTCTCCTCACTTACTTAGGGGACAGGGCGGTGGCTCAGTGGCACAGGATTTGCTTGGCGTGGAGAAAGGCCCAAGTTCAATCCCTGGCATCTCCAGTTAAAAAAAAACAAAACAGAATTGGGGGAGTTGGCGGTAGGAAAGATCTTCGCTCTGGAACATCACTGCCCATCAAGAGTAGGCAAATTTGGCCTTGATAGACCAACGGGACTTTGACGGTGCAAGGCTGCATGTGTTCATAGGTTTATTAGGCATACATTAATTGTGCTGCACACAGTTTAGGGGTGAAGAAAGAATACAGGGCACTGAAAACTGGGCGACCCGTTCTGCAGAGTCACTGGACACATCTCGGGTTCCCTGTTGGGAGGCCAAAAGGTATCAAACAAAACAGTTCCTGGGAATTGCGTTTTGGGAAAAGCAACACACATCCAAGTCTCCTGAGCGGGCCCACAACATACATTTCCCAGGGTGCCTGGGGGGGGGGGGGAGGGGGGGAAGCAGTAAGAAGTACAGTGGTCTAAAATATAATTTACCACCCGATTTCCAAATGAGAAAATCCTTCAGTCTCAGGAGCAGGACAGACTGCTGCTTAAGCTTATTTGTTATGAAGGAACGGACATAAGAAACGCTCTGTGTGCAATTTGACAGGCTTGGAGCGTTAGAAAGGGCAGCTACCGCAGGCCACCAGTTCAAACCCAGCTCCCCCCCTCCCGAGGCGTCAATTGCTAATTTAGATGATAAAGTGAAGAAGAATTGGGTTTTTTTGACCCCGCTTTTCACTGCTCAAAGGAGTCTCAAAGCGGCTTACGATCTCCTTTCTCTCCCCCGCAACAGGCACCCCGCGAGCTCTGAGAGAACTGCTCAGGGAGAACAGCTCCAACAGGACTGTGACTAGACCAGGGTCACCCGGCTGGCTGCATGTGGAGGAGTGGGGAATCCAACCCAGCGCTCCAGATTAGAGGCCTCCGTTCTTAAACCACTACACTGAGTTGTTTCCCCTGAAGTGGTGTGGAGAAGACAGGATGAGTGGGGATGTAACTTGCTGGCAGGCCGTTTGGGAGGATGGAGAGAGGTCAGGCAACCAGCCACTCTTCCAAGGTGTCCCTTCAGGAAAACCTGCTGGCAGATCCAGACAGAAGACGCTACCAATGTGCCAAAAGGGGACTCAGGTGCTGAAACCAGCGGAATTTCCCACTGGAATCTTCCCACGCTCAGAACATCCACCCGATCTCCATCCTTCTCAAGTTTCTCTGAGGTCTCAACTTCTCCGGGAGAAGAATCTGTCACGGTCCGGTCATTTACGCCGCTTCCCTCCAGCGTGGGTTGACTGATGCTTGACCAAGTTGTCTCTTCGAGAGAAGTTCTTCTTGCATTCCTGGCACTGGTATGGCTTCTCCCCCGTGTGCATCCTCAGGTGCCTCACCAGATCGCTCTTCTGATTGAAAGACTGACTGCACTGTGAGCATCCAAACGGCCTTTTCCCGGTATGCGTGCTCTGGTGCCACCTCGCGTTCTTTCTGTGACGGAACGAGAGGCCGCACTGCGGGCATCTGAACGGCTTCTCTCCGGTGCGGGTTCGCTCGTTTCCCACGGATCCCAGCCTCTGAGCTTTCCCAGACTCCAGACCTGGTTTCTTTCCGGAATTGGTCCTCTCACCAAAACTTCTCCCACCCTCGGGATGGTCATAAGGTTTCTTCCTATCCCAGGTGGCCTGAGGTTGTTCAAAGGACGGCTCTTTCGCAATGCGTCCCGACCCGCAGGGGTTCCTTCTACTATACTTGGACATCGTCAAAAGCCTTGCCCTAGGACACACTGCAAGGGCAGGACACTTGGTGCGCTGGCTGCAGTCCTTCTGTCCTTCCTTCCCCTGCTCCTCGTAAATTTCCGCTCCCGTGGGGAAATTCCATCTGGTTATTTCTACTAACATCCCGGGCGTTTCCTCTGTCCCAATCTCTCCCTGCTGAAATTCCTCCTCCACCTGGAGCTGACTTCTCTTCTCATCACCTGAAGAGACAGACAGAGAAGAATTGTGTCCGTGGTTCGAGGGTCACTTAGATTACTGCCAACCATCGCTTTCTTCCCAGTCTTCCACTCCGGCTGACTTGGAAAGGCTCCGCTACGCTGCCCGTTGATATATCTGCTAAACTGACTGTCCCATCAAAGGCACCGGTTTGGTGGGCTCACAAAAAGAGCGCCTTTCCAGGGGCTGCCCACAATAAATGGACAAACCTCCCCAGGGAGATGCCCCCGGCCTCTCTCGCTTGCATTCCTGAGTTGTGATTTTAAATGGCGATATTTATAGAACCATAGAGTTGGAAGGGGGCAGACAGGCCATGTAGTCCAGCCCCCTGCTCAATGCGGGATCAGCCTCAAGCATCCAGGATATGCCTCTGTCCAGGCGACCGCCAGTGAGGGGGAGGGAGCTCTCCACCTCCTGAGGCAGCCAATTTCACTGCTGGACTACTCTGTGAAATTTCCCCCCCTGATATCTAACCAGTATCGTTCTACATTTAGTTTAAACCTATTACTGCGGGTCCTCTCCTCTGCTGCCAGCAGGAATCACTCCCTGCCCCTCTAAATGACAACCTTTCAAATACTTAACAGAGAGCATTGTTGTCCCCTCTCAACCTCCTCTGCTCCAGGCTGAACATTCCCGGGCCCCTCGAGCCTTTCTTCACAGGGCTTGGTCTCCAGGCCCCGGATCCTCCTCGTCGGTGTCCTCTGCCCCCTCTCCATTTTGTCCACGTCCTTTTTGAAGTGAGGCCTCCAGAACTGCACACGGGACTCCAGGTGAGGTCTGACCCATGCGGTCTACGGTATATTTTTATCCGTGTCATAACCCTCCTTGAGTTATGTGAGAATGGAAGGCGGCTAATAAATGTTTTAAATAATTTTTTTTTAAAAATACATCCTGAACCTACATCACCCTTTCCCTTATAACAAGGGCTCTGTGTGTGTGTAGTCTCCCCCCTCCCCCAGGTTTAAACAGGAAAAAGAAAACCTTCCCTAGGTTTAAATGGAAGAAATCTCCCTGCAGGTTGTGGAATGCATACAGACAATCCGACGTGTGTTCTCCACTCCCCATTCTTATTTTACATAATCTCACTTCTCATGGGGAAGGGAGGGGGAAGAGACAACCGGGCCTGACACCCATCTTTCTATTTTTCACACATCCCGGCTTCCCTTGTTAAAGGTAGGAGTGAGGAAGAGTCCCAATTAAAAAGTGAAAATTACACTCCGTGAGGCGATCAGTGGAAAACGGGCTGTGTTCAGGTGTCATTTTTAACTGTCAGTAAACAGGGATCAGCCCGACCTGGCCCAAGCTAGATCTTGTCAGATCTCGGAAGCTAAACATGGTTTGACTTGGTTAGTATTTGGATGGGGGAAGTCCAGAGTCACTAAGCAGAGGCAAGCAATGCCAAGCCACTTCAGAGAATCCCAGTCGAAAACGAACTCCAGTTCTTCAGAAACGCAACCGTGTGGGTTAGCCAGAGCTAATTTCCCTCCCTCCTCCCAAGCCAAGATCCTAACGATAGGCCAACATGATGTGGTGGTTAAGAGTGGTGGCTGCTAATCCAGCTGTATTTCCTGCTCCTCCGCAGGGAGCCGGCTGGGTGACCTTGGGCTAGTCACAGTCCCGTTAGAGCTGTTCTTGCAGTGCAGTTCTGTTCAATCTCTCTCAGCCCCACCTGCCTCTGATGGGGAGAGGAGGGGAAGGCCGTTGTAGGCCCCCAGGTAGTGAAGAACAGGATATAGAAAACAAGTATTCTTTTTCTAAACCAGAGTTCAGTCCAGACTTAGAAGATTTGATTGGGGTGGGGGGATAACTCTGGTTAAACTGCCTGCTTGCATTTAGATAACTAGTTTCCAACCAGGATTTTCCGCATGCGCACACAGGAAGGAAGGAAGGAAGGAAGGGAGGGAGGGAGGGAGGGTGGAAGGAAGGAAGGAAGGAAGGAAGGGAGGGAGGGAGGGAGGGAGGGAGGAAGGAAGGAAGGAAGGAAGGAAGGAAGGAAGGAAGGAAGGAAGGAAGGAAGGAAGGAAACTTGGGGGAGTCACACATTATCAGCCTAACCTACCTCACAGAGCAGAACGGAAGAGGAGAGAATGGTGTGGTATACCATTTAAGGAGAAAAAAACAGCATACAATTGCCTCAAGAAAGAAACCCTTCTCATCTTAGTGTTGGCTGAAAGTGATGCCTCAGTGATGCCTTCGTCTCTCAGCGCCCTCAGAAAAGTCAATTCCCGGGGCTCTGAGGGAAAGCATCGAGGGGGACACGGATTGAACGCCTGCTTGCCAAAACTGAGGCCAAAAATGTTCACTGGTCATGTTCAACGGGAACTATTCCTACCACGTATTCGCAGTTCTACACCAGTCCTGCTTCCTGCTTCTCAACAATTTGAAGATTAATTCCCACAACGGAAGGCCCGCTTTTGAAACAGGAGGCTAAGCCCCTTCTTATGCCTGCCAGGGGGCTGCTCCGTGCCACACCAAGAAGGTAACTGGACGCGGTGGGGGAGTTGTCGTTCAAAAGAGAACCTGTAGGTCAGGCTTGCTCAACCAGGGTTTTGTGAAACCCTGGGGTTTCTTGATGGCCCTGGAACGGTTTCCTGAATGGGTGGGTGCAAATTAATTTTACATGTGTTTGATTTGTTAAACATGGATCAGCTGATATGCCCATATATGCTCAAGCTGACCCACCCTCCCCTCCCAAAATGGCCAACGATGGGCCTGGAGGGGGTGGGAAGAGGAGGGGCCCTGGGTGGGCAAGTACACATCTGTTTCCCATCTATATTCTACACGGCCGCGCCATGTCCATGTTTTCTGGAAGCCTGAAGAATGTTCCGAAAATTGAGAAAGGCTGGCTGTACACAGACAGCAGGATGAAGGAAGGGGCTAAGAGGCTGGTTCAGGATCTCCCATCGTCTTCGGAAAGATCCCGTTCCACGACTGGTGACCAGAAGAATAAGAACTCCGCACAGACGCTCTGGTGCTTAATCAGGGCAGCTTTTGGCCCGAAACTCTTCCTGTGCCCGAGGCGCTCCTAAGGGCCCGTCCGTCTTCTCCGTGCGTCCTCTGGTGCCGGACCAGTTTATCCCTCCGGGAGAAGCCCCTCCCGCACTCGGCGCACTGATGCGGTTTCTCCCCCGTGTGGATCCTCTGGTGTCTCATCAGATGCACCCTCTGGATGAAACTCTTCCCGCACTCGAAACACTTGTACGGCTTCTCTCCCGTGTGGATTCGGAGGTGGTTCATCAAGACGGTCCTCTGGATGAAGCGTTTCCCGCACTCGGGGCACTGGTAAGGTTTCTCCCCGGTGTGGATCCGGAGGTGCCGCATGAGCGTGTTGGACGTGAAGGTTTTCCCGCACTCGGGGCAAGCGTAGGGTTTCTCTCCCCTGTGGCTGCTCTCATGCCTGATCAGGGTCGCCCTCAGAGGAAAGCTCTCCCCGCACACCGAGCACAGGTAGGGTTTGTCTCCCGTGGGCGTTACGTAACCCTTGTAGGGGTCTGGGGATCCTTGGAAGTTGCTCCCCCACAAAGAACAGACATAGCGGTCCTTCCCAGCATGTTTGGTCTCGAGTCCCGATTTGTACCTCCTCCCGTACTGGGAGGCGGAGGGATTCTTTGCCCTAGAGGTCACTGCAAAACTTTTACTACAGGCAGACATAAGACCATCTGCGATCTCAGGGCATCCGCTCTCCCCTTTCATGGGCTTCATCCCCTGTTCCCTATTGAACTCACATCTCGGCACGTGAATTTCAGCCGTCGCGGGAAAATTCCACGGGGAGATGTCCGCCGCCGCCCCTTGCATTTCCTCGGGCCTGGCCTGGCCCTGCTGAGCCCCCTCCATCTTGATCCGGCTTCTCTTTTCGAGACCTGAAGAGACAGAGAGAAATTTTCCCAAGTTTTCTCCACTTCCTCTCCTTCCGCAGGGCTCCCGTCCATGGCCTTGACTCGGTTTTCTCGCCCCTCTGTGCGTGCTCTGAGCTAAAGGGAACGGACATCAGAACCCTGCGAAACACGTCAAATCTGCACACTGCTTGCAATTCAATTTCTGCCAGCGAGAACAGGAGGGAGAGGTCTGCAAAACACACGTACACAGAAGGCCCCAAAACCAGGCTTAGGCGTACATACGCACAAACCCTTCAGGAATAGTGCTGAACAACGGCCCGCCAGACAATCCTGCACAGAATGTGAAACAATTTTGTGCAGCATGCCAGGTTCTCCACCCAAGCAATGAACGGGAACCCCTCTGATACTGGTGGTAAGACTGGGAGAAGGGGGAAATGGGACAGGTACACTTTATACCCATCAGTGTGCCAAACTGAATGGCCTGGCAGGACCACTAGGGCTCAGCACCCTCCCACGGTGCCTGGATCTAACAAAACTCATCTCTGTGTCGTTTTCTTCCACTGGCCGGCTGGGAAACCAACATTTTCACAAGGTGAGGTAGTTGAGGCTGGTATCACTGCTCGGTCAGAACAGCCTTATCAGGGCTGGGGCTAGGCCAAGGTCACCCAGCTGGCTGCATGTGGGGGAGTGCGGAATCGAACCCAGCCGGCCAGATCAGAAGTCCACACTCCCAACCCCTACACCAAAATGCAGTTCTTAAATCAGGGTGCGCAATTTTTTTTTTTAAACTGGTATTTTTCCGGTTAGACCTGAAAACAAATGTCAAGATCTTCACAAGATGTTGGCTTGGCGGTTTGTCAGAGCTATCCAGGTCAGGGCTATCTGTCTAAGAAAAAAAAAGGGCAAAACATTGAAACGGGACAGCTGCTTTTTCTTACATTTCAACCAGGCATGCTGATGACTTTAATTAAAGAAGAAGAGTTGGTGCTTATATGCTGCTTTTCTCTACCCGGAGGAGTCTCAAAGCGGCTTAGTGGCCTTCCCTTTCCTCTCCCCACAACAGACACCCTGTGAGGTGGGTGAGGCTGAGAGAGCCCTGAGATTACCGAAGAAGAAGAGTTGGTTCTTATATGCCGCTTTTCTCTACCTGAAGGAGTCTCAGAGTGGCTTACATTCGCCTTCCCTTTCCTCTCCCCACAACAGGCACCCTGTGAGGTGGGTGAGGCTGAGAGAGCCCTGAGATTCCTGAAGAAGAAGAGTTGGTTCTTATATGCCACTTTTCTCTACCAGAAGGAGTCTCAAAGCAGCTTACAATCTCCTTCCCTTTCCTCTCCCCACAACAGACACCCTGTGAGGGAGGGGAGACTGAGAGAGCCCTGATATTCCTCTCTCTTTCTCTCTCTCTCTCTCCCCCCCTCAAAGCATTATATGATCTGAGATGGCACTGCCCATTCACACTGAAGCTTATTTTTGCTTAAGGACTAGAAACCTGCCCCTCAAACAAACAAAGAGAGACTCCTAATACCACCTTCTAAAAATTTTTTCCTGAAGTTGAAGGGGAATCAAAGAACAAAGCAGGTCTGTTGATTCTGCATGACTCCCTCCGCTCGGAAGCCAAGAGGTCTCTCTGACCCAGCTGCCAGAACCACCAGCTCAAGCCCCTTACCTGAATCTCGGCCTGGGAGCCTCTCGCTTTCCTCTGGGAACTGGACAAACATCTCATCGTCTTTTTCCAGGTGGGAGGCGAGGTCAGATTTAGGAACCAAAAGTCCCTCTTGAAAGAGGGGTGGGGGGGGGGGGAGAGGAGAAACAAATCATTATTTGAGGGCGAGAACCGGCAAACTTAGAATGGCTTATGGTTTCTCCCTTTTGATTTTAGCTTTCTGATAGGCAGCTCGGGAGGAGGAGGAAGGGGAAGAGGAAGAAGAGTTGGTTTTTATACCCCACTTTTTGCTGCCTGAAGGAGTCTCAAAGTGGCTTACAATCGCCTTTCCTTCCTCTCCCCATCACAGGAAACCTGTGAGGCAGGTGGGGCTTAGAGAGCTCTGAGAGAACTGCTCTGTGATAACAGATCTAACAGGACTGTGGCTAGCCCAAGGTCACCAGGCTGGCTGCATATGGAGGAATGGGGAATCAACCTCACTGTCCAGAGGACACTGCTCTTCACTGCTACACCAAGCAATGGTGCAGGCCCAGCAGAGGCTCTCCCACGGAGCCACAAACCCTCCCAGTGACTGTTTCACAGAGAAACACATCCGAGTACCACAAGCCATTGCTCGGTAACAGCTCTGCCCAATGTCCCGGAGCTCAGTAAGGCCTGAGGTCTGGCTGGAGACCAAACAGTCCAATTCGCGTTGATCGTAATAATTATTTCATTTCATGCCTTAACAGTATCGGGAGTGTATGGAATTTGCTGGCGGGGGCTCATGGGAATTGTAGTCCACGGACATCTGGAGGGCCTCAGTGTGTCCACCCCCGGCCTAAGGCAAGGGTCCCCAATGGTGCCCCTGCCAATGACTCCTTTAGAATGTGGGCGGAGCTTTTGCCCAGCTAGGCTTCCGTTTGGCTATTGAAGAGATCTGATTGGCTGGGCAGCCGCCATTTTGTGGCAGCCGTTCTGTGGCAGCCATTTTGTGGCTGTGCTCGTCAGGCTGGGTCAGAAAAGCGCCCACAGGCTAAAAAAGTTTGGGGACCCCGAAGGCACCACACAATTAGAGCGACAGAACAACCACAAGACCACGAATATTCATGAGTTCTCAGAAAGCTCAGAGCCTGGATCCAAGGCAGGGGTGTTGCTTACCCAAAGACTCTGCGTTCCCCTCCTCTTCTTGCATGACTTGCCAAAACATCGTCCTTGGCCCGGGCTTGGCCAGAGCAGACTCACTCATATGCCCTGACAGGCCGATCTCCTTGAGGGGCAAAGAGTCCTGAAAGAGAAGAACATTCCCACCCTTCACTCCAGGCCCCTTGCAAAGAAGGGGGCTCTGAAAGACTTTAGGGAAAAGATGGCTTCAGGATTCGTCGTGTGGAGAGAATCTTTGTCCTTAGGGTCATGGAATAAAGTTGCAGCGGACAAAGATAAATTTTTCTCCCGAAATCTTGCCATGGCCCACCTTGGAAGATGCTAGCCGCAGTTAACTGGCAAACCATAAGGGCCTAAAACTACCAGACCACGGCCACACAGCCCGGAAAACCCACAACAACCAGTATCTATTTTTAAAAATTCAATTAAAACCCAAATCTAGAGGCCAAAGCCTTCCCCTCAGGTTGGCTCCTGGCCGTGGGATTCAGAGTCTCCGTGCCTCTGAACAGGGAGGTTCCCCTCAAGTCATCATGGCTAGTAACCATCGATAAGACTTCTCCTCCCGAAATCTATCTAATCTCCTTTTAAAGTGGTTTATTCCTGTGGCCGTTGCTATGGTTGTGTGCTTCGGGTGCCGAAGCGGCTGGAACGGCGCCTGAAGCACATAACCCTAATCTGGATAGTTATATCTCCGGTATAAGCCTGGACTCACCCACCACGAGTTCACATACCTCCGTCGTCCCACCTCTGTTGACATCCTGCCCTTTGGGAGGAAGAGAGATCTCAGAATGGTTGGGCTGCGACATTCCACTGCCTGAAAAAGGACAGAAGAGAGAATTTCGAAGAGGCGAGGAAGGAAAACCCTCATTTCCATCCGGCCTAGGCCAACCCGAAGCAACAAGAAGGAAGTTTTTGTACTTCCTGATAACCTGAAGGCAAAAGGGAACACTGCAAAAGGGGACATCACATGGAAATGAGGTGAAACTGCCCTAAGCAGAATTCCCAGTCCTTCAGCCTACATTTTAAAATATACTAGAGGAGTCGTTTTCTATGACATGCTTTTCATTACCCAAAGAGTTGCAAATCGCCTTCCCTTCCTCTGCCCACAACAGACACCCTGCGGGGTAGGTGGGGCTGAGAGAGCTCTGAGAGAACTGGGACTGGCCCAAGGTCACCCAGCTGGCTGCACATGGAGGAAGAGTGGGGAATCCAACCCGGTTCGCCAGACAGGAGAGCACAACTCTAAACCACCACTCCAGGCTGGCTCTAGAATTTCACTCTCTTCCTTCCCTCGTGAGGAGTCTAAATGGGCAGGAAATCAAATATACGTTTCCTCGGGAACACGTCGGGACTCGATCCGCAGAGCTTCTTCTGAGGAGCAAAGAAGGCTTAACGACTCACGGAGGCCTTACCCAGCAAACCGGAGTCTCTGCCGCTGTTCTGTTTGGTTTCTTTGACGCCCCGCCTCTGGTCGAAGTTTGAGGGAGCCCCTTCTGCCTCCGAGGAGCCCCTGTCCATCTCTGACAAGGGTTCCTGAAACGGCAAGGGGAATCTGCTCAGAAAGGGCGACAGATCCAGAGCCCCTTTTGCTCTCACTCTACAAAATCCCTTTCATCTGCAGCAATAGGTCAAGGGTTGGGTTTGGACGCCTCGCCCATGTTCATGACCTGGTCTGCACACCACCTGAGCCCCGCATGGACACATGAAGCTGCCTTATGCTGAATCAGTCCCTTAGAATCACAGAATCAGAGAGTTGGAAAGGAGCTCCTGGGTCATCTAGTCCAACCCCCTGCGCTATGCAGGACACTCACAACCCTGTCGCCCATCCATCCCATTGAACCTTCACAGAATCAGCCCAGCAAAGTTCGTATTGACTGCTCAGACTGCCAGCAGCTCTTGAGGGTCCCAGGCTGGGGTCTGTCAAATTGCCTCCTGCTAGATCCTTTAACTGGAGATTCTGGAGATAGAACTAGGGAGGTTTTGCATGCCAAGGAGATGCTCTGCCGTGAGCCACGGCCCTGTCACCCAGTGCTACGTAGCTGCTCCCACTTCTGGTTAGAGAATCCAGTTTCAAAAGCCCTTTTGCCTGGGTAAACCTAGGCAAACCGTTTAGCTGCCAAGTTCTTCAGGATTAATCTATTAAAGGACAATTCGCAGCTTTTAAACCTGATAGAATTATTGATTTTCCTGGCACTGCTTCGTCATATTATGGCAAGCAACAATTCGAAAAGCAAGCCAGGTGTCAGGTCTCTGTCTCACTGCTTTTAGCGAGGAGCAAAAAAGCCAAAGTTACACGACCAGGAATCTCAACTGGCCTTCTTCTGAGACTTCCCTTCTAGAGAAATCTGATTTGAGTGCTATATTTACAGGAAAATGTCATCCCTCTCTGGATCTGCCATGCCGCAATCATGTGATTAATTTCTAGGCAAGTGAATGGCTCAGAACTAAACAGGAGATAATCAACACAGGCGCAAATAAGTCAGATCAGCAGATGCATCTGAGTTACATCCGATACAGACTGCTAAAAAGCTCCATCATTTCATAACAATTAGCCGATGAATCTATTACAAACAACCCCTAAAGGTAAAGGTAAAGGTAAAGGTATCCCCTGTGCAAGCACCGAGTCATGTCTGACCCTTGGGGTGACGCCCTCTAGCATTTTCTTGGCAGACTCAATACAGGGTGGTTTGCCAGTGCCTTCCCCAGTCATTACCGTTTACCCCCCAGCAAGCTGGGTACTTATTTTACCGACCTCGGAAGGATGGAAGGCTGAGTCGACCTTGAGCCGGCTGCTGGGATCGAACTCCCAGCCTCATGGGCAGAGCTGTCAGACGGCTGCCTTACCACTCTGCTCCACAAGAGGCTCATTAAACAACCCCTAGGTTATTTTAATTTAGGTTACGAATTCCATTGATTGGACTTGATTCGATTGAGTGACGCTGGGATATGCACAGAAAAATTCACACCTCTGATAAAACTTTGGTGGTCTCAGAGGTGGTGCTGGGCTCAGACTTTCTCAGGATACGAAGCCATAAATGAAAAAGCACCAGGTTAGTTAGTTGGCCATGCAGCTCTCAAACAGAGAGAACTGATGCCGCTCTGCTCCCAGCACATCAAGTTGGGCTATTTCACTCGGATAATATCGACAACACAAGCTGCTGTTCTCTGCCCCACTAGGGCCAGGGGAAGGAAATACAGCCTCACCTGCCATTTCCAAGATTCAACCTTTTGCTGGCTCATGAGGAAGTCGTCCACCAGGGCCGCGGCTTGGTTGCAGTTCTCGGGGCCGCCGGCCCTGATCCAGCTCTGCAGCTCCGGCGGCAGGATGCTCAGGAACTGCTCCAGGATCAGCAGCTCCAGGATCTGCTCCTTCGAGTGCCTCTCCGGCCTCAGCCACCGGCGGCAGAGCTCCTGCAGCTGGCCGTAAATCCGCCGCGGGTCTTCCACCTCCCGGGAGCGGAACTGCCGGAAGTGCTGGCGCAGGGCTTCCATGCGGTTGGCCTCCGCGCGCAAGATGGCCGCCTTCACTTTCCCATAATCCTCTCTGTCTCTGGCCTCCAGGCTTTCGTAAGCCTCCTGGGCGTCTCCGCTCACTGCCGGCAGGAGACGGGGGACCCACTCGTCCCTGGGCCACTGGCAGGCTTGGGCCACTTGCTCGAAGGAGGCCAGGAAGGCCTTGGCGTCTTCCCACAGGGCAGTCTCTGACACCGGTGGGCTCACCCATGCCGAGTGAGGAGACTGGAGGGTTTTCAGGAACTCCTGCCACTGAGTTTCCCAGTGCTGCTGCATCCCTTTGGAGGGGTCCCAGCGGCTATCCTGCCTTGCCTTCCAGCCGGATGGCTCTCCGGTGACTTCCGACTGGGCCACGCTGATGGGGTTCCTGGTTCCTTCTGGCCCTTCCTCAGGAAGGGCGCCTGATTGCTCTTTCATGTTCACCCCAGTTACTAAACCCTCAATCTAGAAGAAGATGAGCAACGGAGGACCCTGCCAGAAACTTAGTCCCTGAAAAATCTGGGGGATCCTAGAGCGCGGCTCTCATTCAACAGGTAAAGCGGCTTTCTGTCTTGAACTGTGTCTCGTTTCAGGCGTGACGGGAGCAGCTGAGCAAGAGACGGGCGCCAGTCATCAAAAACACCCCGAAGGCTTCCTTCAGAAGGCACCGAGGAACTCCACCTTGAGCAAAAACAAGATGCATAATATTTATTGATTTATTCATATTTTGATTTATCCCCTACCCCTCCCGACGTAGTCGGCCCGGGGCGGCTTACATCAAGATAAAAGAATAAAATGCAACAATTGCCAATAAAACTCCTTGAATTAATCCCCAGTAAAATACTAGAACAATCTAAAATTTCCATCAGATGGCGGAGCTCCATTCTTCCCCTACACCAGTCAGTGGATCACCTACCCCTAACTGCATCCGTGCTCTGATACAATCAAATAGATCTCCTACTAGATCTCCAGTTCACAGATTATTCCCCGGGACGGCTCTTCCTCCCTAGCCTCAACTGAAAGCCTGGCGGAAGAGCTCCATCTTACAGGCCCTGCGGAACAGTGATAGCTCTGTCAGGGCCCATATCTCTCTTGGGAGCTCATTCCACCAGGCCAGGGCCGAAAAGGATGGGGAAACCAGAACTGGAGAGTTTGGCCACTGGAGAGTTGTGTGTCTCTGTAGGTTTTAAGCAATATTGTTTGGCAGCAGCTGCCATCCAGCACAAGGATCTTCAGTGCATGACAGAAAGTGAACTGCTGCAACCATTTTGTGGTTGTCTCCACCTCCTGTGGCAGCCATTTTGTGACAGGCAGCCATTTTGTGACAGGCTCCAGCGCCTGTGGCAGCCATTTTGTGACAGGCAGCCATTTTGTGACAGGCTCCAGCTCCAGCGGCAGCCATTTTGTGGCAGCACCTGCAATGTTGTGTCAGAATTAATGAGGTACTCCCAGGCTTGGAAAGGCTGGGGACCCCTGATTTAGAACATTTATTTATTTAGGCCTGGATAAGAACTCAAATGGGCTTACAATGTAAATAATAATAATATGCATAAAAACCACTAGTCAAAAACCAGTAATTTAAAGCTGCCGGTAGGCAGAACTAATCAAATGCTGCCTCCTGAAGATTGAGCACTCTCCGGTCGACCACTGTGACCACGTGACCTTCATAGGATCAGGCCCTCCAGCTTCCTTTCCAAGCTCTGAGGCCATGGAGACCACCTACCCCTCTGAGTAGGTCTTTCTGACGACTGCCCCTCTCTACCTTATCTGAAGAAATATGCACGGACATGAAAGCTTAAGCCCAGAATTAAATTTTGTTTGGGCTCAAAGCCCCTATGGCAGGGGTAGTCAAACTGCGGCCCTCCAGATGCCCATGGACTACAATTCCCAGAAGCCCCTGCCAGAAAATGGTGGCAGGGGCTCATGGGAATTGTAGTCTATGGACATCTGGAGGGCCGCAGTTTGACTACCCCTGCTTTAGATTATAAAATGTATATTTATATGGACTATACCAGCAAAAAAGCAAGATCTTCCTTATCATAACCATCACAATAATTCTCACTTCTAGCTTCTAAGCCTGTCTGGCCCCTTCCAACTCTATGATTCTATGATTCTATGTCCCTCAGGGGTGGCCAGATTGTGGCTCTCCAGATGTCCATGGACTACAATTCCCATGAGCCCCTGTTGGCAGGGGCTCATGGGAATTGTAGTCCATGGACATCTGGAGGGCCGCAGTTTGACTACCCCTGCCCTATGGTGTAGTGGAGGGGTGGGCCAACTGTGGCTCTCCAGATGTCCGTGGACTACAATTCCCCACGAACCTCAGCCACTGGTGTCGTGGTTAAGAGCAACAGACTGGAGAACTGGGTTTAATTCTCCACTCCACATGCAGCCAGATGGGCAACCTTGGGTTAGTCAAAGCTCTATTAGAGCTGTTCTCACAGGGCAGTTCTCTTAGAGCTCTCAGTCCCACCTGCCTCACAGGGTGTCTGATGTAGGGAGAGGAAGGTAAAGGCATTTGGAAGCCACTTCAGGTCTCCTTTGGGAAGTGAAAAGCTGGGTATAAAAAAAACAGCTCTTTTTCTTCTTTGACTTGTATGCAGGTCAATTTGCAGCCAACTCAAGGGGGTTTCAAGGCAGGGGACATTCAGCGTAGTTTGCCTTAGTGTAGTGACCCTGGACTTCGGTGGTGGCAACCCCCATCCAAGCACCACACCAATCTTCAGAGATCTGATACTTCCTCCCCAAAAGATCAATAACTGGACAGGCCCAAAGCCTATTTTTAAGATGCAAGTCCTGTAAATTACCCTTATAGCTATTAAGCACTTTACTTGAGCCTTCAGTGAAAAGGTGCTAGAACTGTCTAAATATAATTCGCTGCAAATGAGTCACAGCGTGATGCCATAGAAACAAGTATAAATAGGGCTTCGGCAAAAGAGGCCGACTGAGCTCTTTATAGGCTCCCTTACAAAGCAAAAATCATTAGAGCCTCCCTGAGTTATGAGAGCCAGGGTGGTGTCATGGTCAGAGCATCAAATCTGGGAGACCCGCGTTCAAATCCTGGCTGCGGTGGAAGGTTTCCGAATGACTGCAGCCCCCTGCCATAACTCATGGGCCGTCTAGGCTTCCTAGGGTTGCCAATCTCCAGGTGGCACCTGAAGTTGATCTCCAGGTGACCCAGGTTAGTTCCGCTAGAGAAAATGGCTGCTTTGGGGGGGTAGATTGCACAGCATTACATCCTCCTGAGGTTCTCCACTCCCCAAAGGCCGTGCACAGGCTCCACGCCCAAAATCTCCAATATTCCCCCCCCCATAGCTGGTAACCCTAGCTTGTACTGTTAAGAATTTCTCCTTCTCCCTTATACTCTATGGCAGGGGTAGTCAAACTGCAGCCCTCCAGATGTCCATGGACTACAATTCCCAGGAGCCCCCTGCCAGCATTCGCTGGCAGGGGGCTCCTGGGAATTGTAGTCCATGGACATCTGGTAGGCCGCAGTTTGACTACCCCTGCTCTATGGTTTAGTATTGAAGGCTAGCAAGGAGGAGGGGGCAAACTGTGGCTCTCCAGATGTCCATGGACTACAATTCCCATGAGCCCCTGCCAACACATTGGGAATTGTAGTCCATGGAATCTGGAGAGCCACAGTTTGGCCAACCCTGGAATGATGGATTGTCTAATGCGGTAAAAAGTCTGTTTTTATTTTTGAGCCCTGAGACTCTGGAAGTAGGGTCAAAAAGAACAACCGAAGAATTTTGCGCTTCTTCTCAGAAGAATTTACGTGTTCAAGCCATCCACTGAGCCATGAATAGGCCACGAACAAAGGAATGCTTCAGCGCCGGCTGAGGTAAAATATTATCTTCTTCTCCCTTTACAGGGAGAAGTGTATGCAAGTTAATAATCCAGCTAGGTTACAGCCAATTTCCCACTTATCTGAAGGAACAAGAGGGACTGAAGGAGACGGCTGCCTTAACTAACCCATCTGTTCCACCTAGAATATAATTCTTTATATTTTGAACATATGAACTCATGAAACTGTCTTATATTAAATCAGATCCCTCGTTTGAGATCTGCAGATCCCTGGAATGACAGCCCATCTCCAGACTACACAGATCAGTTCCCCTGGAGAAAGGGCTGCTTTGGAGGGTGCACCCCACAGAGGTTTTCCCCAGACTTCATCCTCAAATTTCCAGGAGTTTCCCAGTATGGATCTTGCAAGCCTACCCCATCGTCCCCCACCAATGGCCAATAGCAACCCAACCTTCACTGGGTTGTGGGATTCTCCCACTGGGGCATCCTCTCCCCCAGTGCTGATTAGCTGGCTGGCAGGGGGACTTAGCAGCAAACTGAGGCTAGGCCTCTGTTGCCAGTGATCTGGTGACATCACTTCCGGCAAGCTCTGGAAGTGACATCATCTTGCTGCAGAAAGACACACGGAAGCACTGGCATTCCGGCACAAGCTCAATGGTAAAACGACTTTGACCATAGAGTCTTCCCAAACGCCAGAGTGTCCCCACCTTGCTGGTGGCAGGATGACATCACTTCTGGGGCACATCAGCAAAAGAGTCCTAGGGCCCATTTTGCTGCCAATCAGTACCCCACATCCCTTGCAATTGCTTGGGGGCACCTGAAAACCCTAGTCCAAGCTTTTTTGACCAGGGTTTTATGAAATCCTGGAGCTTCCTGACAGCCCTGGTAGGCTTTCCCGAATGGGTGAGAGTTAATTAATTTTTAAAATATATTTTAAAATGTGCTAAACATTTATCGGGTGATATGACCAGATATGATCATGCTGACCTGCTCCCCCATCCCAAAAAGGCCACGGATGGGCCTGGAGGGGGTGAGAAGGGGAAGGGCCTCAGGTGGGCCTGTACACAGCTCTGCTTCCCAAGCCTGTTCTGTCCAATCATGCCACTTCTGGGTTTTCTCTAAGCCTGCAGAACTTTTCTGGGGTTTCTCAAAACACGGAGAAAGGCTGTCCTAGGTGTAAACTGCACGGAGCTTTTATTCCAACCCCAGATCGATTCAGTCCGTGCCCTCTACACAGAATGCGATTTCCGTTTGGATTTGGGGCGATTTAAATTTTCCTTCTGCAGCAAGAAGGATTGATCCAGAGTGACTCTACCTTTATTGTGCTTTATCTGAGACTGCTGTTAATCCTGAATAAAGAAGATAGGCTACACGTGGTCATGTGACACGCTTGCCTTAAAGGAGAAGCCCCTAATTTCTCTCAACTTCTGTCGGTCCTGGATTTTTCCTTCCTCCTCTGCCTTTTTCGATCCTCCCCCCCCCTCCCCTCCAAGAAAAGAAAGAGGCTCCCTGCTTGGCTTCTCCCCTCTCCCTTCAAGAAAAGAAAGAAAGAGCCTCCCTAACCATGTGCAGAAGACTTTTCAATGGGGAGGGGGGGGAGAGGAAGACCCTTCAAAGCGATCTGAATTCAACAGGATTGACAATGGAATAAAGAAAGTAAGTGCAGACTCTGCCCTAGTTTCTCCAGGCCTATTTTTCCAGGGTCTCAGGCAGGGGTTTTTTCCAAGCAACTCCAACCTGGTCGTTTTGCACCAGAGATGCCAGGGATCGATCCTGGGCCTTCTGCATGCCAAGCAGATGCTCTGCCAGTGGTCCACGGGCTCCCCGCTCCTAGAAATCAAGAGGCAAAGCAGAATCCTACCGTTTGGCCTTGCCGCTCTCCATCTCCAAGCCTCACGACTAAGCGTCACGCTAACCCCAGCCGAATGCCTGCTTTTCACACAGGCTCAAGTGGCAGTAAATTGATTTCCTCCACCCCCAAAGCCTGAGAACTTCCCTGGGGGGAGACAGGGACCTCAGCAGGGTATTTCCCCCAGAGCCCCCCCACCCTCCAGGGGAACTGATCCCTGTGGTCTGCAGAGGAGCTGTCATCCCGGGGGATCCCCAGGCCCCACCTGGAGGCTGGCATCCCCGGGCGCTGGTGCGGGGAAAGAATGCCTTGCCGTGCAAATGGAGAGCACGCGCCTTCCGGGCCAGACTTAAGGCCTCCCTCTCCTAGGAAGCTGGACCGCAGATCCACATGAGCTCTCCCTCCGCACCAGGCCTTGAGCACGGCCCCAAGAGGTTGGCGGATCGCGGTTGTTGTTTTTTTTTTTTAGCACTCCCTCTGCGGAAGCAGGAGGTTCAAAACAAAGAAGCAGGCTCATCCCGGCCTAGTCCCTTGCTGGCCCAATGCTGCAGACGGCAAGTTTAGCAAAAGAGGGAGATATTATATATGTATATATATATTTGGAGGGGGGATTGTAATTCTATGCAAAGCAGGGCAGGAGATCAAATAAAAGGAGGGAGAGAAGGAGGGAGGGGAGGCAGATCCAGCGCCCAAGCGATCCCCACTCACTTTTGCAGACCGGGCTCCGCTCTGGACCCCCCCTGGGCGGCTGGGGGCGGGACGGGGGCTCCGCCTGGCTTGCAAAGTCGTCGGGAGGCGGCTGCGGATCCCGGCCACGGCGCTCTGCCCCGGAGATGCCCGGCCCTGCCCAGCTCCGCCTCCGCGACCCCGGCCCTCGCCCGCTTCCCCTTCCTCGGCGCCCTTAATGGCGCGGCGGCCGAGACGAGCGCTCTCGCGCGCCCCCTGCCGGAGCCCTCGCGCCTCGCCCGGCGCCCGCAGGCGAAATCCGGCCAGAAAAACAGAAGCGGAGTTGCAAGAGGGGGAATCGCCGGGTTTGGTGTGCAGCAGCGCTGGACAAGTGGAGTCGCACCGCTTGCATCACCGCTTCAGGGTGCCCACTGGACACAAAGGATCGGAGTTGGAAGGGGTCCCCCCAGGGTCATCTAGTCCAACCCCCTGCACAATGCAGGACGCTCACAACTCTTGTCGCTCATCCACTGTCACCTTCCACCCCCCCCCTGAGCCTTCACAGAACCAGCCTCTCCGTCAGATGGCTGTGGGGCAGCCAGATGGGAATTGCAGGGGCTCATGGGAATTGTAGTCCATGGACATCTGGAGGGGCGCAGTTTGACTACCCCTGATCCAGCCTCTGCTTAAAAATGTCCAAAGATGGAGAACCCACCACCTCCCGAGGAAGTCTGTTCTATTGAGAAACTGCTCTGTCCGGAACTTCTTCCGGATGTTTAGACGGAATTTCTTTTGAATTAGTTTCATCCCATTGGTTCTGGTCTGTCCCTCCGGGGCAAGAGAGAACAACTCTGCTCTATCCTCTATATGGCAGCCTTTTAAATACTTGAAGAGGGTGATCAGATCCCCTCTCAGTCGTCTCCTCTCCAGGCTAAACAGACCAAGCTCCCCCAACCTTTCCTCTTACGTCTTGGTATCCTCATATGTCTTGGGTCATCTAGTCCAGCCCCCTGCAGGAAGCAGGAAACTCGCTACAACTTGCCCACCCACAGTGGCCCCATGTCCGGATGATGTCCCCCCCCCCCAAAAAAAAAAAACAGAATTCGAGGCAGCAAAACGCAAAAATAAGGAAACAATTTCCCCAGTGACTCTCCAGAGATTCTCCCCGACACCAATTTGCTTAGTTTTGGGGTTGCCAGATCCAGGTTGGGAAACTCCTGGAGATTTGGGGGTGAGGCTGGGGGTGGGGACTGGTGCCTCGGTGGGGTCCCATGCCATAGCATCCACCCTCCAATTGATCCCTTTTTCTCCAGGAAAACTAATTTCTCTGCTCTGGAAAGGAGCTGTTAATTCCGGGGATCCCCAAGTTCCACCTGGAGGTTGGCATCCCTAGCTAGTCCTGGAGTCTTGCTCTTTTCTGCTGCTATGGACAGACTAAAGCAGGGGTAGTCAAACTGCGGCCCTCCAGATGTCCATGGACTACAATTCCCACGAGCCCTTGCCAGCGAATGCTGGCAGGGGCTCCTAGGAATTGTAGTCCATGGACATCTGGAGGGCCGCAGTTTGACTACCCCTGGACTAAAGCATACTTGTATTTTGAGTAAAAAAATATAATTCAGTGCTGGTGGGGGATCATGGGAATTGTAGTCCATGGACATCAGGAGAGCCACCCCTCCACTACACCCCCCAACGGTAGCCGGGGGTAGAATGGGCCCCCCGATCCCCCCAGCAAGCTTCCAAAACCGAATGGGGATTACTGTTAAAAAGAGCATTTTTAATGCTTCCAAATTGGGTTGCTCTTTTTTCCCCCCTTTCCAACTTGCTTAAAAAATGATCACTCAGCAGCAGTTTGGCGTTCCAGCAGTTTATTGGCCAAAAGCACGACTTACTAAGCCAGTGTGTGGAAAGCAGCTCATTTTGAGAGGCCCTGCCGGCCAAACCCGATGGCCAGACGGGTGTTGTTTGAAAAGCACCACGGTGGACGCAATCCATCTTGCGGGCATTGCCAGAAAGAAACACGATTTCTCCGCCTCTCTCGTCCCAACAGCTTTCAACCTGGCCCACACTTCCACTTCAGAACAGGTGGCGAGAAACCCGAAACCCTTCTTCTTCCTTTCTCTGAGCGCCTAATAATGTCATCTGCTGTCCTCGGCTACATCTTTGCATCCACTTTGGGCCCCGTCTACGGTGTATGTTCTGGGAGGCCCAGGGCTGGACCGTAGAACCTCGAGGAGTACAAAACCCCAATTCAGACTGGGACTGTAGAGAATGAGGCATGAGCCACTTCCCGGATCTGAAATAGCCTTGGAGGAACACGATTTGCCCTGTTGAGGAAACGTACACGCAAGCATTTTAACATACTTGGCCCCTAGTGGGGTGAGTAGCGGTCCCCCGGGGTCGCTTCAAATTGGGAAAGCAATTTGGACTAGATGGCCTGTCTGGCCCCTTCCAACTCTATGGTTCTATGATTCTATGTCCCTCAGGGGTGGCCAGATTGTGGCTCTCCAGATGTCCATGGACTACAATTCCCATGAGCCCCTGCTGGCAGGGGCTCATGGGAATTGTAGTCCATGGACATCTGGAGAGCCACAATCTGGCCACCCTTCCGTCCCAGAGCCATGGGCAGTAGGCGTGGGGCGGTGGGTACCATGGGGACACTTAAAGTAAATACTCTAGGTGTGTTTAAGCATATTTGTATTTTGAGTTTAAAAAATTAATATCATTAATTCAGCTTGCCCATGTCCGTTATGACATTTCGATCTCTCATACCGAGCGTTACATTTCATGGCACGTGTGGCCCGGCCCGACAAAGTGAGCTTTGCGTCAGATCCGGCCCTCGTGACGAATGAATCTGAGACCGCTGTCTTGCAGGGTTTTTGAGGCAGAAGACGAACTGAGGTGCAGTTTGCCATCAGTCTGCGACCGAACGGCCGGACTTTAGACCAGCAGCATTTTATGAGACCAATAACATTCCCAGAGAGTGCGCTTATGAGATGACGGGAACTCTCAAAAGGTTCTTCTGGGCTTGACTCTACCTATCTTTACGTAGGACTCTACCCCCTTCTAACTCCACCGACCTCGACGGGCGTCAAATCACGGAACTCCCCGGCTTAGAAAAGCACGCCTAAGCGAATCAAGGGCACTAGGGACTTCCAATAGTTTTGTTCGACTGGGAAAAAAAATCAGCAATCTCTCTGCCAGTGTGAAAATTACACTGTTTCCGCCACTTCTCGGATTCTCCGACGTGTATCGGTGATGAAAACGGCTAGCGTATCCCCTACCCCCCTATGCCCTACCCTCAACTCCCGCAGTCAAAGATCTGCTGGTGGCCCGTGTGGGTCCTCTGATGTTTTATCAGCGTATCTTTGCGACTGAAGCTCCTCCCACACTCCGGACACTCGAACGGCTTCTCCCCCGTGTGGACTTTCTGGTGCCGCTCGAGATGGATGCTCTGGTTGAAGGATTTTGCGCAGTACGAGCACCCGTAAGGCCTCTCTCCGGTGTGGATTCTCTGGTGGGACTTGAACGACCCGCTCGATCGCAGGCTTTTCCCGCAGTCGGGACACTCGTAAGTCTTCTTCCGCTGGTGCCGACGCTGGTGCCGGATCAAGTGTTCCCGCGGCAGGAAGTTCCGCCTCCCGTAGGGGGAGGGTTCGTAGTGCTTCTCTCCGGCGGGGATTCTCTGATGTTTATGGAGGCTCGGGTGGAAGTCTCCCGCTCGCACGAGACGCTTGTGGAAGTTCTCCCGAGCGGGCAGGGGATCGTGACGTTCCGCGACGGGGTCTTCTCCCGCCCGTGGAGATCCTCTGGGGCTCGTCGACCCCGTTATCTTGGCAGCTGTAAACTGCCTTTGGGACCTGCACGCTTGCTCTTGAACTTCCGCCGTCTTCATCATGATCCGCTGGGTTAAATGGGGCACTGCCCCGTGTGTCTCCTCAGACTCCCTTCTTCTGTATTGTGCCTCCTCCACTGGGAGCTTAATCCCCTTTCTTCCAACTGCAGAGAGAGAGAGTGAGAGAGAGAGAGGTCAATACTTTGGCCACCCCTGCTCACAACCACAGTAAAGTCCTTCTTGCTGGCTCCTGCCTCTGTTCGCAACACCCCTTTCTACACCCAGCTTGGTGTAGTGCGGTGGCTCCTAATGTGGGGAGCTGGGTTTGAGTCTCCACTCCTCCGCATGCAGCCAGCTGGGTGACCTTGGGCTGGTTACAGCCCTGACAGAGCTGTTCTGACTGAGCAGTGATATCAGGGCTCTCTCAGCCTCACCCACCTCACAGGGTGTCTGTTGTGGGGAGAGGAAAGGGAAGGTGACTGGAAGCCCCTTTGAGACTCCTTTGGATAGAGAAAAGCAGCATGTAAAAACCAACTCTTCTTCTTCAGTAATCTCTGGGCTTTCTCAGCCTCCCCTCCCTCACTGTTCTGGGGAGGGGAAAGGGAAGGCGACTGTAAGCCACTTTGAGACTCCTTTGGGTAGAGAAAAGTGCCCTATACGAATCAATTCTTCTTCCGTAATCTCAGGGCTCTCTCAGCCTCACCTCCCTCACAGGGTGTCTGTTGTGGGGAGTGGAATGGGAAGGCAATTGGTAGCTGCTTTGAGACTCCTTTGGGGAGAGAAAAGCAGCCTATAAGAACCAACTCTTCTTCTTCTTCTTCTTCAGTAATCTCAGGGCTCTCTCAGCCTCACTTCCTCACAGGGTGTCTGTTTTGCAACAAACGCCCTGCAATTATATTCCCACCCTGTGTTGAGGAATGCTACATTTTCACCACGTATTAGACAAGGCTGAAAATTTCGTGCTGGTTCCCCTTTAATAGTACCGCCGCTGGTAATCATGACCACTGGCTGATTCAAGGCCTTCCAGCTTAAACCTGACTCTGTCTTTTCCCTGCTGGAAGAGCAAAAGTGACAGTTCGAGCCAGAAGTCCTGTGCTGGAGGCATCAAAGGTCTGTCAAACTCACCACCCTCTTTCACAGCAGCCAGCCAAACGCTCCCAGGGAGCCCGTCAACGCCAGGCATGGCAATCAGCCTCTCTTTTTGTGACCTCTGGACGGGTTCCACTGCGTTGCTCAGGGTAACATTTTGGCTGGAGGCTGGCCTCTGATACGGGGCATTCATAGGGGCACCCCTCTGTGTGAGTTGCCAGAAGCCTGGGTGTGTATTTTCTCCTATACAGGTTCACTGTGTACCTGTTGCCACAGGCAGCAGAAAGATGTTTTAAGCACTCTGGGGGCTCCTCCTTGACCTGCAACCCTGGAAACTCACATCTCTGCTTGTGGATTTCAGATGTCCCGGGAACGTCCGCTTGGGTGGCTTCTGTCGATGACTCCCACGTCTCACCTGGGCCAGAGTCGTCCTCCTCGGAGTCCTCTTGCTTGATCCTTTTCACATCACCTGAAAGAGACAGAATCACAGAATCATAGAGTTGGAAGGTGCCACACAGGCCATCTAGTCATAGAATCATAGAATCATAGAGTTGGAAGGGGCCATACAGGCCATCTAGTCATAGAATCATAGAATCATAGAGTTGGAAGGGGCCATACAGGCCATCTAGTCATAGAATCATAGAATCATAGAGTTGGAAGGGGCCATACAGGCCATCTAGTCATAGAATCATAGAATCATAGAGTTGGAAGGGGCCATACAGGCCATCTAGTCATAGAATCATAGAATCATAGAGTTGGAAGGGGCCATACAGGCCATCTAGTCATAGAATCACAGAATCATAGAGTTGGAAGGTGCCACACAGGCCATCTAGTCATAGAATCATAGAATCATAGAGTTGGAAGGGGCCATACCGGCCATCTAGTCATAGAATCATAGAACCATAGAGTTGGAAGCGGCCATACAGGCCATCTAGTCCAACCCCCTGCTCAACGCAGTATCAGCCCAGAGAGAGGGACTGGTTCAGCGTTCTGCAGGGCCTGCAAAACGGAGCTCTTCCACCAGGTCTGTAGCTGAGGCCGGTACGGTCAGGGAGATCTGCATGGCCCCCCTTTCCGGAGAGTGGTATGAGTGGTGGTTGCAAGTGACATCTGCCCCCTCTTCCCTCCCACCTCTCTCGGAGATGTTTACTGGGGGGTTATTGAGAGCAGTGAGAAGATTCTGCTGTATCTTCTTCCTTTTGGTTTGACTAATCAATTGTGATTTTTACGTCTGGGGTTTTATGGGGGTTTTATTCAGACAGGTGTAACCCACCACGAGCCATCTGGGAGTGGCGGGAAATAAAGGTAAAGGTAAAGGTATCCCCTGTGCAAGCACCAGGTCATGTCTGACCCTTGGGGTGACGCCCTCTAGCGTTTTCATGGCAGACTCAATACGGGGTGGATTTGCCATTCCCTTCCCCAGTCATTACCGTTTACCCCCCAGCAAGCTGGGTACTCATTTTACCGACCTCGGAAGGATGGAAGGCTGAGTCAACCTTGAGCCGGCTGCTGGGATCGAACTCCCAGCCTCATGGGCAGAGCTTTCAGACTGCATGTCTGCTGCCTTACCACTCTGCGCCACAAGAGGCGGGAAATAAATCAAATTAATTAATTCATAATAATATTTTCTTTCAAGACCTTGGAAGGATGGGCAGGGCTGCAGCTCAGCAGCAGGGCATCTGTGAAAGAGCCCAGGTTTGGCATCTTCAGCATCGGGAGTAGAAAGGAGTTGGTAGACCACAGGCCTAAGGAGATCATTTAGGAAATGGGCTCAGTGGCAGAACATCTGCCTGACATGCGGAAGGTCCCAGATTCAATCTCCAGCCTTTCTAGCTGAAAGGATGAGGTCGACCATGTCTAGCTTACTAACTTAGTAAAAAGCAGATTCAAATGCTCGGCTTCTTTGACATCATTCCTTCTCCTGGGCCCTGCAATAATTTAGAAACCCCTGCAAGATGCTACTGCTTTTTTTCTTATAATAGTAAAAGAAAGAACAACGGCCAGCGTGTTCTGTAGACCTCCAAGAGAATGCCAGAGAATGTCTATCAATGGCTGCTGTTGTTGTTATGTGCGAAGTCGTGTCCGACCCATCGCGACCCCATGGACAATGATCCTCCAGGCCTTCCTGTCCTCTGCCATTCCCCGGAGTCCATTTAAGTTTGCCCCTACTGCTTCAGTGACTCCATCCAGCCACCTCATTCTCTGTCGTCCCCTTCTTCTTTTGCCCTCGATCGCTCCCAGCATTAGGCTCTTCTCCAGGGAGTCCTTCCTTCTCATGAGGTGGCCAAAGTATTTGAGTTTCATCTTCAGGATCTGGCCTTCTAAAAAGCAGTCAGGGTTGATCTCCCATCAATGGCTGCTAGCCACGGTAACTGAGGAGAACCTCCATATCCAGAGGCACTAAGCCTCTGAATCCCAGAGCCAGGAGGCCACACCAGGGGAAGGCCTCGGCCTCTCTGCCCTGTTGTTGGTTCTCCAGGGGAATTGCTTGGTGTGAGACAGGAAACCATCAGCCTGATCTAGCTGGGCTCTTCCTGAACCTTAAGAATCTCTCAAATATCCTTCTCTGACTCCTTACCTGGATCTTGGCCCGGGAGTATCTCTCCTTCCTCCAGGAACTGAACCAACATTTCTTCCTTTTTTTCCAAGTGAGAGGCAAGGCCTGATTTAGGAACCAAAAATCCCTCTGCAGCAGAGAGACACAGGGGAAGACATGGAGAACTATTCCTGGTGCATTGGGATTAAAAGACTATTTTCCGATTAGACTTTGGGAGGTTAAGACTTTCTAATGCCCCCACTAGCCGGCCATCGCTGAGGGCAAGGGATCGGTGCTCAGGGCTCCCCCTGTGACCGGTTTTAAGCTTTTAGTTAGCACCACAGGACTGATTTATCACCACCATCAGGTTTTTAATGGGTGTTTTAATAGGTCCATACTGCATTCTATTAGGGGTTTTAATTTGACCCAGCCGCGAGCCAGTTTACTGAGAGCGTCGAGATATAAATCGCAACATAAATCAAATCAAATCATTTTTTAAAAAAATATCTCAATGAGAAAATCAGAAGCAGAACAAATAACATCACAATTATTCTGTGCTTCACTCATAAGTAAATACCAGACAAAATTATTACTTTTCGATGTCGCGATCAGCAACCCTTCCTCTGGGAGGGCGACAGACTCCTTCGACCCGAGATCTGCACAGGGGAATATAATTGGTCTTGGGAACTGACTGTGGCTTTGTGGCTGCCCCAATTCACACCCTCCTCTCACACCTATTTGCATCTCTAGCAACCAACATATCTCGGCCAGGAAGCAAGAGCAGAGGGAGGAAGCTGGGTTGGGCGGCTATCCTCCGGGAGGAGCCTGGAGATCTCCCAGAATTACAACTGATCCAATTCGTGCAACAGAAATGACCAAGCATGGGTCTGCTAGATTGTTTGCTATGTTAAAATATTTTAACCTTTTATTTGTTATAATAATAATAACCGAGTTCGATGTATTATTCTGTTTAGTTCTACGTGAACCGCCCTGAACCTTAGGGGAGGCCGATATACAAATGTAATAAATAAATAATAATTAATAAATTTGCTAGCGAAAACGGCGGCTTTGAAGGATGGACGCTGAGACGTTCTTTATTTCCCTTTTTGTTTTATTGTTATATTTGCCGCCCTCTCTCTGGAGACACAAGATAAATTGCACAGAAAATAGATATAATTTTGGAATGTAAATAAATTAACCAAGGCCCACCCCCAGATCTCCAGGACCTCCCCAACCCAGGGGGGGGCAAACCTAAAGCAGAGGCCAAGGGGAAGAAAGATGAATGGCAGACACTCAAGTATCCGTTCTTGAAAAATACACATTTATACGCTTTCTTGCCTTTGGGCAGACACATCTGTGATAATTTGCCCCAGGAAGGTACAAACTAGGGTTGAGCAGTTCGGCTCAGTCTGGCCACCTTGGCGATCACCGAAGCCTGAGGCGACGCGTAGGAGGCCAGTGCCACGGTGAGGATGGGCAGTGGCATCACACTCTGTGCCCTTCCTCTCCGCGCCGTGGTTCTGGCCACCTCGGGCTTTGGTGATTTCCGAGGCGGCCTAACCGAGCTGAATCGCTCCACCCTTCGATCATGTGCGGGTGAGTGAACTCGACACACGTGAAGACGCACGTAAAGACACATGCCCAACACAGGATCAAATTCTAAAATTTTGGGCAATGTCTTCCGGGTTGACTGCCCCTTGCCAGAAGAGAGCCTTACCCGAGGTGTCTACGTTTCCACTGTCCTCCTGCAGGACTTGCCAAAACATGGTCCTTTGGCCCAGCTCCGTCAGACTCTGCTTGGCTGCATCTGTCGCCTTGAAGTTCCTCTTGAAACAGGAAATAAAAAACCCAACCGACACCACACACAACTTGTTGCACAGTTAGTGGTGGGAAGTTGCAAGCAGCCTTCAAGCAGCGGCTGGACAGACACTTTTCCTGGATGCTTGAGGCTGATCCCGCATTGTTCAGGGGGCGGGACTAGATTAGGGTTCGGCACTGCAGCACCCTAAGCGGCCAGTCTCTCCTGGCGCAGCCAGCACCATGCCATGGGGGAGGGGGAGGGGAGGCACGGGCGCTGGCTACCTCCTGGGTCATCTAGTCCAACCCCCTGCACTATGCCGGACACTCACAACCCTCTTGCTCATCCACTGTCACCTGCCACCCCCTTGAGCCTTCCCAGAATCAGCCTCTCCGTCAGATGGCTCTCCAGCCTCTGCTTAAAAATCTCCACAGATGGAGAACCCACCACCTCCCGAAGAAGCCTGTTCCACTGAGAAACCGCCCTGTCAGGAACTCCTTCCGGAGGTTTAGGTGGAATTTCTTTTGGATTCATAATGTCGTCGTAAAATATGCATAATGCTTAGAAGCTAGAAGTGAGAATTATTGTGATGGTTATGATAAGGGGGATCTTGCTTTTTTTCTGGTGTAGCCAATAAATATACATTTTATAATGTAAAGTTATTTTGGAACACTTTGATATATATATATTCCCCTCAGAGCATCAGCCTACCTTTGCCTGCCCAGCTTCAGCTGTTTCCTGTCTTTCAGGAGGAAGTGATGGAGAGAAGCATCCCGAGCGTTTGTTTCCCCTGCCTGAGAGGAACAGAAGCAGGTTTTTAGACAGGGAATAAGCATGCCTTCCTTCAAGTGGCCAGATGGGAAGGAAGAAACGTTTCACAGCACTTTGCAAAAGGGAATCTTGAAAGAGGCAGACAGATTAGGTGAGGCAGAGGTGTGAAAAGAAGCCCCTGTGGATGTTTTGTTCCCCCAACTAAAAAGTAGCAAAGAGATTCTCTGGGAATGTTTTACTTGGGCCTTGCTTGCCTCCAATCCCTTTTCACACTGGGAAGTTCCCACCTGTTGTTCTACTATTGACACTTGAATACGTGCAAAACAGAGGAGGTGTCCCATCATGCTTTGCTCATGCTTAGCAACTCAAGTCTTGCCAGGAGTTCTTCTAGCCGTCTTTCAAACAGATGAACGTTGTTCCTGGCAGTCCCACTGAAGGTGAAATTGCCCAGGAGAAAAAACATGAGAAACTGGTCAAAGTTGGTAGCTTTGAAGACCTCTAAGTCATGTTAATAAAAAGGTTACCATTTCCCTGGTGTGGAACAGTGGATCCCCCAACTCCCAACTCCTGTTGGTGGCAGGATGGAGGGGAGGGGAAGGGTGATATTACATAGGCCACTACTTCAATCCTAGTGTAAACCACAAAGGGATTTAGGACAGCTCTAGGAAATGCTGAAAACTCTATGATTTTACCATAGAGTTTCCAGCATTTCTAACATCGCTCCCTGGTTTGAACTGGAAGTGACATAACTGTGCACACACTGTCACTTCCCCCCACACCATGTCCCACCTCGAAGCCCTCTACGGGTGGCCAAGCCTGGCAATCGTAATTACCCAGAAATGTCCAGCCCTTGTAAGCTGTCAGCTGTCACTGACCAGCTGATGTTTCTTACTTCCATGCCATAAAAAGCTTCAGCTTCCCGTGTTCGCACGTGAATCCTCAATTAAAGGGGCAAGGCCTTTCCCAGCTTGTAGGCAACCCTGTCTATATGCTACCTTGAATCTGAGAAGATGAAGCAGGACAGAAATCTTGCCCCCCCCCCCAAGAGCACTAAAATCCAGCAACCAGAATTTTCTAAGGGTCCCTGGCCCTAAAAAGTTGAAATTGGCCTCCGCAAGGGGCTTTTCAGCTCTGGCCCCTCCTGATGCAATGCTCTACCTCAGTGGTTCTCAACCTGGGGGTCAGGACCCCTTTGGGGGTCGAACGACCCTTTCACAGGGGTCACAGCAGGACAAGTGGCTTGGCGGGGGGGGCGCCATCCACACAACAGCCTTGCGGGGTAGATCGAGATAGAGCGTTCATCTGTCTGGAGCAGCTGAAAAGAGAGAGATCGGCATGGTGGGACAAGAGGCAGAACTGAACTGAGAAACCCCAGAAAAAAAAGCCAATTTATATACAATGATGATGAACAATGGATCTTCACGCCATTGGTCAGTTTGTGTTTAATTTCTGTGAAAGAACCCTTGCATAATTTAATGGTTGGGGGTCACCACGACATGAGGAACTGTATTAAAGGGTCGCGGCGTTAGGAAGGTTGAGAACCTCAGCAGGGCCCTGAGGGATCTTAACCAGTTCTTCAGGGCTATGGTTGAGGCCTAGAAATGACACCACGAATAGGCCGGCTTCCCTGCTTGGGTGCTCACCCCTTTTCGACAAACGCTCTAAGAACTCCCCCCCTCCCCATGCAGCAACCATCTAAAGTTCCTCATAACAGGAGGCGGCCCCAATTAATGGGGTTAATTATTTAATGTTAAACACTCAGTTTAGAATTTGAAAACCTGAATTAAATTTAATTGTCAATTTGTATTCTAAGCCTTTCTGTCAGCCGCCAGCTCCGCGGGTCTCATCAACCAAAATTCATAGAATCATAGAGTTGGAAGGGTCCATAAAGGCCATCTAGTCCAACCCCCTGCTCTGTGTTGGATCAGCCCAAAGCATCCTAAAGCATCCAAGAAAAGTGTGTATCCAGCCTTTGCTTGAAGACTGCCAGTGAGGGGGAGCTCACCACCTCCTTAGGCAGCCTATTCCACTGCTGAACTACTCTGACTGTGAATTTCCCCCCCCCCCCCTGATATCTAGCCTATATCGTTGTACTTGAAGTTTAAACCCATTACTGCGTGTCCTTTCCTCTGCAGCCAGCAGAAACAGCATCCTGCCCTCCTCCAAGTGACAACCTTTCAAATACTTAAAGAGGGCTATCATGTCCCCTCTCAACCTCCTTTTCTCCAGGCTGAACATTCCCAAGTCCCTCCACCTATCTTCATAGGGCTTGGTCCCTTCTTCCACGAAGCTATCAAAGCACAAGGCTGCATCTCATCAGCCAGCTCTGGCCTTCTGTGTGTGTGTGTGTGTGTGTGTGTGTGAGAGAGAGAGAGAGAGAGAGAGAGAGAGAGAGAGAGAGAGAGAGAGAAAGAAAGAAAGAAAGAAAGAAGGAAAGAAGGAAGGAAGGAAGGAAGGAAGGAAGGAAAGAAAGAAAGAAAGAAAGAAAGAAAGAAAGAAAGAAAGAAAGAAAGAAAGAAAGAAAGAAAGAAAGAAAGAAAGAAAGAAAGAAAGAAAGAAAGAAAGAAAGAAAGAAAGAAAGAAAGAAAGAGAAAAGATTCAGTGGAATCCTTACCCAGCAATTGACTTTCTCCCTCACTGTTCTGCATGGCTTCTTTGTAGACCGTCCTCTTTGCGGGGTCCGGGGATCCATCCTCTGCCTTCAGGGAACCGACTTCCCGCAACGGCCCCTGAAACAGCAAAGAGGATCCCGCTCAGGACCAGGCTGGGTGTGCAAAGGGGGTCTCTCAGATCTTCCAGGGCATGACTGACGGAAGCCGTTTCTGGATGAATAAAGCTCTTCGGAGATCCCTGAGGAACTAGAAGCGAATCCACCGCTGATGTCCACCCGCCTAGCAGGACTGCAGGGAATGGGTGGGCACCTGGACATTCGGGGAAGCGTGTCGGGACCTGCATACGTTAAGGACTGCCTGCTCGTTCAGCCAGCATGATCCTCTTTGGGTGCCCCTGTCAGATGGTGGCAGCAGAACGAAGGGTCTTCTTGGTTGTGGCACCGAAAAGGCCAGGAAGATCTGTCTGTCTTCCTGCGTTATTGTCTTTTGCCGGTAAGCAAAGACTCCTTTGCCAGATTCAACCCCCTCCTCCTCGTTCGCTTTGTCATTTCAACCTAGGTACTGTCCCTAAACCAGGAAATACACTGCCTCAGAGGGTGGTGGATTCTCCTTCGTTGGTCGTTTTTAGGAGGGGACCAGATGAGACCGTCAGGAGTGTGTGATATTTAAGTCCCGGAGAAGATGGGGGGGGGGGGGACTGGACCTTTGTGGTCTCTTCCAGCTCTGTGTGGGTGGGTGTGACTCAAATATAACCAGGGCTCCATCAGGGCTCCCTGACCTTTCCTTAGAATCATAGAATCATGGAATCATGGAATCATAGAGTTGGAAGGGGCCATACAGGCCATCTAGTCCAACCCCCTGCTCAATGCAGGATTAGCCCAGAGCATCCTAAAGCATCCAAGAAAAGTGTGTATCCAACCTTTGCTTGAAGACTGCCAGTGAGGGGGAGCTCACCACCTCCTTAGGCAGCCTATTCCACTGCTGAACTACTCTGAATATGAACATTTTTTTCCTGATATCTAGCCTATATCGTTGTACTTGTAGTTTAAACCCATTACTGCGTGTCCTCTCCTCTGCAGCCAACAGAAACAGCATCCTGCCCTCCTCCAAGTGACAACCTTTCAAATACTTAAAGAGGGCTATCATGTCCCCTCTCAACCTCCTTTTCTCCAGGCTGAACATTTCCAAGTCCCTCAACCTATCTTCATAGGGCGTGGTCCCTTGGCCCCAGATTATCTTCGTCGCTCTCTTCTGTACCCTTTCAATTTTATCCACGTCCTTCTTGAAGTGAGGCCTCCAGAACTGCACACAGTACTCCAAGTGTGGACTGACCAGTGCCGTATACAATGGGATTCAACCACAAGCTATTTTTGGCATTGCCATGAAAGTAGAGAACTGGCTGCTTCCACAGACCTTGGGGTGTGTTCTCATGTGGTTACCACGCCTGGGAAAGGCGGCAGACTTTGGTTGCCTACTCCCGCCTCAAACCACCTCCTAGAGGGCAGGGAGGCGTGGCCAACTGACCACTTTGGGGCTGATTTCGGGGCTGCTCAAAGCCTGAAAAGTATTTCAGAGGCTCCTCGATGGTCAAAAGGTTGAAAAAAGCCGACCTGGATAGCCCAGAATAGCTTGATCCCTTCAGATCACAGAAGCTAAGAAGGGTCAGGCAAAAGAAAAGCATATATGAAATGAATATAAAATAAGAAATAAATAAAATTAAAAGCATCCAAAGAATGGAATGGAAACCTTCCTCAGTGATCAAGGGAACTGTTGGATGTATAGGAAGCCCTAAAGCATTTTTAATGATATTTCTGACTGTTTCCTGACTTATGTTACCCATTCTGAGCCTCATGGAAAGGGCAAGTTATAAAAATACAGATTCTTGTTGTTGTTGTTAGCCAGCTTGGTGTAGTGGTTAGGAGTGCGGACTTCTAGTCTGGCGAGCCGGGTATGATTCCCCGCTCCCCCACATGCAGCCAGCTGGGTGACCTTGGGCTTGCCACAACCCTGATAAAACTGTTCTGACTGGGCAGTGATATCAGGGCTCTCTCAGCCTCACCCACCCCACAGGGTGTCTGTTGTGGGGAGAGGAAAGGGAAGGTGATTGTAAGCTGCTTTGAGACTCCTTCGAGTAGAGAAAAGTGGCCTATAAGAACTAACTCTTCTTCTTCTTCTTCTTCTTCAGTTTGAAAGGGCACTAAGCACAGTTGAATTAAGCTGGTCAGTGGAAGCTCACCTTTCCAAAACTGCATCAGTTCTGCTAAAAAACCTACGCAACATCTAAGATTCTGTTGGAGTATCTAGGGAGTAACTATTAAATCCTCACCTGCCATTGCCAAGTCTCTGCACCACCTTGGTGGTTCATGAGGAAAACGTCCACCAGGGCCGTGGCTTGGGTGCCGTTCTCAGGACAGCCGGCCCTGATCCAGCTCTGCAGCTCTGGTGGCAGGATGGCCAGGAATTGCTCCAGGGTCAGCAGCTCCAAGATCTGCTCCTTCGAGTGCCTCTCCGGCCTCAGCCACCGACGGCAGAGCTCCTGCAGCTGGCTGTATATCCCCCGCGGGTCTTCCACCTCCCGGGAGCGGAACTGCCGGAAATGCTGGCGCAGGGCTTCCGTGCGTTTGACTTCCCAGCGCAAGATGGCCGCCTTCACTTTCCCATAATCCTTCCTGTCTCTGGCCTCCAGGGCTCCAAAGGCCTGTTGGGCTTCTCCGCTCAGCGCTGGCAGGAGCCGGCCCACCCACTCATCCCTGGGCCACTGGCAGGCCTTCGCAACTTGTTCGAAAGAGACCAGGAAGGTTTTGGCGTCCTCCCAGTGGCTCGGCTCCTCCTCCCACCCCATACAAGGGGAAGCAATTTCTTCCAAGAACTCCTGTCTCTTAGCTTTCCAGAGTGTCTCCTCTCCTTCCTCTCGCCATCCAGGTCGCTCCACCATATCTTCAGACTGAATTATCCGGATCGGTTCTTCTGTTCCTCCTCCTGGTCCCTCTTCTTGTTCTAGGCCTGTAGATTTCCGCTCCTTCATCGCTTTTCCTTGTGACTCTACCAGTGCAAATCCGGAAAGTTACTGAGAATCCTGCTATGGGGCTAATTGCAGGCAGAAAACACCTGGTTGGTGTTGTGCTTTACACACAAGATCTTGGTAGAGACACAATTCAGGAAACTGATGATCTTTGTCGTATTTCCTGGATTTTGCTGCTGCAATAAGAGGACTTCCTCGGTGACCAACGATTTTCAACTGTCAGAGGCCACAGGCCCGTTCCCTGGTTCCTGATTTGCAAAGGGAATTTCTCCTGGGCCTGGAGGGAAACACAATGGAATGGTTAAAAACTACAAGCAAGCGTCAAACCATTTGCATGGATCACCTCAGAAATGCATTCTTTTCCCTAACCAAAGAGCAGGAAGGAGAGAAAACACACACTTACAGAAAGAGCTGAGTGGGTGCCACTGAGATCTAGAATGGTGAAGAGGCTGACCCATAAACTTCAGACCACGAATGTAGCAGAAACCCTTGACCAAATCCTTTTGCTTTCCGGGAACGAAAATCCCATCCTTTTGAGAAGATACATTATTGTATCTCTCAAAGTTTGCTGATAGGGTCAACAGGTCCTTCCTGGCCACCGGTGGGGGCAGAGGAGATAGGGTGGCCAGCTCTAGGTTGGGAAACTCCTTGGGTTTGGGGGGGAGGTCGAGTCTGGGCACTCAGTGGGACATAGGGTCCACCCTTCAAAGCAGCCATTTTCTCCAGGAGAGCTGACCTCTGCAGTCTGGAGATGAACTGACATTCTAGAGCAGGGGTAGTCAAACTGCGGCCCTCCAGATGTCCATGGACTACAATTCCCAGGAGCCCCTGCCAGCAAATGCTGGCAGGGGCTCCTGGGAATTGTAGTCCATGGACATCTGGAGGGCCACAGTTGCTACCCTCCAGGTGGGTCCTGAAATCTCCTGAAATTACAACTGCGATAGAGATCAGTTCCAGAGGGAAAAAACGGCTGCATTCCACCCTCCCAGGATTCATCCCCCAAATCAGGAATTTTCCATGAACTGCACTGCAGTAATGAAATTAAGTCGTTCAGGGTCACAAGTATGTATAAATGTGTGTCACCAGATGTCCTCTTTCTTTTGGTGTCCATCCTCTTCTGGGCTTTTTTTTTTTTTTAAACTGATGAAAATGCCCTCTTGTGGGGTAGGAAGATTAAGGAATATTATTAGTTTGTGGAGATTATCACAGTTTTAGAGGGTATTTCCTATGAGATTTATCACAGTGATCACTTGGTTGAAGTAGTGGGTCGGGAAATATGGTCCCTTTTTTACATTCAGAATACGGTAACCCTAAAAAAATGTCACAAAACACCCCTTTTTTTTCCTTTGGAGATAGAGGACATCTCAGGATTGCAAAAGCCAAACCAGAGGGGAACATCCATGTGACTTTCCATAGCTTTTCATTGATTCTGATGACCCTCCCCTTCCTGCAAGAGACTTGAGCCCGGTCTCCGAGACCTTGGTCTGACACTCTGGTTAACCACTACCTAAATGCCATTGCAAGAGCCTCTTGTGGTGCAGAGTGGTAAGGCAGCGACATGCTGTCTGAAGCTGTCTGCCCATGAGGCTGGGAGTTCGATCCCAGCAGCTGGCTCAAGGTTGACTCAGCCTTCCATCCTTCCGAGGTCGGTAAAATGAGTACCCAGCTTGCTTGCTGGGGGGTAGACGGTAATGACTGGGGAAGGCACTGGCAAACCACCCCGTATTGAGTCTGCCATGAAAACGCTGGAGGGCGTCACCCCAAGGGTCAGACACAACCCGGTGCTTGCACAGGGGATACCTTTACCTTTAAATGCCATTGCAATCCAGGCCTGTAAGTGGATTCTGCCATTTCACACAGCAAACTCCAAGCGCATTCCACACACGTCGGATGTGGAATGCACTTTCGATGTGAACGTGCAGCAGGATTTTCCTGCGCCAAACCGGAAAATCGCCTTCCAAAGCGCATCCAAAGCGCATTACCCAACCCGCGCAAGAAGGAGCCCTATCTGCACCCAACAATGCACTTTCAACCCACTCTTTGCAACTGGACTTTACCGCGGGAAGGGCACTGTCCAGCAAGCGGGGCAGCTCCCCTTGTGTGCGTGCATAAAAGCCGTCCCTTTATCACGAGAAACGAGGGATGATCCTAGGAGGGCAGCCAGTCCCTTCCGCGGGTGACAGTCTCCAAAGAAAGAGCCTCTGCCCGGCCAAGTTTCAAACAGCGGCGCTCGGGAGACCGAGCGAAGCAAACACCTTCATGGGTTTAGATTGCACCCTCTTTGGGGACGGGGGAGTGAAGGGCGACGCTTCCGGGTGGGCTGGGGGGGGTCAGGCTTTGCATGCAAGCGAGGCTTTGCATGCAAGGTACCCTTTGCCTCGTGGCCGACCAAGAGTTTGTGGATCCACTGGGGGAGGAGGGGAGTAGATCTCCCAGATCCCTGGCTTTGTTGCAAACTCTGCAACCCCCTCCCCGCCCGCCACTCACCGCTCTTGCAGCCCCGCAGCCCGCCCAACGCCAAAGTCCCTGCGAGGAGGAAGGCTGGCTGGCTGGCTGGCTGGCTGGCGTGTCTGCTCCTTCGCCTCGTCCCCACCCCCTGCTCAAATTTCCCAACTGCTTCCGAGATCAGAAGGTAACCCTTCGGGTGGCTCCCGGACGCCGCCTTGGCGAGACCCTCCTGGGCTGCAGGGAGCGGCGGCGTCCCTTGGAGTCCCGGACAGGCGGAGGCGCCGCCCTCCGCACCGCATCCAGCAATTATAATAATAGTAATAAGAAAGAGATCTAAACAGAATATATATAAATAATAGAAAACCCAAGCCAATCCAGCTGCATGCCTTCCAGTGATGTGCGTGGTCCTTGGGTTGCTTTCCAGCAGTTCATGTCAAAATTGTATTGTTGGGATGCCACACAGCCGTGTTTTTTTGGTTAAAGTTTGAGTATTTAGGTGCCAGGCTTATGGACAAGCCTAAATATATTAGCATGCACACACATGCACGCACGCCAATTTAAATTTTCTTAAATTTAAAACTGAAATACTGTGGTTCTGCAGTACAGCAGACTGGTCACGTATGTGGTTATTCGCACGAAATTACACAACATCTAAGCAATATAAATGATATAAAATGCAATTAGATCCAGTTACAGCCATTTAAATAACGGCCATGGTTATTTATTTGCTTCTGAAAAGTTTATATCAATATTGAATTGTTGATGTAGCGAATGCATGTTTGACTATGGTTTTTTTTTTAATTGAATTTTGAAGTGTATGGCTTATGGGATGTGAAACCTTTATAAGTAAGTATACACCCACACACATCCAACTTTCATTTATTCAAGTTTAAATATAAAATGCAATCAGATCCAGTTACATCCATTAAGATAATGGCCCTCTTTATTTGTTTCTGAGCAGTTTATGTCAATATTGCATTGTTGATGTACTGAACGCATGTTTTACTGTGATTTTTAAATTGAATTTTTAAATGTACGGCTTATGGGCTGTTCAGCCTTTATAAAATAGTGCACACCCACACACATCCAACTTCCATTTTTTTCCAGTTTAAATCTGAAGTTCTGTGGTTATATAGTAAAGTGAACACTGGTCGATTATTCACACGCATTATTCTTCACCCAACGTTACAATACGCAACATCTAAAGCAGTGGTCCCCAACCTTTCTGAGGCTGGGGACCGGCAGGGCATCGGGCCGCGCCCGCGCGGACCACGCCCGCTCATCGGGCCGCGCCCGCTCATCGGCCTGATTGCCTCTCCCCGCCCTCCCGCAGTAAGAAGCTTCCCGGGCTGCAAGCTTGCGACCTGGGAAGTTTTTTACTGCGGGGGGGGGGCGGGGAGAGGGAGCCGCGGCCCGGCGCCATGTCCTTCGCGGCCCGGCACCGGGCCGCGGCCCGCAGGTTGGGGACCACTGATCTAAAGAGTATATAAATAATATAAAATAGTGGCCCCCATTATTTGCTCCTGAAGAGCCTCTTGTGGCACAGAGTGGTAAGGCAGCAGACATGCAGTCTGAAAGCTTCGCCCATGAGGCTGGGAGTTCGATCCCAGCAGCCGGCTCAAGGTTGACTCAGCCTTCCATCCTTCCGAGGTCAGTAAAATGAGTACCCAGCTTGCTGGGGGGTAAATGGTAATGACTGGGGAAGGCACTGGCAAACCACCCTGTATTGAGTCTGCCATGAAAATGCTACAGGGCGTCACCCCAAGGGTCAGAAATGACCCAGTGCTTGCACAGGGGATACCTTTACCTTTTACCTTTAAAGTGCTCCTGGACCCTTACTCTTCTTGTCTCTTTGAAATGTGGATCCTAGGGCATCATACCCCAGTGAAGATGAAGAAGACCTCAAACCCCTTCATCCTCCAAATCTCCAGGGGCTTCCTTACCCAGAGTTGATGACGTTTTTTGCAACTCCTAATTTATAGAGAGGGCTCCTTAAGTAAATGAAGAGTGTTGCTAACCTCCATGAGCTCTCCTGGAACCACAAATAATATTTAGACTACACAGATTAGTTCTCCTAGAAAAATAATGGCAGCTTCAGAGGGCAAGCCCATGCTAGCACTACGCTGGCACCATGCTAGCAGGGGCTCTTAGTAATTGTAGTCCAGGGACATCTGGAGAGTCACCGTTTGGCCACCCCTGCTCTATGGTATACCATAGATTCTCAGTTAAATAACTTTAGTACCCTTGCACTGTTTATTGAATGCCTTCTGCTGCCTGATCAACTTGATTTTCAAGATTTGTATTCCCACCCTAAGGCTATAAAAAAGACTAAATGGAAAGAACGACAAGATTGGAGAGAATTCACTCATCCTTAATGGGACAGAGACAGGAAAAACCTCTCTAGGAATCCACAGTCAGTGCTCTCTCATTTTAACCCTTTGTTTGATCGTCAATCACCATAGTAAACACTCCAGGAAAATACTTGAAATGGGCATTTTAAAGACTGACTTTGCCTTGAGAATTTCTCGGTGTTTTGGGGGGTGATGCTCAGTGGGGATTGGGTGTCGCTCTGGAGGTTCCTTTCTCTCAAACTCTATGGCAGGGGTAGTCAAACTGCGGCCCTCCAGATGTCCATGGACTACAATTCCCATGAGCCCCTGCCAGCAAATGCTATACCCCTGCTCTATGGCATATCACAGAGTCAGCCCTCCCAAATCTGCCATTTTCTCCATGGGAACATACGTCCATTGTGTGGCGATCACGAGAATGTCAAGGCCAGCTCATTCTCCTCCACAGACTTTTCCCACCCCAGGCTTTGCTTTCCTCCTCAGTCTTGCTGCTGGAGTTGCTAGGGATTAAAAGCCTGTCTCTCTGTGGTTGGTTTTAACCACTTTTTAAGGTGTGGTTTCATCATGGAATCTTAAAATGTACTTGTTGCTGTTAGGTGCGAAGTCGTGTCCGACCCATTGCGACCCCATGGACAATGATCCTCCAGGCCTTCCTGTCCTCTACCATTCCCCTGAGTCCATTTAAGTTTGCACCGACTGCTTCAGAGACTCCATCCATCCACCTCATTCTCTGTCGTCCCCTTCTTTTGCCCTCAATCGCTCCCAGCATTTGGCTCTTCTCGAGAGTCCTTCCTTCTCATGAGGTGGCCAAAGTATTTGAGTTTCATCTTCAGGATTTAGCCTTCTAAGGAGCAGTCAGGGCTGATCTCCTCTAGGACTGACCGGTTTGTTCGCCTTGCAGTCCAAGGGACTCGCAAGAGTCTTCTCCAGCACCAGAGTTCAAAAGCCTCAATTCTTTGACGCTCGGCCTTCCTTATGGTCCAACTTTCACAAATGTACTAGCTTCCTTAATTACCCCAATCAGGGCAGAAAGTAGGGATACAAACAGTGTTGAATGAAGTCAATATTGTTGCCTCGGACTACCCCTTCTATGAAACCTGGCTAATTTCTACTGAACACACACACATGCCATTATGTATTATAAACTGTCCCTCATGAGAAAGTGGATACCCCATCACTGGAAGTTTTTAAGTATCAACTGGATACCTACTTGTCAGAGATATCATAGTTGCAGTTCTTGAGTTGGCAGGGGGTTGGACTAGATGACCCTGGTGGGCCCTTCTCAGCCTGAGATTAAATAAACACACACATGGCCTGATTCAAGAGAGGCACATACATCAATTCTACACAGACAGAATTCCAGCGTCCTTCTCTCCAGCTGGGATTCTCTGCTTCCTGATCCTATCGCCTGATGTGATGCACAAACTACAAGTTGAGAAGATAATATTTCTGATGCTCTTTGGGCACTTCACAAAATGAAACTTTCCACTTTTTCTTGAACTCTGCCCCCACCCAGTTAGTATCCTTGGTAGCTAGCGAGGTGTAGCGTTCAAACAGTGGCTACCCCTAATCTGGAGAACTGGATTTGATTCTCTACTCTTCCTCCATGTGCAGACAAGCTGGGTGACTTTGGGCTGGTCACAGTTTTCTCAGAGCTGTTTACACAGAGCAGTTCTCTCAGGGCTCACTCAGCCACATGTCTCTCTCACAAGGTGACTATTGTGGGGAGAAGGGAAGATGATTGCAAGGCACTTTTGAGATTTCAGTGTGATGGAGTGATTAGAACAGCCTCTAATCTGATGGAGAGGCTGATTCTGTGAAGGCTTAAGGGGGTGGCAGGTGACAGTGGATGAGCGATAGGGTTGTGAGCATCCTGCATAGTGCAGGGGGTTGGACTAGATGACCTAGCCCAACCCCCTGCAACTTCCAACTTTATTATTCTATGATTCTAATCTGGAGAATCAGGTTTGATTCCCCCCTTCTCCTCCACATGCAGCCAGCTGGGCGACCTCGGGCCAATCACAGTTCTCTCAGTGTTTTTCCTCCAGAGCAGTTCTCTCAGAGCTTTCTCTTCCCCCAGTGACTCATAGGATGTGTGTTGTCCCGAGAGGAATGGACAGTTGTTCGTTAGCCGCTTTGCAACTCCTTCGTGTAGTGAAAAGCAGAATATTAAAAAAAAACAACATCCTATTCTAAGGATCTGCATAGATTTTCTGTGACTAACCAACACAACCTCATAACTAAAGCTTTTCTCACATCTGACAATAGTAGTGGTAATAATAATAACAACAGTAATAATCATTCATTTTTATTTATATCCCATCCTTCCAATGCTCAGAGGAGACAGAGCAAGCTGGATCTCGCCTGGTGAGAGGAGATGGGACGTCCCCAGGGGGGAGCACTGAAGTACTGGCCCCCTCCCCCGCTACCTCTGACAGGGCCAAAACAGTCCTCACACAAGGGGGACGGAGGGAGACCCTTCTAGTATCCAACATGGCTGCTGCGATGCTTAGTCAGGCTGGCTTTCTGGCTAAAGCTCTTCCCGCACTCGGGGCACAGATAGAGCTGCTGCCCTCGGTGGGTTTCCTGGTGACCGATCAGCTTATTTCTGTGGGAAAAGTGCATCCCGCAATCCGGGCATTCAAAGAGCTTCTCCCCTGTGTGGATCCTCTGGTGGACCCTCAGGTGGTCCTGCTGCCGGAACGCCTTCGAGCACTGAGTGCACTGGAAGGGTTTCTCCCCGGTGTGGATGCGCTGGTGCCTCATCAGGTGGAATTTGCTTTGGAAGCGCTTGGCGCACTGAGGGCATGCGTGCGGCCGCTCCCCGGCGTGCACGCTCTGGTGCCTCCAGAGCGTGTCTCTCGAAGGGAAGTCCTCCCCGCACAGGGGGCAGTCGTGCCGTCTCTCCCGGGCGTGAAGGGCCAGGTGCTTCTTCAGCGTTTGCTGGTGCCGGAATATCTTCTCGCAGTGGGGACACTGGAAGGGCTTCTCGTCGGTGTGGATCCTCTGGTGCCTCGTCAAGGCCAGTTTCACGGCGAAGACCTTCCCGCACACGGGGCATTCGTGCGGCTTCTCGCCCGTGTGGATCTTCCGGTGCTTGAGCAGCGTCACTCGCTGACGGTAGCTTTTCCCGCACTGGGAGCATTCGAACGGCCTCTCCGCCACGGGGTCGGCTCGGTGGCTCTTCGACGACTTTTGGCCACCGGGGCTTTCCCTACACTCGGGGCATTCGCAGGTTCTCTCCCCCTGGGGGTTGCTCTGACCACCGGTCACGTGATCGGCTTTCGTCCCCTCGGAAGGTTCGTATCGCTTCTCATCGGCCTGGATTCTTAGATGGGGCTCGGGACTGTCTTTCCGCTGAGTATCTACGCCGATGGTGGGACCTCCGCCAACGCCCTCTCTGGCACGTCCCCTAAGAGCTCCGGGTTTGTGGCGGTATTTTCTCCTGTACTTCGAGAACAGGGCCTTTTTCTCCACCGCGTCTTCTGCAGGAATCTCGCCAGTGGCGTGCGTGAGACCTCCAGAGTGCTCCTTGCCTTCGTTCTCTTCCGTCACTGGCTCCACCTCCTGCCGCAGACCTTTGGACTCACATCTCTCTGGGTAGATTTCAGGCGTTCTCCACGGGGCGTCTCCTCCCAGGGTCCCGACTGTTTCCTCCGGCCCCGTCTCGACGGGGATGTCGTGCTCCTTCTTGATCCAACGTCGCCTCCCATCACCTGAAGAGACAAAACCAGAGGAATCTGGTCCATCTTTTCAACATCTCCTGTATGTTGACCTGCACTTCCTCCTTCTTTCTGATCTCCTCTCCTGCTGACCCACTCCATCCTCAGCTGGCTCAGGAAGCCAGTGTGGGGTAGTTATTCGAGCAGGGATTCCTGACCTGGGGTACGTGGACCCCCAGGGGTCTGTGGGAGCCCCAGAGGGGGTTCACAGCAATCCCCCTCCTCTCTTAATGGACTCAGCCACAAGCTATGGAAGCACCCAAGCATGCATGAGTCCTCTCTGGTTTCTGCTCCTGAGAGGGGGCAGAATCTGCAAGCTTACTGCCAGCTTAAGCCACCTCCTGTTTCTTCTCCCTTCAGTCTGACTCAAGCCTGCCTGTTAACACAGGTAGTGAAGTCACTTCCAATGACAGGTTTCCATGGACTCCAATTCCCATGAGCCCCTGCAAGTACCATGCTGGCAGGGGCTCCTGGGAAATGTAGTCCATGGGCATCTGGAAAGAACCACATGTTGGCCATCCCTATCTGAAACAACATTTCTAAAAAATAAAGAAAGATAGGTAATCAGTGGCAGATTCCCTCAGTCAACATCTTGACAGGGATTCGAACCTGTCTCCTCCAGGTGTTACTCTTGACACACAACTTTTACACACACACAACCCCATTTATCTCCACTGGATCTGAGAGGGGGGTGGAAAAGAGACTCTTACCCAAAGAATTTATATTCCCGCCATCCTCCTGTAAGACTTGCCAGAACGTGTTCCTTTGTCCTGCCTGGACCGGAGTCTGTTCAGCCAAGCGCAGAGAAGATACGTCCGCCATCTTGAAGTCCGTCTGTGGCGGGAAACAAGAAGGCCCCCCCTCCGCACCCCCCCACGTCAGATGATGTTGAAGAAAAACAACCATCAAGACAGAGAGCCTCATCTTTTAACACCGGAACAGTAACACTTAGATTCCTTTCAGGAGGGGTCTTAGTCAACCTGTGGTCCTCCAGATGTTCATGGACTACAATTCCCATGAGCCCCTGCCAGCAAATGCTGGCAGGGGCTCATGGGAATTGTAGTCCATGGACATCTGGAGGACCACAGATTGACTACCCCTGGTCTATGGTACGAGAGCTAGCTTCAAATCAGGCCACACCTTAGCGACCGACAAGATTTTGGGGATGTACATTTATAAGGACTGCTGAATCAGATGAGGTGCCCATCGTCCAGCATTCTGACCAGCATCCAGTTCCTCTGGAGGGCCAACAAGATGGTACAGAGACCAGGAGGGGCAGGCCCGGCCTATGTTGTGAGCAGGGCAGTAGCCCAAGGAACCAATAGCCCAGGGTCAGTCAGTGATGGTCAGGGCGAGGGCAATGGGCAGATGGAGGGGGAGGGGCATCTGGCAGGTATAAAAGGAAGCCTCTCAAACAGACCGGAGACAAACAGGTGGGGGCGGGGGGCTGAACTGGAGACTGAAGGAGGAGGATTAGGGTAAGCCTAACCTATTACCCCTCCCATTCTGAGGTCTGCGGAGTATCCCGATGTGGCAGCCAAGATGGCGGAAAGCAACACCCCTAAGGGCGTGACAGATATACTACGGTAAAATGCTAAATAAAGATGCTGTTCCTCCCTTTGCAGAGGTTTAACTTCTAATAATTAATTTGTGTCACAAATTCGCAATCATCTATTTTTTCCCCAGTATGGTGTAGAAAGTCCAATTAAGATCTGGGGGACTCAGGTTCAAATCTGGCCTATTACAGAAAATCACTGGACAGACACTGCCCGCCCCAGCCTAACCCACCTCACAGGGTTGTCGTTGCGAGGGTAAAATGGAAGACAGGTGAGCAATGTGAGTCATTTTAAGCCCCACAGAAAAGAAAGGTGGGATGTAAACAATAAATAAAAGAGTATTCATTTGAAAAGTGGCGGACACGCTGATATTTACTTTGCCCCATCAAAGTTTTACTCACTCCTCCTGTTCTGGATTGCAGTGTGCTTTTCCCTTCCCCAATTTATCCACACAACAACTCTGCAAAACAGGTTAGGCCTAGAGGCAAGGATGGGTTCAGGCCCACCCAGCAAGTTCAGTAGAAAACAACAGCGTGCATTTTAAAGCTCCTTCCCATAAATTCTCCTTCAAAGGCAAACTGGGGATAGTGACTTATACCAGGGACAAATCTCAAAAGATCACGATTAATATCCAGCTCTGGGCAAGATCCTGCCCTGGTCCTCTGGAAGGTCACGTACCTCAGTGGGCCTAGTCCTGTCTGTTTCCTGTTCTTCTGGAGGACATGAGGAATGGGAGAGGTGTGAGCCTTCAGACTCTTTGCCTGTGAAGAAAGGAAAAGATAAATTTCAGGCTGGGAATCTAGTCTATTTGTAGGCTGCTCCTGGGCCAAGGAGGCAGCTGGATCAGACCAAGGTCCATCTAGTCCAGCACCCTGCCTTGCAGAGTGGACAGCCAGTTCCTCCGGAGGGCCATCAGCAGGGCAGAGAGGCCAAGGCCTTCCCCCCAATGTCACAGAATCACAGAAATCATAGAATCATAGAAACACAGAGTTGGAAGGGGCCACACAGGCCATCTAGTCCAACCCCCTGCTCAACGCAGGTTCAGCCCTAAGCATCCTAAAGCCTCCTGGCGCTGGGATTTAGCAGGTGCCTCTGAATGTGGAAGTTCCCTTCAGTCTCCGTCACTGATAACTGATGGACTTTACCCTCCATTATTTCAATAGCAATCCCTACATTCTCTGGCCACGAATTCCACATTTTAAACTTGTGTATATACCTGCCACCGTTCTTATCATTGTGTTTCTCCTCTCTATGTTCTTTTTCCTTTATTAGTTGTTGAATTTTGAGTTTTCCCCCCGTCCCCCCTCTCCTGTTTTTGAAATAAATCTATAAAATTAATCCGTGGCTATTTGGACATTATTTCCTCCATCCCCATCAGCCTACCAAGCCACGGGGGGTGGGGTGGGGGGTTAGGAGCCAGCAGGAGCTCTCCCAACAACCCTGGCATGGGCCCATCACCCTCTGAACATCCCTATCGCTGCACTTGGGCTTCCTCCGTGGGTGTCGGTGTGGCTCCGCCTCCCACGGCGGCCATTTTGCGGTCGGTGCCACTTCCCGCAGGAGCCATTTTGTGGCTGCGTCCTCCAGCCTGCGTCAGTATTCTAATGCAGTGGTCCCCAACCTTTTTATCACCGGGGACCACTCAACGCAGGGGACCACTCACCGAGGACCACTCAACGCCTTTTACTGAGGCCCGGTGGGGGGGGGTAGTTTACTCCTCTACTCTCAACCACTGCCCTAACGCTCTCTGATCGCTATGGTAATGTTTAAACATCCCTTCAAAATAAGATACAGACATGCCACAACAATGACATCTGTTGTAAAGGGCTGGGGGGGGGGGTGAAGTAAAGGGCCGGGGGGGGGGGAGAAGGCGTCCTTCGGGGCCCACCTCCTATTAGTCGAAGGACCACATGTGGTCCGCAGCCCACAGGTTGGGGATCACTATTCTAATGGCTCCCAAAAGTTAAAGAAATTAGGGACCCTGACCTTGACAGAACAAAGAGGAGGCCTCCTATCAGATGGTCTCCTGCAGACAGCTAATCGCTTGAGCAAATCTCTTGAGAGCCAGCCTGGTGCAGTGGTTAGGAGTGCGGACTTCTAATCTGGCATGCCGGGTTCGATTCTGCAGTCCCCCACATGCAGCCAGCTGGGTGACCTTGAGCTCACCACGGCACTGCAAAAACTGTTCTGACTGAGCAGGAATATCAGGGCTCTCTCAGCCTCACCCACCCCACAGGGTGACTGTTGTGGGGAGAGGAAAGGGAAGGCGACTGTAAGCTGCTTTGAGCCTCCTTCGGGTAGGGAAAAGCGGCATATAAGAACGAACTCTTCTTCTTCTTCAGTAATCTCAGGGCTCTCTCAGCCTCACCCACCCCACAGGGTGACTGTTGTGGGGAGAGGAAAGGGAAGGCGACTGTAAGCTGCTTTGAGCCTCCTTCGGGTAGGGAAAAGCGGCATATAAGAACGAACTCTTCTTCTTCTTCAGTAATCTCAGGGCTCTCTCAGCCTCACCCACCCCACAGGGTGTCTGTTATGGGGAGAGGAAAGGGAAGGCGACTGTAAGCTGCTTTGAGCCTCCTTCGGGTAGGGAAAAGCGGCATATAAGAACGAACTCTTCTTCTTCTTCAGTAATCTCAGGGCTCTCTCAGCCTCACCCACCCCACAGGGTGTCTGTTATGGGGAGAGGAAAGGGAAGGCGACTGTAAGCTGCTTTGAGCCTCCTTCGGGTAGGGAAAAGCGGCATATAAGAACGAACTCTTCTTCTTCAGTAATCTCAGGGCTCTCTCAGCCTCACCCACCCCACAGGGTGTCTGTTATGGGGAGAGGAAAGGGAAGGCGACTGTAAACTGCTTTGAGCCTCCTTCAGGTAGGGAAAAGCGGCATATAAGAACCAACTCTTCTTCTTCTTCAGTAATCTCAGGGCTCTCTCAGCCTCACCCACCTCACAGGGTGTCTGTTGTGGGGAGAGGAAAGGGAAGGCGACTGTAAGCCGCTTTGAGCCTCCTTCGGGTAGGGAAAAGCAGCATATAAGAACCAACTCTTCTTCTTCAAATCCCAATACTCATGAGAAGAAGAGCTCTCCACAAGTCAGCGAATCCTTACCCAGCAATCCCATCGCCTCTTCATTGCCCGGCTCTGTCTCTTTGCAAATCGGTCGCTGCAGAGCATGTGCCTCCACATCCACGCATTCCTCCTTCAAGGGCCCCTGAAAGAGAGAGGATAATCCCACTCAAAACTGGCCAGCTCCTAGTCTCCCCTCTGCCATTCAAGCAGCATTTTGCCAAACCAGCTTCCAGTGGCTCACTATGAGGGCGAGTGGAATTGCCCAAGTAAACTATGGGCCATTCCGCACCAGGATCAATGTTGCAAATTGGTTTCGGAACGAAAAAACGCCATTTTAAATAGTGGAATTCGTCGTTATGCATACCTGCCTTTGTAGTGGAATCCAGTTGCGTTTCTATCGTTTCCCACAGGTTTCCAGTCTCGGCAAAAATCACTAGCCAGGAAGCGATATTGCCGAGCTTTGTCCCGCCCCTGGCCGCCAATCAAACGAGCAGCCAATGGGCGGCCGTTAGCATGCTCCCGAAAAAACCCTTTCCCTTTAAGGCAGGTTTAAAAAAACACACATACACGTTGCAACGAATCTGCGTTGATTCGTTGTAACGGAGAGACCCATCTAGCTCGCAGGTGGCCGAAAATAATGGGAAAAATAAAGGTAAAATAAACCAGCAAACAGGGCTGTGTGGTGCTTGGTGACTTAAAACAGAGGGACTGCAGCCGGGGAAGCCACGTTAGGTGAATGAAGGCTCGCCGGTTTGTTGCTCTCCGCTCGCTCCGAGAAAAAAAAATGGTGATGGCTTCGCCGGAAGATCAGAGGAGAGAGCCAGGGGGAGGGACTTTGCTGAAACCGCAACAATGGGAACGCACAGAACTTTCCCGCTAGTGTTGCAGATTGGTTGCAAGAGTGTAGAGCTTTCCGGAGGGTGAATCCACTTTTTGGGATTTCCCCGAAAGCGCTACAACGAATCGCTTTTTGCGGATCGGTTTCAGGAGTGTGGCAGATTGTCTACGACGTTGTGCGTAACTGCATTTCAGTGGCGAATACAATTTGCCACACTCCTGCTACAAAGAATCTGTGTGGAATGGCCCTATGTATTTGTGGCCACTGACTGCTGGATCTGTAGGAGGCAGGCAAAATTCCAACAGGTTCAGCACTCCCATTCCATACTCTGGGGTTTTTAAGGCTGTTTTAATATTCTGGGGTTTTCACTGGGTGGTTTTTTAATGCCCTGACCAAGTTAGTCCAGTGTCGTCAGATTTTGGAAGCTAAGCGGGATCAGCCGTGGTTAATATTTAGAAGGGCGACCACGCAAGTCCACGGTTGCTAGGCAGAGGCCACCAACGGCACACCCCCTCTGAGACTCTCTTGTCCTGGGTCGCTATAAATCTGCTGCAATTGGACGGCAAAAAAATAACAACCGAAAATATTTCCAAACTGCTTTCTGCTAAATGAACCATTGTTGAAGGCACAAGTCCAGCAAGCAACCCATACTGACAGCCTTGCAGGGGTGTTGTGAGACTACGTGTAACGGTTTCAAACAGAGAACTGGCTGAACAGACCATAGAAAAGGATGTGTATTAAAGAGATTTCTGGAATTGTGAGCAATTAACTGTAAATACTTCAATATTTCTGTATGCTGAAACCACAAACAGGAAACTTAATACAAATGCAGGCAAGTCTCAACCTAAACACCTTGCAGAAGATATTTGGGTTGGTTGGGGTGGTAAAAGAAAGCCAGTTTATCCCTTTTAACCAGGGATTATACCAACGATTAAGTTTTGGCTCCTCACCTGCCATTTCTCTGCCTCAGCCCCTTTCTGGCTCCGCAAGAAATCCTCTGCCAGGGCTGCAGCTTCGGTGCCATTCTCGGGACTGCTGGCTCTGATCCAGCTCTGCAGCTCTGGCGGCAGGATGCTCAGGAATTGCTCCAGGATCAGCAGCTCCAGGATCTGCTCCTTCGAGTTCTTCTCCGGCCTCAGCCACCGGCAGCAAAGCTCCTGCAGCTGGCTGTATATCCCCCGTGGGTCTTCCACCTCCCGGGAGCGGAACTGCCGGAAGTGCTGGCGCAGGGCTTCCGTGTTTTTGGCTTCCCGGCGCAAGATGGCCGCCTTCACTTTCCCATAATCCTCTCTGTCTTTGGTCTCCAGGCTTTCGAAGGCCTCCTGGGCTTCTCCACTCAGTGCTGGCAGGAGCCGGGCCACCCACTCGTCCCTGGGCCACTGGCAGGCCTCGGCCACGTGCTCGAAGGAGGCCAGGAAGGCCTTGGTGTCATCCCAGGGACCCGGCTCTTTCCCCCTGCTCGTTTGAGGGGAATTCAGTTGCCTCAGGAAGTCCTGCCATTGGGTTTCCAAGCGCTGGTGTGGCCTCTTGCTGGGCTCTTTTCTCCATGCTCTCCATCCAAGCTGCCCTGCCATCTCTTCAGGCCGAACTGCGCTGACGATTTCTCCCGCTGCGTCCGGATCAGCAGAGCTTTCCTCCATAGGCAGCTGGGTATAGTTATTATAGCGTGGTGGCCTTTAATCTGTAAAGCTTGGTTTGATTCCCCACTCGTCCTGCAAATGCCACCAGGTGGGTGATCTTGGCCCAGTCACAGTTCTATTAGAGCTGTTCTCATAGAGCAGTTCTCTCAGAGCTCTCTCAGCCCCACCTACCTCACAGGGTATCACAGGAAGGGAAGGTGACCATCAGCTGCTTTGACACTCTGGGTAGTGAAAAACAGGGTATAAAAACCAACTCTTCTTCTCCTTGCCAATGAAATCCACAATGAAAAAGCAGGTGAGGACCCAGCTGGCAGGTTGATTCTGGGCAGAGAAGACGGCGGTGGTGGAATTTTTGCTCTGTCTACCCAGGCAAAGGAGGGGACAAGGCCTGGTTTCTACTCTCTGGACCGGTTTTAGGATTGCGTTGAGAGGATGCCCCTTGAGAGACAGCCCTGGTGCCAAAGAGAGAGTCACAATAAAAATCATTTAAAAGTGGCAGGGAGGGGACAAGAAAGGAATGCAGGCAGGCTGGACGAGTCCGCATCAGCCACGCTCTCTTCCCTCTTCTCCAAGAGTGGGGCGGGAGAGGGGGGATGCAAAATGAACCCTCTTGGGGAAAAAACTAGATGGAAGCCCAGTACATCTGAGACATACAGCAGGAGAGGAAGCAGGGGGTGGCCGATGGGCGTGTCTGTCTGTCTGCCTCTCTCTCCTCCCCTCCCCTCCCGGCGACCCTCCCCACAGAAGCCCTGGCCCCTCTTTCCTTCACAAAGCTCACCAGTTTTATACAGAAAAACACCTCCCCCCACACCCGCTCTCTGCCTTCTTCCTTGCTATGGGGCATACAGCAGTAGAGGAAGCAGGGGGAGGGGCTAAAGAGCCAGCCTCCTGTCTCTGGTCTGTCCCCTCCCTCCCCACATAAGTCCTTGCCCCTCTTTCCTTCATAAAGCTCACCTGTAATATTCAGGAAAACGTGTGTGTCCCCCTCCCACAATTGCTCTCTGCCTTCTTCCTTGCTATGGGGCATACAGCAGGAGAGGAAGCAAGGGGAGGGGCTAAAGAGCTAGCCTCCAGTCTCTGTCCCCCCCCCACAGCCACCCACCCCCCACAAGCCCTGGCCCCCCCTCTTGCCTTCACAAAGCTATATATTCAGAAAAATGTACCCCCCCCCCAAAAAAAAAGAACCCTTCTCTCTGCCTTCTTCCTTGCTATGGGGCATACAGCAGGAGAGGAAGCAAGGGGGGTGGGGCTAAAGAGCCGGCCTCCTCTCTCTGCGTCCCCCTCCCCACACAAACCCTGGATCCCTCCCCAAAGCTCACAGTTTTAGGCAGGGAAAGCGCTGCAGGAAAGGAACATTCTCCAAGGAGCATAAAACTAACCAGCAGGCAGGAAGAGGGCGCAGGGGGAGGGGCTTAAGCCGGGCACACGCACGGCGGCCCCGCCCCCTCCCTCCCAGCCAGGAAAGGTCTCTCTGGACTAAACCATTCAGGCCCGAGGGGAGGGGGAGCGCCAGGCTGGGAAAGGCGGCCCTGCAGGCCAACGAGGCTTCTGGGGAAGGTTCCGGCAGTCAAGGCTGCCCTGAGAAAAGCCTCTCTGAGCGGACTTGCCCCGGGTTCGAATCCCACCGCAGACCGGGGGGGGGGGGAGCCAGAGGCGTCGCTGCAACCTGCAACCGCGACGCGGGACCGCCATGCGCCTCCCCCCCCCCAGCACGCATGCTCGGAAGCCTCGCCCGGGCTCTCCTCCGCCGCCTTGAGTGTCCTGCAAGCCTTTGGGCTCGAAAGGGCCTTTCTTCCTCCCTCCCTCTCTATCTTGCCACCCCCCTTTCCTTCCTTCCTTTCTCTTTCCTCCTTTCTTCTTTCTTTCTTTTTCTCTCACCTCCCTTTCTTTCCTTCCTTCTTCTTTCCTCCTTTCTTTTTTCTTTCTTTCCCTCATTTCCCCTTCCTTCCCTCCCTCCCACCTTTCTTTCCTTCTTTCCTCCTTTCCTTCCCTCACCCCGTTTCTTTCCTTCCTTCCTTTCTCTTTCCTCCTTTCCTCTCACCTCCCTTTCCTTCCTTCCCACCTTTCCTTCCTTCCTCTTTCCTCCTCTTCTTTCCTTCCCTCACTTCCCCTCCCACCCTTCCTTCCCTCTCACCTCCCTTTCCTTCCTTCCTCTTTCCTCCTTTCTCCTTCCCTCACCCCTTTTCTTTTTTTCCTTCCTTCCTTTCTCTTTCCTCTCTTTTCTCTTCCCTCTCAACCTCTCACCTCCCTTTCTTTTTCTTTCTTTCCCTCATTTCCCCTTCCTTCCCTCCCACCTTTCCTTCCTTCCTTCCTCTTTCCTCCTCTTCTTTCCTCCCCTCACTTCCCCTCCCTCCCTCCCTTCCTTCCCTCTCACCTCCCTTTCTTTGCTTCCTCTTTCCTCCTTCTTTCCTTCCTTCCCTCTCACCTCCCTCTTTCCTTCCTTCCCCTTTCTTTCCACCCTCCCTTTTCTTCCTTCCTTTATCTTTCTTTAATTCCTTCCTTCTTTCCTCCCTCTTCTTTCATTCTTTCTTTCCTTCCTATCTCCTTCCTTTCTTTCCTCCATCTCCTCATTTCTTTTCCTTTCTTTCCTCTTCCTTTCTCCTCCCTCCATCACTTCCTCCCTCTTCCTCCCTCTTCCTTTCCAACTCTTCTTCATTGCATGCACATACCTCTTGGCAAACTATGGAAGTATACATTCAGATGGGTAGCCGTGTTGGTCTGAAGCAGCACAATAAAATCAGAGTCCAGTAGCACCTTTAAGGCCAACAAAGATTTATAGGAAGATAATTGAAAACAGGGCTGCCCATCCACAAAGACCTGGCTGGAGCAGGCCTACCACATTGAAGTCCCAACACCCAGCAATAAGATCTGTACAAATCCTGCAGTCACAAAATTTACATCTAGGGAAGTGCCGCTGGACTCAAATTTTGTTCTGCTGCTTCAGACCAACATGGCAGTCAGAAAGTCAAACCACTTTCCACAGAGACCAACAAGAAAAAATGAGAAAGTGGTGTGTAGGTGAAAAATAGATTTATTTTCTTGTAATTTTCAATATAATATGACGTATAATGCGATAAACTTATTTTTAGCAAAAAACAAAAAGTCTTTTTCCAAACTTCTTTTGTCTACTGAACAATGAATTTGCAAAATAACGTATGAAGGCAGCCAAAATGTTTAAAATTACCCGTTTTCAAGGCAAAAGACCTTTTTCCTCTATGGCTATTCCCTGCAATGCACAATACAAGACAAAATTAATGATCTAATTATTAAAATACGTAACTAATAACATTTACGTACATCAAATGTAGTGCATATGCCCCATCTCTCTCATTTATCAACTAATTTTTTTCTTTTGATAGTCAATGTTCAAATATATGCAAAGCTCATGCTTTTTGTCTCATATTCATCTTTTCAAAAAGAAACCGTATGTACATTATTACCTCTGAAAATAAATGGGCACAATGGCTCATACGTCTTCTGGGGGATTGACGTGTTGCTAAATTATGTCCCCAACCTACTCAATGTGCATGCTCCCGAGAAATCCTGATAAATCCCAGCAAGAAGCTAACAGGATATCACTGGCCATGTAAGCTATGGAAGATGAATGGAAGGCAAACAGGATTTGACAGTTGCACAGATCTGCTGTTTAAATGGGGATAAATGCCAGGTCCCGAATGCGACTAGACTGTTTTCCATCTGTCACGGGAAAGGTGAGCATTGTGCTTTCCAGAGAGATGTGACAAAGCTCTTTGTTCCCCGGCTGCGATATTCATATTTAAAAGGTTTGCCCAATCTGTCTACATAACCGTTGTACCTACTTGGCTACACAGTTTATATTCTTATAGGCTTCCTGTGTGTAACTTTGCCATATGTGATAACTAAGTAAATAAATGTAAACAGGCTTCCTCTGAAACAAACCTCGCAAAGTTCCAAGGGAAACGTATTGTGTTAGTCGTTTTGTCACGGTTGATAGCACCTGCTGGAACTACGAAACAGCTTCTACAGAACTAAAACCTCAACAATATTAAACGGTACAAAATAAACCATCAAGTCATGCAGCTAAAGCAATCTTGCCCAGGAAGGAGAAACTGCAAAACAGAGAGGCATTTTTCCTCCCCGCTCCTCGAGATTCTCTTCAAAGACAATCCAAAGGCTTCCAATTCAGGCTTAAAGTTTGACACTCCATTTAGACATCCCAAATTACCACCAAATTGGTGATGGGCGTAAACTTGGTTTATTGCCTTCTTTCTCTTGCACAGCACGCCAAGATTGGAAATTAAAGTCTTCCTTTGTTGGTGAAGCCAAAACACAGGTCCTTTCCCACAATTTAGGACGCTCAATAGCGGTGTTTCTCTTGCCTTCCCCCCAAAAAACTCAGGGTGGCACACGTGGTACTCCCTTCCTCACAGTCGATGCTCACCAGCACCCTGCAAGGTAGGTCACGCTAAGAGAGTGTCATGACCCAAGGTCACCACTCAGCGCCATGCTAAATCGAACAATATTCTTCTAAGCTACTGTTCTGGCTCTTAGAACTGTCCTTAAGAATTCTCACAATCGGGAACGAAATGACCAGCATCCAAGCTCAGAAATATGGACGCACGGAAGATAAAACTGAATTATTTCCCGTTTAATGTTGCCGAATGAGGACAGGAGGGACGGAGTGGGTCACCACAGGATTTGTGTAGCTTTGTGCCTCTCACAAAGGAAATAACACTTTACACAGAGAATGATTTAACACGTCGCCTTCACTGCCAGAGGATATGACCTGGCGGCCCCTGCAATAAACATCTTTAAAAGAGGATTTGCTAGATTCATGAAGGGTAAAGTCTGCGAAGGGCTACCTGTCATGGTGGCTGAGGAAAACCTCCCCATTCAGAGGCACTCAGGCCCTGAATCCCGGAGCCAGGAGGCAACCTCAGGGAAAGGCCTCAGCCTCTGGGCCTTGTTGTCGGCCATCCAGACAAACTGGAGGCAGGAGGCTCGACCAGACAGGCCACTGGTCTAATTCAGCAGGGCTCTTCTTATGTTCTTCTAAGGCAGGGGTTTCAGAGGCAGTCAAGGCAGTCAAACTGCGGCCCTCCAGATGTCCGTGGACTACAATTCCCATGAGCCCCTGCCAGCGTTTGCTGGCAGGGGCGCATGGGAATTGTAGTCCACGGACATCTGGAGGGCCGCAGTTTGACTACCTCTGTTCTAAGGGGAAGGCCTCAGTGTCCCTGCCCCTGTCATTGGTCCTCCAGGAGAACTGGTTGGCTGCCGTGCGATATAAGATCCAGCAAGGCCCTTCTTCTGTTGTCCTGCTGATCAAAAGATCCAAGAGAGAGACAGAATCTATCCAGTGGCTTAATCAAACTTGAAAAGATAAAGCGTCTCTTATGTTATTTATTCAGGCTTCGACTCTGCCAGAACGGTCTCTAGATTTGTTTTCCCGTTTTCAATCTTTCGTCCGTGGCAGTGAGTCCGTCCCTGTTAACATTTGAGTATAATTAGGCAAACGCTCCTGTATCATGGAGAGTCAAGGCTGTGAGCTTGGAGATCAAGAGCTGAAAACGGAAAACACTGAAAACGGAAAAGACTGAAAACGGAAAACAAAACCTAGAGACCGTTCTGGCAGAGTCGAAGCCTGAATAAATAACATAAGAGACTCTTTATCGTTTCAAGTTTTATTAAGCCACTGGATAGATTCTGTTTCTCTCTCTTGTCACTAATTTGGAGTCGTCCGTTTTTTTCGATCAAAAGATCCAAAGCGAGTCCAAAGGGAGAAATAAAATGTCTACGTGGGCTTAAGACCACCGCCTGGTGCCTGAGAAGGAAGATAAGGAAACCATCCTCTCGGACTGTGATGTCATTTGTGGGACCTCTGGTGTTTCAACATCGAACACCTTCGGAAGAAGCCTTTCTTACACTGGGGGCATTTGAAAGGCCTCTTGTTCTCGTGGTTCCTCCGATGATTGCTCAAGTTATCCTTCCGACTAAACCTTTTGGCGCACTTGGGGCATTTGAACGGTTTCTCTCCCGTGTGGGTTCTCATGTGCCTGAGGGTATCTCGCTTTGTTTTGATGGTCCTCCCACACAGGGGGCACACGTAACCCAGCTGCCCACGCTGGATCTCCAGATGCCTCATCAGCGTCTTCAGGGTGAAGCTTTCCTCACTCTCGGGGCGACGGCGCTCTTCCTCCCCGACGTGACCGCCCGGATTCCTCAGGAGAGTCGCTCCCTCGGGGAAAATCTGCCCGACTGGACTTTGGTAGAATTTCTCTCCCTCAGAGCTTCCCCGATGTACGTCAAGGTCCGAGTCTTCTTCGGATGTGGCCCGTTCGTTCCAGTCCCCTCTGGTCAGTTCCGTAACGAGGCGTGACGTCAGGTGGTACCTTCGGCCGTATCTGGAGAATAAATGCTTTCCCTTCCTTCGGCACTTGGAGTGGGTTTGGCCACAGACAGCCCCGAGACCGCCTGAAAGCCCCTGGGATTCAGTTTGGCCCCAGCGGAGTTCCTTCCTCCATTCTCTTGGGGACTCGCAGAGTTCCACTTGAATCTCATCTGTCCCCTGCACGTCCCCTTGGTTCTTCTCAGGCTTGTCTCTCCCATAGGAAGGATGCTCCACTGTGAACTGGCTCCCTTGCGCATCACCTGCAGGGATAAGAGACACATTTTGCATTGCTTTAGAGCAGTGGTTCTCAACCTGGGGGTCGGGGCTCCTTTGGGGGTCGAACGACCCTTTCACAGAGGTTACGGCAGGGCAAGGAGCTTGGGCAGGTGGGGGGGCATCTGCACAACAGCCTTGCGGGGTAGATCGAGATAGAGCGTTTGTCTGTCTGGAGCAGCGGAAAAGAGCGAGATCGGCATGGTGGGACAAGAGGCAGAACTTAACTGAGAAACCCCAGGAAACCACCAATTTATATACAATCATGAACAATGGATCTTTACGCCACTGGTCATTTCCGGTTTAATTTCTGTGAAAGAACACTTGCCTAATTTTATGGTTGGGGGTCACCACAACTGGAGGAACTGTATTAAAGGGCCGCGGCATTAGGAAGGCTGAGAACCACTGTTTTAGAGTTTGACATTCCCTTTCACCCTGTGGGTTGCATTCAGTACAAAACTTCCGCTTGCCCCGGAACAGGTGGAAGCTCAGGTGGAAGCATTAGAAAAAGGGAGTGCCATAGCTGTTTGAACTGAATGAGTGATGCCTGCTTGATGGCTTGGGAATAATTTCTGGCTCTTTGGTGTGTCACAAGCCGGACAGCTATCTCCTCTTCCGGGGATGAGAAAATGGAAGAGTTAGATCCTGCTCTAGTGGAAGTTAGAAGCTGGAGTTAGCAGCTGGAGTTAGAAGCACAGTCAGTGAAAGAGGAGTCAGGAAACGAGGGCTGCTCATTCTGACAGGAGACGAAAGAGGTGGAACAGAGATCAGAGTGTCAGCTGCCAGCATTTGACAGCTCAGGAAAGATGAAGAAGTGCCCGTTTAATGGCACAACGGTGATCAGCGCTAGTAACTGAAGCAGAGTCATTTCAGGAGCAAGAAGAAAAAGCCACGGAAAAAACCTTACCTGTGCTTTGGGTGTGAGACACCTAATTAGGCTGATAAAAGGAAGACATGAGTCCAGGCTCATTGTGGAAACAACCTTGTGCGCCACCACTCTGTGGGCTGCCTGGTACTGTTTCTTGCTAACCTGTGTGTGTTATAATCATAGCTGATATCCTGTCCTGGCTCCCAAGCTCCTCTTTGGTCTGTCATAGGATTCGACTGAATGGCCAACACACACACACACACAATGTTGTGTTCTCTGGACTATGGTGCCCAGGATGGAAATAAAACACCCATCCTCTCCAGGATCCCCTACCCTTCTCCACAGCTTCTGTTGCCTCAACCCAGCACTTGGATAGCCCTCAGCCAAGAAGCGCCAATAAGGTTCAGCTCTCCGCCCCCAACTTCCTGCTGCCCTCAGAACCGGCCAGGTGGAAGCAGAGCCGGTCATAGTGGGTAGCTTGGCCTTGGAAGAGCGGAGCCTTCTCCTGGGGGCCGCCCGCCACCCCCATCAGCACCTTTTCAGTGGAGAAATAAAAGAATCTCTGTAAAGGATTTCTGGGTGAGAAGAAACAGAGGGATATGTTTGAGGAGGGTGGGGTGGTTTCTGAAGGATCCCTTACCCAAACTTTGGTCTGAGAGTTGCTCTCTTTCTTCTGAAAACCAGAGTGATGTGTCTTCTTTTTTCCCTAGGTGGAAAGGAAGGTCATCTCCAGGAACCAAAAGTGCCCCTTGAGTGTAGAAAGAGAAACAAAAAATTAATATTGGGGCCTATGAGACAAGAAGTTCAGACTGATCATTAGCTTTCAGGGGTTTGGTGACCACATAAATATGCCTAAACGTACAACAGGCATCTTATGAAGCAGGTGGGGCTGAGGGAGAACTGAGAGAACTGGGGCTGGCCCAAGGTCACCCAGCTGGCTTTATGTGTCTCAAAGCAGCTTACCTTCCCTTCCTCTCCCCACAACAGGCACCTTGTGAGGCAGGTGGGGCTGAGAGACCTCCGGCAGACCTGCTCTGTGAGAACAGCTCTATCACGGCTGTGACTAACCCAAGGTCCCTCAGCTGGCTGCAGGCACAGGAGACTTGGGAATCAAACCCAGCTCACCAAAGGAGAAGCCACTACTCTTTACCACTACTCCACAGCTGTCTCTCTTATGTTCTTATTGTCCCATCTGACAGAGAGCAATTCTGAAAGAACTGAGACTGGCCCAAAGTCACCCAGATGGCTTCATGCGGAGGAGGGATGAGGGAATCAAACCAGGTCCCACAACTTAGAGTCCTCTGGTCTTAAACGCCACGCCTCATCCGGAGAAGACTCAGACCTGATCTTGATGGGCCAGAGGTCTGATTCATCAGTACAAGGCGGCTTCATGCGTTCGTGTGTGTCTGTGTTTTGAAACAGCCCATTGGTCTTTAGCTCCTCTTTCAGATTGTTACATAGGGTGACTCGATAGACCCTTGTTTTGACTGCACAGCATGTGAATCGGCAGAAAATACCTTTGCCTGAAGAGTCTCTTTCTCCCCCAGTGTCTGGCAGGACTTGCCAGATCATGGGCCTTTGGCCTCGGTCCTGGTTCAGATGCTGCTCCGTCCTCTGCAGAGTCCCGCCTGTCGCCTCAAGCGTCTCCGAGGCCTGGAAAGAGGAAAATGCCCCCATCACATTGGGCATGTGCCAAGACGCCAATTGAAAGATCGCTTCTATTAACTCAAAACTTTAAAAGCCTTCCAATCCTCCCAAAAATCTTACACCGTTTTGAGCAAACCTCGTGCTTTGATCATTATAAGAATAATAAACTCTCCACGGCCTGAACCAGTCTGTCCTCTTTAAGTGCCTTAGCTAAGTTCCGCTCCTGTTATATTGTTGTTTAAGATCACCGAAATTGTGTTATTTTAGATTACTGTTGTTGTTGTATTTGTTTATGTTATATATTAATTCGTTCCATGTGTCCCCCCCATGTTGTATGTAAACTGCCCTGAGCCATAGGGAAGGGCGGTATAGAAATCAGATAGATAGATAGATAGATAGATAGATAGATAGATAGATAGATAGATAGATAGATAGATAGATAGATAGATAGATAGATAGATAGATAGATAGATAGATAGATAGATAGGAAGAAAGGAAGGAAGGAAGGAAGGAAGGAAGGAAGGAAGGAAGGAAGGAAGGAAGGAAGGAAGGAAGAAAGAAAGAAAGAAAGAAAGAAAGAAAGAAAGAAAGAAAGAAAGAAAGAAAGAAAGAAAGAAAGAAAGAAAGAAAGAAAATCCACCTTGCATCAGGCCAGTGGCCTCCCAAAGACCAACACTCTGGTGTTCCATCCCTCTGTCATTTTAGCTGCCCTTTATGTGCTGTGACCAGAACTGTACACATTATTTATTTATTTATTTATTTAGATTTATATACCGCCCTCCCCGAAGGCTCAGGGCGGTTTACATTAAACTAATTAACAATACATGAAATACATTTCTAAAATGCGTTAAACATTCATGGGGGTGATATGGCCATATATGGCAGCGGTTCTCAACCTGGGGGACAGGACCACTTTGGGGGTCAAACGATCCTTTCACAGGGGTCGCAGCAGGGCAAGCAGCTTGGCAGGGGGGGCGCCATCCACACAACAGCCTTGTGGGGTAGATCGAGATAGAGCGTTTGTCTATCTGGAACAGCGGAAAAGAGCAAGATCGGCATGGTGGGATAAGAGTCAAAACTGAACTGAGAAACCCTGGGGGAAAACCAATTTATGTACCATCATGAACAATGGATCTTCATGCCATTGGTCAGTTTTGGTTTAATTTCTGTGAAAGAACACTTGCATAATTCTATGGTTGGGGGTCACCACAACATGAGGAACTGTATTAAAGGGTCGCGGCATTAGGAAGGTTGAGAACCACTGATATATGGTCAGGTCAACCTGCCCCCACCCCAAAAAAGAAAATGGCCAATGATGGTCCTAGAGAGGATGGGAAGTGGAGGCATGTCCACAGCTCTGCTTCCCAACCATATTCTGCATGATTGTGCCAAATTCTGGTGTTTCTTCCCCTCTGAAGAATGTTTCAGCTGATCTCCGAATGACAGTGTTCTCCTGGGAGAAAATGGCTGCAAAGTTACCCAGGGCAGTGGGGGGACTCGAACTCGGGACTTCTTAATGCTAGTCAAACGGGTCAACCATGCTGGGCCTCAGATGCTTGCCCTGTATGGCTGCCGACAGAGCTTTGTCCAACTGGAGACTGGCCAAAACACGAGCCCGAGCCATTTTCGGAAAGATTCGGAGACACTCCTACATGGAAGAGTGTCAGTAGTTGGAGTGAAGCAGAACAAGCGGGCAGTGACATTTTTAGGCAATAAAATGTTATCGATTTTTAACTGATCACTGCACATGGTTAAGGTTGCCAATCTCCAGGTGGTAGCTGGAGACCCTATTACAACAACTGATGTCCAGGCGAGAGCGATCAATTCCCCTGGAGAAAATGGCCAATTGGGAAGGTAGGCCAAGCCCACTGAAGTCCCTCCCCTCAGCCCTGCATAGGCTCCACCCCCAAAACCTCCAGGTTTTTCCTGCTCTGGAGCTGGCAACCCTAGCACATGGTGCCAACAACTCCTCCTACACTCTGCATGGCATTAGAACAGCTGCCACTTCACCTGCCATGTCCTGGTTTCGGCCACCTTTTGCTGGCTCATGAGGAAGTCGTCCACCAGGGCCGCGGCTTGGGTGCAGTTTTCAGGGCTGCCGGCCCTGATCCAGCTCTGCAGTTCCGGCGGCAGGATGCTCAGGAATTGCTCCAGGATCAGCAGCTCCAGGATCTGCTCCTTCGAGTGCCTCTCCGGCCTCAGCCACCGGCAGCAAAGCTCCTGCAGCTGGCCATAAATCCGCCGCGGGTCTTCCACCTCCCGGGAGCGGAACTGCCGGAAGTGCTGGCGCAGGGCTTCCATGCGGTTGGCTTCCCGGCGCAAGATGGCCGCCTTCACTTTCCCATAATCCTCTCTGTCTCTGGCCTCCAGGCTTCTTAAGGCCTCCTGGGCTTCTCCTTTCAGTGCCGGCAGGAGCCGGGCCGCCCACTCTTCCCTGGGCCACTGGCAGGCCTCGGCCACGTGCTCAAAGGAGGCCAGGAAGGCCTTGGCGTCCTCCCAGGGTCCAGGCTCCTTCTGCCAGCTCTCCTGAGGGGAATCCAGACCCTTCAGGAACTTGGCTTCCCCAAACTGCCCCTCTCCCGGTTCCTCTCTGCTTTCTTGCCATGCTCTCCATCCAGGCCGTTCCACCTCTCCTGCTTTTCCTTCTTCCCTTCCTGCAAAGTTTTGCTCCATCATCTTTCTCGCTTGCCTCTGGAATTCAGATCCGGCTGGCGGTCAGAGATTCTGGGCAGAGAAGGCTCTGCTCTCCCTAGGAAAGCAAGAGAAGGCCCGAATTCTGCCGCCGGGAATGCTCCTCTGTCCCTCCAAGGGGAAAAGCTGGATGGGTTTCACCTGGAGACAAAAGAGCTGGGATTGCCACAAGGGACCGATGGGGCCTAGGCCATCCCCAGGGATGATCCTGATTTGCAAGGGAAAGGGGGGGGATGGGGAGGCGGGACATCTCAAGTCAACAGGAAGTAGATTTTGGCTGGGATTTCTTTGCCTAACAAACACCTCCTGGTAGGGGAAAGTGTGTGGAGCAGGGGTAGTCAAAGCTGCGGCCCTCCAGATGTCCATGGACTGCAATTCCCATGAGCCCCTGCCAGCTTTTGCTGGCAGGGGCTCATGGGAATTGCAGTCCATGGACATCTGGAGGGCCGCAGCTTGACTACCCCTGGTGTGGAGGGTTGGGGGAAGGTGGGGGGGAGCCTGAAAGGGGCTGGGAGCCCAAAAAACGAGGTGATGCCTTGGAGTCTGGAGGTGCCATTTTTGTCCAGCTCAACTGATAGGGATGCCAGTCAGGAGGGAGCTGGGGTATTACAGCTCATCTCACGACTCAAGAAGAGCTGGTTTTTATACTCTGATTTCCACTACCTGAAGGTGTCTCAAGGCGGATTACAATCTCTTTCTACTCCTCTCCCCTGTTAGGTAGGTGGCACACAGAGAGCCCTGACAGGGCTTCTCTGTGAGAACAGTTCCATCAGGACTGTGACTAGCCCAAGGTCACCCGGCTGGCTGCGTGTGGAGGAGTGGGGATACGAACCTCTCTCGCCAGGTTCGAAGCTGCTGCTCTTAAACGCTGCTCCCCCCCACTCCTGCTCCGCAATAAGCCAGCTGGTTGACCCTGGGCTAGTCACAGCCCTGTTGGAGCAGTTCTCACAGAGCAGTTATCTCAGAGCTCTCTCGGGGTGTCTGCTGTGGGGGAGAGGAAGGAAAGGCGATTGTAAACCGCTTTGGGTAGCAAAACATGGGGTGTTAAAAAGTCAGCTCTTCTTCTTCAGCTTGTCAACCAGCAAGTTTCCCTGACAGAGTGAGAATGCAAAGGGGTCCTTTCCCAACTCTCTGGCCCAGACTTCTCAACCAGGGTTTCCCAAATGGGTGGGAGTTAATCTTTTAAATATATTTTTAAACTTCGTTCCACATTTGTTGGGTGATATATATCTGGTCATATTGATCCTCCCTCCCTAACAAAACAGCCCATTGGTGGGCCTGGAGGGGGTGGGATGGGGAGGGGTCCCAGGTAGGCGTGTCCACAGCTCTGCTTCCCAATCCTATTGTGCATGATGGCATCCCTTCTGGGGTTTCTCATAGACTCTTTTGGGTTTCTCAATTGTAAAAAAAGTTGAGCAAGGCTGCTGGGGTAGTCAACCTGTGGTCCTCCAGATGTTCATGGACTACAATTCCCATGAGCAACTGCCAGCAGTTGCTAGAAAACACAGTCATCTATTACGCAATGTTGGGAAAATTTCACATGCAGAGGGGCTGTGCCAGAAAGGGAATTTGCTGTTTGGGAAAGCCTACCTTTGAGGCTCTATGAATATGCCCCATTAAAAAAATATATGTTCATTTGTCCCCATCCAGCTGGGAGAGCATCCTTCCTGGAACAGCCCCTGCAGCTGGGCTTGAAACCACATCTGTTTCAGGGACTTGGTAATCTTTGACTCCCCCACCAGGAAAGGCCTGAATTTCTAATTGCTGCAGGTCTTAAAGGCACAGCTCTCTCTTACTCACTCACTCACATACACACAAACCCAGCGGATGGTGACCCCTTGCAGGTCTTTGTGGATGGCAATTGCAAAGACTTGTGGAAGAATCAGCAGCCTGCAATCCACAAAAGCTTGTGCTGGAACAATGGAGCAATTCCTTCGGCTTTGAAATGGGGACCCAAACCATCGGAGGGGAGGGGGTGTACTGTTCCTTTGATAAAACCAAAGTTGGGACCAGTGGCAGCCATCAGAAAGGTTTAATTCTGGGTATAAGCTTTAGAAGAAGAGTTGGTTTTTAGATGCCGCTTTGCTCTACCAGAAGGAGTCTCAAAGTGGCTTACAGTCACCTTCCCTTTCCTCTCCCCACAACAGACCCCCTGTGAGGGAGGTGAGGCTGAGAGAGCCCTGAGATTACTGAAGAAGAAGAGTTGGTTCTTATATGCTGGTTTTCTCTACCCGAAGGAGTCTCAAAGTGGCTTACAGTCGCCTTCCCTTTCCTCTCCCCACAACAGACACCCTGTGAGGTGGGTGAGGCTGAGAGAGCCCTGATATCACTGCTCAGATGGAACAGCTTTCTCAGTGCTGTGAGGAGCCCAAGGTCACCCAGCTGGTTGCATGTGGGGGAGCGGGGAACCAAACCTGGCTTGCCAGATTAGAAGTCCGCACTCCTAACAACGACACCGCTGGCTCTTTACCCCCTTGAATAGAACTTTGCTGGTCTTCTAGGTGCACCTAGATTTGGACTTTGTTCCCTATGCCTATAGATCTTCTGCTTTTGAGACTCCAGGGAAAGCCCTATTGTGAGAAGACAACACAAGACACACTGAAGTAATCCAGGAAAGCATTTTGGATTTTTTTATTATTGTTATTATTCATAGTTTTGCACAGCTTGGCCACAGGCCCAGCTCCTTTATTTCTTCCTGCCACACACACAAAATAATCCATAGTGAGTGTCCCCCACAGATCTCAAACCATAAACATGCACAAAGGGGAAAACATTAAAATAAGTCACATTTCCTGACAGTTAGAGCGGTTTCTCAGTGGAACAGGCTTCCTTGGGAGGTGGTGGGTTCTCCATCTTTGGAAATTTTTTAAGAGCGGCTGGATAGCCATCTGACAGAGAGGCTGATTCTGTGAAGGCTCAAGGGGGTGGCAGGTTACAGTGATAGGTTGTGAGTGTCCTGCATAGTGCAGGGGGTTGGACTAGATGACCCATGAGATCCCTTCCAACTCTATAATTCTATGATTCAAGTAACAGAAAAACAAAAAAGAGAAAACAGACAAAATATACGAGACAACTAGTGACATATGCAGCAGGATAATGTCAGAAGGGGGGGGGAACAGCACCTTTGAGATTCTCTGAACTTTGATTGGGTCGGCCAACATATATAACGAGTAATGTTTCTCTGCTTTTTGGCTACTCAAGTGGTATATGAACTGGCTACTGGGGAGCAGGGGGTTGGACTAGATGGCCTGTATGGCCCCTTCCAACTCTATGATTCTATGATTTTCCTTAGAAAACAGAACTTGGACGGTCTACACTTCGTTAACGTCCTACATAGATTCTCTGATGATTAACCCGTGGACCCCTGTGACTTTTTCCCCTTACTCAGCACACCCTTGAGTTTCCTGTTGTGTACAAAACCACCAACCATTCAGATATTGCTCCCACTGTCAAAAGAATGGCCAATCTCTCTTTCTCTGTGAATTCTTTCATGACACAGCAATGCATCTCACCCAGGGAAGTTTCTCTCACATTTTGGGCACACCTGAATTATTTATCAAAGTCTCTCCCGGAGCATCTGCCCGGGTCAGCGTCATTTACGTACTCAGCTCATTGAAAGAGTTTTTCGCGCGTGGGTTCTCTGGTGAGTCACCAAATGTTCTCTGCGCATGAACCCTTTCCCGCACTCCAGACACCGAAACGGTCTCTCCCCGGTATGGATCCTCTCGTGCCTCGTTAGCTCCCCTTTGGTCGTGAAGGATCTCTCGCACGAAGGGCAATGGAACGGCTTCTCGCCCGTGTGGATTCTCTGATGCGTCGTGAGTGCCGCGTTGGAAATGAAAAGCTTTCCGCACACGAGGCACTCGTGCGCCGTCTCTCCAGTGTGGAGCTTCTGGTGTTTCCCCAAGGTCGTCCGGTGCCTGAACCATTTGCCACAATAAGAGCACTCGTACGGCCTGCCCTCCGTGTGGAGGCCCCGGTGATTCTCTAGGGATATTCGACAACCGAAGCGTCTCCCGCAATCAGGGCACTGATAAGGTCTCTCCCCCACGCGATTCCCCGGAAGTCTGATCAAGCCCTCTATCTTCCTGTACTCGGAGATTTCGTATCTCTTCTCGCTCCTCTGGATTCTCTGGTGTGCATCAAGCCGTGTCGTCTGCTGGAGGCTTTCTCCAAACGTGGGGCATTCGAAGGGCTTCTCGCCGGGGCGGAGCAGAACAATTCCCGGTTTGTAGCGATACTTTCTCCCATACTTGGAGAAATAAGGCTTCTTTCTCCCTCTGTGGATGGGGCTGATTTTGCTGAGGCTTTCCGAGTGCTGGCTGCATTCATTCTCCCGCCCTGCTGGTTTCTTCTCCTCTGGCCAACTGGACTCCCATATCGGCTTATGGAATCCATACCTTGCCAGGATGTTCCAGTGAGTTGCTTCCAGTGTGGTCTCTTGCGTTTCCTCTGGGCCTGCTTCTTCCGCTGGCAAGCCCTCCTTTTTAATCTGACCTCTCTTTTTATCCCCTGCAGAAGAAGAAGAGTTGGTTTCTACGATCACTCTTTTCACTACCTGGAGGAGTCTCAAATCTTCTTCCCTTCCCCCTCCCCACAACAGTCACCCTGTGAGGTATAAAAAGCCAGCTCTTCTCCTTTTTTCAAATCAGCCCCTTACCTGAATTTCGGCCTGGGAGTCCCTCTGTCTCCTCCGGGATCTGGATGAACATCGCTTCCTTTTTCCCCGGGATGGAGGAGAGGTCAGGTCTGGGAACTAAAAGCCTCTCTGGAAGGGAAGGGGAGGGGGGGAGAGAGAGAGTGCATAGATAATTATTTCCACTGCTCTGGGACAGAAAGATTATATTATTACTATTACTATTGCTATTGCTATTGCTATTGCTATTGCTATTACTATTACTATTATCGATTTATTTCCCGTCACATCCGATGCTGGCTTGTGGTGGGTTACAAAGTTTGGTGAATGATTTCTAACAAGAACATTAAAGGGTGGGGGGGGGGGGAAAAATCAAATGCAACTGAATACATATCAAGTCCAGAACAGAACAAGGGATTTGTTGCTAAAATTATTGCTAAGGCTCAACAAAAAAGGCAGATGAATTGTGTGAAGAAGAAGAGTTGGTTCTCATATGCCGCTTTTCTCTACCCGAAGAAGTCTCAAAGCAGCTTACAGTCGCCTTCCTTTTCCTCTCCCCACAACAGAAACCCTGTGAGGTGGGTGAGGCTGAGAGAGTCCTGATATTACTGAAGAAGAAGAGTTGGTTCTTATATGCTGCTTTTCTCTACCCGAAGGAGTCTCAAAGTGGCTTACAATCGCCTTCCCTTTCCTCTCCCCACAACAGCCACCCTGTGAGGGAGGTGAGGCTTAGAGAGTCCTGAGATTACTGAAGAAGAAGAAGAGTTGGTTCTCATATGCCGCTTTTCTCTACCCGAAGGAGTCTCAAAGCGGCTTCCAGTCGCCTTCCCTTTCCTCTCCCCACAACAGCCACCCTGTGAGGGAGGTGAGGCTGAGAGAGCCCTGAGATTACTGAAGAAGAAGAAAAGTTGGTTCTCATATGCCGCTTTTCTCTACCCGAAGGAGTCTCAAAGCGGCTTCCAGTCGCCTTCCCTTTCCTCTCCCCACAACAGCCACCCTGTGAGGGAGGTGAGGCTGAGAGAGCCCTGAGATTACTGAAGAAGAAGAAGAGGTGGTTCTCATATGCCGCTTTTCTCTACCCAAAGGAGTCTCAAAGCGGCTTACAATCCCCTTCCCTTTCCTCTCCCCACAACAGACATCCTATCAGTGAGGTGAGGCCGTGATTACTGCTCGGTCAGCGCACGAAGAAGATTAAAACCCGCATTCAAATATAATACTTTATTTCAGTTCACACAGGAGGGTGCACGCACAGGACTGAATCTGGACCTGAGACAGAGTGGTGTTTTTTTACAATTTTGATTCATAGAATCATAGAATCACAGAATCACAGAGTTGTAAGGGGCCATACAGGCCATCTAGTCCAACCCCCTGCTCAACGCAGGATCAGCCCTAAGCATCTTAAAGCATCCAAGAAAAGTGTGTATCCAACCTTGGCTTGAAGACTGCCAGTGAGGGGGAGCTCACCACCTCCTTAGGCAGCCTATTCCACTGCTGAACTACTCTGACTGTGAAAAACTTTTTCCTGATATCTAGCCTATATCGTTGTAGTTGAAGTTTAAACCCATTACTGCGTGTCCTCTCCTCTGCAGCCAACAGAAGCAGCATCCTGCCCTCCTCCAAGTGACAACCTTTCAAATACTTAAAGAGGGCTATCATGTCCCCTCTCAACCTCCTTTTCTCCAGGCTGAACATTCCCAAGTCCCTCAACCTATCTTCATAGGGCCCCAGATTGGCCCCAGATTCTTTATGGGGAGCTCTGCATTTGGAATCATTGTTATATATTACTGAGAGCTTCACATGTTTTGATTCTTATGGCACCAATCAGGAAGATTCGTTTGTCTCCTTCTATTGGTCTCTTGTGTCAGCAGATGAAGTTTTTTTTTAATTGGGCATGCCCTCCCTAACGGGGTATGTTTTGTTACTGTTTATCAACTGGTTTTCTTGAGTTATTTTATTCTGTTAAATGCTTTGAATTGTTCAAATGCTTTAATATTTTTTTAATGTGTGCCACCTTGGGGACCCTGATACGGTGGGAAAAGTACAAGCATATACAGACAAATGAGATGGTTTGTACTGTCTATAATCAAAGAGAGAGAAAACCGATCCTTAAGCTATTAGATGAAGGAGCATTCTATTACATTATGACATTTAAAGATTTTAGGATCATATCCTTTTCAGATGTTGAATTATCTATTTGGATTACCATGATACTTACAAGTAAGATTTATATATTTATATTTATATATGTATAATCTCTTTCAATGTTAAAAGGCACTAATTTTGAGTATTTATGTTTAGGACAACCACTGAGGAAAATTACCCTTTGAAAACGGGATATATCTAGAAACCGTTCTGGTTGGATTCTACGCTACAATAAAGCAGCACAGAACAGGGGTAATCAAACTGCGGCCCTCCAGATGTCCGTGGACTACAATTCCCAGGAGCCCCTGCCAGCATTCGCTGGCAGGGGCTCCTGGGAATTGTAGTCCACAGACATCTGGAGGGCCGCAGTTTGACTACCCCTGGCATAGAACAACGAGAACTTTTACTTGACTTTCTTCCGTGCAAATTTGGAAAATATTGTTAGTAGCCTAGGGGTGGGAAAGGTAGCAGAAAAGTGTTTCCAATAATCAAATTTGAAAAATGCATATCCTCTGTGGTTTTAAAAATGTTCTCCCCCTCACAAGGTCAGAAATGCGGAATAAGACGTGTGTAAAACACACTTTAAGAGGCAATTGTGTCTTTGTGTGTTAGCCCCGAGTGGAAGCGTTTCTTACCTGATGACTCGACATCTTCACCATCTCCCAGCAGGACTTGCCAGAACATGGTCTTCTGAGCCTTCCCAGCCATGGTCAGTGAGGTATCTGTCTTCTTGAGGTCCATAATTCCCTAGGAAAGACAAAAATATCCCCACGTCAAATCCGACTGCATTAATGCACTGCAGAATCTTTACCAGTCCGCTCGTAATAAGAGCAAGAGAGAAGCCATATTGGGTCAAGCCAATAGCCCATCTATTGTCTAACATAGTCTAACACAGTGGCCAAAATCCAGGGGCCACCAGGAGGTCCACCAGTGGGGCCAGAACTGCAGAATCCCTCCCACTGTTGCCCCCCCCCCCACAAGCACCAAGAAGACAGAGCATCACGGCCCCCAGACAGAGTGTTCCCTCTGTACCTTGAGGCTAAGAGCCACTTAGCACCATATGTTAATCCAACCCTCATTAGGAGTGTGCAAAAACACACGCACACAAAGCCAACAGTATTTTTTGCATTTGAATGTCTTGAACCTGAAAAATATCGGGAGTTTCCAATATTCCTGAATCCCAGTACCGGTATGGTATTGGAATTCGGTAAATATTTAGGAATCTCAGATTTTTTCGGTTCCATTATACCCTATGGGGATCATTATAATCAACGGTCCCCATAAGTATAATGGAGAATCAATCTAGGGGTATCTGGAGCTCGGGGGGAGCTGTCTTTTGAGGTAAAGGTAAAGGTATCCCCTGTGCAAGCACCGGGTCATGTCTGACCCTGGGGGTGACGCCCTCTAGCGTTTTCATGGCAGACTCAATACGGGGTGGTTTGCCAGTGCCTTCCCCAGTCATTACCCTTTACCCCCCAGCAAGCAAGCTGGGTACTCATTTTACCGACCTCGGAAGGATGGAAGGCTGAGTCAACTTTGAGCTGGCTGCTGGGATTGAACTCCCAGCCTCATGGGCAGAGCTTTCAGACTGCATGTCTGCTGCCTTACCACTCTGTGTCACAAGAGGCTCTATCTTTTAAGGCAGAGGCACCAAATTTGCAGCATAGCGGCTGGTGCCTCTCATCACAACCACCCCCAAGTTTCAAAACCATTGGACCAGGGAGTCCAACTCTACAGGCCCCGAAAGAAGGTGCCCCCATTCACCATTGCTTTCAATAGAAGGTGGGCAAAGGCAATTTAAGGGACCACCGTCCCTTTAAATACTTTTTGCAAGCTGCCTTCTGTAAGTGGTGAGTTCACTTGGAAGGTATTTAAAAGGACTGCAATATCTTTGAATGCCCTTTAAGTTGGACTATCCAATCATCTTCAGGTCAAAATACAGCCTCAGTACCAATAAGATATTTTCCAGCTATTTTTTTCAGCTCACATATACCTAATGGCTCATACTTAGGGTAGGGTTTAAGGACTTTGTAGGGACAAGTTAAAAAAAAAACCCAAAAAACAGGGCTACCTTGATAACCAGGGATGATCAGAGCAGAGGCTGTTTGTCCACCTCTACTGGACCATTGGACTGGCTTGGTTTAAACTCCCCCACCCCAAGAATTACATACCTCACTCTGCCCAGCGTTCCCTATTTCCTGATTTTCAGAAGGAAGCCGTGAACTGGAGTCACTTTGCCATTTGGTTTCCCTGCCTGGGAGAAATGGCAGAGAGATATTAGAAGGTAGAATGCAGCCGGCCACTTCATCCCATATTAGAAGGTAGAATGCAGCCGGCCACTTCATCCCTGGATACTCAGCTGCAAAGGAAAAGAAGCTTTCCAGCATCCTTTAACAGTTACGTAAAAAGCTAGAGGGAATTGGGATGTAGCCAGGTGTGACAGACAGTAAATGGTTAAGGCAATAACCAGGTCTAAGAACCTTGAGTGTCAGGCAAGTGTCAGTTGAGAGTTGAAAGTTAACACTGAAAGAGTGAAGATTGTGAGAGGATCAAGTAGGATCCTGAGTTAGGGAAGTGGAATGCGTAGCTCATCTCTAACAAGTCTAAGGTAAATAAGCTCTTAGAAGACAGGGGAGAACCCTAGCCAGTGAATAAGGAAGGAAACGGGAACTTCTATAAATGTTCCTGCTTATTCATGCCTTCACCAACTTGAGTGTCTGTGACACCAAGAAGTTTATGCTTGTTTATGTAATTTTAAAAAAATGCCTAGAAATCTCTTCACGTTTTAAAGACCTGTCTAAATAACAGAAACAGTTACTTGTTTGGGATTTAAACAAAGTTACCTCATACTTGTTACCTGTTTACCTCTTAAGTCCTAAGAAGAAGAGTTGGCTTTTATACCCCGTTTTTCACTGCCTGAAGGAATTTCAAAGCGGCTTACAATTGCCTTCCCTTCCTCTCCCCCCAAGATACCCTGTGAGGGAGGTGAGGCTGAGAGAGCTCTGAGAGAACTCTATCAAGGCTGTGAAGAGCCCAAGGTCACCCAGCTGGCTGTATGCGTAGGACCAGGAAATCAAACCCGGCTCTCCAGATTAGAAGCTGCTACTCTTAACCACTACAGCATGCTGGTTAAACCTAACTCCTACCTGACCTCATAAATCCTAAACCTGGCTCCTTCCCTTCAAAATGAAACAAGAGATTATTGGTTCTGATTCATGTGTCGTTATAAAACAAAATAATAATTATAATCTCTTCCTTTGGTTCCCTCAGTTTGGTCAGCATTTATCACTATACACTCAAATGTCTGGATGGGACAGCCAGAGAAAAAACAAAGAAAGAAAAGGGGCTGCTCAGCTATAAGCAATATACAGGAAAATATTGTCACAAAATCGTCACAACAAGTTATATTGGTTAAAAATACTATATATATAGTATATATATATAGTGTATATATATATATAGTGTGTGTGTGTATGTATGTATGTGTATATATATGTATATATGTGTGTGGGTTTATATATATATAATCTCCAAATGTGCCGCTTTTGAAAATACATCGTATTAGAAACCGATCTATCATGGGGGGGGGGACACGCCTGTTCTAGTTTAAGACCACAGCCTTGCAAATCAAAGGGAAGCTTATTTCAGCAACTAGTGGGAAAATTCTCTGTTTTAGCTCCCCTTTTTCACTGGACTTCCCAGATGGAAAGGACAGACTCCTACGTGGCAAATTCCATCTGTTCAAACTTCTTCTTCTAGGCAGCTGGAGGCCAAGGAGGCCAAGCTGAAGGCCAAGATGCAGAATTCCAAACAGCTCCATGAATCCTTACCAGGCAACGTCACCTCCCCCTGGTCACTCTGCCTGGCTTCCTTGTGAATCTCTCTCTGAGCTCCGGACGGCTCCTCTTCCACTTTTCGGGATTGTGTCCAGCCCTCCTTGAAGAGCCCCTGAAACAGGAAGAACCATCAGGGGGTGAGGTCGGTGGTGGTCCCGGGGTTTCAGATTGGTTTCCCCCCCCCCAAGGTTTCTGGGCACGGTATTGGACTGCTCCCTAATCCACTGGGTGATCTACCCCGTTAATACCATTTCTCCAACACTGACAAGTAGCCCGATATTCAGACCGACTCCAGTAGTTCACTGTGTGGCGAAGAGCTTTTAATTAATTTGATTTTCACCACTGTCTGTAGAGTGTTAGAGTTCTAATTTTAATTGTGTGGACTGTTTTCAGGCTTGTCGATATGGAATTGGAACTTGTACACGACATCAGGGGTAGTCAACCTGTGGTCCTCCAGATGTTCATGGACTACAATCCCCATGAGCCCCTGCCAGCGTTTGCTGGCAGGGGCTCATGGGAATTGTAGTCCATGAACATCTGGAGGACCACAGGTTGACTACCCCTGCACTACATGACTGTGAACCGACGTGAGCCAGCTTGCTGGGAGCAGCGGTATATAAATCCAATAAATAAATAAATAAGAACGGTCAGAACCGGCCATGAGAGACGTTTCGATTTCAAGTTCAAGAACGTTTCTTTTTGCGAGGGACAAAACTCACGAGCCCTCGGGCGGCCTTTCTAACGCCAAGCAAACTTCAGCGTATCGCCCCCCTCTAGAAACTGCTCCATTGGTGGCCGGTCAAAATTTCCGTCACGGGATTACAAATGCCATGTCCCGTGAATTCCAGCCCAGCTTCTGGAAATGTTCTGGAGAGGCCACGAAGAATTCCCACGTAGAACATTAATCCAGGAGGCCCTTAATGACTAATAAAATTTGTGGCAGGGCAGGCGCATTTGGGAGTCTCTGCTAGTTTCTTCTTGCTGTTTTCTACTGCTACAGACCAACTAACCAATCATGATCAACCTTAGAAAGGAAATATTAGCCGTGATTCTAAACCGCAGCGTTGAGCAAAATATTTAATACTACTAATAAGGGGGGCAGAGGTGGAAATTCGGTAGGGCTCTCATGGAAAGGCGGAACTTTCTCCAAATTTGGGGGGGGGGCATCACCAATCAGCAGGCCTCAGCATCTTCTGGAACAGGGATAGTCACTGCGGCCCTCCAGATGTCCATGGACTACAATTCCCAGAAGCCCCTGCCAGCGAATGCTGGCAGGGGCTTCTGGGAATTGTAGTTCATGGACTTCTGGAGGGCCGCAGTTTGACTACCCCTGTTCTGGAAGGTGCTGTTATTTGGAATGAGGTCCAGGGATATGGTTCGGCTGGACTCACCCATTCTGTAGTGTTGTTACCTCAACCGCATTTCAATTGAAAAACCACAGGTGGTGCCCACAGCCTCACCTGCTGGAAAGACCCAGGGGTTAACCCCTCACCTGTCGTTTCTCCACCTTGGCTGCCTGCTGGGTCAGCAGGAAAATGTCCGCCAGGGCCGCGGCTTGGGTGCAGTTCTCAGCACCGCCGGCCCTGATCCAGCTCTGCAGCTCCGGCGGCAGGATGGTCAGAAACTGCTCCAGGATCAGCAGCTCCAGGATCTGCTCCTTCGAGTGCCTCTCCGGCCTCAGCCACCGACGGCAGAGCTCCTGCAGCTGGCCGAAAATCCGCCGCGGGTCTTCCACCTCCCGGGAGCGGAACTGCCGGAATTGCTGGCGCAGGGCTTCCATGCGGTTGGCTTCCTGGCGCAAGATGGCTCCCTTGACTTTCCCATAATCCTCTCTGTCTCTGGCCTCCATGCTTTCGAAGGCCTGCTGTGCTTCTCCGCTCAGTGCCGGCAGGAGCCGGGCCACCCACTCGTCCCTGGGCCACTGGCAGGCCTCGGCCACTTGCTCGAAGGAGGCCAGGAAGGCCTTGGCGTCCCCCCAGGGGCTGGGTTCCTTCTCCAACCCCACGTTAGGGGAATACGTGCCCCCTAGGAAGTCCTGCCAGTGGTCTTCCCAGCACGGTGCCGCTCTTCGCTCTTGACATATTCTCCACTCAGGCTGTTCCGCCATATCTTCAGGCTGAACTATATCGACTGCATCTCTTGGCTCCAATTCTGGGCCTGCAGAGTTTTGTTCCATCCTCATTTTTGCCACTGGCTCCACACCTGCAAATCTAAAACAGAATCCTGAGTGACAAAGAGATTCTAGGCAGAAAATCTGAACAGTCTCAGCTTACCCCAGTGTTTTTCAACCAGGGTTACTAGTAACCCCAGGGTCAGGTTACGGTGGATAAGCAATCGGGATGTGAGTGTCCTGCATAGTGCAGGGGGTTGGACTAGATGACCCAGGAGGTCCCTTCCAACTCTAGGATTCTAGAGAAGCAAAACAAGAAAGTGGGAATGAAACACATGCCTTCACAGAGCTATGTTGCTAGTTTATGTACAGCTGAGTTCACCTGCTGGGATGTGCTTTTTAAAACAGGGTTACAAGGTTACTAATTGGTAATTGGTCATGCTTCTGATTTTTAGCATCCCCCACTGTTGCGGATAAATAGAAACTCCAGCTCTAGAGGCAGCCTACCTCCAAATACCAGATGCCGAGTGAGGACCGACAGACATCACCGTCCTGCCCTTGTTTGGATGCCTCTGCTTAACAGCTGTGAAAAACACAAGGGTGGATTACATGGGGGACTCTTCTGCTCCACACAAAACCAAAAAGGGAAACCAAAACCCAGCTGAACCAGAAAAATTAGGAACCCAAAGGTTGAGTTGACTGTTCTGCTCCAGCCAGACAGTTCTGAGGGTTATTTACGACATTTTTACCCTGTCCTTCCTCTAAGGAAGGTGTCCGAGGTTCAAATCTATGAATGAGACACCTGAAAAACCATACCAATGCCCAGAATATGGAAGAAACTCTTCTTAGAAAACTTTTGTTGGTTTTTATAGGTGAAACTGGCCTCAACATTGTTCAAGTGCAGAACCGTGGATTCCTCAATATAAACTCAGAAGAAAACAGGAGATCCTGTTCTGGTTGAGTCTTTATTTTGATTTTCATTAATAATACAGAGAGGACTACTACACAACATTGCCTTGTGATTTTTTTCTTCTTCTTTCTCCCCCAGTGTGGGACATTCGGACGGGTTCTCGCCGGTATGGGCCATAATGCGTCCCAATTTGTAGTGGTATTTCCTCCCGTATTTGGAGAAGGAGGTTTTTTTCCCCCTCTGCAAGGACTGAGCTTGTTTTGCTAGTCCCATCTGCCTGCCAGCCATATTAATTCTCTTGTTCCGTTGGCAAACGCTGACAGGGGCTCATGGGAATTGTAGTCCACAAACATCTGGAGGACCACAGGTTGACTACTCCTGAGCTACGGGATCAAAGACATAATCCTAAAGGGTCATGGGAGTCTGCATAGCAAGCAAATGGCTCAAAACCCTTGTCCTCAACCTGAAACTGCAGCTGGTGCAGAATGCAGCTACTAAGGTCCTCATCGGTACACCTTGGAGGGCAGCTGCATCAGTTCCCTGTGCTGGCCCAGATCAGGTTCAAGGTCTTGGTGCTAAACCTTAAGGCCATTCACAGCTTGGGCCCTGCCTATCTGGGGTTTCTTGAAGCCTGAAGGTGGTTCCAGGGGGTTCTCAATGGGGAAAAAAAGTTGAGAAAGGCTAGACTAGAAACTGTATTTTAGTAAATAAAGATGGCGTCCTTTTAAACATATCAGATTGTGGTCAAAGATTCTCACCTGGAGCCCCTGACTGTTCCTTCCACATATAGGCAAGAAACTTCTCACTGGGCAACAGAGCTGGATGGAGTGAGGGGTTATGAAAGCCTACCCCCCACAACCCTATTCCTGCCCCAAAGCACAGGCAGAAAAAGAAAGAGGCGATAACGGAAAGCCTTTTTTCCCACCCTCCATGCATCCCAGCAAATCACTGCCCACAGGAGGAGTAGGCAGCAACCAATGATAAGCTGTGAAACTTCTGGCAGGGGGAAGAGGAGAATTAAAGGGAGGGAAAGACTGCCATCCTCTCAGATAGGGCTAAGGGAAGCAACCAGGAGAGAGGGGGAAACTCTCTTAATTGTGCTGCTACGGGGCCTATTTTGTTGTTAAGCGGCCAATGAACCAGTTAACTCAATATCTCTCACACATCTTCGTTCACTTGAAATTTAGAACACTTTGTGCATTCGATTCTAAGATGGTTTCACACTCCACATATTTAACGTCAGAAAGAAGAGGCTACCCCATGTGCGTGCTTGCAATCTCTTCTCTCAAGAGTCTAAAAATGGCAGTCGGATGGAGAGCCCCTTACCCAAACCGTCCGTATCCTTGCTGTCCTCCTGCAGGACACGCCAGAAGATGGTCCTTTGCTTCGGCTGTGTCAGAATCTCCTCTGCCGCATCCAGAGACACGCCTGTTTCCTTGAGGGTCACGGGTGCCTGTGACAGAGGAAAATGCCCCCCCAGCCTCCTGTCAGATTGTGTCATACGAGCGAGGGACCGGTCAGCCAGGAAGAAAATCAATCTGACAATGGCTGAACTGAATGGCAATTTATTAGTGTGCAGCCAAAATGAAACCTGGGGGAACAAATTAGTTTTCAACCACAATCTTTATCAGCGTAGTTTAGATTCTATCTATGATCCGAAACCAGTTTTTTAAATTTGTAGTACAATATGTTGTAACACCTCAAGCTGTCCCTTAAACCGATTTAGTCCTCTCAAAATGTCCAGACGGAAACCTGCCATAGAGTAGGTGTGTGTGTATGTGTGTGTGTTCAGCTGTCCATTTCATATATCATATTTGTGCTGGGATATTAGATTCTGGAGCTGTTCCAACCTAGATTTTACTCATGGCTGGTAAGCTGGCCAGTTATTAAGGACTCCGGTCCCTAGGTTGGATCTAAACTCCATTTCCCGTGGATGGAAAGGGACTTTCCTGCCATGGCCCTCCCACTGAGATTCAATACCACAAAATGCTGCTGTTGGGGGGGGGGGTAGAAGACCCCGAAGAATAACCCGAGGGGGGGGGGTTGCTGTAGGAAGGGAAATTGGTGGGAATGGGCAATTTAGAGTGAATCCAGCCCAATGTTATAATTGATGATGATAAAGCGAGGTGACCCTACTATCCACCAAGGAGTCCTCCTCTAATGGAAGAGCCACTGAATTTGGAAGAAGGCTCCTTAGGCTGGCTTGACACCAGAGCCAAAAGAAAAGGAGGAGAATATAAAGCCATGTTGGATCAGGCCAGTGGCCCAACCAGTCCAGCTCTCCACACAGTGACCAAAACCATCAGAAGACCAAAGCCATCAGAAGAACCACCAGAAGGGCCAGAACATCAGAAGCCTTCCCATGTTGTCCTCCAAGCACCAAGGATACAGAGCATCAGTGCCCCAGACAGAGAATCCCGTCTATACCTTGGGGCTAAGAGCCACTGAAGGACCTCTGAAAGACAGCGGAAGATTCCACTCAGAACCGCAGAAGAAGCTGGCAGGGATTTCGGTGGCCGTTTCCAGTGACAGAAAGGATTTCCGCCAGCCATGTGGAGCTTTCTCAATTACCCCCTCCCACTGGAGACCCTTTGGAGGGCCCCAGGAAGTGATGTCAGCTGGCCACAAACTCCCCCACCCCTGTCACACCCCCGGAAGTGACATCACTGCCCGCACCCTTATACCTCTTTTTGCTCCACCCACTACTATGGCAGCTCTGCCTCATATAGGCCTGGAAACAGAGTAGGAGCTGAGAAGACAGCTGGACACCCCCCCTCCCCATACCACACCACCATACCAGAGCTCCTGTGGACCCCCCTCAGAACTCCACGGACCCCTGGTTGGAAATCTCCGGCGTAGATAATCCCAATTTCGATGGTCTGATGGGGTATAAGGCAGCTTCATGTACGTTCATGGGCCCTGCAACCCCTGAGACTGGGGTCTGTGTGTGAATGGGCTAATGGAATAGAGGAGTGCAGAAAAATATGGGCCTACTGCATTGTTGGACACATGATGGCCTATAACCAACAATAAATTAAAAGGACATTGAATGTTGATTCCTCACCTGCCATTTCTTGGTTTTGGCCTCTGTTTGGCGGCTCAGCAGGAAATCCTCCGCCAGGGCCGCGGCTTGGGTGCAGTTTTCAGGGCTGCTGGCCCTGATCCAGCTCTGCAGCTCCGGCGGCAGGATGGCCAGGAACTGCTCCAGGATCAGCAGCTCCAGGATCTGCTCCTTCGAGTGTCTCTCCGGCCTCAGCCACCGACGGCAGAGCTCCTGCAGCTGGCCGTAAATCCGCCGCGGGTCTTCCACCTCCCGGGAGCGGAACTGCCGGAAGTGCTGGCGCAGGGCTTCCGTGTGGTTGGCTTCCCGGCGCAAGATGGCCGCCTTCACTTTCCCATAATCCTCTCTGTCTTTGGTCTCCAGGCTTTCGAAGGCCTCCTGGGCTTCTCCGCTCAGTGCTGGCAGGAGCTGGGCCACCCACTCGTCCCTGGGCCACTGGCAGGCCTCGGCCACTTGCTCGAAGGAGGCCAGGAAGGCCTTGGCGTCCTCCCATGGCCTGGGCTTGTAAGCGGAATCCAGTCCCCGCAGGAACTCCTGCCACTGGGTCTCCCAGTGCTGGCACAGCCCCTTACACGGTTCATCCTCACACCGTTGTAGCTTTAGCCATCCAGGCCGTTCCACCATATCGAGCTGAACCCCACTGGTTGTCTTCCTGGTTCCTTTTCCTAGTTCTGGGCCTGCAAAATTTTGCTCCATTTATATTTTCCCTCGAAGAACAAATGAAGATCCCGCTGGCATACCAGTTTGAAGAAGAAACTCTTCGTTCTCCAAGTCCTTAAATAGAAAAATGGAAGAAAAGGCTCAATTTCTGCCTCTTAGACCCCCCCCCCCAGGGCTGACGAGAAAGACTTTTGGTCCAAGTTGCTGTGAGAAGCCACCAGCAGTCCAAGGACATCCTCTGGAGACCATTTCGACTGGGGTGGAGAATTTCTCCCTCGACTGATGAGACATGGAGAGGGGGAGAAACAGAGAGGCAGTTTGGCTAAAACACCTCCAAAAAAACCCCACACACTCCTGACAGGTGTTCATCCAGTCTCCTCCTAAACTCTTATGAGGAACCCTCTGATGACAGCATATTCCATAGGTAGGTATATCATTTTATGCTTATTATATATATATACATGGAGAGAGAGAGAGAGAGAGAGAATGCATTGTTATATTTTTTTTAAGTAGGAGGGCTGGAAGGGTATAAAGGTAAAGGTATCCCCTGTGCAAGCACCGGGTCATGTCTGACCCGTGGGGAGACGCCCTTTAGCGTTTTCCTGGCAGACTCAATACGGGGTGGTTTGCCAGTGCCTTCCCCAGTCATTACCGTTTACCCCCCAGCAAGTTGGGTCCTCATTTTACCGACCTCGGAAGGATGGAAGGCTGAGTCAACCTTGAGCCGGTTGCTGGGATCGAACTCCCAGCCTCATGGGCAGAGCTTTCAGACTGCATGTCTGCTGCCTTACCACTCTGCGCCACAAGAGACTCTATCTTTTGAGGTAGAGGCACCAAATTTGCAGCATAGCGGCTGGTACCTCTCATCACAACCACCCCCAAGTTTCAAAACCATTGGACCAGGGAGTCCAACTCTACAGGCCCCGAACGAAGGTGCCCCCAATTCACCATTGCTTTCAATAGAAGGTGGGGAAAAGCAATTTAAGGGACCACCGTCCCTTTAAATACTTTTTGTAAGCTGCCTTCTGCAAGCAGCGAGTTCAACTGGAAGATATTTTAAAAGACTGCAATCCCTTTGAATGCAATCCCTTTGAACTCCCAGCCTCATGAGCAGAGCTTTCAGACTGCATGTCTGCTGCCGTACCACTCTGCGCCACAAGAGGCTCTTGGAAAGGACATAGCTATGTTGAATTAGCCTGTCCTGTATTGGACTAACACTCTGCCATGCGGCAAGGAGTTCCACAGATGTGGATGCTTGCACAGAGGGATTTCGCAGGATAGCCCGACGGGCCGGACCACTTCACACTGCGGGGGGGAGGCCGAGGCCGCTCCAAGCGACACAATGAGGCCACGCAAGCTCAAAAAAAAAACCAGCTGGCGAAGCGCTGCGCCGCCGTCTTCCTGCTCGCAAGGCTACTTTAAAGTTGCCTTCGGGGCTATTTCGTTTTCTCCGTGGGGATCGTGGCCGATAGGATGCCCCTTGGCCCCCCCCCTCCGCAGTCCGAAGTGGTACAGCCCCCCCCAGCTCCGTCTCAGTCTAGACCAGGGCTAGTCAACCTGTGGTCCTCCAGATGTCAATGGACTACAATTCCCATGAGCCCCTGGCAGGGGCTCATGGGAATTGTAGTCCATTGACATCTGGAGGGCCACAGGTTGACTAGCCCTGGTCTAGACGAGGCCTTTCCTCGCCGCCGCCCCCCCCCCGCAAAAAAAAAAAAAAAAAAAAACGCGCCCCGCTTTGCACGGGTCGTGGGAACCGGATCCGCGCCAATCCACTCGCCAGGGGCGCGGCTCCCTCCTCCGCTGCAACGCAGGCAGATCCGTTGCAACGCACGCGGACGACCCTCCCCTGCGGCCGGGAGACCCTCTCCGGGGGGGGGGGAGAGCTGGGGGGGGGCGCAGGGCGAAGGCAGCCGTCGCGGGAGGGGGAAAGGCATTGCAGGCGTGCGCCGATCGCCCTTTGCAAAAAAGACCGCAGACGGGGCGATGGCAGCGGGGAGGGGGGTGCATTTTGGGGGAGGGGGGTTCCCTTCCCCCGGGGGGGGGTGCGAGGACGAAGGGGTTAATGCAGGCCAAGGCTGGCTGGGGGGGAGCCGACCTGGGAGGGGGGAGAGGGAGGGGGCGGCCAGGATCTAACCCAGCCGGAGAGGGACGCATCTTCTTGCCGTCTGCTTTGCAGGGCGAGGGGGGAGGGGCTCGGCTCCCCCCTCCCCCTTCCTCGGAGGGGCGCTTCCTCTCCTCCCCCCCTCCCTCCAAGATCGGCCTCTAACTCACCTCTCCTGCGTCCGTCCCCCAACAAAAGTCCCCCCAAGGAAGAGCGGAGGGCTGCCCCTTGGCTAGATCCCCGCCCCCTTCTCCGGTTTCCGAAAAGGGAGCCCAGTTTTAACCTCTCAAGCGCCTGGGAGGAGGAGGAGGAGGAGGAGGAGGAGGAAGACGAGGAGACCACCCCGCAAGGGGCGAGCCTGACTTCTCCAGGACGATTTTTAGATCCCCCCTGCAAAAATCTGGCTTACAAGATCCAGAAGGTGCTGACATTGGGAAGCTTTTATGCGCTGGCTGCTCTGCAAAGATCCAAGCCCGGGGAGAACAGTTTAGGGTTGCCGTCTCTGGGTGGGGAAATACCGGGAGAGTTTGGGGGTGGAGCCGGGAGGGGGCAGGATTTGGAGCAGAGGGAGATCTCGGTGGGGTGTCATGCTCTGTAATGCCCCCCCCTCTCCAAAGCATCCCTGTTCTCCAGGGGAACTGGTCTCTTTTGGCTGGTGATGAGCTATAAGTCCAGGGGATCCCCAGTTCCCACCTGGAGGTTGGCATGCTTAGAATAACTCTGGAGCTGAGCTCATCTGTGCAGCAGCTTGGCTTGCCAACCTTCAGGTGGTGACTGGAGACATCATAGAATCGTAGAATCATAGAGTCGGAAGGGGCCATACAGGCTATCTAGTCCAACCCCCTGTTCAACGCAGGATCAGCCCCTAAGCATCCTAAAGCATCCAAGAAAAGTGTGTATCCAACCTTTGGTTGAAGACTGCCAGTGAGGGGGAGCTCACCACCTCCTTAGGCAGCCTATTCCACTGCTGAACTACTCTGACTGTGAACAATTTCTTTCCTGATATCTAGCCTATATCGTTGTACTTGAAGTTTAAACCCATTACTGCGTGTCCTCTCCTCTGCAGCCAATGGAAACAGCATCCTGCCCTCCTCCAAGTGACACCCTTTCAAATACTTAGAGGGCTATCATGTCCCCTCTCAGCCTCCTTTCCTCCAGGCTGAACATTTCCAAGTCCCTCAGCCTATCTTCATAGGGCTTGGTCCCTTGGCCCCAGATCATCCTCGTCGCCCTCCTCTGTACCCTTTTAATTTTATCGACGTCCTTCTTGAAGTGAGGCCTCCAGAACTGCACACGGTACTCCAGGTGTGGTCTGACCAGTGCCATATACAATGGGACTATGACATCTTGTGATTTTGATGTTATGGGAGAAAAATCATTTGTCCGGCCCCTCAGAGTTCTGGGAAAACTGTCACAACAAGTCCTTCAAGTGTAAAATCTCTGTGAAAAAGGGAAGGCGTTGAGGTAAAAAAAAAAAAATCCTGTCATAAACCTCCCAAATTTGACTTCTTGAGGCAACTGGCTGGAATATAATTAGCAGTCAGCTAGGTGACTTTGGGCTAGTCACAGTTCTCTTAGAGCTGTTTTCACAGAGCAGTTCACTTCGAGCTCTCTCAAGCTGCCTCACAGGGAGTCTGCTGTGAGGAACAGAAGACAAAGGTAATCTTAAACCGCTTTGAGAGTCCTTCCCTTCAGCAGAAGTCAGAATATCACACCCCCCCCCCAAAGCTTTTATCTTGTTAAATCTTCATTGTGATGCTCAATTTCCTTCTTGCAAGCTGTTTAGTGAGGTTTCTCCATTGAGAGCACAGCATGGCGGTACTTAATTGTTTCCTTTGCTGGCAGGCAAATCGCACCATTTCCTGGTGTTTCCTCTTTCTCCTGACTTAAGAGAGATTCAGGTGGGTCGCTTTGATGATCTGAAGCAGCAGAATTATGCAAGGGATAAGTTTTTGTTTGCACACCCGCTTCCTCTGATACCATGAAATGGGAGCTGCATGCCCACATTTACGGGTAAAGTGTGAGCAGTAAATTAACATACAGCATAATGCAGATGTTTAACAGATTCCAGAATCAAACCGAGATAACAAGCTTAGCCTAAAGCAGGGGTAGTCAAACTGCGGCCCTCCAGATGTCCATGGACTACAATTCCCAGAAGCCCCTGCCAGCAAATGCTGGCAGGGGCTTCTGGGAATTGTAGTCCATGGACATCTGGAGGGCCGCAGTTTGACTACCCCTGGCCTAAAGAGATCATTTGTTTGGGTTCAATTGCAGGGGGGAAGATAGAGAAGGAAATAATTATGTCAAAACAAGAAATCTATGGGCATACGTCTCTTTTAAGTCCTCCGTTCTTGAGAAGGACCCTGCTAACTGCTCAGAGCATTCCGCAATCAAAAATAGCTTGCTTTATTTCCTTCACTGTGTTTTCCCCTGGAATCCAACCCAAATGATAGCTTTATAAGCTAGTAATCCCTGTTTGATTCTGGGATCTGTGAAAACATTTGCTGCATGTGAATTTACTGTTCACACTTCCCTAGAAGTGTGGACTGGTCACTCCCATTTCATGGTATCTGGCAAAGTGTGCGTACGTTGGTCTTAAAGGTGCCACTGGACTTGAATTTTGTTCTGGCTAAGAGGCGCTGAAGATTTGTCAGGCCAATCTGCATACTGTCTGAACTGTTTAGGTGACCAAGCCAACGAAACCTTGAAAGTTTTTTAAAGGGTGTGTCTTATTTTCCACTAAACCCAAAGGCCCCGTCATTTTCTACATCTGAATCTAGATTAGAAGGTCAATTTGGACCCACCGCACAAAGTTTTAGAGTGCAAAAGGGAGAGAATTCGCCTTAAGCAAGGCTGAAATTATTCATCTAGATGGGAAACACTGCATTGGGATAACACTGAATGAGAACAGCCCTGCTAAAATGCATGTGACTGCACAGAGTCCAGATTTTAGTTGCCATCTTGGAACAGATTAGCGCTACAACTGCCGTAAGCAAACTTGATTGCTTTGTTTTGCAAACCTGGTTCACACCGTGTTTGTACTGTATTTTATTTCTGCTTATTCTTTCCTTCTGTTATGCCAATAAAGGCATGGTTGTTGTTGAGAAAGAATTCCCTTTTAGATTTTCCCCACCTCTATGAATTTTGTGTTTCTGAATGAGTCAGCACGTCGCGGATAGGAATAGGCAGCAGGCTTGAGACTCATGCAGAGAACCAACAGCTCACTCTTTTGTCAGGATGGCTAATTCCCCAGAGTCGAGGAGACACACAGAACTGGCAGGAAGGCAAACCAATTGCCCTCCCAGGCCTTTTCAGTCTGCAAAAGCATGAAGGTAGGGAATGGGACTGCCAATTGCCAGGTGATGAAACATGGGGGAAAATGGAGATCTCCCACCATTACAATGTATCTCCAGGTGACAGAGGTTGGTTAACCTGGAGAAAATGGCTGCTTGGGAACGTTGACTCTAGCAGTGGTGGCCAAACTGTGGCTCTCCAGATGTCCATGGACTACAATTCCCATGAGCCAGTCTGTGTGACAGGATGCTGGACTTGTTGGATTGCCAGCTTGGGGTAGTGGTTAAGAGCAGCAGCCTTGAGCGTCCGGCGATCCGGGTTTGATTACCTGCTCCTCCTCAACATGCAGCCAGCTGGGGGACATCACTGACAGAGCCGTTCTGACCCAGCAGGAATATCAGGACACTCTCAGTCCTACCTCCCTCACAGGGTGTCTGTTGTGGGGAGAGGAAGGGAAAGGTGTTTGTGAGCCACGATGAGCCACTCTTTCAAGCACTGCAAAGCAGGGTATAAAACCCAACTCCTCTTTTTCTCTGCATGTAGCCAAGCTGTGTGATCTTGGGCCAGTTGCAGTTCTCCCAGAACTGTTCTTGCAGAGCAGTTCTCTCAGAGCTGTCTGGCCTCACATCCCTCACAGGGTGCTTGTTGACGGGAGAGGAAGGGAAAGCTGTTTGCAAGTCACTTTGTTAAGTAAAGAGCAGGGTTTAAAAAGCCAACTTTCTCTATGTGAGTGAGGCTCTTTCCTCATTGTAGAGTCCAGCAAGGCGCCAGAGAAGGGCCACTGAAATGACGGGGGGGGGGGGGGGGTGGAGCTAGCGCTGCCTGGAGGGGGATACCTCCCCCCCCATCCTTTTTCTCAGAGCTTAATTGGCCAAAGCATTGATGTTTTTTACCTTTACACAAATTATGCCCACATTCAGGGATCAGGACAGCTTTTTCAAGGCCTCTTTGGAGCACTTTCCCTGCAGGGAAAATCTATAAAGTTTGGGGCTCCCTCCCTCCCCCGCAATACTCTCTCTGTTTGCTGAAGAACGAGAAAGAGACAACAAGGCATTACAAAATTTTTAAGAGAGTGGAGAAACAGAGTTACTTTTCTCCCTTGGAATTATCAGCAACACCCAAGGAAGCTGAGCATTCCTTGATTCTGACAGGATGCAAGATGTTTGCTTGCTGGAAGGCAGTCCCATCCACAGCTGTTGTCTCCGGTAGATATGCAGAACCTCCCCATACAGAGGCAGTTTACCCCAAATATCAGTTTCTGGGAACAAGCAAAAGGGGGCCACTCTCTCCTTCTGGCCTCCATATAACTTACTGGGGTAGCCACAGTTATGAAGCACCACCCTGGATTAAATGGGACTTTTAATCTAATTTAGCACGATTATGCACGTGTCCCTGTGGGGGCCCCTCCCAGGGATAGTTGGAAGTTTGGAAGCAACTGACTGCTTCACTTTGCTGAAAACATTTCTCGAATCTTAGCGGAATGCACAAGCGCAATGCCGTAACATCTACAGGGACCTTCGCCCTTTTGTGGCTTCTGGTTCATGGGCATGTTCAATGAGTGATGCGTGTTACTAACAGAGCATGCACATTGCTCTTCTTGTTTGTTCTTGTGGCCCACAAGCCGCAAAATTTTAAAGACCCCCCTAACAATCACAGTGTGAAGGCTCCTCGACTGTACTAGGGTTATGCGGTTCGGTTTGGTGCGGTTCGGCCACTTCGGTAATCACCGGAGCCCAAAGCGGTGCATTTGGGTTTCGGTGATCGCCGAGGTGGCCGAACCGCACCGAATCACACAACCTTAAACAGTACAGCACTGCACGGCCCCTGGAACCGCAAGGCCCCTAGCACATACAATGCTATGGATAAACCACTTCTGCTTCTTCAGTTAAAAGGAAAAGGTAAGCTGCAATGGGAAAGTCCTCAGCCTGACACCCTGGGGAGCTGCTTCCGGTCTGAGCAGACAATTCTCACTTGGATGGACTGAGGGCCTGATTCAGTAGAAGGCAGCTTCATGTGTTTGTGGGTCACTCTAAAGGTTTGAGGAGTATTTTTCTCTGCCTCTGGGATTCTCAGGTGTGTAACAATGAGATTCGCTATTGGAGCGTCTCTGACGAAAAAAAGTCTGAGCTCCTTCAGCGCCCTATGTGGATCCTCTGGTGGCTGACCAGCGTCCCCCGATGGCTGAAGCTCTTCCCGCACTGAAGGCACCCGTAAGGCTTCTCCCCCGTGTGTATCCTCTGATGCTCGATGAACTTATCGCGCCGGTAAAAGTTCTTGCCGCACTCGGGGCACTCGTAGAGGCTCTCGCCCGTGTGGAGCTTCTGGTGCCGCTTCAGATTCATGCTGTGGCTGAAGAATTTCCCGCAGTACGAACATTCGTAGGGCCTCTCTCCCGTGTGGATCCGCTTGTGGGCCTTGAGCGTCCTCCGGCAAGACAGGCTCTTTCCGCATTCGGAGCACTCGTAGCCGTTCTCTGCCGGATAGGAGCTCGGATGCCGGAGCAGCGCCTCCCCCGGGTGCAAGTTCCTCCACCCATCCCTTCCTGGATGGATTCGCGGCTCGTTACCAAGGTATGGGTTCTGCTGGAACTCGTCCCCCCACGCAGGGCGTTCGTAGGAGTCCTCCCCAGCATGGATCATGACAACTCCCGGTTTGTTGCGGTATCGTCTTCCATACCGAGAGGCCAACGCCTGGTCGGGAACCTCGTGCAGTGCGGTTTTGCTATTGGCTGCTGTACGAATGCCTGTGAATGTGCCGGACTCCTTCCTTCCCTCCATGGGTTTCCTTCCGGACAGCTTTTTGAATTTGCATCTTTGCTCTGGAATCTCCGGTGGCGTTGCCAACTCATGGGTTAGATCCAGTACCGTAGCCTCCGGCTCGCTTTCCTTGCACTGTCGATTCTTCGCCTGCGCCTGGATCCCCTTCCTGCCACCTGCAAAAAAGAGAGGAAATAGTTCTGTTTGGGCTCCAGCTTCCTCTTTCCAAGACCACTCCTCCTTATTGCTTTATTAAGATAATTAGCAATAATGCCCGTCGTGTGAAGAAATAACACAGGATCTAGAGAACCATTTGGGGAGAGGGTCTGAGCCAGCAAAAAGCCTAACGGGGAAGCTATTGTCATTTCTCTCATTCTTGCTCGTTTTGAATTAGCTGTAAGCGTTTGGGAAAGATAAGCAGGAGCCTGTCTCCTCATTAAAATTGTTATCCTTCCCTCTCGTCCTTCAAGAACCACATGTTGGGAGTATGTGATCTCCCCCACCCATCCTCACAACAACCCTGGGAGGTAGGCTAGGCTGAAAGAGAGTGACTGGCCGAGGGCACTCATGGAGCTTTTAAAGTTTTAAAAATTATTATTATTATATTAATGCAAAGGGGGATGTGATGCTCCATATTTTTGGTGCTTCGGGGGGGGGGCACAGTGGGAGGGCTTCTGAAGTTTTGGCCCCGCTGCGGGACTTCCTTTTGGCCCCTGGGTTTTGGGCAATGCGTGGCACAGACTGTTGGCCATTGGCCTGATCCAGCATGGCTTCTCTTATGTTCTTCAAAAAGCAGGGTGAGACTTCTTCACATGAAAGAATTAGTATATCGTCTCCTTACCTGAACCTCGGCCTGCGAATCTCTCTCTTTCCTCTGGATGCTGGATGCACACCACCTCCTCTGTTTCCGGATGGGATGGGAGGTCAGGTTTAGGAACCAAAAGCCCTTCTTCAGCCGAGGGAGGGAGGGAGGAAACAACACGAGGATTATTTCTGGTGTTTTGAGGCACACAAAATATTTGTGATTCCACACCCCCCCCCATTCTAATGGATAAGAAGCATACATGAGCAATTCCCATCCTCCTCTCGAATTTACTTGCAAGGATAAAACACGGGGTAAAGGAAGGAAAAATGGAGTAAAAGCTGGCTCGCAACAGCACATTCTGCTACACCATACATGGAAACAGTTTCTTCTTTTTTGGGGGGGGAGGAGGTGCTGTGGCTCCCTGGCAGAGCATCCACCAGGCATGCAGAAGGTCCCAGGTTCTATCCCTGGCATCTCCAGTTAAGAATCTGTCAGTGGGGTGATGGGAAAGACCTTGTCTTGAGACCCCAGAGCGCCACTGTCATTCTGAGTCAATAATACGGACTTTGATGGCCTAAAAGCCTGATTCAGTGGAAGACAGTTTCATGTGGGCTCAGTTCTAACAGAGACAGAGATGCCTAATGGGGGCAACCTGAATGGAAAGACATCCTTACCCAAAGAATCTACGTTCTCCCCGTCCTCCTGTAGGACTTGCCAAAACATGGTCCTCGGGCCCAGTTCGGCTGGGCTCTGTTCGATCATGTGCACAGCCACGCCCGTCTCCTTGATGTCCATCAGTCCCTGGGAAAAGAGAAACAATGTGAAGGCACCAAGAGCCAGAGTGCATAAGGCAGGATGCTGGACTGGATGGACCCTCAGGCCTGATCCAGCTGGGTTCTTCTTAGTTCTTATCAGGGGTAGGTTTCGGCCTCTCTGCACTGTTGCTGGCCCTCCAGAGGGACTGGCTGGCCACTGTGTAAGGCAGGATGCTGGACTGGATGGACCCTTGGTCAGATCCAAAAGGCAAGGCCCCGCGTCACATATTAAGAATCACTCTCTGCGGCGAGGATAGTAATTGCCAGGAGATGGAAGACCAAAGAAATCCCTACGCTGGGAATGTGGCAAGAAAAGATGGTAGAAATGGCCAAAATGGCTAGGCTGACGACCTTAGTGAACGGATATGGAGAAGGAAAATTCTTTGAACAATGGAAGTGGTTCCTAGATTACCAAGTCAAGTATTAAGGTACAAACAAAGACAATTAAGATATAAGACTTTGACAATCACAGATACACACATTCAGCCTGTTTGTGTAAGTCAATCTATAGTATATTTTGTAAAACTTAGTTACTTTGATCAAAGTCGGGGTTAGAAGGAAGAGTGGTTGTGAACAAGGATTTTTATTGTAGCTTATTTAGATTCAGGTGAAATAGTAAGCAATTTATATTGAAAATAGAGATAAGTAATTTTAGGTTGAGTGTAGTACATGAGGAGGACCATTATGAATATTGGTTTGGACGTGTTTTCACAATTCATACAAATAAATACTTTACAAATGAAGAGAAAAAAAAAAGAACCGCTCCCCACAAATTGGGAAAGACCCTTCTTCTTCTTCTGAACACATTTACTCTCTGATAGCGCAATCCAATTGGAAACAAAGATGCTGTGTACTCCTGGATGAAGCAGGCACTGGGGAAAATACCCTGCACTTATCAGTGGCTACGGCTGCTGGGTTCACCCTGCCACCATCGGGGATGGGAGGTGTGGAGACCTGATCCACCAGGGCCGAGGGCAACAGGACAGGCTCCTGCGGTGCCCCCAACCTTCCCATCACCAGCTGGCCCCCCGGACCGCCACCTACCTCTGCCGGCCCATTCCGAGCCACTTCCTGTCCTTTGGGCGACAGCGACGGACTGGAGCCGTCCGGGCCTGCAGTGAATGTTTCAAGACAATATAATAATAATGCAAAATAGGAAAACAGATAATAAGAAAAAAAGATATTAAAAAAAACACTTTCAAGTTTCTGGGTGATAAATGACACATACAATTAGCAAGGTCCCAGGTTCAATCCCCGGCTTCTCTAATTAGAAAAGACCAGGCAGTGGGTGATGTGAACGACCTCGGCCAGAGAGCCTGCTGGTCTGAGCAGGCGATACCAGCCTTGATGGACCAAGGCTCTGATTCAGGATGAGGCAGCTTCTTGTGTTCACACTACGGTGGCCGCTGTGTGCAGCCGGCCATCTGAGGTCCTACTGGGTAGGGGCCCGCTGAGCCCCACTCACTTCCTAAAAATATTTTGCAGGAGCCAGGGAAGCTAGCTGTGGGCAGGTGCCATGGCACCCCCGGGCCCCCGCTGTAAGGTGACCAGGTCAAAAAGAGTCCGGAAGAGTCCTGCAGCCAGTTCAGCTTTCCTCTCCCAAACTCCCTTTGCTGGAATGCTCTCTTTCACAGGAGAAGGAAAAGGGACTGGCTGGGGTCCCTGCCGTCTTCCTTTGCATCTCTCTCTGAATCCACTCAAGGCACAGGGGCTCAGTTGCCTTGTACTGGACCAGGTGTTATGGTGTCCATCAGCATCAGTCTTGTCTGCCTAGAGTGGCAGTGGCTCCCCGGGGCCTCGCACAGAGGTCTTTCCCATTTCCAGATCCTTTTAACTGGAGGTTGAACTTGGGACCTTCTGAATGCCAAGCAAATGCTCTGCCACTGAGCCATGGCCCCTCCCCCTGAGACGACCATGTGAAAGACAAAGCAGCTTGTGGAAGGAAGGAAGGAAGGAAGGAAGGAAGGAAGGAAGGAAGGAAGGAAGGAAGGAAGGAAGGAAGGAAGGAAGGAAGGAAGGAAGGAAGGAAGGAAGGAAGCAGAGGAAGGAAGCAGAGGAAGGAAGCAAGGAAGGAGAGGAAGGAAGCAAGGAAAGAAGCAAGCAAGGAGAGGAAGCAAGGAGAGGAAGCAAGGAAGCAGAGGAAGCAGAGGAAGCAGAGGAAGGAAGGAAGGAAGGAAGGAAGGAAGGAAGGAAGGAAGGAAGGAAGGAAGGAAGGAAGGAAGGAAGGAAGGGAGGGAGGAAGGAAGGAAGGAAGGAAGGAAGGAAGGAAGGAAGGAAGGAAGGAAGGAAGGAAGGAAGGAAGGGAGGGAGGGAGGGGAGGGAGCCAGCCAGCCAGCCAGCTGGTCACCAGAACCATCCCCGAAACATGACTGATACGGAAGACTCCATGAATCCTCACCTGGCAATTGGCTCTCTCCATCGCCCTTCTGTTTACTGCCCTCGTAGATCTCTCTCTGCACAGCCTCTGAGGACTCCTCCTCTGCCTCTGGGGAACCCAGGCAGACTTCCTACAGCAGCCCCAGGAAAAAAACAAGAAAAACCCAACTCAGGAGACGCAACTGAGGGAAGTGAGTGCAATGGACCGTTTGCCCCTCCCCTCAAGATGGCCACTGATGGGCCTGGACGGAGCGGAAGGGGGGGGCTCTGGGTGGGCGTGTCCACAGCTAGGCTTCCCAACCATATTCTGCACACTTCTGGGGTTTATCGAAGCCTGCAGAATGCTTCCGGAGTTTCTCAATAGTACTGAAATTGAGAAAGGCTGCACTATACCAAGCTGGCTCTTCCACTCCACCAAAATCCACCCTTCCCAGCTTCCATCCCGAAATCGCCAGGTATTTCCTAACCCAAAACTGGCAACCATAAGGCTGCAGTAAAGAACAGTCTTGAGTGAAACTGAATGGACCATCTGTCTGAAGACTAAACCACAGCGGTAAAAATTACAATTCAGGATCAGAGAGCTGCTGACATTTCTGAAACCAATTCTGACGAAGAGGTGGGAACGTGGCTGCAGTACCTGGGAAGGTGCTGCTATTAAACGTTCACCTGATATGAGTTAGACAGGGGTAGTCAAACTGCGGCCCTCCAGATGCCCAAGGACTACAATTCCCAGGAGCCCCTGCCAGCATTCGCTGGCAGGGGCTCCTGGGAATTGTAGTCCATGGGCATCTGGAGGGCCGCAGTTTGACTACCCCTGAGTTAGAGGGTGCTCCCTTTCTTTCACAGCGAGGAGGAGCAGTGCCTCATGTCTGCCGTTGGCTTCGATGGGCTTTAGAAAGGCACAACACTGTTTCGGATTGTACACCTGCCACCACGACAACCCCCTCACTGAACATATTGTGATCATGTGTCCCAGGTCGAATTCTAGGCCTTGTTTTCTTTCGTGACTCACCTGCCACTTCTCTGCTTCGGCCTCTTGTTGGCTCAGCAAGAAATCCTCCACCAGGGCCACAGCCTGGGCACAGGTTTCTGGCTCCCCAGCCCTGATCCAGCTCTGCAGCTCCGGCGGCAGGATGGCCAGGAACTGCTCCAGGATCAGCAGCTCCAGGATCTGCTCCTTCGAGTGCCTCTCCGGCCTCAGCCACCGGCAGCAAAGCTCCTGCAGCTGGCTGTATATCCCCCGCGGGTCTTCCACCTCCTGGGAGCGGAACTGCCGGAAGTGCTGGCGCAGGGCTTCCATGCGGTTGGCCTCCCTACGCAAGATGGCCGCCTTCAATTTCCCATAATCCTCTCTGTCTCTGGCCTCCAGGCTTTCAAAGGCCTGCTGTGCTTCTCCACTCAGTGCCGGCAGGAGCCGGGCCACCCACTCGTCCCTGGGCCACTGGCAGGCCTCGGCCACGTGCTCAAAGGAGGCCAGGAAGGCCTTGGTGTCCTCCCAGGGGCCGAGCTCCTTCTCCCACCCTGCATGATGGGAATCTAGCCTCCCCCATAAGTCCTGCCACTGGGTTTCCCAGTGTGGTTCCTCCCTGCCCTCTCGCCACGCACTCCATCGGGGCTGCTCTGCCATGTCCTCGGGATGAACGATCCTGATAGTGTCTCCTGCTTCTTCTGGGTCCTCTTCTCGTTCTGTGCTGACCGACTTTTGTTCCTTCATCACATTCATTGTTGGGGGAATTCTCACAAATCCAGAACCAGAAGGCAAGGGATGGATCTCCGGTCAGGTCGATTCCTTAGTCCCAAATGGCCTTCTATCCTGGTTTTACATTCCTCCAAGAGGACAATCTGGCCTCTGGGTTGAAGGGACTAAAAAATGGCAGGTCTTACTCCACTGGCAAGAACTACCAGTACCCCGAGGCCATTCCTTCAGATGTTTCTGCTTCACACACAGGGCGTTTTTTCCCTAGGTTAAAGAAAGACACAATTAGAGTTCAGGAAACATGTCCTTTGAATGCACCGCTTCAACATTCCTGACCAGAGAGTGGAGATACTGGAAAAGGCAGCCTTCTATTTTGTATACGGCATTGTGAGGGGTTTCATCGAGATCTAGAGTGGCTCAGAGGCTGAGCCACAAAGGCCAAAGTTCAAAGCCCACCTGAATTGTGAATTGTCAGAACCTGAGTTAAGCAGCCCTTCCCTTCTGAAAAGCCATCTTTTTTTGGATGACATCACTGCATCTCCCCCCCCCCTTCTAGCAGCAGGTCCATGTAAGGGCAGCCATTTTGTTCAGGAGGTGTCTCCTAGCAACGGCTCCAACCAGAAGGCCTAAATGGACCTTTGGAGTCTACAGAAGGACCTACCTGGAGATTTGGGATGGTGGAGCCCTGGGAGGGGCCTGTTTTGCCATAAACTCCACCCTCAAAAGCAGCCATTCTCTCCAGGGGAGCTAATCTCGAATACCTGAGTCCTGAAAGCACCTCAAGGAACATGTGACATTGTATCCAGTCCATATTCAGTCAATGTCACTTTTTTTCATGGAAGCTCAGAAGCCAAAATTTAAAAGGGGATTAGACGGATACACAAAGGTCAGGTTTATCAATGGCTATTAGCTATGGTATGAGCCTCTTGTGGCGCAGAGTGGTAAGGCAGCAGACATGCAGTCTGAAAGCCCTGCCCATGAGGCTGGGAGTTCAATCCCAGCAGCCGGCTCAAGGTCAACTCAGCCTTCCATCCTTCGGAGGTCGGTAAAATGAGTACCCAGCTTGCTGCTGGGGGGTAAATAGTAATGACTGGGGAAGGCACTGGCAAACCACCCTGTATTGAGTCTGCCATGAAAACGCTGGAGGGCGTCCCCCCAAGGGTCAGACATGACCCGGTGCTTGCACAGGGGATATATTTACCTTTATTAGCTATGGTGACAAAAGGGAACCTCCACATTCAGAGGCAGTCTGCCTCTGAATCCCAGTGGCAGGAGGAAACATCAGGGGAAGGCCTCAGCCTCTGGGCCTTGCTTTTGCTGCTGGTCTAGATGGACCCCTGGTCTGCTCCTGCAGGACTCTTCCCATGTTCATCTCAAACCCCAAAGGAGAAAGTCAGTCCCCTGCAGGTTGAGAACAGGGATCCCCTTGTAGTCTGTGCATTAACAAAG